>NC_137770.1:76806479-78006479 GCF_963455305.1 Plecotus auritus | reverse complement strand
CTCTAGGTCCTTATAATCAATGGCCTCATAGAAGCACAAACCACCACCAGAATGTACCAACACTTCCCTACCTGATTGTCAAGTACCTATCACCTTGGCACTGCATTCATTCATGGACTAAATCAGCATCCATTTCACTGTCTTCAACATGCCATTACTCTTGTCATCCTTGGCAACCTCCACATCTACATGGACAATCCATCTGACCCTGCGGACTCACAGGTGTCTGAATCTACCTCAATGATTCACTCCCATAGTCATTAGAGCAGTGTTTTAAAACTGCAAATTTTGGTCTTTTTGTAATCATAAAAATCACTGAGGTTTTATTTGATTTAATAAGTTATAACCAGGTTTGTTTTTTTAGTAACATAGAATAGATTTTAAAATATCAGTTTGATACGAAGTAAGGTAAACATTGTTTCATATCATATTTCAGTTACATATCAGATACAAATGGGCATATCAAATTGTTTTGAAAATCATATTACTGTCCAAAAAATGTGAGAAACATGAGCCAACTTTGTCATCATCAATAACCACATTACTTCCAAAATCTGGATTTTAACTATCCCGTTGGCTAACTACCACCTTCTAATTTTAGAGCCTACTTGTTCTAGTCTTTTCCCTATAAAATTTTTAACCTCATTCTGACTTCAAATCATTAACTCCACCACCTTTTACTCTCCTCCACCTCCTCCTTCCCCTGCTTGCTATCGCAGAGCCTGCCTCGGCTCACATCCCTCCTGAGCTGGCTCAGTTTCCAGGTTCTATTGCTTTAATCAGACCTTAAACTTTGTTGCCCCTTGTTACTCTGTTTTACTTTCTTGTCAAAGCTACACCTGACTCCCCAATGACTTTGTGCAACTAACTGTTCAAGCTACTGAATGTCACTAGAGAAAAACACAATTGTGCAGACAGGTTATCACATTAAATTTATGATCACAAAATTCAAGCAGGCTTTCAATGCTGCGCAAACCTACTGCATTACCCTACTATGTTAATTTTCTCATTTTCCTGGCAGCCAATTTATACCTCATCTTCCCCAGGCTGATGACCCAGGTTTTTATTTGACTTCCCCAGGACCAAGTCTACCAACGGAGAAGCCCATACTCTGCACCTTCCCTTGAATCACAATAGAACATTCCTGCTCCTATTTAAAGTTACCCTCCATTAAAAGTCCCCGTCCTTCTTGCCAACACGGAGACCTGAATTTACTACTTCGCTGTCCTATGTGCTCAGTTTTATCCTCTATGTGGATTATACCCACTGACATAAAAATATGCTCTAGTAACTTTTACCTAAAAAACAATAATCTCTTCACCCCAAATTGCAACTGCCCTACCTCTTTTCCCCTGTATAGCAAAATCCCTTGAAAGTGTAGTCTGTATGCACTGTCTCTTCTCCCATGTGTACCAATAGCTAACAGAGTTTTATCTTCACTAGTCTGTTGGGCTTGGTCTTGTCTAAATTCTCAACAACCTCCAGTTTGCCAAATCCAGACGTCAGTTCCCTGTCCTCTTCTTACTCTATTCCGAGCAACATTTGTTCATTTCCTTGGTCATTAGAGCTGTTTTCAAACTGAAAATTTTGGTCCTTTAGTAATCATAAAAATCACTGAGTTTTGATTCGAATTATGAGTTATAACCAGCTTTTTTATTTTTAGTAACATAGAATAGATTTTAAAATGTCAGTTTATCACATTAAGGTAAACATTGTTTCATGAAAAATTATTTCAAATTCTTTTATTTTTTCCCCTTCTTTTATTTTATCCCCCACTCCCTCATTCTTTACGTACTTTCTTCACTTCAGAGATAGCACCTTTTCTTGGTTTTGTTTTTATCTCTAACAGTTAGAGATTCACAAAAGGAGATTAACTGAGTCTATTAAGAGTGTTGCAGGACTTGATCCCTCGCCTCTTCACTTGTCTATATTTTCTCTATAGGTGACTTTATTTAGTTCCTAGATTTGAATCCCCATCTATGAGCTATGACTTTCAATTTTATATCTGCAGTTCTGACCTCTCCCTTGAGTTCCAGTCTCATATAATCACCTGCTTGCTTGCTATAGCCACTTGATGTCTACCATAAATGGTAAATTTAACCTGCTCCAGCCAACATAAAAATGAATTTCCCCCCATCTACATCCCAACCACCACCAAACCTTCTCTTTCTCTACTCTTCCCCATCTCAATTTATGTGACTACCATTCATTATATGGTTAAGCCAAATATTTAGGCTTCATTCTTAATTCCTACTTTTCTTTTACCCACCATTAGCAATCTCTGTTAGCTCCATCTCTAGAAATCATCGCCTTTTCTTTATTTCCTATCACCACCTATTACCTCTGCAACCTTGTTGCTATTTTCTTTCTTACTATGCTCCTCCCACCCTAGTTTCTTTCTGCCTCTTTCCCCAGCTCTTCACATAGCTAATCCTTGGGGGGAAAGAAAGACTCTCTAATCTAAAAGTTGATACCTCTTCTAATTAGTCTCTATTTCTGTGTCTTAATTTATTTTCCTCATAGTACGTAGCAGAATCTTAAATTACTCTGTTTGCTATTTAGTGTCTATTTCTTCACTGAAATATAAACTCTATAAGGGCAGGGTGTTATGTTCAGTGTGTAGAATGAGGTTAAATGAATGAATGGAAGCTAAAATTTATGTCAAAATGGAAAGGGTAGTTGTGGAGAAGGAATAAAGAAGTCAGTATGATAAAATATGCCCCTTTAAGAAAATATCGCATATCACATGATATGTGGGATATAATGAACATAAACTGATGAACAAAAATAGATCCAGAGACAAAGAAACACTGAACAGACCGTCCAACCTCAGAGAGAAGGCGAGGGCGGGGGGTGGTGGGGGGTGAGAGATCAACCAAAGGACTTGTATGCATGCTTATTAGCATAACCAATGGACACAGACACTGGGGTGGTGGGGGCTTGTCCTGGGGGGTGGGAATGGTAGTGAGGGGTCAATTGGGTAAGAGGAGACATGTGTAATACTTTAAACAATGAAGAAAAAAAAAGAAAGAAAAAGAAAATACTGCACTGGCTGGAAAGGCAGAGCTGATACTAAACCATTGAGAAAGTTTCTACAACAGTGTGGATAAGTGATAATGGGAGCTTGTATTGTGGGGGCAGAGATGGTGAGAAGTGAATGGGTTCCAGAGACATTTACAAAGAAGATAATCTGATATCCTGTCACACTTGGACATGAAAAATGAGGGCAAGGGAAAGGGAGATTTGAAGGATGTCACCCAGGTTTTATGTTCTTGCATCACTGACTTAGGGACAGTGGGAGAGGCCAAGGTTTAAAGGACAAATCCTGAATTGCGGTATGAGCATGCCAAGTTTGTTTTTTCTGGACACATATATGAAGAGATGACAAAATGGCAGTTAGATCTAAAAGTCTGGACCTCTGAGGAATTACCTACACCAAGAGTATAAATTTGTGAGTCATTTGTACATACCTAGGTGGTGAATGAAATCATATGTACAGATGAGATGACCTAGTAAGGAAGTACAGCATGAAGAGGAGAAGGCAAGAGGAGAAATGGGGAGGTGGTAACATGACTATTGTAAACCCTGGAGAAGGATGGAGGTAGCTTGGACATGACTGCAAGGGTGGGGATGAAAAGCGGTGGATTCTGATTGGGTCCTAGGGATAGGTGTGGCAGAATTTGTTGATGCATATAGTGGATGAAAGAGGGAACATGGAAAATCCCCAGGTTGGGGGTTAAGCAACTGGGTGAATATGATTTTTCTTGTGATGTGGAAGACTGAAGAAGAAATGAGTTTGGGAGATGGGGTAGAAATGAGGTCAAGTTACAGCTGCTTATTTCATCTCACATGGTAAGTCTAGATATTATTCACATAATTCTGGTGACTGTTTCCATTTGGGGACTAAAGAATGTCCTTGAGCATGATCTCCTGTGTCCTATAAGGTCAAAGGCTAGATCCTGTACTTTATTCAATGACATTACCTGCTTTGTGGAGTACTAGTAGGATAATTCAACAACCTATTCTATCACTGTCCATTCAGGGTATGAGAAAAACCATCTACTTTCCAAAGTGTTAAAATTAAATAATCACAATGGGATTATTCAAGATAATTTCTTGACCTGAGTCACAACTAAATGGTCTTGTTTCCAATTTTTTTTTTTTTAAAGAAGAATATGTCAGGAACTAAGGACTTTTCTGAATTAAAAACTTAAGTCATACCAATCCTTTCAGATAGTACCATGTAGTTCTAAAGAAATTTTAAATTAAATGTATTACTAAAACTTCCTTCCAATATTAATTTGGCCACATAGTTTAATAGGTGATCATACACTTCATCATCGAAGCCAGTACATTTTTTTAGAGTGAAAGGAGTTATTGATTATTACTGGGACTGTCCAAGCATTTAGGGACCTATGATCTCTCATTTTTTTTTTTTTTTAAGAAAATGAGGTATCTTAGAATGTCAGTCCAGGACAGTATCCGGTTTCATTTAGCTAAATCAGTGGTAAAATATGAAGAATAAATGAAAGGAAAAGAAATAATTCTGCATCTACCTGATGTTCTTTCTCTTTTTTGTTTTTTATTTGTTTGATTTAAATACATAATAACTAACTAAGTTTTTAAAGTCAGTATGTTTCCATACCTGTGAATTAAATTTGTGGTACAAATCCAGATAAGATTCTCATTTCATTATATCAACCTGGGTCATATATAGTGCTTCAAAATATAAAAGGATGCTATATCTTAAAAGAAAAATTAAACTGATTTAAAAATATATATAAAGATTAAAAAATAAATTCCAACATCTATTGTAGTGAGTACATAGAATACATACATTAATAGGTTTGTTAAATATTGGGTGTCTCCCTAAAAGGTACACACACACTTTGAATAATTAGAAAGGCAGTGTTTATTAAAATACATTTTATTTTCAAAATTGAGCTATCAGCTGTCAAAGTGTGTACACACTTTTTGGGGCACCCTATATATGTATACAAAGGAAATATTGTTTGCATGTAGAATAAGACTATCATGTCTAAGCTAAATCAAGCTGAATATCAAATCTTTAGTAACCAAAGGGAAAAGGTTCCCCATAATGTAAATATATACTTGGGGATGTTTATTTTCTCATTTCATTTTCATTTTCAAAATATGCTGTATTTTCTGTGTAGCCCATTTTTCACCTGCCCAATTACTAGCAATATTTTTCTACTATCAAAAATGATCATTTGTTTCTTTATTGTAGTAGATAAAACATCCTTTCATTGTTTCAGCTCACAAGCTGTGCAGATCCTACCACTGCTCTTGCCTCCAGCACTTCACATTATTGGTGTATTATTTCATGCATGCCCTACTCTTTTATCAATTGCTTTTGAAGTAATGTTAATAGACTAGAAAATTGAGACATTTATGAAGTATAGGCAGTGTTTATGAAAAAATCCATAAAATATGACACAGGCAAGACAAGATAAAAGCAGCATTTTAATAGATTATGGCAAAGAGATCCTGTCAGAGTTGACAACTGACTCCTTCGAGATCACTAATTTTTATGGGATTAATTCTGGGGTATAAAAAATGAAGTTAAATGTCCTAATTAATCTGAAAATAGCACACCCACAATTAAACCTTGTGGACCCTTCTTGGATTGGGGCTGCAATGATTTTTGAAAAGTAATTATCTCATATTCATAATGAAGAAGGCTTTTCTTTTCTCATTTTCTTTACCTCATGGCTTTTCAGCTAAAAATCTACCTGGATTCCAACCTGAATAGCAGTCTTCTGATACACAATTCGGTTCAAAGCTTCGTGTGGAGCCACATGCATCCAACTTGTAAGCTGTACACTTATGAATGGTTTATATTAAAAAAATAAAATTTAGAGAAATGGTACAGGAGTGAGGTGGTGGGCGGAAACCTAGACTTTCTGCATATTTGAGCAACTATTCTTTGTTCCACAATTTCTAGCACCAGAGAGGTACCGAATTCCCTTTTCTGACTGAGGTGATACCATGCAAGGCCCTGTCTCCTATATAGGGTTAGAAAGCACATTAGTAGAAATTAGAAAATTCCTACACTTTTTTCATTATGTGTTTTTAATCATAAAAACTTGTTGCTATAGTAAAGTATTCCATCAGCTTTGGTGAAGAAAAAATTATTCAAGTCAGTCAGCTCTGAAGTAAAAAAAAAAGGAGGGGAGGGTTGGGACTTTATTTTTCATTTGGCTATTCTGCTTTTTGGAGGAATAAAAATATAGTTGTCTTTTTTTTTTTTAAAGCAGTCCCATAAGAAAGTCTGATTTTTCTTCCTTGAATCCCATGAGAGAGTAGGATTGTGAAAGATAATCTTTTTTGCATTTTTTTTCAGTTATTGTCCATGGCTCGGCAATAGTTAAGCTGTGATTTTATTCTGGAAGATAAAACTAGAACAAAATGGTAAACTACTACCATATTTGAGAGAAAGATCTTCTAAATTGCCATTACTTAGCAAAGTAGTATCAATATTAAGAAAGTAGATATTGACATTCTCAAGCTATAACAACGTTGTTTTCTGATTGTCCAAAGCCTTATTAAAAATGGTTTAAGTATTTTGGCAGGACTGATCAGTTGATGTGGTTAACATGATTAAATGACTTATTTATTTGATGCCTAACTGATGGATGTATTTCACATCAGAGGAATCTTAACAGGCTAACCAAAAACCTCTCACATTTCAAATGAGGAAACAGAGAATCCAGAGACACTAAGTCATTTGCTCAAGATCATACACAAATTATGCTGCAGATTCCTGATTAGAACTCATTACTTCTGATTCCAAGTCCAAGATCCTCTTCTAATAAAATTACTTTATCTGATTTTATCAAACTATTGTTCAGTCAAAACCTTGGGTGCACACAATTTAAGACTTTAGCACATCCTCTGATGGAACATCCTTCAACAGGTAAAACATTTAAGAACAGAAAGGCACAGTTTTATAAACATGCTTGCAAAGAGAAGTCCTAAGTTGACAGAAAGAGAAAATAATAAATGGCACCTTTTTCAACTCTAAACTCTCTAATACCCAGAAAATACCTTAAAGCCCTTGCCTTGGGTAAAAAATATTTGAAATGCCAAATCCGGTTATCAATTCATCTCTGTGCATGTCGGGAAGGATTACTACAGTTAAGTATACTCTAAGCCTGTTCATACCCAGCATTACTTCTCAAGTTCCAATAAGAGTGTCTATTTTTATTTTTATTTTTGAAATGACACTAACCTGAGAAGAAAGAAAAAAAAAAGTATGTTAAAGCCATTCTTCAAGGCTCATCTCCATGAAGCTATTTTGATGGTTTTTAAAAGAGGAAGCAAGCTGCAGCTAAATTAGACAGTTTCACTCTCACATTCTCTGAATACAAATAACAAGTGAACGTGATGTACTTAGAGAGTCTGATAATCAAATGTGAAATTCTGCTTATTTATACATTTACTGTGTCCTAGATTTGAGGCTACTGGTCACAGAGGAGCACTTTTAATATTGTTTTCACATCTTCATATAAGAACAAAAGGGGAAGTCGCCTTGTATGCCTGGTGATTGCAGTAAGGAACTTTCACATGGCCAACCCATGCACCTAGTAATGCTGCAGAGGTATGCATAAGGGTTTATATTAAGCATTAATAATACTTGTTGAATAAATAAACTTGGGTGCCTCTGAGCCAGGTAGTATGTGGTTGTTTCCAATATATATGATGGGTACTGCATTCTAAATATCTTTCAAGGGTACACAGTGACTCTTTCCTAGGGTATGTCATTTCTACAAATAATTATCAGTAGCATTTCTTAAACTCACAAGTATTCAATATGATGGAATAGGAAACAATGACCCTAAAGAACATAGAACTATTTTTCATGACTTGAACGGCAACATACTCTGCAACAATATTATTTTCCAAACCTCTTTTGTTTTCAGTTCCTGATTACTCCCATGATTCAAGCCACCTAGGTTTTAAATTTTAGATGAGTCCTTTTTACATTCAATTACCACATCAGAAGGTTCGTAACTGACTTGAGATCTACTTGCCACAAAACCACCTGTGTTACAGCTTGAGGAATTTTGATGCAGGCGTAGAGGAAATGATAGATTCTTTGTTATTGTGTTTAGATCATTTTTAAAAAAACATACTAAAGATCCCACATCAACCGAATCCTATACATATTTCTAAGAACTCTCAGCTACATTTTATTTTTCAAATTTTATTTAAAAATCCTATTCTTTCTTGCAGCCATCAACCAGAAGACAAAGTAACATTAAAATAGAAATAGAAAATTAGCATGATGGAAAAGAAACACACATACAGTCTGACCTCAAGGGTCAACATGGTAAATCAAGTTTTGTAATTTTTTTAATGGTTATTCTTGAGTTAGGTAATGGTGTTGTTGGAACAGTAAGCCTTTAACATCTGTGCACTTTGGATCACCTTAAGCCAGCTGGTTCCTCTCAAAATTGTTCATCTTTTGTTCTTACTATGTTCTGACCTGGGTCCCTAGCTTTAAGACAGCTCTGTGCTCTCTGCAGCCAGGATATCCTCTTCAAGACTGTCAGACAATTTTAAGTGATTGATGTGCTATCTGGTGCTCTGGTATTTTTCCCTTAGTAAGTCTTCAGTAAATCTACAGCTCATTCTATAAGAATGCTAATTTTATCTATTCTTACTTAGCTTTGTGCACATTTTTCTTGTTTTCCTGTGACTTTTTGGGGTTGAGCTTGAAGTTTATAACACAGCATGTTTCTAAAATAATTTTTTACAATATTACATCTAAATAAAACATATTTCCCACCAAAAGAAACAAAACAAGCAGTGAACTCAGTTGACTCTCTTCCCTCCAGAACTGAGCCATGTGTCCATCCATTCTGCACACCTGCAGCTTGATTCTTGGGCCCACCTAAAACAAGGCAGCATTTAGCCACTTGCCTTTTGCTCCTTTTCCCCTACTATTCTTTACTATGCTTACTCTTGTTTGGATGCTGCTCTAGCTCTTCCCTCCTGGCCAGAGGCAAGCATTCCTGGCTTTCCTATATCTGAAGGCCATTTCAGGTTCTGCTCCAGAGGATTGCGGATGGGAACTCCATCTCACAGAAGCTGTGCTCCGAGTCACAGTCTTCTATCAGTCAGAGCCCAAGCCAGGAGGAGGCTGGCCCTTGCAGGCTGTCAAGCTGGTTCCTTGCTGTGGAGGTGTTTTCACATAAAGGCAGATGTCCATCAACCTCAGGCTATCAGTTCTAAACCTCTTGCCTTAAAACATATTGTACCGTGTTTCCCAACAATCCCATGATTGATTGCACTCTGTGGGCCTTACATGACCTCTCATTATGAGGCTTAGGCCTGTTTCTGGCTTCAACCTTTTGCTTTCATTCTTGATCATATTTGGAATTTCCTTCTTTACCCACCTCAGTAATCTGCCAGGCCACTATGGTTCCCAGAACCCTATAACTACCTCAACACAGCCCCCTGTAGGGAGCACATCCAACATGTCCAACTGACTGTAAGAGTAAGATCCAGCTCCAGAAGCAAGACCTGGATATCCTCTGAAGGATACCATTGGGTCAACTAACAAAATCAGAACACACACAAAAAAAGATTAGAAATACATATCATCTTCAAATTTACTTGTATATAAGATAATCTTATTTCTAGCAAAATATACACACTGAAGTTAGTGAGTAAAAGACCATGTAAACACACACATAAACATATGTATAATATAGACATTCAATATATATATACACACACACATATGCAAAGTGAGAGAGAGAGAGAGAGAGAGAGCAAGTGAGCACACTCACATCTGATAAAGTAAATGGGGCAAAATATCAACAACAGGTGAATCTTGGTAGAAGATACATGAGTGTTCTATGTACTATTCTTGTTCTTTTTAAAAAATAGATTTTTATTGATTTCAGAGAGGAAGGGAGAGAGAGAAAGAGATAGAAACATCAATGATGAGAGAGAATCATTGATCGGCTGCCTCCTACATGCCCACACTGGGGATCAAGCCCACAATCCAGGCATATACCCTGACCGGGAATCGAACCGGACCTCTTGGTTCATAGGTCAATGCTCAATCACTGAGCAATACTGGCTGGGCCATATTATCCTTATTTTTGCAATTTTTCTGTAAGTTTGAAATAGCTATAAAGTAAAACTATAAAGAAACAAAAATTGTGCTTTAGAATGCCAAAAGCTTCTACCATGTCAGAATACAGGCAGTTAGAGTGGGCGTGGGGGTGAGGAAGACCTGAGGCAGGCAGTAGAATTTGCAGTAGACAGAAATCTCTTAATTTAAGTGTCTTTTGGTCAGAAAGGGAAAGAATATACTTGGATAATCCATAATTGGAAAGGTAATTCCTCTAGAGATGAGAATACATACGTATGTCCAGAGAAGACCATAAACATTTAGGAGTTGAAATATTTGCATTTCATGAAGATGTGTAAAAAATGACTTTGTGTATTAATGTCTATCTTATTTGTATTTATGTATACTAAATGTAATAAATGTAACTTGAATATAACAATAAGAGGATCAGCACTATGGATGGAGTTAATATGTGCTTATCTGAAATTTAACACATAAAGAGTTACTTCCAAAATAAACAAGCTGAAAGTGAGAATGGACATTCAAAGTACATTATTGTGTTACTGGAACATCTGGTACTAACACTGTCAAGTTTACATATGTTCTCAAATACTTATTTATGTAACAATCAAATGCTAAGCATTCCAGCTGCACTTGTAAACTTTTTATGAACTGCAGTCATATGCACAAGCTCAACTAAATATACTTGACAGAGGGAGGAGCGTGAGGAAACTATTAACTCTCAAAACTGACATTTGATTGCAGTCAGCCTTCTGGCAGTGTAATGAACCAGTGTTTGGTATGAGAGCCGAGCTACTAGCTCATGTGAGATTCATTTCATTCTAGTAGGTGGAATCAGAAATATCTAATCAGTGGGTCAAAATCATGGGTTGGCAACTACCTATTTTGGACATAATACGCATGAAAGAAAATCTTACACAGATTAAAAAAATAGAGCAAAGAACATGATGATGTAAAGTAATTAAGAAAAAGAGTATTTGATACTAAAGTGAAAACCGTATTTTGCTCAACATATCCTAGACCCAGCATGGGTAGTCTGACTGATTGTGGCAATGCATAAATTAGAGAGATAACAGAAAAAGAGGAGGTGCTTTAATGTGGTTACCATCCAATATTACTCGTAATGAAAACTAGTTGTGTGAACACTGTTTCCTTAGAAGTTTTCCCTACATCCCACAATTGGTTCTGTAGTATCACCTTAGAAAATAGCAATCTTTCTACTCTTTAAAAACAATCCACAAAAATATAATTTAAGATAATTACAAAAGATTTTTGTCTTCAAAGAATCAGAGGGATTTGTATAATGTAAAGATAGTTTTTAAAATCATTACCAAATAGAGAGCCTTCTTTCTGATGATTATCCAAGCTTAGCAATTTATGTTCAATGCTTTGGGACAAGAAAGCAAAAATTAAAAAAGGCAGGAATGGCATTTAGATCTGCTTTAAGTACAGCTATCTGAAATGTTCTCTTGTTTTGACTTATTCCAGAAGGAAAACTTGAAACAATGAGTAATTTAGTATAAGTTACAAAGAGGCATATTTTAGCTCAACATAAGGATTTTTAAAATAGAGTTGTCCAACAGAATGGATTGTTTTAGGAAATGATGAGCTCCTTTGCTAAAGATATCCAAATTGGGACCGGATGAGCATATGCCAAGGATGCTGCAGGAAACATTTCTGCACTGTGTGGGAGGTTAGCCAACAGAAGATGATGTCTTAGGTTCCTTCCAGCACTAAGTTTTATAATCTTATGACGATTCCAAAGATGACTAACTACTTTAATGATACAAATTCTGAGGCCTTGGTAAGAAGATGAAAAAGAAGGAAAACAACAACAAACTCACTTTACTTGGTTTCTAGGGAAAGCAGACTATATAAAGACATTTTATTTTGAATGCTAAGATAAGGAAAGTTACAACAATCTAAAAGTATATGCTTTATGATGCATGCAATTATTTTATGAAATTTAGTATAAACAATAAAGCATGAGTTTCTAAAAGATAAATGAACTAGAGAATAAGAAATCATTTTCTGAATTACTAAATTACACAAAATGGGAGGATAAGAAGCTAAGCAGAATGCTAATAAAGAACTGAGCATGGTTTTCATCAGTCTCACAGCCCTATAGAAACAAAAACTAGAGTTTAGAAACTTCCAAGTGATAGAGAGGGGAGGGGGGAGAAAGAGAGAGAGATAAAGCCCTAGGATCATAATTAGGAACCCAGGTGTCCACATTCTAGAAAAGAGGAGAAAGTGAGGTAGATTGAGCATTATCCAATCTGCACGTGAGTCCCAGAATTAGAATAAAGTAATCTATAAATACTCTGTTGGCCAACAAGAGCCACAGAGAAAGATAACATTATCTAGTCACTACAGTTTAGCAAACATAATATTTGGCATTAATAAAAAAATACACAGGTATGACACAAAATAGGACAAGAGAGAAAACCAAATCAACATGTGACCTATTTATTGAAATTATCAGGTTGGACAAAATGAACTATAATTAATATATTAAAAAAAACATGAAATGAAGAATTTATTGGTTCTGGACAGCAAGAATATATAATAAAAAATCAAATAGAAATTCTTGGAGTAAAAAAATAATAATTGAAATTAAGAATGCAATAGGTAGGTTAAGTAGAATATTAGAAACTGAAGAGAGAATAAGTGATCTGGGAGAAATAACAGGAAGTATTTGGGCTGAAATTTGAGAAGTAAAAGAGATGAAAATAATAAAAATTTGTAGCTGTAATATGAGACTGATTTTTTTAAAAAAAGTATACTTAGTTGGTATCCCAAAAGCTGGAGAAGAGAAAAAAAATAGGACAGGAAAAAACTAAAAAAATAAAAAATAAAACAATAAAGGCAATTGAAAAAATAAAGGCAAAAAATTTCCAAAGTGGAAGACATCAAGGTAAAAGGTACAGAAATAAGAATGGTAGTTGATTTCTCAATGGAAATAATGAAAGAAAGATAATGCAGCAATTTTCAACCTTTTCCATCTCATAGCACACATAAACTAATTACTAAAATTCTGTGGAACACCAAAAATATGTTATATTTTTTGATGATTTGACCAAAAAAATAGGTATAATTTTGATTCATTCACATCAGATGGCTAGTGTTATGTTGGCTATTATCATTTTTTTATTTGACAATTTAAGGGAAAAGAGGTAAGTGTCCCTGACTAAATAGTCAGGTATTGCATGTTATAAAAATTCTTGCAGCACACAGGTGTGCCTGCCACAGCACACTGGTTGATAATTGCTGAGATGAATGATAATTGCTGAAAGAAAACTGTCATCTTAGGATTTTATACGTACACAAATTATTCTCTAAAACTGAAGATGAAATAAAGATATTAGCAGAAAAATAAAGTAAGTGAAATTGTTGCTAGCATATCCTCACTAAAATAAATATACAAGTGAGTTCTGTGGGCAAAAATAAAAATGATTCTAAAAGGAAACACAAATTCAAAAGGAAGAGTAAAAATGTGGACAAATACAAATAAATACTGACTGTACAGAAGAGTATAATATCTTCTGGGGGAATAAAACATATGTGGTACTAAAATGATAATAATAACAAACAATGGTGAGATATGGACTTAAATAGTCTAAGGTCCCAGCATTAATTTTCCAAAAAGTTTTAAATGTATAAAATTATATTAAGTTGTAATCAGCCCAGGCTGTATTGTATATTAATAGGGCTATGTACTAAAATGTAGTAAAACAATGTATAACTAGCAAGCTAATAAAGGGGGGGATAGATTAATGAAGGAAGTTTGATTAACATTAAATAATATGAAGAAAAAAGGTACATGAAATGAGATAAGCAGGAAATAGATAAGTTGAATCACAAATACATGAGTAATTACATTAAAAGTAATTGTTCCAAGTAAAAGGTAATATTTTTAAACTGAATTTAAAACACAACCAAACACTATTTATAATTGATACTAGAGGTCTGGTGCACAAATTCGTGCATGGGTGGGTCCAATCAGGCCTGGCCAGGGGAGGGGCCACGGGAGGTTGGCTGGCCAGCGCTGTCCCCGATAGCGTCATTCCAGTTGTTCTAGTCATTTGGCTTTTATATATATAGATTCTCTAAGTGCAAGGATACACATAATAATCCCCAAATCAGGACAAAAAGCTTAAAAAAAAGAGGAAACAAAGAAAAAAGTATGGTATATCACCAAACAAAAACAATAGACAGAAACATAAAGGAAAAGAACCAATGGAGGCACAGAGCTACCAGAAAACAACAGATAAAATAGCTATAGGAAATCTTCATATACCAATAATTACTCTAAATGTAAGTGGTCTGAATTCAACAATAAAGAGACCCAGAGTAGCAGAATGGATCAAAAAACAAAACCCAACCACATGCTGCCTACAGAGACACATCTAAGCTGCAAAGACAAAGGTGATTCAAAGAAAAAGGGTGAAAAATGATTCTCCAAGCAAATAAGATCCACAGAAAAGCAGGTGTAGTCACACTTATATCTGACAAAAAGTTTCAAGATAACAAGTGACAAAGATGGACACTTTATAATGATAGAGGGGCCACTACATCAAGAAAACATAACACTTCTTAACATATAGGCACTCAACCAAGGAACACTGAAATATATAAAACAACTTCTCACAGAACTAAAGGGAGAAACAGACAAAACATAATCGTAGCTGGGGACCTTAACACTCCATTGACAGCTCTAGACAGATCAGCCAAACAGATAGTCAACAAAGAACTATTGGCTTTATGGTTTCCAGTCTTATGTTTAATTCCTTTATCCATTTTGAGTTTGTTTTTGTGCATAGTGTAAGTTAGTGATCTAGTTTCATTTTGTTGCAAGTATCTGTCCAATTTTCCCAACATCATTTATTAAAAAGACTGTCTTGACTCCATGGTATGCTCTTGCCTCCTTTGTCAAATATTAATTGAGCATAATGGCTTGGTTTGATTTCTGGGTTGTCTGTTCTGTTCCATTGGTCTATATGTCTGTTCTTGTGCCAGTACCAGGCAGTTTTGAGAACAGTGGCTTTGTAATATAGCTTGATATCTGGTATTGTGATCGCTCCAACTTTGTTCTTCTTTCTTAGGGCTAAAATCTTAGAAGAATCCATAGGCAGCAAAATATCAGACATTTGTCGTAGCAATATCTTTACTGATACAGCTCCTAGGACAATGGAAACTAAGGAGAAAATAAACAAATGGGACTACATCAAAATAAAAAGCTTCTTCACAGCAAAAGAAACCATCAGTAAAACAACAAGAGAGTGTACTGCATGGGATAACATATTTACCAATGAGACATCAAATAAGGGTTTAATCTCCAAAATTTATAGGGAACTCATATAACTTAGCAAAAGGAAGATCCATTCAAAACATGGGCAAAGGACCTAAATAGATACTTTTTGAAAGTGGACATACGGAAGGCCAAGAGACATATGAAAAAATGCTCAAAGTCACTAATCATCTGAGACATGCAAATCAAAATGACAATGAGGTACCATCTCACACCTGTCAGAATGGCTATCATCAACAAATCAAGAAAGAACAAGTGCTGGCGAGGATGTGGAGAAAAAGGAACCATTGTCCAGTGCTGGTGGGAATGCAGACTGGTGCAGCCACTGTGAAAAACAGTATGGAGTTTCGTCAAAAAATTAAAAATGGAACTCCCATTTGACCCAGTATCCCACTCTTAGAAATATATCCCAAGAAATCAGAAACACCAATCAGAAAAAACATATGCGTCCCTATGTTCATAGCAGCACAATTTAAATAGCTAAGATTTAGAAACAGCCTAAGTGCCCATCAGCTGATAAGTGGTTTTAAAAATGGTGGTTCATCTATACAATGGAATACTAGGCTGCTATGAAAAAAGAAAGAACTCTTACTGGTTGTAACAGCGTGGATGGACCTGGAAAGCATTATGCTAAGCAAAATAAACCAGTTGGAGAAAGATAAATATGCCAGGATCTCACTCATTTGTGGAATATAATGAACAAAAATAGATCCAGAGACCCAGAAGCATCCAACAGACTGTTAAACCTCAAAGGGAAGGCAGGGGAAGGTGGGGTAAGAGATCAACCAAAGGACTTGTATGCATGCATATAAGCAAAACCAATGGACACAGACAGTAGGTGGGAGTGGCCAGGGAGAGGTCAATGGGGGAAAAAAGAGACATACGGAATACTTAAAACAATAAAGAATTTAATTTAAAAAATAAAATATCGCCTTTATATGAAACACTAGACCAAATGGACATAAATGACACAGAACCTTTCATCCAAGAACATCAGGTTATACATTCTTCTCCAGCACACATGGGACATTCTCAAGGATAGACCATCATATGTTGAGTAACAAAACTAGCATCAACAAATTCAAGAAGATTGTCATTATACTAAGCATATTCTCTGACCACAATGCCTTGAAATTAGAAATGAACTGCTGCAAAAAAGAAAGTGAAGAAACACACAAATGCGTGGCAGTTAAACAACATACTACTAAAAAATGACTGGGTTAAAGAAGAAATAAAAGATGAGATCAAAAGATATACAGAGACAAATGAGGATGACAATACAATGTATCAAAATTTCTGGGATGCAGTGAAAGCAGTAATAAGAGGGAAGTTTATATCATTACAGGCCTATCTCAAGAAACAAGAGAAATCCCAAGTAAACAACCTAACATCATATTTTAAAGAACTGAAGAAAGAAGAACAAAAGCAATCAAAGTTGGCAGAAGAAGGAAAATAATAAAAATCAGAACAGAATTGAATGAAATAGAGTACAAAAACTACACACAAAAATTAATAAAACAAAAAACTGGTTCTTTGAAGAGATTAATAAAATTGACAAACCCCTGGCTAGACTCACTAAGGAAAAAAGGGGAAAGACCCATATAAACAAAATCAGAAATGAGAGAGGAGAAGTTACCACAGACATCACATATATACAAAATATCATACTAGAATATTATGAAGGACTGTATGCCACCAAATTCAATGACCTCGAAGGAATGGATAAATTCCTAGAATTATATAACCTTCTTTGACTAAATCATGAAGAATTGGAAAATCTAAGTAGACTGGTCAGTAGTGAGGAAATTGAAACAAACATCAAAAACCTCCCAAAAGACCTGCCAGTGTGGCTTGGTGGTTGAGGGTCAAACTATGAAAAAGGAGGTCACAGTTTGATTCCTGGTCAGGGCACTTGCCTGGGTTGTGGGCTCAATCCCCAGTGTGGGGCATGTGGGAGGCAGCCAATTAATGATTCTCTCTCATCCTTGATGTTTCGATCTCTCTCACCCTCTTCCTTCTTTTCTGAAGTCAATAAAAATCTCTATATATAAAAGCCTAAGCAACAACCTGACGGTAGCTATGACACACACTAACCACCAGGGAGCAGATGCTCAACACAGGAGCTGACCCCTGGTGGTCAGTGCACTCCCACAGCCAATCTCCTATGGTCCCTCCCCTTGGCTAGCCAACCCCAATTAGCCCCGATTGCCAGCCAGGCCAAGAAACCCCACCCATGCACAAATTTGTGCACCGAGTCTCTAGTATATATATAAAAAACAAAGAACAGATTACCATAATTTTGAAAAAAAAAAAAAAAAAAAAACTCAGAAAAAAGAAAAGTCCAGGACCAGATGGCTTCACTAGTGAATTCTACCAAACATTCAAAGATTTAAAACCTATCATTCTCAAACTCTTGTAAGAAATTGAAGAAGCAATATTCTATTGTCTAATACATTCTATGAGGCAAATATAACCCTGGTAACAAACCCTGGCAAAGATAACACAAAGAAAGAAAACTACAGACCAATATCTCTGATGAATATAGATGCAAAAATCCTAAACAAAACAACAGCATATCAAATACAACAGTACATCAAAAAACTAATACATCATAATCAAGTGGGGTTCATTTCAGGGGCACAAGGGTGGTTCAACATATTCATATCAATCAATGCAATCAATCAATGTAATACATCACATTAACAAAAGAAAGGATAAAATCATATGACCTTATCAATATATGCAGAAAAAGAATTTGATAAGATACAATATCCATTTATGATTAAAACATTCAATAAAATAGGAAGAGAAGGAAAGTACCTCAACATAATAAAGGCAATATATGACAAACCCTCAGCTAATATACTCAATGGTGAAAAAGTGAAAGTTTTGAGGAAATCCCATACTGTTTTCCATAGTGGCTGTACCAGTCTGCCTTCTCACCAACTGAGTACTAGAGTTCCCTTTTCTCCATATCCTTGCCAGCACTTGTCATTTGTTGATTTGTTGATAGTAGTCATTCTGACAGGTGAGAGGTGATACCTCATTGTCATTTTAATTTGCATTTCTCTGATGATTAGTGACTTTGCCATTTTTTCATATGCCATCTGTATGTTCTTTTTGGAGAAGTATCTATTTAAGTCCTTTGCCCTTTTTTAAATTGGATTGTTTATCTTCCTTTTGTTAAGTTGTGTGAATTCTTTATATATTTTGGAAATTAACCCCTTATCACTTGTATCATTGGCAAATATGTTCTCCCATGCAGTGGGATCCCTTTTCATTTTGTTGATGGTTTCTTTTGCTGTGCAGAAACTTTTTATTTTGATGTAGTCCCATTTGTTTATTTCTTCTTTGTTTCCCTTGCCCTGGGAAATGTATTGGGAAGCATATTGCTATGAGAAATGTCTGAGATTTTGCTGCCTATGATTTCTTCTAGGATTTTATGGTTTCATGATTTACATTTAAGTCTTTTATCCATTTTGAGTTTATTCTTGTATATGGTATAAGTTGGTGGTCTAGTTACAGCCCAAGTGCCCATCAGTAGATGAGTGGATTAAAAAAAGCTATGGTACATATACATAATGGAATACTATGCAGTTATAAAAAAGAAGAATCTCTTATCCTTTGAGATAGCATGGAGGGAACTGGAGAGTATTATGCTAAGCAAAATAAGCCAGTCAGAGAAAGACAAGTATCACATAATCTCACTCATATGTGGAATCTAATTAACAAAATAAACTGAAATATAAAATAGATCAAGAGATACAGAAGCATGAATCTCAGAGGGAAGACAGGGGTAGGGGAGGGGAAGAGATTAATCAAAGAATTTATATGCATATATACATAACTCATGGGTACAGGCAATAGTGTGGGGAAGGCTTGGAGAGGGTGGGGATGGGGCTGAGAGGGTCAGTGAAGAAAAAAGGGACATCTGTAATATTTTCAACAATAAATTTTTAAAAAAGGAACAAAAGAAATACCAAAAAATAAAGTGGTTGTATAATAAAAGAAAACCCATCAGAAAGATAAAATAATTCTAACTTTGCTTTCACATATCTCCCAATGTCTAGAGCAAAATTTGAAAAAAATTAAAGTACAGGACAAATCTATATAACCACCTCTCTGAATTACTGATAAAGAAAAGAAAAAATCAGTAAAGACACAGAAGTTCTAAAGAATACTTTTAACAAACCTTCCTTAATTGTCATATATACAACACTGCACTCAACTTGATAAAATACACATTCTGTATATGGATCATTTACCCAAAAGGATTATGTGCTGGGCCATGAAGCAAGCCTCAACAAATTGCAAGAAACTAAAATCATCGAAAAGTATATTCTTTGACCACTATTTAATTAAGCTAGAAACCAATAACTAAAAGGTAACAAATATCATTATTTCATATCCTAAACTAAGACTACAACAAATAAGAATCATTAGAGGTTTTCACTGAAGAAACTAACCAAGAAATTATTTTTAAACATTTAAAAATGTACTATAAAATAAATTAACATTTATTCTTAGTTAATTACCAAAAATCTGCATAGCATGTTTTTTATTAACTTTTTAATGTGAAATAATGTATAAAACAAAGAGTTGAAATCTACTAATCTTGATAGACTGACTATAAAATCCAATGCTAACAGATGCCCAATGAGAAATTCTGGAACATGCAAAATCTCTTTGGGATGAGAGAATCCATCACCAACCTTTATGTCACTGTGGTGGACAAGGCAATCTATGGAGAAAAGCGCTTCTTCTGACAATATAGTCTCTTCACATACAAATAAGCCAACTGAAAGGAACAAGGCAAAACAAACAAACAAACCCTCTCCTCCCTGGCCCCAACCACCAAAACAGGGTAATCATTACTGTGGTTCAAGATAACTGAGGGAACCTAAACCATCATTTCTTGTCCTCCAGGGTGACAGCAGAAATATAAGTCTATAATTATATCTGTAGTCATGCTGCAAAGTTAGAGGGGTGCTACCAGCATAAAAAAATAAAGAATTTCTGAAGGGTATAAAGCAAGATTGAGAAAGAAAAAATGAGAAAGAATTGCAACAAAGTTGAGAATTTAGAAGCCCAAAAAAGAAAAGAAAGGACATTGCATGTAAAAATTTTTTATACTTTTCATTTCTTTGCATTTTACATGGTGTTATGTGAAAATTACTCTATTTAACCTTCTAGTTCACTAAACTGATCTTTAGCTTGTTGCTTCTTCTATTCAGCCTGAGTGATTTTTTTAAAAAAATCACTAATATTTCATTTTCACAATTAAAAAAAAAAGCTATTATCCACCTGAATGACACTAAAGATCCTATCTAATAAAGAGGGAATATGCTAATTGACCCTCACACCATCACAAAGATGGTGGCACCCACAGCTAATAAGGAGGGAATATGCTAATTGACTGCCACACCCTCACAGATGGTGGTGCCCACAGCCACAAGATGGTGGTGCCCAGTCCCCTCAGCCCCACTGGGGCGGCAGGCGCATGGCAAGGCCAGGCCCACCCCCAGGCGGGCCCAGCTGCTCCACGCACCTGCCTCCAGAGTCCCCCAGTCCCCTCAGCCCCCTAGCTGCCCAGGGCCCACCCGAGGTGCAGGCAAGCCTCAGATGGCGGCTGCCCAAGGCGCAGGTAACCAGGGCTGGCTGAGGCTTGCACTGCCAGCAGTGGCAGCAGCAGAGGTGTGATGGGGGCATCACCTTCCCCTGATCGCTGGCCCCCATCATGCCTCCTGCCCCTGAGGGTTCCCAGACTGTGAGAGGGGGCAGGCCAGGCTGAAGGGCCCCCCTTCCAGTGTATGAATTTTCATGTACCGGGCCTCTAGTATTAAATAAAATAATTTTTAAGTTTTCTATTTCCCTAATTAATTTGTTTCCACAAAAGGTGACATTGTTTCATTTGTTGAGTTTGATGCCTCTTTGTACTTATGTTGGTTATTCTAGAATGTTTGGTTCTTGGCTATCTATTTTTATATATAAGCAAGTATCTTGATTATTGAGTATAGTTACTGGAGTGTATTTCAAGTGACAGTGTTCACCTGGCTCTGAGAGGGACGATAATTATATGATTCTGGCCACAGTGTCAAGCTGGCTGTGTACACAGCATGTTTTTTGGGTGGGCACACATCCTTGTCTTTTGGCTTATTAATCAGGGATACCATATGTCATCAAAAATCTCCTTGAAGGTCCTCCCAGATTATATTTGGATTTCCAAGTTTGTGGTGGAGTCAGCTACTTGGAGAGCAGGGCACTGGTGTGATTGTTCTACCATCCTGTAATTAACTAGCCACCCAGACATACATAGCCTATTCCTCTCAATTCTCTACAGCCTTTAATCGTGGGTTTAGCTATAGATTCTTTTGTGTTGGAGGATCTTTTCCATCTCTGTGGCACTGTAGGCCTGTTTGGGATATTCCATCAATCTTAACCTATTTGCTTTGTAGCTCCCAGAAATTTGCACTTTCTATGGCACTCTTCCCTGCTTTCTAAAGTTGCTATGGATTTATTATTTATTACTGTTTTATAGCTCTTCTATCATTTCAATGGAATTTTGGTAGGAAGGAAAGATAAAATCTGCCAATATATTAGTCAGCTCTCTTGAACCAGTATATAAATTTCTATATAATTTCACTGGAATTATCTGAGTAACTAAACAAATGTAACCTGATAGCACCTCCTAGTTTACTGAAATGGGAACCATCCATCTTAATTCCATCTCTCCAGTAATGTTTTATTGAATTCATTCAGGTTCTGCTTTAACTTTGCTTCAGCATAAGAAGTGCCCCTCCCCCACTCTTTCCCTCATTCTTCTCCAATCTTTGTCCCGTGGGCTCTTTTCTTCTCCTACAACAGATAATAAATCATCTCTATCTCCAACATATCTCCTCCATTTCACCTCCCTCCTACCCTTCACAGCCATCTTATTAACTCTTACTCCCAGATAGCAATTAACATTGCCAAACACTCTCTGCTAAGGAAGTCTTCCTTAGAGTTCCATGATCCTACTGTGCACAACTCTTCCATCTGGAGGTAGCGAGACAGTGGAGTGAGGAATACTAATGCCAAAGATAGAGAAGAGTCATAGAAATTGATCAGAAATGGGAAGAAAGGAATGGAAAACAATACTGGGGTCTTCCCAAGTCAAAACTTACACTGAGTGGCCAGATTATTATGATATCTGAACGCATAATAATCTGGCCACTCAGAGTGTGTGTGTGTGTGTGTGTGTGTGTGTGTGTGTGTGTGTGTGTATATTTTAGAGGGCCGGTGCATGAATTCGTGCATGGGTGGGGTCCAGCCAGCCTGGCCAGGGACATGGGTGGTTGGCCGGCCTGCCTGCTGGTCGAACTCCTGGTTGAGGGGACAATTTGCATATTAGCCTTTTATCATATAGGATATACACTGAGTGGCCAGGTTATTATGTGTTCAGAGATCATAATAATCTGGCCACTCAGTGTATGTTCTTTTCTTAGTCTTCATCTGCAGCAATGAACACTACTGAACCTTGATTCACATTCTGAAGGTACCTGCCCTAGAATTACATGGTTCTGTCTAAACTTTGTCCTTTTCATATGATTTGGCTGATTCCTTCCTAGTCTGAGGGAGTCATATAGTGGGAGAGAATTCTAAAATAAGAGCATAATTTGTAAGGGTATCAAATATATATATATATATATATATATATATATGTTTTGTTTTAAAACAGAGAACAACTTTTCTAAACCAACTGGGCAGTATGGTGGGGGTGGGGAGCAGTCCTACAAAAAGGGGCTAAGAACCTCCCCTTGGGAACAAAGAACAAACACAATACAAAAAATAACAATGCTCCCAAATGGGGCAGGAGTCTGAAGAGAACAGATTGTCCTCATCCTCAAACTGGCTTTTTATTTGGTCTTTTTTTTTCTCTTTCCATTTCATTCTTTTGTTGTTGTTATTGTTTTAGCACCTGTGCAATAAAACTGTACCATCTCCAACCAGAGCCTGCCACAGCTAGGCACATACTCCCTACAAAGATTGTTTGGAAACATAGCAATTGGTATTAAAATAAGAATAAGAGTGGGAAAGACAATTCCACACAGGGGGTGGGCACAGGGAAGCAATCCAAGCTTCCCCTGTCTCTCCCATATCAAAGATTTTTAAAAAGTTTATTGACATTCACCAGAACTTGGAAGAAAAGATGGAAAACAAGAGAAGGTCTGAGAAAACTGGCTGAAAGCAATACAGAGTGAAAAGTGGAGCTAGCCAGTGGTTGGGGAGTAAGGCAGCAACAATGCCGGGTTTGAGAGGCACTGGTCTGTGAGGGAAGTTATAATCTTCGTGTTGCCTACACAGTGGAATGGCTGGCAGATGTCAGGTGCTTGTATCCTTAAGTGAACAGCACTGGAAGAGCATTTTGGATCTCATCTGCCTAATGGGAAAAGTGCTTCTCATATGCTGGGTCACTGTCGTCCACCAGTTCTGTCGGCAGATGGGGCAGGCGGCTTATGGCTGGGTGCTGCTCACTGGCCACCTGGAACAGGGCAAGGCAGAGATCTTGGAGAAAGTACCAATTTCCCTGGTTAGTGTCACAGTATTCTGACCACCCCTTTATCTAATGCCTGTTAAGTATCAAAGCATTTTCTTATTAATAAATCATTTTCTGCTATCTACTTGTGATGGGCGTTGGGCTGTTTTATAGAAATATTTTTATATCAAAATGAGTCAAGAAAAATGTATTTTTGCTTTGTTTCTTTTTAAAATTATTATCTCCCTAGTATAGTGTTCTGCATAAATATTAAATATCTATTTCTAGAAAACTTCCTATAAAATTTTTCTGTTCTACTGAAATGTTCTTTAAGCAAATAAAATCGCTTTTCTGTTCTTCTTTCACTTTTTATTTTTTTAAATTCTTTATTGTTGGAAGTATTACATATGTCCCTTTTCTCCCCATTGTCCTCTCCCAGCCTGCCCCCACCCCCAAGCCCTGGCCTTCACCCCTCTCCCACCATTGTCTGTGTTCATTGATTATGCTTATATACACACAGGTTCTTTGGTTGATCTCTTATCCACCTGCCTCCCATCCTCCCCTGCCTTCGCTCTGAGGTTTGATAGTCTGTTCGATGATTCTGTGTTTCTGGCTCTGTTTTTATTCATCAGTTTATGCTGTTCATTATATTCCACAAATGAGTGAGATCATGTGATATTTAGCTTTCTCTGAGTGGCTTATTTTGCTTAGCATAATGCTTTCCAGGTCCATCCGTGCTGTTGCAAATGGTAAGAGTTCTTTTTTACTGCAGTGTAGTATTCCATTGTGTAGATGTACCACTTTTTATCAGCTGCTAGGTACTTAGGCTGCTTAAAAATCGTAGAAATTGTAAATTGTGCTGCTATGAACATAGAAATGCATATGTTTTTTCTGATTGGTGTTTCTGATTTCTTGGGATATATTCCTTGGAGAGGGATACTGGGTCAAATGGGAGTTCCATTTTTAATTTTTTGACGAAACTCCATACTGTCTTCCACAATGGCTGCACCAGTTTGCATTCCCACCAGCACTGGACAATGGTTCCTTTTTCTCCACATCCTCGCCAGCACTTGTCCTTTGTTGATTTGTTGATGATAGCCATTCTGACAGTTGTGAGATGGCATCTCATTGTCGTTTTGATTTGCATCTCTCAGATGATTAGTGACTTTGAGCATGTTTTCATATGTCCCTTGGTCTTCTGTATGTCCACTTTCGAAAAGTGTCAATTTAGGTCCTTTAACCATTTTTTTTTGATTAGATTGTTTATCTTCCTTTTGTTAAGTTGTATGAATTCCCTATAAATTTTGGAGATTAAACCCTTATTTGATTGTCTCATTGGCAAATATGTTCTCCCATGCAGTGGGATTTCTTGTTATTTTGCTGTGCAGAAACTTTTTATTTTGATGTATCCCATTTGTTTATTTTCTCCTTAGTTTCCATTGTTCTAGGAGAGGTGTCAGTAAAAATTGCTACAAGCTATAGCTGATATTTTGCAGCCTATGTATTCTTCTAATATTTTTATGGTTTCCCGTCTTATGGTTAAGTCTTTTATCCATTTTTAGTTTATTTTTGTGTATGTATGGTGTAAGTTGGTAGTCAAGTTTCAGTTTTTTGCAAGTATTTGTCCAATTTTACCAACACCATATACTGAGGAGGCTGTCTTGACTCCATTGTATGCTCTTGCCTCCTTTGTCAAATATCAATTGAGCATACTGGTTTGGGTCGATTTCTGGGTTCTCTGTCCTGTTCCATTGGTCTATGTGTCTGTTTTTTGCATCAGTACCAGGCAGTTTTGAGAACAGTGGCTTTGTAATACAGCTTGATATCTGGTATTGTGATCCTGCCAACTTTGTTCTTTTTTCTCAGGATTGCTTTGGTTATTCAGGGTCTTTTTTTATTCATATAAACTTTTAGAGAGTTTGTTCTAGGTCTGTGAAATATGCCATTGGTATTTTAATGGAGATTGCATTGACTCTCTAGATTGCTTTGGGTAGTATGGACATTTTAATGATGTTGTTTCTACAAATCCATGAACACAGTATATTCTTCCACTTGTTTATATCTTCCTCTCTCTCTTTTTTCAATGTCCTGTAGTTTTCTGAGTTCAGGTCTTTTACTTCCTTAGTTAAGTTTGTTCCTAGGTATCTTAATTTTTTGTTGTTGCAATGGTAATGGGATTTTTTTAGTTTCTCTTTCCGTGAGTTCATTATTGGTGTATAAAAATGCCATAGATTTCTGGGCGTTAATTTTGTATCCTGCTATGTTGCTCAATTCATTTATTAAATATAGCAGTTTTTTAATGGAAGTCTTTAAGGTTTTCTATGTACAATATCATGTCATCAGAACCTAATAACAGTTTTACTTCTTCTTTTCCAATTCGGATGTCTTTTATTTCTTCTTGTTGTCTGATCGCTATGGCTAGCACTTCCAGTACTATGTCGAACAGGAGTGGTGAAAGTGGGCATCCCTGTCTTGTTCCTGTTCTCAGGAGAAATGGTTTTCATTTTTGCCCATTGAGTATGATGTTGGTGGTAGGTTTGTCATATAAGGCTTCTATTATGTTGAGGTATGATCTCTCTATCCCACTTCGCTGAGAGTTTTTATCAAAAAGTGGTGTTAGATTTTGTCAAATGCTTTTTCTGCATCAATTGATATGATCATGTGATTTTTGTCTCTCAATTTGTTTATGTGATGTATCACATTTATTGATTTGTGGATATTGTACCAGCCTTGCATCCCCGGAATAAATTCCACTTGGTCATGGGATATACTGTTGGATCTGATTTGCTAGAATTTTGTTGAGGATTTTAGCATCTATGTTCATCAGGGATACTGGCCTATAATTCTCTTTCATTGTGTTGTCTTTATCTGGTTTTGGTATTACGGTAATGGTGGCTTCATAGAAAGAGCTTGGAAGTGCTCCTTCCTCTTGAATTTTTTGGAATATTCTGAGGAAGGTAGGTTTTAGTTTTTCTTTGAATGTTTGGTAAAACTCCCCTGTGAAGCCGTCGGCCCAGGGCTTTTATTTGCTGCAAGTTTTTTGATGACTGCTTCAATTTCCTCAGTAATTATCAGGCTATTCAGATTATTTTATTTTTGCTGATTGAGTTTTGGAAGATTTTATTTTTCTAGGAATACTAGTATGTCCACTTCATCTAGGTTGTCCAGGTTGTTGGAATAGAGTTGTTCATAGTACTTTATTACAATACTTTGTAGTTCTGTGGGGTCGATTGTTACTTCACCTCTTTCATTTCTGATTTTGTTTACTTGGGTCCTCTGTCTTTGCTTCTTGGTGAGCCTGGCTAGAAGTTCATCAATCTTGTTTATCCTTTCAAAGAACCAGCTCTTGTTTCTATTGATTTTTTTTTTTTTTTGTTTCTATGTCATTTATTTCCACTCTGATCTTTATTATTATCTTCACTTTTTTAATTTGAAGATTATATGTATCACATTAATTGGAAAAGATAATTAAATCCTAGTAAGTATTCTTGGTTAGTCTTGTATAAACAAAACAAAACATCTGGAGTTTGGCTAAGTGAGATTATATGTGAAACTATTAGTTTAAGGATAAGGAAAACAAGGTCAAATTAGACCATGTGAAAAGGACCACACACTGGAGGTACAGAGGTGAGATGAAGGAGTAAGACAAAGAATGCTCTTGTTCCACGAAGATTCCTTCTTCACCTCACTGCTAGAGCCACTCTCCAATATTAATTTTCCCTTTAGATCCCAGAATCCATTTACTTCTCAGACCTTTGCTTTCTCCAAACTCTAGAAAATAATGAGATAAATCTTCATGAAACCAAGAAACAAAGAGGATATACCATTATAATACTTTCAACAATAAAGATTAAAAATAAAAAAACAAAATAATCATCAATATCAAACATGTCATCACAAAAAGTTTTATTTAGAAAATGTAGTTGAAATGAAAATAAGAAAAACAAGAAGCCAGAACTGCATCTGAGGAGGCTAAATATTAACAATAAAACAAAAAACAAACAAAAAAGGGCAGTAAAATTCTTGAACTTAATCCTGGGGTGATCATTGACTTCATAGATCTTAATTGTTAGGAAACTTGAAATAAAGTATCTCCCTCTAAGGGTGTTCAAAATAGAATTAATAATTTCAGACAAAGAATGCCTAGAAGATAACTAAGAAGCTAATCATGAATATAGAAGATAAAAGAAATAGAAAAAAATATATGCACAAATGAGTGGAACAACAAATCAATGTTTTCCTCTCTCTCAAATCAATAAATAAAATTAATATTATTTTATTCTTACACATTGATATGATAACCAATTTGCCTAGTTCCACCAAAAGCCATTCTTGTGATGCCATATTCATTTTTTTGGGGGGCCAATGAATTCACTTATTCAACTTTCTTAAAGTAATAAAAAAATGAATTAAAATTATTCTGAAGTGATATAGCTTGACATGCAAGTTAATACTTGAAAGATAACCAAAGATAAAAGGTTAAGGTGAAATCGCTAAGCAAATTTAAAGATTTAGTATTAAAATATTTTTAAAATCCATTTATAAAGAACTTCTTGCTTCAAGAATTATGAAACATTTGGCTATTGGAAAGATTTTGAGTTTCATTTTCTTGTATATTTCAAAGAAAAATAGACTGTTATTTTTCTGTATTCAAGTAAAATTCTGCTGAAGATTATGGATTTACCCAGATGAGCTCTTGCCATTCCTTTCTGTTTGGTGACCCTTTGATAAATATGATACTTAATAGCATTTACACTAAAAGATGGAGGTTACTGCTAAGAGGCAAGGTGTTTAAATCTTCCATGTTAAAATCCTTATAACAATTTCTCTTTGTCTAAAAGTAATAAAAGGAATTAGAATCTTTTATCACATCTATGGTTTAAATAGTGTCTGATAGCTTAAGAGAGATCTTGAATTGGAATTCATGTGTTATACAAAATGTATCTACTTTTGGGACTTGGGGTTCTCAACCCAGAGCTACTTACTCCCTGAAGAGAATGGGCATGTTATAAGGGTGTTCTGTCCTACTTGCAGGCAATGCCTGGCTGGTTTCTCTGCTACCAGCAAACACTTGGGGAAGAGCTGCTTCTACTCCTGATGCTCTGGGGCACTATGTCTTTGCCCTGCCATACTGGGATATTGCAAGTCTTGCTTACCTGCAGCTACCCCCAAATGGTAGTAGATAAGAGATGAGCTGAAAGCTCCACTATCCTATATAATAAAAGCTTAATATGCTAAGTGTCTGGTCGTCTGGTCGGCCATTCAACCAATCAAAGTGCTAAGGCCGCTCAACTGCTCGCTATGATGTGCACTGACCACCAGGGGGCAGACAGTTGAGTCGACCAGCCACTATGACGTGCGCTGACCACCAGGGGGCAGACACTCTGACCAGTAGGTTAGCTTGCTGCTGGGGTCTGGCCAATCGGGACTGAGTGAGGCGCCCTGGAGCCCTCCCGCGGTCCCTCCCCGGCCCCGATCATGCACCGGTGGGGTCCCTCGGCCTGGCCTGTGCCCTCTAGCAATCTGGACTGAGGCCCACCCACCCACCCCCAGTGCACGAATTTCATGCACCAGGCCTCTAGTCATCTATAACTTCCCAGAAGTTGAAGGTCTTTCAACAATGAATGTTGAAAGAGTGAATTCAGTAGCCCCTAAAAGAAATAGATGTGTGGCCAATCTTTTTTTTTCTGAGCAAGCCTTAGTGTGCTCTGGGAGCATGAAAATATACTCTATTGCTTTTTTCATTCTTTGGAGATTTTCCTTCACATTAATTTACTGGACCATCTAGGTTCATGATACTTTAATGCCAAAAGTTTTAAAGTGAGGGATTTCTACCTAGCAACATAGTTTTCACCCTAGAAATTAATTCATAGGAGAAATGTTATTTACTCATGCATATGGAAACCTCTCATCCCCAAAATGATTCAAGGCAACCACTTGTGAACATTTACCTTGCCAGTAACTTTGTTAGAATCACACTAACTTTATAAACAAGAGATAATTGACCATGATTCTCAAAGAGTTTAGAAGACTCTATTTAAACTTATACTTAAAAAGAAAAATCTGGGTTATGGGTATTTGGGTGTGCTTTTTACTATTTTTTTCATTTTCATGTCTTGAATATTTCATAAATTTCAATAATAATAAAAAGCTATATCTCACTATGTTGGTAAAAATAAAAGACACAAATAGTAGCCAGTTTGAGCAAGCTTTGGCAAATGTATTAGGACGCCAGAATGCTCATGCACACTTTACAAGGTTTACAAATTGGTTCAAACTTTTAAAATAGTAATTTAACAAGATGTCCATATTTGAAATGTGAAAGATAAAATAATACAGCTTTTGGAAGCTAACATGGTCTTCATGACCTTGAAATAGGGAAGATTTTTCTTAAATGAGACACAGAAAGCATTAATCTTAAAAGACAAGAAAAGGAACAAATTGTTTACCAAAGGACACCATTAAGAGAGTGAAAAGGGAAGCTATAGTATAAAAGACCATATTGCAACACACATACCTGACAAAGTGCTCACATCTGGAATAGCAAAAGAACTCTGACCAATTAGCTAAAAACTTTGACGGGTAATCCTATAGGAGGACGTACAATACAAATAGGCACTTTACAAAAGAGGATGTCCAAACGGCTAGAAAACATGCTCAGAGAACTGAAATACAAAGAGATACCACTGTATACTCAGTAGAATGGCAAATATTAAAAAGACTGATAATACAAAGTGTTGGTGAGGCTAGGAAGCACTTGGAACTCTAATACACTGCTGGTGCAAGTGCATATTGTTTCAACTGCTTTAAAAATACAATTCAACACAATAAAAAGGCATACATATTTGAACCAAAGATCCTTATTGTTGCATGAAATAAAGTGAAAGAAATCAGGCAAATCAGAATACATAAGAACAAATTCCAAATATTTTTATATAGAGAGAGCTAATTGGGTGAAGGGTGGTTGCCTTAGGAAAGCGGGAGGGAAGGGCACAAAGCTGAGGGAGGACTTTTGCAGTCTTCCCAATGTTTTTCATCTGGACCTGGACAGCAGTTACACAGGTGAGAACACTTTGTAAAAATTCATCAATCTGTATATTCTATTCGTGCTTTTTCCTATGTGCTAATTCTTCAACATGAAGGTAAGAAAAAGAGAAAGTATCCATGCCAATAGCATGAAGTTCCTGAAAGAGATTCTCTCAATATAATTGTATTCACCCAGAAGTGACACTTCTTCCTGCTTTTCAACGTGCACTGCTACCATCTCCTAGTAAATTTGGTCATGTCACACCTGTGTTATTTAAGATGTTCTCTCACTACCATTTCTGCATTACTGAACTTCTCTTTTTCCTTGGAGTGGTGGGATATAACTCTGAGAGCATCAAAGCATCATTTTGCATGGGAGTTTTAATCTGCATAATTTGTCTTTTTAAACCAAGGATAATTTCTTTTATTTTTAAAAATTATCTCTCTTCCATCGCCTCCAGTATTTCTGTTCTGTTTATTTGAAAAAGGAACCTCCAGAATTTTCTTCCATGTCTTTCAATTTTTTCTCCCATATTTTCCAAACTGTCAGATATTCTGGGACATACCCTGGACTGGTAGGAAATGATCATATTATTAACTTGTTCCTTTGTTTTGAACTATATTATATACCTCTTAACATCATGTTAATCTCAGGTTACATATAGTTGATCAAAGGAATCCAAATACTCTTCTGAATGAATTTATCAATGTCTTTAGAAACATCTGTATTTTCACTGAATTTTAAAATTTTTTCACTCAAATAGTATTTAAGCATAGTGAAAGAATAAAGGAAAATAATTTAGGCAATGCTCTGAAGTGAGTTTGAGAAAAACTTTAAACTCTTCTTCAAATCTTACATAGTACACACATAAAGTTATTAAATTGGATTTTTAAAAAGTTAAGATCAAGTTCTGATTATGGCATTTAAAAATATTTTATTTAAGGATGATGTTATTAGGGTTTAACATGCTTTAGATGTGTCATTTTCCTATGAATGCCTTTAAATCAGCTTTCTTAAAGAGGATTTTTTTAAATGTCTGGCTTTAAACATTTTTTGGGTTTTGTTTCAATGAACATATTTATGGGAAAACAGCCAAGAAAATGTGCCATTTGGGAAGGAGGGGAATACATTTTGTTTCCTTTTTTTCTTGGGATATTTCTGTTTACAAAGGGAATGTAGGTTGCCATCAAACTTCCAAATCTGAACAGTAGAGGTGACTTTGTCGGCATTACTTTGTTCCTAAAGTCAGTAACTTTCCAAAACAGTGCAGTTGCCACATGACCTCTTTAGTTACTAGGCCATTTAGACACTTTTAACAAAAGCCTTAAGCTGTATGACTTCATTTTACTGTATTATTCACCCAAGATGAGTTTATTTATAAGTAAGGATTAATGGTGTAAAGTTAGTCCACTGTCAAGCTGCTTTAACAACACTGAGAAATTATTTTCACAGCCACTAATTAAAAACAAAATGCAGCACCAGAATCCATCTAGTATTTGCTTTGCTTCAGCACTGCAGAACCATTGTTGTGAGAATGTCATTGGAAATAATTTATTTCAATCCTCAACCCTGAGGATATGTTCTTACTGATTTTTTAGAGAGAGAGGTCAAGGGAGGGGCGGGGGGGGGGGGGGAGAGAGAGAGAGAGAGAGAGAGAGAGAGAGAGAGAGAGAGAGAGAGAGAGAGAGAGAGAGAGAAACATCAATTGGTCGCCTCCCACATGTGCACCCCCCGCTCCAGGGGGAATAAAACCAGCAATCTAGGTATGTGCCCAGATCAGGAATCTAATCTAACCGGCAACCTGGCAACATTTTGGTGCATGGAGCGATGCTCCAACCAACTGACCCGGCCAGGGCAGAAATGATTTATTTTATAACATGACAAATTTTCACACTTATGCTTCTCACTTAAAATTTCATAGCTAAATAGCTAGAGAAAAGTACGTTTATTTTATCTAATCCTTTAGTAACAGACTTACAATATAGGTGAATCACTAACCCATGGAGAGGTTATATAGCATAGAGGTTAAAACCAGAAACTTAAGATCCAGTGTGCTTATGGGCACCCCACCAATTGCCTACTCGTGTAATCTTGGCCTAGTTCATTTCAAGGAACCTCAGTTTCATTATGTGCGAAATGAGAATGACAACAGTACCTAACTTACAGGCTTATGGAGATAAATGAGTTAATACAGAGACTGCCATATAGTAAATATTAAATAAAATTTAGATAACTCCTTACTCTTAATAGTGAGGAGATAATAGAAAATGTTTGAAGATGTTACGTTAGTAGAGATATAAGTGTATCACATAAAGTTTTAAGTCATTTTCCAAAAGAACTGTAAGTAGAAATTGTTAATCATAGCAGCAAGGAGAATAAGAGGGAAAAACAGATCCCTATTTTTCCTTAAACCCAATAAAAATAGGATAAAGAACATAATAAAGACAGGCGCATACATTAGTTAAATACAGAACCATTCTGTATTCTCAATTCATTCTAGCAGTTCCCTTTATGAATTCGAACATTTTCTATGTCCTGTCTTCAGAAGACTGAACATACACACACCATCACATGAAGCTGATGAATCTGATGAATCTGTAAACCCCAAAAAGAAACATAAAGGGCACCAAATGAAACAAATTCCTATATTTTTCACATTTTTGTAAATTTGCATTGGGTTATATAAAAATTCCTCAGCTTCAACTTCCAGTTCACTAAGCTGATATTTAGACCTGTTCTTTCTATTATTTATCCCAATACTAAGATTTTGTTTTATTTAACCTGATAATTGAACCACTTTCCCAGCAGCCCTTCAGCTACATCTTCCCTCATTTATCAAATACTAATGATAATAGATTTCTTTTGCTTCTCATATGAACTCACATTCCCAAAAGGTTAAATTTTTGTATGTTGAATGCGATGCCTGTCTCCTGAGCATATGTTGATTTTCCTAAAATTCTTGGTTATCAGTTAATTTGATGAATAAGAATCTATATTCCTAGTTATTGCTAGCTGTACTATACGTCCTCAGTGCAAGTGACAACATTTTCCTTCTTGGTTTGAGAAGAGGCTCTGATTGTCTGAGCTCTGTATGTCTCCAGGTCAGTTCATGTAGGTCACTGATCTTTTGGATGCACTCACTCCTCTTGTAAGGCCACCCAAGCCCACTTCTCTGGCATCAGCTCCACCTCTGAGAATCTCTCCATCAGAGTGAGAGCCCCAAACTTGTGGCTTCTGCCTGGGTTTAGACGGCAGATTAGGCTGCTTTGAGAGCAAGGTGCTGATGGAATTTTTCTACCACTTGGAACTAAATAACTCCCAGCCAGCCAGAGTCTATCTTTCCCAGTTTGCCACTGCCTCTAATCTTCAGTTTATAAATGTCATGCTTTATATATTGCTTAAATTCCAAGATAAATTAAATAAGCAAATAGAAACCCTTAATAAGAAGTATACAGATTGTTCATGAATTAGAAATCTTAGTATTGCAGAAATGTCAATTCTGCCCTAGTTTATATACTTAATGTTTTCCTAATCTAAATTCAAGCCTTATTTTTGGTTGAAATTGACATACTGATTCTAAAGTGTTCATAGAAATGCCAAGGGCTAAGAAGAGCTGAGACAGTTTTGACCAACAAAGCTGGAGGATTTATTCTACTAGATATCAAAACAATACTTAGAAGCTACTATAATTTAGATAGTGTAGTTCTAGAAAAAAGATGGACAAATCAACCAACAGAAAAGAAAAAAAAGAATTTGGAAACAAGGACACAGTTCCATAAATTCTTAATTTATGAGAAGGCAACACAGAAGAGCACTGAAACAACTGTCATTTCAATCAATGGTGATGGTTCAATGTTATATCCTTATGAAAAACAAAATCTGAATCTTACATTACCCCATACACAAAAACCAATTCTGGGGAGACTGTAGATCTAAATGTGAAAGGCAAACAATAAAGCTTCTAGAACATAACGAAAAATTTCTTTATGGCCTTGGGCTTGAGAATGTTCTCTTAAATAGGACATTGAATGTATTAACCATAAAGGAAAAAATGATAAATTGAACTACACTAAATTAGCAAATTCTGTTCAAGAAAGACACCATTAAGGGAGTGATAAGGCAAGGTACAGAATGAGAAAAGATATTTGCAGCAGATATATTTGACAAAGGTCTCATGTAAATCAATAAAGAACTCATATAAGTCAATAGAAAGAACAGATAGCTCAATACAAAACTAGACAAGACACTTAAACCGGCATTGTATAAAAAAACATTATTAAAATGGCCAATAAAATATAAGAAGACATTCAATCTCATTAGCAATTAGAGAAATGTAAATTAAAACCACCATAAGATACCACAACATACCCACTAGAATAGACAAAATTGAAAAGACCAACAATATCAAGTGTTGGCAAGAATGTGGAGCAAAAACAATACATTGCTGGTGGAAGTGGAAACCAACACAGCTGTAGACAACTGTCGGTATCTTCTAAGATTAAACATGTATAAATTTACTCTACCTCTCACTTTACTTTTTTATTGTGTGTCCTCTGTAAACACTGATTTTTTTCATATCTATGCATAAAAATGTAACATTATGTTTTAGGCATTTAATTCAGATATTTAATAGCTTAAACATTTCATCCTTATTCTTGAAAACAGGCAAAAAACTGATTCCTATTTGTCAAATACAAAGTATAACCATCTGTTGCAGCTAACAAAAAAGCTTCCAGAAATTATGTGCATGGTAATACTAAACTTTACACATAATTCCTAAATCATGTTTTACTTTTAATTGCTTTTAAATGACGAAAGTGATCTTATAAATTTTTTTCTGCATTCAATAAATACTTATTAAGTACCTTCAGAGTGCCAGAATCTTTACCACCCCCTCTCTAGCCTACATTCTAGCTGAGGACCATAGAGAGTGAGCAAAGCAAAAGAAGTAAAATATATCCATGTTAGATAGGGATGAGTGTTAACAAGACATTTAAGACAAGGCAGCAGTAGACGAAGTATTACAGTGGCTGCATGGCATTTATAGATGAGTGGCCACAGTAGGCCTCCCTGAGAAGGTGACATGGCCCCAGGTGAAGCATGCCAATATCTGGGAGAAGAATGTTCTAGGCAGGCTAAATTCCAAGTTGCAAAGGCCGAGTAAAATGTCCTTAATTTCTGTATGAGGAAGCTGCCTTAATCATTCGAATCTTGTCTTCTGGTTACCCATTTTTTTTTTTTTTTTTGTACTGCAATTCCAGATGTTGCAAGTTTTGAAGCATTATACATTTTAGTTCTTAGCAGCTATGATCTAGTTACTTTGTAAAAGCTTTCTTAAACTGACTTACTGAAATCAAATATAATCTACCCCAAAAATCCTGACTCAAGTCTCTAGAGAAGGCTCTATAAACAGTGTTGAGTCACTGAACTGAAAGTCAGGAGACGTGGGCTCCGGTCCCATCTTTTATGCTCACTTGGTGCGAGACTTTGGTCTCTATCTTTTTCAGACCTTAGTTTCCTCATTTAAGAAATGAGACAGGTGAGTTGATTCGGAGGTTTAAGTCCATGTTTTGTTAGATTAAAAGGTATTTTGAATAACTTTAGGCTGAGGTGGATGCACTCTCTAGGTTAACTCTCTATTTTGACACAGTTAATATAAAAACTTACTACCTTATACCCACATACCACTTCCCTTCTTAGTTACCTGCGTGACTCCTGACCAAACGACTTTTATGGAGCCTCCCAGCAATCAGGGCATGATGCTGAGACTCTGCCCTACTTATTTAAACTCTCTCACAGCTTTGAAGATTGCCCTCATTCATTCATCTTCGCTGTAACACGAACCATCAAAATTTCCACTCACTGGGATGAAAATAGGGAAACATACACGTGAAAAATAATAATGAGCTCCATATTTCCTCCTTGTGAAAAGGTAAAGACTGTCATATCTGGACAGAAATATACCTGGGGCAGTTTGCAAGCAGCTGCCTTCTATGTAACTAAGACAGCTAAGGTGTCTGGAAGAGTCTTCATGGAATAAGAGCCTAATTCCTTGAACAGTCTACAGAGCTTATTTTTCCTGCCAAACAACAACAGCAACAACAACAAAACCCAAACCCTCCATCTTAGTTTTTTAATACAAATTGAATACACGGTTGCCAGTAGATTATATATAAGCTCTTTGAAGGCAGGACTTATTCCTTAGTTGTCTTTGTATCTCAATGACAATACCACACACATAATACACACTCAATACATGCTTGTAGGTGGACTTACGGTAATAATTTTTTCTGCCACTATTTTTAAGTCTTCTGTGGCATCATACTCTCTCTTGCTTTTAGATCTCAAAGTGATATTTATTGCCTCCGAAAGGCAGTAATTTTCTCCTTCTTTTTCATATCTCCACCTGGTAACTCTGTAGACACCTGGAATCCAAAAAAAAAATCTAGGTTGGGTGTATTCCTCTCTCTCTTAAACCTATATTGCATAATTATGGTCATTATTTCCACTAGATTCTAAATCTTGTGAGTGCAGAAAATAAGCCTATTCCATCCCTTGCAGTAAACCCAGAATCCAGAGCAGCGTTGATACAGAATAGGTACTAGAGTGTGTTTGCTAAATCCATGTTATAGAAAGAAGAAATCCTCGGATGCAGCTGGCCAGAGAGGAAAGCTGGCAAAGAGGTGATAAGAGGCAACAAAGACTCAACAGTATTTATCAAGAAAGATAAAAACATCTTTAAAAAATCACTTGAAACTAGTTACAAAATAATTGCTGAAAAATTAAACTGAAGAATCCAAATGGGTCATAATCCTCAGCATTGGTTTTTGTTTGTTTGTTTGTTTTTTTTCTATGAATCGTTCCAAATAGGTAGGAACAAAATGCCATTAGTTCAAACAAGCATACTTCTTTCGGAGTCAGTAAAAGGCATTAGAAAAATATAAATTAATGGTTATCGAGGAGCACTTACACATGGCAAATACAGCATCAGATGATGACAATATACAATGGCTATATTCACATTCATAATGTATTGATTTCAAAGATTATAATGCACAAATGCTATCTGGTAATATTTGTTACTTTATAAAATATAAAGAAATAGAGTTGTGAAGGATGTCAGGAGGGTCAAATTCCAAAAATTAATACAAGGCATATGCAGTCTCCGTAAATGACTTACTACATTAAGAAGTGACTCATACTTAATATTATTTAAACTGAGTTGCAAAAGTTTAAATTCCTAAAGTTAGATTTCTAAATTCCTCAGGCAAAATCTATCTTGCTGGGGGGTTATTAAATCAATTAACCTTGCAAAGGGAAGGTTAAAGGACTTCTGTAGGCTGCATTCTCACAGCAGAGAGAGAACAGGCAGCAGCCGAGTGAACTGCTGGGAGGGTTCAGGAAAGGCTCGCGCTAGCAGATGATCAGCTCTGCTCTTGCTAAAATTTGGCAAAGAAATACACTGTGGTTTCTTCAGATGACAGCATCATAATTCATTGAGCTCTCCCCTACCTTTTCACAAAAAGGCCAAAACCCCACAGGAAATGTGAGCACTGACATTTTCTACCCAGGATCACAAACTGACTCTTTTGCCAGAAATTGAAAACAATATAGCTAAAACAGTAAATATGCCGTGATGTGTTGAAAGAAATAGGCTGCTGGACTGGCCAGTGACACAATCCATCATTTCTCTTTTAACTTCTAATGGAGAGAAAGGTAAAAAATAAAAAAATAAAAATATATTTGGATTGGCAGACATCCATGCAAGTACAATGAAAACCAAATAATGTTAAAGAATCACTTTGCATTAATTTACAGATTATGCTCCCAAAGATTTACACTGAACCCTGTCCCTTTAATGGCGAGTTTGATTACACATTTCTAGCTGATTTCCAGGCAGTTAAAAGCTAGCTTAAGGGCCATCTAGAAGGCATGATTTCTTTTCTTTTCACAAAATGCTAAAGCTTCTTTATCATTCTGTATTCAGTCATGAACTCAGCTGCACAAGCCAAACGTAAAGATTTTATGGGGCCATCTATCACTGGAATTCGTGAACAGGAATACAAGTCTGCTCATGCAGACACAAAGGCACATTTCCATTTTTATGAATGAAAAGGAGCCTTGCATAAACATTCTTTATTTAAAGTTTTAAATGAAGGAAGCTGCAAAACAAAATGGGGGCATTTTGTTTTATATGTCAATATCTTGTAAGAGGGGCAAAGTAAGGAATCTGGCTCCCAAGATTCCCAAGGCAGCAGTATCTCCTTTGCATTAAGTACATAAATGAGATTTATGGCCACTGACCTAATCTTAGATGCCAAAATGTACAGCAGGAACAGCTTTCTGAAAAACTTAATTTAAAATTATGGTGTTAACAAAAGCACTTTAGGAAGCAGATAAGACCCCCAGCGCACATGCACACACGCATCTGAGAGCCATGGCTGCAGACAGGAGCCATGGCTATTTGCATAAAGCTTAGAAGGCATTTCAGAGATCATTCACATCTATAGGTTTTACTGTTTCTCCCTACCACCTTGAAGTTTATGAATTTCTAAATAAATACCTATCCTCAGAAGTTGATTTCCATCCCTAATGGTCATTTAACACCAGATATTCAGAGATTTGGGTTTGGGGGAGGCTTAGAATAAAGAATTAAATAAACATGCTAGTTCATTTTATGACATTTAAATCAGTTTCCTTACTAAGTACTAACTACATTAGCACCTCGGAGAGAAAAAAGTGTTGAGGAGCTGCACTTATAACACTTTCTTCTTTGAATGAGAGAAAGGAGCTAGGATGCCACTAATCCACTGGTAACCACTTGGAGAGTATCCTGAGCACACTGAGTTTTGACCTTAAAAAGAAAGGAAGAGGGTGGGGGTGGGGGCAATGGGGGGGATAAGGACACATATATAATACCTTAATCAATAAAGACAAATAAAATAAAAGTTTGGAAGGCTAAAAAAAAAAAAAAAAGGAAGAAAAAAAACAGAAAAGAAAGAAAACAGTATATGAAACCTATAATGACAGATGCCAAATCAACACTTTCCTTAAATAGTCCCATAAAACAGAGTTTCTGGAAAGAATAACATCCTGCAGAACAAAATGTCAAGTTAAAGAAACACATTATTTCCTTTCTTATTGGATTTTTAACAAGTGAACTATGCACAGTTAGAGGAGGTCAAGATATAGCAACAAATGTTTTTCAAATGATTTCAAAAGCTTTTACTCTTAAGTACAGATTTGAAACACTAAAGTGTATATTGCAGGTATACAGAAATATAGAATCCCTGCAATGGGTAAATCATGCAAATTTGTAACAAGTAACAAGACTAAAAATATTTTGAAATTAAAATGCAGGATTAAAAAGAATACTAGGTTCTCCCAGTTATCTGATCATTCAATTCTAAATTCCCGTCTTAGTTTAATTTAGGTTGACCCAAAATAAGGGAAGAACTTGGATGTAGGTCATTTATCTGGGAGGAGAATCCCAGGAAGCAGAGTGAGGAGCCATGGGGAGTGAGACAGGAAGCAAAAGCCAGTTATGCTACTGAGTTGGTTAATGGTCTGGGCAACCAAGAATCAATTCTACTGGGGATTCTTGGAGGAGCTCTGTAGAATGTGCCTCAGAATTGCTCATCTGAAGGATGTCAGGATGGTGCATTTATTCACTGTATCCTGTCTCCCATTAGTTGAGGGTTGCTGCAGGTGGCAGTAACGCCCTCACCCTTGCAGGCTTCCCTGGCACAAGCCTGAGTAAGCTTCCTTGGCTTCAGAGAAAGCCCCGAGGCAGAAGAATGGAGCAATGCACAGCTGAGTTTGTTAGAACTTTGTCAGTGTGCCCAGAACGGTTCGGCAGGCACTGGTGCAGCTGGGATCAGAGGTGGGACAACAGCAGGGGATGAACGCATGGAAACCTCGTGCCTCAGATGCCAGGCCACTACAAACATTACCACTACATTACTTTGAATCAATTCACAGCATGGAAATTACTAGTAGTACTAGTTAGACTCTTCATAAATCTAAAGTTTTTACATTTTAAAATATATTATTATTCCTGTTTTAAAAAAAATAACTGAAAACAATCTAATTTATAAAAATGTGTTCACATAACCAATCCATTTTCTTTCCAATTAACATTTTTTTTTGATATGTGAGTATGTGTGTACTTTCAGAAGAGTTTAATGTTTAGATTAGGAAAACAAATAAATTTAAAGTATAAAGAAAAAAGAGAAGCAATGATAAGAGAAAGAAAAAACTATCATCTAAATAGGTATTCATGACAAATAATTCTTACACTGTTTCTGCACTACATTATACATTACTTAAATAAAAAATAGTATAATTTGATCTGTTTTATTATTTTTTCTGAATAAAGAACAATCTGGTTTGGATTAATTTCACATTTTTCAACTGGTTATTTTGTCATCATGAACAAACACATTGTCTTAATTGTATTTTTAAAAAGGCCATATATCATTGTGGTTACAATTGCTCAGGCCTTGGGGTCAGATGCCTATGTTTGAATTCTCACGCTACAACTTCTGAGGTGCAAAATGGCGAAAATGACAGTACTTACTAACATATTCAGTAATTGCTACTTTAGCTCAAATTATATAATATATGTGAAGCCCTCAGAGAAGTATCAACCTCACAACTGCTCAGTAACATTAGTGATCATTATTAATGTTAACATTCTGCAAAAATTAGGTTAAAAAGTCATAATAGCAAGTTTGTAAATATGTGTGTACTCATATGCAATAATGCAGCAAAGCAATGAAGGAGAAAAAGAGTACATAACTGAGTAAAATAAAAATTCAGTTTTGTACAAGGGATTTCCACATGGGAGGTGAAGTTTCATTTTGGTGTTGCTCCTCTGTTCCAGCAAGGATGTTACCTTCATTACAGTTCACCTCACATGAGCAGCTACCCATAAACAGCTTGTCTGAGGATGCCAAATGCTAAGAAGAAAGATTAGTGAGCAGAATAAAAAATGATGAATCAGGAAGCTAAAAAAAAAAAAAAAAAAAAAAAAAAGGAAGAAAGAAAGAAAGAAAGAAAGAAAGAAAACCCAGCTGAAATTTGATAATAAGGGCAATTTACATTTGCTCAAGATAACACTAAAAGGAAATGGAAGAAGTTTATCCATCAATAGGAAAACTCAATATCTGAGAAAGGTAAACAAGATACTGGTGGCACAATGTGATCAATGACCAAAAGTGTTACACTGTAACAGCAAGGAGTTAGGTTGTGAATTGATCAAAGAAAAGGAAAAAAATACATATAGCTATTAAATGCAGAAGAGACAAACTGAAAAAGCATCAATTAAAAATTTTTTTTAAATTAAAATTCCAATAGGAAATATACCAGTTATGCAGTAGCATAGAAAGTCATGTTAGCGCCATTAAAAATATAATACTATAATAATAAAACTAATAAAATTATCTAATGTAGGACAAAGTATATCTATAATAATAAAAGGGTAATATGCTAATTAGACTGGACATCATTCCGGATATCCTTCTGGACGAAGCCAGGGCCGGAGGGAAGCCCGGGTCCTGGGTGCCAGAGGGAAGCCAGTGCCGGGAGCCAGGAGAAGGAAGGCCTACTTTTGCACGAATTTTGTGCATTGGGCCTCTAGTGAATTAATAAACTTAAATCACTGGGCATATCTGTAAGAAACCAAATATGTGTTCAATCTGGGTTATATTTGTTATTGCGTATTAGTACAGTGGATCTAAATTACTGTAGGGATATAATGAGCATCAAATAGGCCACAGATGCCCTTTTTTAATTTCTTAAAGTTCTCTAATTTTGAACTTAAAAGTGGAATGGAGAAGGATACTTATTTGAGATGCTGTGATTTCAGCTCTAAAAGAAACAATTTTTAAAAAGATGAAAACTGTCTTAGGTTATCGTAAAGAACAATTTTCATCAATTAATCCTAATGAGCTATTGAATTTGTGTGTTTTTTTTGAAATTTTTATTTACTATTTTGTTTTTTATTGTTTTAAAAACATTTTATTGTTGAAAGGTTCTCTTTTTTTCCCCATTAAACTCTTCCAGCCTGCTCCCATCCTTTCCCTCCCCTAGGCCCTCACCACCCCATTGTCATGTCCATGGATTATGCATATATGCATACAAGTTCATTGGTTGATCTCACCCACCCTCCTTTGCCTTCCCTCTGGGGTTCAACAGTCCGTTCATGCTCCTATGACTCTGGGTCTATTTTTGATAATCAGTTTATTTGGTTCATTAGATTCCACATATGAGTGAGATCATGTGATACTTACCTTTCTCTGACTGGCTTATTTTACTCAGCATAATCTCCAGGTCCATTCATGCTGTTGCAAATGGTAAGAGTTCTTTCTTTTTTATTGCTGCACTAGAGGCCCGGTGCATGAATTTGTGTACAGGTGGGGTCCGGCCAACCTGCTCTGATTGGGGCCGATTTGGGCTGGGCCGACCAGGGGGAGGGGCCACGGGAGGTTGGTTGCCAGCCCTGCCCCCGATCGGGGCCCGATCAGGGCCGGGCCAGCTGGGCGGGGGCGGGGGGGGGGGGGACTGCAGGAGGTCGGCAGGCTGGGGGTCGGGGGGCTGATTGGGGCCACAGTGCACGTCAAAGCAACTGCTCGTTCCAGCGTTCCAGCTGCTTGGCTTTTATATATATAGATGGCTTTTATATATATATATATAGTATTCCATTGTGTAAATGTACCAACATTTTTAATCCAGTCATCTGCTGATGGGCATTTAGGCTGTTTCCAATTCTTAGCTATTGTAAATTGTGCTGCTATGAACATAGGGGTGTATATATTCAATTTGATGAGTGTTTCAGGTTTCTTAGGATACAGTTCTAGAAGTGGGATGATTAGGTCAAATGGGAGTTCCATTTTTAATTTCTTGAGGAAAATCTATACTGTTTTCCACAGAGCTGCACAAGTCTGCATTCCCACCAGCAGTATACTAGGGTTCCCTCTTCTTCACAACCTCACCAACACTTGTCATTTGTTGATGATAGCCATTATGATAGGTATGAGGTGATATCTCATTGTCATTTAACATCAAGTCTCCTAAACTATGAACATGGGCTGTTTTTTCATTCGTGTCTTTAATTTTTTCAGCAATGTTTTGTAGTTCTCAGTGTATGTCTTTTATTTTCTTGGTTAAGTTTATTCCTAAATATTTGATTTTTTTCAAGGCTATTGTAAATGGGACTGTTCTCTTAATTTCCTTTCAGATGTTTTTAAGTGTACAGAAATGCAACTCAATTTTGTGCATTCATTTTGTATCTTGAAACTCTGCTAAATTTGTTCATTAGTTCTAATACTGTGTGTGTGTGTAATCCTTAAAGTTTTCTGCATATAAGATCATGTCATGTCCAATAAAAATTTACGTACTTCTTCCTTACCGATTTGAATGCCTTTTATTTCTTCTTCTTGTCTAATTGCTTTGACTAGGACCTCTAGTACTGTGTTAAATAGAAGCAGTGAAATAGGGCATCTTTCAATTGTTCCTAATCTTAGGGGGAAAGCTGTCAGTTTTTCACCATTGAGTATAATAAAAGCTATGGGCTTTCACCTATGGTTTTTATTATGTTAAGTTCATTTCCTTCTATTCTTAGTTTGTGGAGTGTTTTCACCATGCAAGCATGTTGAATTTTGTCAAATACCTTTTCTACATCAATTGAGAAAAATCATGTGGTTTTTGTCCTTCATTCTGTTATGTAGTATGCTATGTTAATTTTCATATGCTGAACCATCATTGTATTCCATGAATAATTCTCAGTTGGTCCTGGTGTATAATTCTTTTAATGTATTGTTGAGTTCTGTTTGCTTATATTTTGAGAAAGTCTTTATTTCTCCTTCCTTTACCTTTTGCATGCTTAAAATTTACATAAATAAAATGTTGGTGTAAAACAAAAATGATTTTAAGAAATTTTCAAATACTAAAAAAAAAGAACAGTACTAGCAGACCCACATCAAAAGATAATAAAAGGATATTAAGTCTTAACATGAACACTATTAACTAGAGTTAAATAATTACTTATTTCTTGAGAATATTACAGTGAAATGGACAAACCAGAAATACACCATCAATGAGATTTGACAAATACATTATCATCATCCTAAAAGTTTCCTCATTTTTATTTTTGAAGGATATTTTTGCTAGGTACAGAATTCTAGGATGACAGTTATTTTCATAAAGCACTACCAAAGATGTGGTTCTGGCTTATTTTTCTCTTGAAAAATTAGGTTTCATTCTAATAGGTGCTTCTTTGAAAATAGCCGCTTTCTAACACACTTTGGCTGTTTTGGGTTACCTTTGCCTTTTGTTTTCAGCAGTTTTATCAGCATATACCTAAATATGGTTATCTTTTTACTTTGTGGCTTATAAGACTTCTTGAATCTGGTATCTTGGTGTGTTTTATCAATTTTGTAAAGTTCTCAGCCAATATCTTTTCAAATACTGCACTAAATATCCCATTATTCCTCTCCTCTCTTTTTGATACTCTAATTACATGTATTTTACTAGTAAGCTTTTTCCACTGTTTCTATTTTCTTCACTTCTAATGTATATTTTCTATCTTTGTTTTTTCCCCATGTTTCATTCTGAATATTTTCTTTTGGCCTCTCTTCCAATTTACTGAATAACAATCTACAGGTTTCTGGCAAGAGCCTTACCCCTTCCACACCTTATTCCAAACACCACAGTTCACTACTACTATCTGCCATATGAACAAAAGGACTACTCTTATTACTCTCAATTTGGGTTTATATCTATCACCACTGAAACCCAGGATTCTCAGTGCATCCTTATTCCATAAAATCCAAACCCATTTCTATGGCCAGGGAGGCAACTTTCCCACCTTCTCCTTTATTTCATATATTTGATTAATTTCTCTGTCTCATTCCATAAAATAAAAGCCCCACGAAGAAAATAATTTTTGGATGTTTAATTCACTATTGAATCCCCATTGTGTGAACAGTGTCAGGCATGTAGATGTAAGCACGCAACAAATATGTTAAACGAATAAGTAGTATGCCACTTCTCTTTTATAAAAAAAATCACCAAAGTAGAAGTTTATAAAAACACCAATCAGAAACTTTAGTTTTTTTTAAACAACAATAACAACAACAAAATAATAAAAAAATAATAAATATTAAAGAAAAAAAAGGTAGACATTAGAGTTTGAAAGCGGAGAAGGAAATCAGTTAACTGGGCCATTTTATTATCCTCTCCCAAACTAATAAGTCTGTCATATATTTTGAGTTCAAAAACACTCTTCCAATATCCGGTTTGATTCCTGTCTTGCTGACACAGTGGTACATTGTTGCTACTACTGAATCCATGCATTTGGGACAGGAATTAGCCAAGAAGCTATTTAAATTTAGGTGAATCTGATGCTTGGTTTATTAATCTGCTCCACTGACCATTTTAGCAGCAGTAATTTAGTGCTACCAAAGGCCAAAATCCACCTGAACCCCAAGGTAGATCATTGAGGTTTATGGAATTAGGTTGTAAAGCCTGCTAAATGCTTGCTCCCTCTTACCAAACCAGTGTTCTCTCTTTAGCCTGAGGGCAAACATGGGGAACAGGTGGGTGGGGTTAGGAAATTGTGCTGAATCAAGTATTGGTAAATAAGTCATCCTGTATCTTCTTCCTTTGTCTCTTCTGTAAGAAAATACTGAGGTGGGCAAAGTAGGTTCATAGTTATTCATGTGGAAAATAATACAAGTATTAATAAATAATACAAGAATAAACTCTGTGTTTTGTGTACGAATGCCTGTAAACCTACTTTCGCCCACCTCTGTATTTCTAAGGTGGCATGAAGACAGTGGCAGTGTATCTCCATGGAGGGGATCTTCAAATTTAAACATATTGGTAAGAGCGGTGAGAGCAAATTCCTGTGTACAACATATTCGAGACATGCCATTCAAATACTTTTAGTCATCCTACATATTTTTTTTCACTTACTTCTAAAGGTCCCTACTATGTCTCCTTCTACCTAGACTGCTAAAATGTTGTAGAATAATATTTAAATAGTTATCACTGGAACTCACTACACCACCCCCTCACCTAGTTTTCTTAATCAAATATTTTAAAATTCAAAACTATATGCCCATTGTATGAAGTAAAAAATTATAAAGAATTAAACTTTTCTGTATTTTCCCCATTCATGCCCGCTTTCCCCAGAGAAACCAATGTTATCAGTCTGTTTATTATATGCCCATCTCTTACTATGATCTTTCAAGTATAACTAAATATATAAGCTCCCTGCCTCCACCAGTATTTTTTAGAAAAACAGGATCATATCGTACACATCACTTTTCACCTTGAATCAATATTATGGCCATAACTTCAGTCCAGATTAGCCAAGCCAGTGATATGTGTCACTGTAATCATAATGCTGGGAATAATGATTACCTGCAATAACTTTAATTATAGTTACACTGTAATTTGCCCATATTTATAGTGAATTACATGTAGGCCTAACTGTTCTTTTAAACAGAGTAGGTGCTCACAGGTATTTGTTGACAAGAAAAATAAAAGCACAGAGATGGTTTAATGTTATAATTTCTTTCAGTATATTTGATATTTCCGAAATAAAGCAAAATAAAATGAAAGAGCCAATGGGCTATGAGAATATGGTGCTTTTAAGTTATAACTTCTAAGAATGTGAGCTTTTATAAGTATACTAGTAACCATCGCGCAGTATTGCATGCAGTAGGATGCCTGCCGCTTCCACGGGAGCCGTGCGGCTTCTGCAGGAGGCGGAAGAAAGCCGCTGGTGCCCATGGGAGCCAGGAGGGCGCCACGCCGATTCTGCGGGAGGCGAGAGGGACCCGTGCTGCTTCCGCAGGAGGCAGGCCCGCTGTCTCCTCTCCAGGACTGCACTCGGCCCCGGAGGCTGTGGGCCGGCCCCCCTGTCCCTGTCCGTGTCCACTCCGGCTCCGGGGGGCCAGCCCGAGCCAGGCGTGGCAGCTCACCAGCCTCCCTGTATCTGTCTCCGTCTCCACTCCAGGCCTCACCTGGGCACGCAACCTCCTCCTGTCTGGTCATGACCAGTTGTGGAGTCCTGGCCTAATTTGCATATTTCCTCTTTATATAGATAGATAAGTAATTGTCCCATATGATTATTTCAGTTAAAACAAAATTAAGTGCTAAGTGATAGTAGGATACATTAGTAAAATTGGGGCTAAATTTCTGTGAACCTTGTCTCTTTATAAATGCAATGGCTATGCCAATAATTAATTTGAAATATTGTTTCCCATAAAGCTGTTTGAAAAATTTAAAACAACTACTATATAAAGAAGAAACAGCTTCTGAATAGTTAAAAGTAAGTCTTGATTCTTCTGTAAAGGTTATGCATTTTAATATGATCTTTTGGCTGATTTATGTAAAGCTTTGTATTTTTCATTTTCTCAAGCCTGTCATTGTAGTGATGTATGGTATATTTTAACATCAAGTTTGCCAAGAGCAATAAAGTTAGGGCCTCAAAAGGAATTTCCCCATTTTTAAAAAATCTCCCCATTTTTAACCTGAAGCTTACCATTTTACAATTATTTTGTTTGGGATACCATGTTTAGTTGATATTCTTGACACACTCACATAAATAATTTAAGATTTTAAGTTAAGGGAAAATTTAAATAGGTTAAAAATTTAAGAGTTATCATATACAAAGTGAAAATTTTAATTATAACAAATTTACACTAAAAACCCCTCTAAAGGTTGTATTTTACATTTCACTGTGTTCAGGACATTTTTATCCAACAACAAAGATAAAAGAAAAGTATAGAAAAAAATGACTTTCATTAAATGGTATGCAACATGAAATGAAAGCACTTGTCTATAAATTTCTGTAGGAAGAAAAAAGGAAGTATGAAAATAATAATCAGCTAAATTCAAAAATTCTTATTACAGAATAGCTATTACAAAGAGTATGAAGATGAAAAAAGAACAATCCTCAATAAATTTATAACCTAGTAGACACAATAAGTCCTTAAACAACTATAACATAAAGCTGATTAAGCTATCCGTCACAAGCACAGAAGAAACAGTGTTAGGGCAGGCCTGCTGATGTGGCTAAATGTATAAGAATATTTAAATTCAATCCTGCATCCTGGGCAGGATGTAAACAGTTAAAAAATGGAAGAAAAAAGGAAAACAAAGAATAAAGAATATGCTAAGGCAAGGCAGGAGAGAAGCAGAAGGCATTGTAAGAGAATATCCAGTGGTTCTATATTATTGGAGAAAATGACACATGTAGGCGAGTCTTGAAAACAAGACTGAAAAAAAAAGATGTTATGGCAACATATCAGATGGTTCTCCATTCATGGCTAAGCATCTTTTTTATTGAGAAAACAACATAACACTGTTATGGATTTTTATGCGGAAAGGAAAATAAATATGGCACTGGACTTTGGGTAATTATGATGTGTCAACATAGGTTCATCAACTGTAACAAATGTACCACTCTTGTGGGGGATGTTGATTATGGGGAGACTATGTTTGTGTGGGGGCAGGGTGTATATGGGAACATTCTGCTCAATTTTGCTGTGTATTCCAAACTGCTCTAAAAAATAAAGTCTATTTTTTAAAAAGCTGCCTAAAATCAGCACAGGTAATACTGAAAAATTGCTTTTTAAAAATCAGTTATAAAATAACCAATAAGAGTTAATGATAGTCTTCCTAAGTGTCCAATAATGTTGAAACAATGAATATACTGAGAACAAAAATGATACAGCACTTTGGTGATATCCAATAGATTAAATTTGATTGGCTAAGTGATTGCCTTTTCATCCTTTTTCAAATGCTTCTGCACCGTGATATTATTGGCAGACATAAGAGCAGAAAAAATACAGAGGAAAACAAACCATTGTGATAAAAGTAAAAAATGTCACAGAAGTGAGGGTGATATATGAAGCAAAGGTTAAAAAAAAGAAAAAGAAAGGCACATATCCTGTAGAGTATAGAGGACATGAATAGGATGTGTTAACAAAAAGTCAGGATGAATCCTGAGTAATTTGACAATATAATGAACATGGCATCCACATTTCCCCATTTAATCAATGGTTCCATTAACTTTTTTCTGATGATAAAAATGCAATGAGGAAAAGCCGGACATAATAATTGAGAAAATGCTATGTAATTTTTTTTCATATGGAATGGCAGCTTAGTAAACAGTATTCAAAAGTGCTTTTTAAGAATTGTGTATATAATTAGATGTTCTGTAGTTGTCAGGCACGGGGGACACCTAAAAGAAAAAAGGGAAATGCACCATACTTATTCAGTGTCAGTAAAGATCCCACGTTAAAGAAGTAATATTCTTTTATGCAAGAGGGAAAATGGGACTGTGAAAGCCAATGAAATACCAACACAAGGTGAATAACTAGCTACTTAGGTAGAGCAGAACATATAATGGCCAACATGTCTAAGCAAGAATTCAGTGGTTTTGATTTTCTGTGTGAGCACATGGCAGCCAATGTAATAGAGACCTAAAGTGAGGTGCTTCTTTCAGTGGGTCTGAAGGATGTTTTGATAGTATAGCTTCATTCTCTTGAGGGTTACTGGCTTTTTAGTAAAAGGTCATCAATAGTCATCTTCTGGCCCAATTCAATGATCTATTTCCAAACCTATTTATCCTAACTTTTCTGGAAAAATGGCACCAATAACTATTCTCTACTTTTGGAAACTCTCTCATGCTGAGATTTCTGGGGTTACCATTTTTTCTGTCTTTTGCCAATTCCCATTACCCCTTCTGATTCTTCATATTCCTTATTATATAGATAATTATGGGCATGTCTCAAGGCTTGGTGATAGAATGCTGAAGATGCAGAAGGCCTTTTCCAATCCTTTACATCTCAAGAAGCAGAACTTTTACAGAGGGTCTAATCCAGGTCTTTACCCTTCCTACTTCTTTAAATTGACATCCTTCTGTATCTTGACAAACAATGTATTTAAAATAAAACTCCTGCTCTGGCTGGTGTGGCTCAGTTGGTTGGAGTGTTATCCCATGTACCAAAAGGTGACGGGTTCAATTCCAGGTCAAGGTACATATCCAGGTTGTGGGTTCGATCCAGGTCGGGCCATGTGTGGGAGACAACTCACTTTCCATCTTTTACTTGTACTTCTGTTCCCTTGGATGTTTTTGGAAAGCTTTTATTTCTCCCTTTCTTCTTTATTAAACTTTGCATGATAAAAATCCAATTCATCCTCAAACCTTTCCCCTAAGTGTTATGCACAACTATCTAATTCTTATTTTACTAGAAAATTTAATATTTGGTGATACACTGTCTTGTCTTCTCCTTGATTAACATATATGTGATTCTCTTTTCAAACTCTTTAGAAATATAATATCTTGCATCTAGGCCTTAATTGTGCTTAATATAAGAGCTCTTAAAACTATGAACATTTGCAAAATTCTTAGCTATCGACAGGTCTAAAAAAGTCACTAATGATAAAATCGTTTTTTATCTTGTCATCTGTTGTTATAGTATCATATATATATATATCGAGCCAATGCACATATCATAATTGTCTCTTGAAATCACTGGGAATCTCAGGTTTACTTGCCTTGTCCTCCAAGTGCAATTCTAAAAAGCGTAGGTAAGCCACAGGTGCAAATGCATCAGCTGAATGTATGACTACTTCTGATGAATCTCTGAAATACAAAATTTTATAATGCATTTATTTACTACATAAATTGTGTCAAATCACTCCTGCTAATGACTAGAAGAGACCAAAAAAATCCTCATTTTGCATTTATTTCCACTAGTATACAATACTTAGTAATTAACATCTATTTTTAATAACCCAATATTTAATTGAGAAAAGGGTCAAGAATACTAAACTTTCAAGAAAAATAAAAAAGCTTTTTTATGAGGACACACAGTTCAACTTTCAGGTTCACTCAATGCTCTCTGAACAATTTTGAGACTTAAAACGCTTATTCAATTTTATTTTCAAAAATTTGCTTGATATGGGCTAACCATCAAATAATAGGGCTTTATATTCATTATTCTTTTCATTATCATGAGGTAATACATTCAGCGTTTCACACAATATCTCAATTATCCTTCACAAAAGCAGCACTGGTGATGATTTTAAGCTCTAGATGAACTCTTCACACTGCAATATCATTGCTATTAAAATTGATTGCCTGACATAGTAATTACCACATTCAGGTAAAATGGTATGAACTGCTTGCTGGCACCATATGGATACATGTAAATTAACTCAACTTTCATCAAAGATACCCTGTGAAGCACATATGAATAACTAAGATTATGCGTGAAGTTCTAATAACTAATTATTTTTATTGTTATTTATTAATAAAGAAATAGTGTTTTGCATTTTAGCTAAAACTTAAAAATAGAAATTCCTCATATTTCTTAAATGCCTCAGGCACTAGTTCCACTGTTTATATTAACACATCGTTAGCATTTTACCAATTGTAGTAAAGCAAAATAAATTGTAACTTTATTTGACTCTGCAACTAATGTAAGATATTTTTTGAATCAACTTGTGAAATGCAAAGTTATTTAGTGGCAATAGAAGAAACCTCAAAATATTTGGCTCCAAAATACTAAATTTTTGTGGGCAAAATCTGTTTACTTTCCCTTGAAAGATCAGAGACAGAGAAAAAAAATGTTTTATGAAAATACAAAAGTCAACTACCATTCATAAACCTTTAGTATCAAATATGCATCTTGTTAGTGTTTAAGAAAATAAAAATGAAAAGGACTTCTATGATATTAAAAAGAAACTTCTAATAGAAATAGAATCAGTTACGAGTCAGAATACTACCAGAACTTCACGGACTCCATCAACCAGAAGTTGCCTCCAGGTATGATGTGCAGTAGGAGAAGGAGAAAATAAAGAGAAGGCCCTCTTGCTTTCTACCACCTGTTCTTCCGGCCCCACCGCTCTTGGTTTGTTAGCCCTACTTGTGCTGTTTTTCCATTTACTCCAGAGTGGCTTGTGCTGGCCCTTCGCTTGGCTCATCAATCAGATTCAAATTCCAATTCCTGTGTACAATCTCACTTGTATTCTAAATTTCAATCCCTCTGTTCCTGATAGCAGCCTTGGAAACTGACCCTGAGCCTTAATTATGCCTAATCTAAGCGGCTTTGTTTTGATATCCTTGCTAATAGAATGCACCAAAACTATAATTAACCCAACCAATTCTGTTAGGAGAGTTTCAGCCCTTTCCTTTTCATGCAAGTTATCACCACTGGAAACAGAAGGTTAATAGCAAATAGCTCAACTGATACAACTACTCCATTCTGAATCAAGATTATCCACAGAAAATATATAGCACTGTAATCATTAAACAAAGAGGAATATGATTTTTCTGTATTCCATAAAATCCGTAATTTCCAATTGACCAAAATCATTTCATTCACTTATACAAAGCCAGAGTCAATTGGGAAGGAACTAGATCTCAAATGAACAGTTTTTAGTTCCAAACAGAATAATACCACTATTACTCTTTTCTCTTTCATACACTATCATCTGAAACCCAGCTTTCCAGGATCTCTGATCTGCTTAATGGATTTCTCCGAAAAATAGCACAGAATGCGCTGGAATACCCTCAGAGTAACCCAGAAAATGAATACCACTTATGCCACAACAAAAATGTTTTCCAGTTGGCCTCCCACATTCCCTTTCCCTATTAATAGAATTAACAAGTGTGCTCAATACCTTCTCTACAGCTGAAACTTCTCTGTAGCCACGAGCTGGCCATGTTCCCTTTTACTGATGTGGGACAGCAGAATGAGGTCTCAGCCTCTGTTCTCTGATGTCATGCTCCCAAGGTGTGAGGTCAGGCTCTAACCCAGCCGTGGGCAAACTACGGCCCGCGGGCCGGATCCAGCTGTTCTATCCGGTTCTCTTGCTCTCCCCTCCGCTCCTTTACTTTGAATTTATATTAGTTCACACAAACACTCCATCCATGCTTTTGTTCCGGCCTTCCAGTCCAGTTTAAGAACCCATTGTGGCCCTCGAGTCAAAGAGTTTGCCCACTCCTGCCTAACCCCTCACTTCAAAACAAACAAACAAACAAACAAACAAACAAACACTGATACTATCCCTTGAGACTCAGCGTGGTCTTGATTCCTACTTCTCCTCTAAAAAGACAACTGCACACTGATATTCCCTGTGGACACACACCCTCACAGGCACTCCAGTGTCATTTCTGTGAGGCCTGCCCTGGCATCATCAGACAGTGCTGTTTTCTCCTGCCCATCCTTTGCCTAATGCATTGATAGCCCTTTCACAACACATCCACTACATTGTAATCATGACTTTGTGTATTCGTCTTCCTTTTGTTCATCTTTGTCTGCCTGCCCTCCACCTCATCTCTTCCACTGGCTCAGTATACTGGTACTCATCAGACATTTGTTAAATAAACAAATAAACGTACAGTTAAACTTTATTAAGTATCTTCACACTTACATACTATCTATTGAAACTATCACAAACCTATTAGTACACTAGGTTTTCAAGTACTTGTCTTCACAAAAATACATACTTTGTGCTACACGCATACTGCATGTATAACATGTGTAACACATATATATCATAACACCATATAGTATCTCTAGCATAATAAAAATAAAGCTTCACAGATCTAAAAAATTAAATACAAGAAAAATAGTTCACAAATTTAAATAAATTCCAGGTGATAAAGAATAGATGTGAGTAGGCAGTAAGGAAAATACTTGATGCATCATCACTGCTAAATGCCACATTATTATGCTCTGTGCTGAGTTGTGTATTGAACAGGTAGAGAAGAGGAGTAGATGGGGAGAATTTGGCCCTTCTTTTCTTCCTTCCTTCCTCCCTTCCTTTCTTCCAATTATTCCATCCATCCATCCATCCATCCATCCATCCATCCATCCATCCCATATGTAGCATCTTTGTAGCAGTAGTATAGTAATATTGATAACTCAAATGGAAATATGTGGCTGTACGAAATACTGACATTAAAACCATATGTTCATTAACAAAGGGAAGAAAATGATCATTTTTATTAATATTAGGATTTTAGTTCTTCTGATATTGCTACAAGTACATATTTGAAGTAAGAAGTAATAAGAGAGGAGGTTATTTATTTGAGTTCCTACAATTTTCCACTTCTCTTAAAGGTGAGCCTTTACATAAAGGCTCCTTAAAAAGTCACATATTAATTGACATAAAAAGTGAATTGTAAAATGTTCTAGTTAGAATTTTTAAGATTGTTATACCAGTCTTTCCTATAAGATTTTAAAAACATTAACTGTAATTTGAAGCAAAATGCATCAGATAATAAACAGCTAGAACCACCTGATTTCCCTAAAATTCTCATTATACAAAAAAGAGTCAACCTGTGTCTAAAAAAAAAAAAAAATCCCTGATTATAATCAAGTTATTTTTGCATGTAAAATTTTAATTTTTCTTCTTATAGGTGATTTTCCCCATTTTATAAAAAAATTGAATCAGACATTTGAAATGGGATTAATAATCAATTAGTTGTATGCTAATCACATTACATCAAATATAATAGGAAAATTTGTTAAATTTGTCCCAAAAGTGAATTCTGAGTTACAGGATCCAATATTATTAATGGTCAATTGTTAACAAATAGTTACAGGACTAAACTTAAATCTTTTAATTATGTCATATAGAAAATTATCTCTAAATGAAATAAATTTCATTTACATATGGTTTTAGAGTGTGCAATGCATATTCACTTACAGCATCACATTTACCAGTAGCTATGATAGGACATTTTCTATTTTATAGAGGAGCAAAGGTTTTATATGTAGTAGATGACATTCTTTTTCTTTTGAAACTAGGATATGTCCCAACCTAAAACTCTAGTTATAACCTGAAATTGGAATACATAAAAGTAAGTAAAATAAGATATATAAAAATAAACAACAGTAAATGACAATTTAATTCAATGATATTTTGCTAGTGCCAACTATGTGTTGTGAGAGTTCAGGTATGAGAACAAATACTGAAGCAATGGCAGCCAAAGCCTCGAAAAATGGAAGGATTAAGCAAAGTGAGGAGAAATTGGAAGGCAATCTAGGAAAAGGAATCAAGTAAGAGATTAAAAATGGTGGCAGAGTGAGTGGATGCTGTATGAACATGCTTCCAGGAAAAAACTGGAATTGCAACTAGGTGAAATACAGAAAAATTTCCTAAATATTCAATGAAAACTTGCAGGAGAGAACCTGAGGACCGAAAGTGGAGGCCGCATAGAGACTGGAAGGAGGGGCGGAGCCACGAAAAGGCTGGCCAGGCACCCAGACAGCACCTGAAGTCCCAGAGAGATATCTCAGCTGTGGAGGGGGTGCCACTGAGAACTCTGGGATCTAATCCTCAAGCTGGGCCCCCCAGCAGAAAGCACCAAAACTGAGAAGGTACCCACATAACATCTAGCTGTGAAAAGCAGTGGGGTGCTGTCTTCCAGGGAGTGGCAGCTGAAAATTCAGGCACCTTCTTAAAGGGCCAATGCACAAAATTCCCTGTGGAGCCACCCACCTTGTGCTCCAGCAGAGGGAAGGTAAAGTGGACTGGTGCTGTGAGAGCAGAACCCAGGACTGGGGATTTGGGGGACAGAGCTCAGAAGACAGACACCCCAAGTTTCCTGGGTTGAGTCATTCCCTCACCCAGCAAAGGACATCTTTCCCATATAGACATTTACCTTGCCTGGGGGGAAGACAGTTGACACACCCTATTGGAAAACACCTTGCCCTGAGGCCACTTAAGAGATTAAAAATAACAATTAGCCTCCAGGCAGAAGCAACTGTCCCACCCTATTGATAAAAACTCTTGCCACATCTGAGGACCATTGCCTGAGGCGGGGGAATTCTATCAGTCTGTAGGCAGAGGTGGTCTCTGGTGGTTTTGAGTTTGCCTGATGTTAATCGGAAACAGTCTTTAACAATGTCCTGCACTAGAGATTGAGAGGTGTAGAGGATCTACCTAATACATAGTCACAAACACAAACAGACAGCCAAAATGAGGAGACAAAGAAACAACCCCCAAACGAAAGATCTAGAGAATTCACCAGAAGAAGAGCTAAATGAAGCAGATATAAGAAATTTATCTGAAACAGAGTTCAGAGTAATGATGGTAAAGATGCTCAACAGCATGAAAAAAGATATAGTAACTATGAAGAAAGAACAGTCTGAGATAAAGAATGACATAACACAAATAAAGAACACAATGGAAGTAATACACTGAGGATTAGGGGAAGCTGAGGATCAAATCAGTCAATTAGAAGACAGAGTTGAAAATATTACTCAATCAGAGAACCAAAAAGAAAAACAAAACAAAACAAACAAACAAACAAACAAAAAAAGGACAGTTTAAGGGAGCTGTGGGACAATGTGAAATGTAACAATATTAGAATAATAGGTGTGCCAAAAGAGGCAGAAAGAGAGAAAGGAATAGAAAATGTGTTTGAAGAAATAATGGCAGACAACTTCCCTAACCTGGTAAAGGAAAAAGTCACACAAGTTCAGGAGGCACAGAGAATCCCAAGCAAGAAGAACCCAAACAAACCCACACCCAGACACATCATAATTAAAATGCCAAAAATTAAAGACAAAGAGAATCTTAAAGGCAGCAAGAGAAAAGAAAACTTATTTACAAGGAGTTCCCATAAGGCTGACACCTGATTTCTCATCAGAAACTCTATGTATTGGGTGCTCCTGCATTGGGTGCATATATGTTTACCAGAGTTATATCCTCTTGTATCGATCCCTTTAGTATTATGAAGAGGCCTTCCTCATCTCTTGCTATGGCCTTCACTTGGAGGTCTATTTTGTCAGATATTCATCAGAAACCCTACAGGCCAGAAGGGAATAGCATGTAGTAATCAAAGAAATAGAAAGCAAGGATCTAAGACCAAGATTACTATATCTATCATTCAAAATAGACAGTCAAATAAAGAGCTTTCCAGACAAAAAAAAGGCTAAAGGAATACATTACCACCAAGCCAGCGTTACAAGAAATGCTAAAGGGACTGCTGTAATGAGAAGAAACAGAGAGAGAAACCTAGCCATACAGAATTAAAATGGCAATAAATATGTACCTATTAATAATAACCCTAAATGTAAAAGGAATCAAGTAAGAAAGTGATGAAACTGAGGTGAGGCAGAGCCTATGAAGAGAAAAGCAAAGGAGATGCTTAAGCATTAGAATCAGATGACTAATTTCCTGATAAATAAGAATAAAAGGACAGCATTTGTGCTTGTGTTCAGGCACAGAGCTGTATGTTAGCTCTTATCAGTTATCCTTACAGGAAGAACACCCACAGAGAAACCCCCCACAGAAGTCACCTCTGTAACTGATCGTTCAGGTGAACTGAATGGCTCATTCTGGCACTAGAGGTTTCTAAGACACCTCCCCTGTCATCTCTCTCTTTAATAGCATGACTAAGTCCCCTCATGTCAGTGTGTCAGCCAGGCTCAGGTTTCCTTGTCTACAAAAGGAGGCTGAGAAAAAGACGCATCTGTCAGGTCTAAAGCACTATGCCAAATGTAACTTCTGTTGATGTTACACAGAAACACATGGCTTATAAGTCTAGGTTGACCATAAAGTCTTCTGGGTGCTATATAGGACCTCAACTTGCCAAGTAAATAGGAAAAGCACTATTCTTTGGCATTTTTTCTCCTATCATTTTTTTTTCTTTTTCTTTTCTAATTTGGTTAGGACCATAATAATAAGTAAATATATTGCAAGTTTCCAATTATACTATAACTAGAGGCCCAGTGCACAAAATTCGTGCATGGGGGGTGTGTCCCTCATCCCAGCCTGCACCCTCTCCAATCTGGGACCCCTCGAGGGATGTCCAACTGCCTGTTTAGGCCCGATCCCGGTAGAATCGGGCCTAAACGGGCAGTCGGACATCCCTCTCACAATCCAGGACTGCTGGCTCCCAACTGTTCACCTGCCTGCCTTCCTGATTGCCCTAACTGCTTCTGCCTGCCAGCCTGATCACCCCCTAACCACTCCCCTGCCAGCCTGATTAATGCCTAACTGCTCCCCTGCCAGCCTGATTGCCCCTAACTGCCCTCCCCTGCAGGCCTGGTCACCCCTAACTGCCCTCACCTGCAGGCCTGCCCCCCCCCCCAACTGCCCTTCCCTGCAGGCCCAGTTGCCCCCAACTTCTCTCCTCTGCCAGCCTGGTCACCCCTAACTGCCCTCCCCTGCAGGCTTGATCGCTCCCAACTGCCTTCCCTTGTAGGCCTGGCCCCTCCCAACTGCCCTCCCCTGCAGGCCATCTTGTGTCCACATGGGGGCAGCCATCTTGTGTGTTGGCATGATGGTCAATTTGCATATTACTCTTTTATTAGATAGGATTTCACCCTAGCATGCAAATTCTTTTCTTGAATAACCAGAGTATTATTTCATAGCAATAACATCTAATGCACAGTTCATTCATGAATTGTTTTGTGACCATAGTAGTCTGAGAAATATCTTCTATTTATGAACTTACTCTCATTACTTGTACCCTTTACTATCTTGTATCATAATATATACAGGCTACAGGCACAGTGCATGGATTCGTGCACCGGTGGGGTCCCTCAACCTGGCCTGTGCCCTCTTCCAATCCAGGACCCCTCAGGGGATGTCAGAGAGCTGGTTTCGGCCCAATCCCTGCAGGCCAGGCCAAGGGACCCCACCGGTGCACGAATCAGAGCACCGGGTCTCTAGTATGCATATATTTGGTTAATCTCTTCCTGCCCTCCTTCTTCCCCCATTCCCTCTGAAATTTATCAGTCTCTTCCATGTTTCCATGCCTGTGCATTGAGCATCTGACCCCTGATGGTCAGTACACATCATAGCTACCAGTTGAACAGTCTATTGGTCGTTTAGGCTTTTATATATATAGATGTATCCTCCTCCCGCCTTTTCAGGCAGGAACTGTTTGAACATCAATGGTGCCCAGAAGAAAGTTTTGGACATAATAGGTACTTGATAAATATTTGCCAAAGAAATTATTATGTTGATGATTATTAATGGAAAAAAGTTAGGAGAACATGAAAGCAGCAATAGTAAGTGACTATTGCATACAGTAATAAAAGTGTCTTGGCCATGTTTCACAAGGTAAGTGTATTTTTTAGAAACTTCATCTAAAGTTGTCATGATTTTCTTAGATCACTCCTTCCCTCATTATTACTATGTACAAAGAAGTCACCTCTTACTGCTGAATATATTGAAGCTGTCCATTCTATACAGAATTCTAATCTTTCATCAGATGAAGTTTCTGAAATCAAGCATAATTCTGACAATCTTTTCCAAGAAGCAGAGGCGCTTAGGAGAAGCAGATAAAGTGCTCTCTCAGCACATGAGAAGAACGACATAAATTAGAGTATGGGTAATAATGTAACAAACTGGAGAAAGTTCCTGTTTTTCGTTACACTAATTTTAACAATTTATGGCAAAGAAATCACACTACTCACCATAAACCGAATCCACTTAAAAAACAAAGTTTATTTGTAAAAATAACCCCAAATAATTGAAGAGAGATGATTAGTGTTACCATTCTATGTTGTTAAAGTCAGAAAAAAGGAGAAAGAGGATGGAGTTAATGGAACCCACAGGCTACTGATGTGGCAGTTTATCAAATGTAGCTGTAATGAAAGATAAATAATACGGGCAATTCACACTTCATGAAAGGATAAAAGTGTCAGTGTGTAGGTACCAGTTTTACTGCAGGCCATAATCAGCAAGTAAACGAAAGTGCGGTGTCTAAAAAGTTTATAGCCTTCTATGAAGGCCTCGTCTTGTCAGTATTGATTTAGGTATTCAGACGACTTCACTGGTATTAAACAAATTGAGTGTTTGTGAACTTAAAGGACATGTTCTATTTCTCCCAACAAAAGTTGCCTCAGGCTTAATGTTAAGTTCTCCCATCACTTAAATTTAAAGAAAGGGAAGAAAATGCTGAAATGATATCTTACACAATTATTTTCTTCTTAAATAGAGGGCAATCCAAAGTGAACGTTTCATACTCTCCACCTTCTCCACAAACATGGACTCCATATTTCTTAGAAAGCTGAAAATAAAAATAAGAAAAAGAAGCAGTAAACTTAAAATTAGATAGCAACAATGCTCACTTAACATATTATTTTATCCTAAAAAATATCCACGTAATAAACTTTAATTCCAAAATAGATTGTAAGCTACAGAAAAATTATTTTATATTTCTGCTTAAAACATGTATTTAAAGCCATTTGAAAAATGTTATCATAAAGCATAGGATTTTTAATAATCCCCAAACCCCTACAAAAAGTGAAAGCAACCTACATTTTTATGTATAATGAGAAAATTTAAAGAATCCTATACATTTTAGGGATACACTTGCTTTAGATTGAAAGGGAGGCTCAGAAAGACAGGCACTACGTCATTATGTAGTAAATGAGAATATATGCAGCCAAACTGGTGCTTTTCCCCTGCCCTTTGACCTATATAGGGAAGGGAAAAAATATGTTGTGTTTAGAGCATTTTTAGTGACAGACACAGAGAAGCAATCTAAGGCCTTTCCTTGTGAACACAAGAAGTCACAAACATAGTTATTATGCTTAAGGTTATTGGTAGCAGTAAAGTTCCAAGAGTACTGAGAGCTATGAAGTTCTCAAGCTGCACACAAACTTTAGGAAGATCCATCTCCAAGAAAGGATGGGATAGCTTACAATGTCACCTAATTAAACCCGAAATTAAAAACATAAACAAGTAAACAAAGAAAAAACACACCCGTAATTTGTATTAAATATAAGCTATATTATTCAAATGATCCTGATACTGACAGTAAAATAATCTGCTTGGCTGTCCACGGCTGGAATCAGAGCTGGAGCATGCTCACTAGCTGGTTCAGAATATCCCTGTTCTTGTGTAGAGGCTTCATCACTAAGATTCCATCTCCTTCATTCTGAATTTCCGAGCTCTCCCTGCTTATTGCCTCTCCTAGCCCAAAGGAAGAGTGACAACACAGATGTTCTTTGTGACTGCCAGCAATGGGACCAAGGCCTAGCTTTAGTTTTACCTGCATACTTATGCACTTATTTATTTGGTTATTCTTGTGGTTGTGCTATCATTCTGAATCCATCACATTTCAACTACTGACTATGTGTCTTTAGGGACTTGACACATGAATCTACGAAAATTCTACTGTTCCTTCCAAGGATCTGTATTAATGTGAATGACACTGTAAAGCCAAATGCAAGCAAAGAGAGGGAAAGGAAACTTCTGTAGAAGAACTCACAGGAGCAAAGTAGATAGATTTCACCATTGGCAATAAAGCAGAGAATCAGCAGGCAGAATTATGGAGGGTGGTTCTTATGGGAGCAGATAATAGGAACATTAATTTTCCATGTAACCACTGTTAAGATAAGCTTTTAAAAAAACATTCTGAGCAGATGTGAATGACTTGGGTCACTGCATAGTTTGTAAAAATGTTTGGGAGTCTGAGCATGTAAAAAATAAATTCCTAATAAATGAGAATTACTTACATGGGTCTATTTTGTTCTGACACACTTATTTATATAGATAAATATTCCTATCTATAATAACTCAATTTGAGTGCTACTGATTATTGAACTGAAAGGTTAAGGGCATCATACTTTTCCTTGTCTAATTTTCTATCACTTTAAAAGATTGTAATAATCCTGTGAGAATTTCTAATTACATCATTTTTTTCCTTTTAAACCAGACTGATTTATCTGTTAGTCATTTTAAAATTAGAAAAAAAATGGCAAATGAAATTGCACTTCATCCTGTCCCCGCCCCCCCCACCATCTAGAGAAAACTATGAGGTTCATAAAATCCACTACAATTTCATTTTACAAATAATATGCTTTACAAAATAATTTCATGCTGCATATATTCATCCATAGCACTTATTTAAGAGGCACTTATTGAATACCTGTAGGTTTGTCATTGTTTTAAGTGCTGGGGATAACAACGGGAACAGACATAAATTATACATATAACAGCTTACTGTCTGGAGGTATAGAAAGAATGTTAAACAAGCAATTACAATAGAGGGTAGTGGTAGCTTTGATGGATACATGAGTGCTGTGGAGTGTACAGCAGGAGACCTAACTAGAAGGAACTCAAAGGGCTTTTCAAAGTAAGTAAAACTTAAGCTGAAGGATAAGGAACCGGGAAATATTAGAGGGAGTGAGGGAGGGAGAGAGGGAAAAAGAGAGAAGACAGGAGAGAAGGAAAACGTTTCCAGAAGGAACAGTGTGTGTTAAGGCCCAGAGCACATGATGATTACTAAAAATTGAAATAAGTTTGGCAAAGCTGGCGCATAACTAGAAGAGTAATAGTGAGATAAGGGTGAAAAGCTAGAAAGAGGACTGATCTTATGGGGCTTCACAAGCCATGCTGAATCATTATCCTAAGGTCAATGAGAAGCCATGATAGGTTTTCAGCAGAAAACTGACCTGATTGTTGTTGTCTTGAGAAAGATTCTGTTTGCACAATGGAGATGGACTGGCAGGGAGTAAGTCAAGAAGCAGAGAGAAATGAGAAGCTGCTGGAGGAATCATGGCAGGAGGGTAAGATTTCCTGACCCTGGGAAGTAACAGTGAGGATGGAGAGGAGAGGGCAGGTATTTTGAAAGACTTTTAGGAGATCTAAAGAATGATTAATTGAATAGAGGAGTGAAAAAAGCTAAAAATAAATAAGGACAATTCCCAGCTTTCTGCACTGGGAAACTGGATGGATGGTGGCTCTGCTTACTGGTGTCTCTGCATGAGAAGCAGTTTGCTGGGAGAGTCCGATGACCTTACCCCTTTACAAATTTTAAGTGGCATGTGATACCACGGATGTCTCTAATCTCTGTGATTACTCTCCTCAGGCTTATATGATACCAAATTTTCTAAGCTATTGTTATGCTTCTCTGACTCCTTTCCCTTCTTCTGCTCCTAAATTATAAATAACCCTCATAATTCTCTCTATAAGATGTTCTTCTCTCTTACTTCAGTCCCTCAGATGGTTTGTGCATTCCATGGCTTCAAGCATCACCTTTACACTACTTTGCTGCTGCTAATACTAACACTATCATTACTAATTAAAGACTATTTGCTTTATACATTAAAGTTAAGTAAATTATCCTCAAAATGACTTTTAAAAAAATACATATATATTTTTATTGATTTCAGACAGGAAAGGAGAGGGAGAGAGAGACAGAAACATCAATGAGAGAGAATCATTGATCAGCTGCCTCTTGCACTGGGGATCAAGCCCACAACCCAGGCATGTGCTCTGTCTGGGAATAGAACTGTGACCTCTTGGTTCATAGGTCAACACTCAACCACTGAGCCTTGCTGGCCGGGCCTCAAAATGACTTGTACCAGTAATAATATATAAGCATATAGGTTCTGAAATCAGAGAGATTTAAAGAATAAATTCCAGTTCTGCTACTTCCCAGCTATGTGACTTTGGAAAAGTAACTTATCCTCTATTGATTACTCATCTATAAAATGTAAACATCAATATATCAACAAATAAAAAGTGCTGGCGAGTATGTGGAGAAAAGGGAACCTTCATGCACTGTTACTGGGAATGCATATTGGTGCAGGCACTGTGGGAAACAGTATGAATTTTCCTCAAAAAATTAAAAACAGAACTGCCTTTTGACCCAGCAACCTGAAACACTGAAACATGAATTCTGAAGAATATATGCATCCCTTTGTTTATAGCAGCATTATTTACAGTAGCTAATATCCGGAAACAGTCGAAGTGCCCATCAGTAGATGAGTGGATAACAAAGCTGTGGTACATTTACACAATGGAATACTGATCAGTCATGAGAAAAAAGTAAAATCTTACCTTTTGCCACAGCATGAATGGACTTAGAGATTATTATGTTAAGTGAAATAAGTCAGTCAGAGAAAAGCAACTACCATATGATCCCACTTATATGTGGAACCTAATTAACAAAATAAACTGATGAACACTGACAGCTGTCAGAGGGGAGGGGGGTTGGGAGGTTGGGGCACTAGATGAAAGAATGTGAAGGTATTAAGCAAAACACACCACACATATACATATTTATTTATATATTATACATATAAAACACATATACACAGACAACAGTGTGGTGACAGCCAGAGGGAAAGTGGATGGGGGCTATGTGGAGCTGGGCAAAGTGGGAGAGGGGGGAAATGGGGACAGAAAGAGACTTTGCTTGGGATGATGGGTGCACGATGCAGTGTGCAGATGATGTTTTGTTGAGTTGTACAATTGAAACCTGTATGATTTTGTGAACTAATGTTACCCCAATAAATTCAATAAAAAATTATAGCAACCTCATAGATTTGTTAGACGAGTAAGTAAAAATAATGCATAAAACACACTTAGCATAGAATATGTAAGCACTTAGTAAGCACTTTATAAATACACAACTGTAAAAACAGGTAAGGCACACGCTGTAGTGAGGCACAGTGAAAGCAGCATTGCATAATTGGGTAAAAGCAGCACCTTTGGAAAGTCATTGGTTCAGATCCTAGCTCTGTCACTTTCTAGCTGTGCAATCTGAGGTCATACAATCTATCTGCGTGTCAGATTGCTGATCTGTGAAATAGAGATGACACAGGACCTATCCCATAGAAAAGCTTAATGTACTGCGCAGAGCATAAAAAATAACCAAATACCTACTAATTTTATTTTCCCTTTTCCAGAGCGGAAAACTACATTGATTTGCAAAGGTTATGTAGCTTAGAACTGAACAAAAGCAGAATTTAAAGTTATGTCCTAACTCTTACAAAATGATGATAAATTATAAACCTTAAGTCTGTAGCCTAAACATCTTAATTGTGCTCCAAGCTCATAGTTTCAAAACATATTCCTTTGGTTTATATTACCATTTAAAACTCAGTATGTTAAAAACCAAGCTTATCATGTTCTTTCTCATCCTGTTCTTCTCTACAAAAATATGTGCTTCTAATCTCCCCAGTCATTATGCGTGGAGTAATATTTGATTCTTTATTTCCCAGCTATGGAAATTTGGTGCTAATTTCTTTTTCATTCTTCTGTCAAAATCTTTCTTTCAGTTGTGTTCTCCATCCCTGCTTGTCAGGGACTCCTCCCTCTAAGCCCTCACAACTGTTTCCTAAATCAGTATCTTATACTCTTTCTCATTTCCAACTTCTTCTTCTCCCAAATCCATAAATACTGCTGCCAGACTAAATTTCCTGAGACATATTTTAATAATATGAATCATTGCTGATAAGCCTTCTATATCTTGTTATTTCTTATGCCAAATAGGCTGGTCCATCTCTGAAGGCTAGTTATGGTTGGGCTCTAAATCCCCACCTTGGTTTCTTATTAATCTACCAACACCAGCTCTTAGTTTCATTTAAACCAAATCCCTCATTGTCCCTGCATGTCTTCTTGCTAAGATATCTTCAATCATCATATTGATTCACTTTGTTGCCACCATCAATTGCACTTATTCTGGTTTAGTGCTTCTAGCACCCAAAAGAGTGGTATATATTCCTTAAGTAGTCAGCACACATCTGCTTACCAATGACTCAGACTAGAAGTCAGATTTCCCAATTCTATGGGAAAAATCCTGGAAAAGCAACCAAATCTATATATTCATAATTTTTTAATGTAATATGGTTTCACTCTTCATCTAGCAGACAACTTTTAGTTAGATAATCTTAAGAAAGTTCTTGAATAAAGAGCAGCTGCTGCCCTAGCTGGTTTGGCTCAGTGGATAGAGCATCGTACTGTGGACTGAGGGGTCCTGGGTTCGATTCTGGTCAAGGGCACATGCCCAGGGTTGTGGGCTCGATCCCCAGTAGGGGGCGTGCAGGAGGCAGCCAATCAATGATTCTCTCTCATCATTGATGTTTCTATCTCTCCTCCCTCTCCCTTCCTCTCTAAAATTAATAAAAATATTTAAAAAAAGAGCAGCTGCTGCTGGTAAGGATGGTTGACTGAATCCATGTATCTACTCTCACTACCTTCTAAAAGCTTACTGGAACGTGTGTCTTAAAAAGGCCTAACTCACAAAGATGGAGAACAGAGGCGAGAAAGGATATAATCAACCAGTTTAGCAGAACAAGGTAAACTGAGTCCTAGGCCAACTGTGGAGAATGTAGAGGATCAACTCAATTGACACAGCAAAATAACTCCTTCCTCTGAACCAACAGGGTGAGGAACTGTGGACACTGGATACCTGCAGAGGTGAAGGGAAATGAAAAGGGCACCAAAATAAGAAGGGTTGACTGGCAGTCTGTTTAACAAGCAGAGATCCCTAGATCCCTTCCCTCTTGACTGGCAACTGCCTCTCTTCCACCTACAGGTTGAGAACCGCTGCTGTAGAGCCTGCCGTCGGAAAACACAGATATTTACATTAAGATTCATTAACAGTAGCAAAATTACAGTTATGAAGTAGCAATGAAAATAATTTTATGGTTTGGGGTCACCACAACATGAGGAACTGTATTAAAGGGTCGCGGCATTAAAAAGTTTGAGAACACTGAACCTGGAGGTTTCTTCTCTATAGAGGAATTGGCCTGAAAAAAATGAGACACAGCTGAGGGCAGAGGCACTACATTATACAAAAAATAGAGGGATTCAGTTAATTTATGCACACAAGATTCTGAGAACTCTACCCATTTTCCCTGCTCAACTAAAAAAACAAAACAAAACAAACAAAAACAAAACAAAACAAAAACAAGCAGCAATATGCTTTCACTTTAAGACCAGAGACTAGAGAACAAGTTTTTGGGAACCTAACCAACATTACTTCCCTATAGTGAAAATCAAGTCACAAAGCCACATCAACACACTTTGTGCTTAATATAAAAATATTAGGCCCTACTCTTAAATATGAGCAGAACACTAAAGATTAGCAAAGACATCTCTAAATTGGAATCTAAGGACCAAAATAATGTAAAAAACAGATTATGCAGGGGAGAAGGAAACTGAAAAACAAAACAAAAAACCTCCCAGGAACAAAAAAGGGGATTTCATTATAGTAAGGATTGAGTATTATAGATAAAAAAAATTCAGAGAACAAAAACTGAGCTTTTAGAAATTAAAGATATGATATGAAAAAACTTAATTGAAGAGTTTGAAGGTAAAATTAAGAAATTCTCCCAGAAAAGGCAAAAATAAGTTAGATAAAAGTAGGAGAGAAAAAGAGACATCTAATTAATAGGAATAACATGAAGCAAAAACAGAGGGGTGATAAATACCATTGAATCAATTCAAGAAAATTTCCCAGAACTGAAATTTTCAAACTGAAAATTCTATCTATCCAAGCACAATGGATAAAAATGTAAGCACCCAAGTCACAGTGCGTAAGACTTTACAATTCTAGAAGCAAAGAAATAGCTTATATACTCACACAGAGAAGATGGAGAGAGAAATAATTAAGGTCACATATGAACAGTCAGCAATGATAATAACTTTGAGCTTCTCAACAGCCTACCAATCTGTCATAAGTAAAACAATACTATCAAGATCCAGAGGAAAATATTCAAAAATGGAATTCTATGACCTGCTAAAGAATCAATCAAATGTGAGAAAAGGATATAGACATTTATAAAATTTCACAGTGTTTCAAAAATATATACCTCTTATGGACCCTGTCTTTAAAATTTTCTAGAAAATATGCTTTACAAAAATAAGAATAAACAAAGAAAATAAATACATTGGATCCAGGAAACAAGAGCTCCAACACAGAAGGAAGGTAAAGGGACCTCCAGAACTATGGTGAGATGCTAGGATGACAGCCTTGTTAAGGTATAGTAGGAAACGGGTCTAGATCACACCAAGTCAGAAGGCCCTGGAAAGGTTCTACAAGAGGAGGAAACTGACAAAATACTTAATATGTTTGAACATCTGGATAAGAAACTAGAAAACTGGCAATGAATATAGTGTTGAATTAGTGACAAGTACATAGAGTACTAAATAAATGAAGAAAACAAGACAATAATTAGTTCAAGGGGAAAAATAAAAAGTTGTATAGGAAAGGTTTATTATTACTATTAGTTTATTACCTAACTCAGCTGTAAATGGGCTTTCATAATTCAGTAAACACTGACTATTGACCCAACTAGAATTGCAATATAACCATATGGGAAGATGGAAGGAGAGAATGAGTTGCACATATATGATGAGGCAAAGGGAGTTCAGACAGCTAAATCTGCATATTCTAGAGTTGGAAGTCAATAAATATGGCTAAAGTTGGGGAGGGGGGCTGAGGGGAATCATGAAGCACTAATATAAACATGTAATTTAGAGATATGGAGGTAAATATCAAATGATCAACTTTAAGAGATTAAAAAGTCTGATGGCTTAATGGGAGGAGGGAAAAACTAGGAAGGTTGTCTGCACCAAAATTTGAAGAACTATTTGAGAGTACGAACTTTGAAAAACATTGTAAAATATCACAAAAAAATAGGAATACTCTTAAACATTTAAAGACACAGTTCTTAACCTTTAAAATTTGATGCAAGTTTTAAAACTTTATTTTATTTTTTTTAGACAGATGAAGAGGAGGAGAGAGAGACAAACAGACAGAGAGAAACATCGATGTGAGAGAAACATCAATCAGTTACCTTCTGAATGTACCCCGACAGTGGATGGAACCCACAATCTGGGTATGTGCCATGACTGGAAATCAAACCTGCCCTGCCACCTTTTGGTATATGGGACGACACTTCAACCAACTGAGCCTCACTGGCCAGGGTGATACAACCTTTTAAATAAAATTCATCTCCTTTTTTGAACAAGGAGAAAATAATTCAAGGGGGGTAACACCAAATATAAACAGAATCCACTGTTCACTTATCAGGTGATTATTTTAGGAACTTGCAGAAGTTAAAGAAGTTTAATCTAGTTAATTTAGATTAATAAATAAGCTTTAAAGTTGTATTTTTTGACCCAGAAATTATATTCCTAGGAATTTATCTAAAGAAAATAGTAATTAGGAATATACATAAAGATTTATTAGGGCCCTGGCAAGTGTGGCTCAGTTGATTGGAGCACCATCCCTTACACCAAAAGGTGGCAGGTTAGATTCCCAGTCAGGGCACATACCCAGGTTGCAGTTTTAATTCCCAGTTGGAGAATGTGCAGGAGGCAGCAGATCAATGTTTCTCTCTCTTGCTCTAAAAAGAAAAAGATTTACTAGGAAAGATGATAATCATTGAGTCATGAAATTATAACAATTTTTAAATAAATAACATTATTTAAAATAATTTAGAAATAAATATTTCCAAGAAATAATTTGTTAAATTTGTGAAGATATAGTCATATGTAGAATATGAATATGTTGGAATCTACACAGCCATTAATTAATATATTTTCAGAATAGATTTAGTTATGTGGAAAAATAAGCATTTTTTAACATTAGGGAAAAAAGACAAATTGTATGTATAGTTGAACCTAGTTATGTAAATAAAACATGTACAAGTATTTAACCTTGTGAAATGGAAGAACAAGGAACTCTCAGGAAAGAATCCATTATGAAATATACCAACATGTTAGCAGTTCATCGGGCAAAAGAACGGTTTTTTTATTTGCTTCCCTACACTTCATCATATCTCAAATTTTCAGCAATAAGCAAGTGTTTCTATGTTATTTTTTAAAAACTGTCATTTATCTCTATTCCATATTCCATTTTTCTTTATCACAAGCAAACATTTAAAAATATTTAATGTGGATCTTCTTTTTATGCCCCTGCAAATGTATTATTATTTTGTGTGCCTATAGTTTTAATTTATTTCAATGTTGATTTTATTCATTCGGCATTTTGCTGTTGTATGCACATTGAATATATTTTTCTAACTGCAGACTTGTCTTTCATAAGGGGAACCCTACCACATTTTAACTACTGATTCTTCCAGAAACAGACATTCATATTGCCTCCAACAACCCCAACACCATCAAAAATAACCCTGCAAAAGACTATTCTCACTTATGTCCTCTTATGGACTGAGTTACTACTTCCAGGAGGATATATATATATTTAATCTAGGCATTGCAATATTGCCCTTCACAATAGTAGTAACAATCTACATTCTTAGAGAGGTTGTATAAATCCCCACCTGCTAACAGTTGGCATTATCTATCTTTCTCATTTGTGCCAAACTAGTACAAAGTAACATCTCACTGTTGCTTTAACTTGTATTTCTCTGAATACTGAATCAGTTTGAGCATCTCTTCATATCCATATTAGGTTATGAGACATTCTTTATCTGTATAGTGGTTCTCCATAGCCTTTGTCACTTTTCTGGTAGTATTGCTATCTTACATCTTGATATATACCAGTTAATAATTCCTTGAGAGTTTTAAATATTACTCTAATTGTAGTGTCTAACATTTTTTCTATATATTTTACAGAGATGAAAAGTTTCAGAATTATTCTTTAGTAATGGCAAATTTTATTTATAATAGTAAACGTTGCTAACATTTATTGAACACTTAGAATGTGCCAGATACTGAGCTAAGCACCTTATATATCATTCCATTGTTATTACTTCCATTTTACACATGGGAAACTAACTAGATCAACATTTCAGGTAGCAGTAGAATTGGTATCTGCACCTGGGCTCCTGGGTACAGAGGTAACTTACATCTGACCCCAAGGGGTCTGAATTAACTAGGGCAGTGGTCAGCAAACTGCGGCTCGCTGTTGACTAATGAGTTTGCCGACCACTGCTAAGCCATTACCCTTACCCAGAAGTTCTGACTTCAGGTTAAAGACATTAGTACTTTATTAAAAATGTTTTTTAAGTGTTTTTCCCTAAAGCAGTGGCTGGCTGTCTTACAAGTTTCATTTTCCCCAAAGACAGACTGTGCCATGTTAAGGAGTCTACATTTTGTTTTGAGGCAATAGGGAATGACGCACAGTTTATAAGGAAAGTAATATGATCAGATTTGTATTTCATATATATTATGAGAGCAGTACTGTGAACAATGGATAGACAAGGGGTAAGGCAGGTGGGAGATAGACTTAAGCTATAAGATTGCTGCAATATAGTACTTGTCTTTCTCTAAGTGGCTTATTTTACTTAGCATAATGCTCTCCAGGTCCATCCAGGCTGTGGCAAAGGGTAAGATATCCTTCCTTTTAAAGGCTGAGTAGCATTCATTTACATAAATGTACAACAGCTTTTTTATCCACTCATTTATACTGATGGACACTTGGGCTGCTTCCAAATTTTGGCAATTGTAAATAATGCTGCAAGTACCATATAATTTGACTCAGATGTGGAATCTAATGGACAAAATAAACTAACAAAATAGCAACAGACTCATAAACAGAGAACAAACTAACAGTTGTCAGAGGGGAGAGGGGTTGTGGGCTGAGTGTAAAAGGTAAAAGGATTAATTAAAGAAAAAAAAATCCATAGATACATACAACAGTAGGGTGCTTACCCAAGGGAAAGAGGGGAACAGGGAGGTCCAAGAGGGAATAGGGGGATAAGTGGTGACAGAAAGAGACTTGATTTGAGGTGGTGAACAAAAAATACAATATACAGATGATACATTGTAGAATTGTATACCTGAACCTACATAATTTTATTAACCAATGTCACCTCAATACATTTGATAAAAAAGCAAAAAAAAAAGATTGCTGCAATAACCTAGGGCAGACCCTAATGCAGTGACAATAAGGATTAAAAGAAACAGATAATAAGATAGCAAGATGATAGAATTAAAAGAACTTGGAGCCTTATCTATATATGTAAAAGCCTAAGCGACCATTATGACGGGTCTCTATGATGATGCACTGACCAGCAGGGGGTAGACACTCAATGCAGGAGCTGACCCCTGGTGGTCAGTGCACTCCCAAGCCAACCTCCCACTGCCAGCCAACCTCCTGAGGCTCGCCCCCCCCATCTGGGAGAGACAGCCCTGATCAGCCCCAATCATCAGCCAGACTGAGGGAACGCACAGTGCATAAATTCATGCACCAGGCCTTTAGATAATAAATAATGGAATATGTGAAATCATTTATTACAATTCACTTTTTTTGGCTTAGACCAGTGGTTGGCAAACTGCGGCTCGCAAGCCGCGATTTGCTGCTCTGTTGATTCATGAGTTTGCCGACCACTGACCTAGACTCTCGATTCCAATTTCAGGCTGTTGTTGTTCCTTGTGATTAAGCCCCTATCCCAGAGGTCGGCAAACTCATGAGTCAACAGAGTTTGGCCCAAACATTTTTTTTTTTTAATAAATCTTTATTCAGATTATTACAATTATTTCTCCTTTTTTCCCCCCATAGCTCCCCTCCACCCATTTCCCACCCCACCTCTGCCCTTACCTCCCCCCCACTGTCCTCATCCATAGGTGTATGATTTTTGTCCAGTCTCTTCATGAACCCCCCATACCCCTTTCCCCCTGAGAATTATCAGTCCACTCCCTTTCTATGCCCCTGATTCTATTATATTCACCAGATTATTCTGTCCCTCAGGTTTTTAATTCACTTGATTTTTAGGTTCACTTGTTGATAGATATGTATTTGTTGTTCATAATTTTTATCTTTACTTTTTTCTTCTTCCTCTTCTTTAAGAATACCTTTCAGCATTTCATATAATACTGGTTTGGTGGTGATGAACTCCTTTAGCTTTTTCTTGTCTGTGAAACTCTTTATCTGCCCTTCAATTCTGAATGATAGCTTTGCTGGGTAGAGTAATCTTGGTTGTAGGTTCTTGCTATTCATCACATTGAAAATTTCTTGCCACTCCCGTCTGGCCTGCATAGTTTCTGTTGAAAAGTCAGCTGACAGTCGTATGGGTGCTCCCTTGTAGGTAACTAACTGTTTTTCTCTTGCTGCTTTTAATATTCTCTCTTTGTCTTTTGCTCTTGGCATTTTAATTATGATGTGTCTTGATGTGGTCCTCTTTGGATTCCTTTTGTTTGGGGTTCTGTGGGCTTCCTGGACTTGTAAGTATATTTCTTTCCCCAGGTGGGGGAAGTTTTCGGTCATTATTTCTTCAAATAGATTTTCAGTATCTTGCTCTCTCTCTTCTTCTGGCACCCCCATAATTCTGATGTTGGTACGCTTGAAGTTGTCCCAGAGTCTTCTTACATTATCTTCAACTTTTTGGATTTTTTTTTTTTTGCTTTTTGCTTTTTCGGTTGAGTGTTTTTTGCTTCTTTGTAATTCAATTCTTTGACTTGATTTTTGTGTTCCTCTTGTCTGTTTTTGGGTCTCTGTATAATATTTTTTATTTCAGTCAGTGTATGTTTAATTTCTAGTTGGTCCTTTTTCATATCTTCGAGGGTCTCGTTATATTTATCGGCCTTTTCTAGGACATTCTTAAAAAGCCTTATAACCGTGGTTTTGAATTCTATATCCAGTCGTTTGTTTTCCTCCATTTCTTTCGTTTGTGATCTGATTCTTTGACGCCGCATTTTCACTGCTTCCCTGAGTTGGTAAGGTAGATTTGTGTGCTAGGTTTCCAATATGGCCCAGTGGGTCTGCCTCCCCAGTTAACCTGAGGTGGACACTCCTGGTGCACCCCTTTGTGGACTGTGTGTACAGCCTTGTTGTAATTAAGTCTTGATTGTTGTTGGTATCACTGGGAAGAATTGACCTCCAGGCCAGTTGGCTGTAAGGATCAGCTGTGTCTATGCTGGAAGAAGTTCGGTGCTGGAGACAGCCTTATAGGATTAGACTTGCCAAATTGCAATAGCCTCTGTGCTCAGCTTGGATGGGGTGGAGTCTCAGCCTTGGCTTCCTGTCAGCCTTGCCCTTGCGCGCATGTGCGCTTTCAGTCCTCCGCCTTCCCCAGCTCGAGTCTCCGCCCGAGAGTCCAGACTCCCCCCACAAGAGCGTGGGTCCCCAGGGGCTCGCCTGGAACTGGGGTTCACTGCAGTCAGAACTGGGGCTCAGTGCCGTCAGGAGCCTCTGACTCCCTTCCAGTAGGGAAAGCCTGTGGCAACCTCCGCAGCCTTTGTGCGCACTGGCGTGCATGCACGCTTTCAGTCCTCCGCCTTCCCCGGCTCCCGAGTCTCCGCCCGAGAGTCCAGACTCCCCCCCCGTAAGAGCGTGGGTCCCCAGGGGCTCGCCTGGAACTGGGGTTCACTGCAGTCAGAACTGGGGTTCAGTGCGGTCGGGGGCTTCCTTCCCTCTTCCGCCAGAGAAAGTCAGCCAGGCTCTCAGCCGCCCTTCCTCTCTGCGCGCACAAAGACCCTTTGCCGTACCTCCAATTCTCTGTGAGCTTTTCTCTTCCTTCTAGTTGTAGAATTTTCACTCAGCCAGCTTTCCTGTGGTTCTGGATGGTGTCCGTTCTGTCTTTTAGTTGTAGTTTTGAAATTGTTGTGCGAGGCAGCAGTTTAGGTGTTTACCTATGCCGCCATCTTGTTTCTTCTCCTGGCCCAAACATTTGCCCCAAACTCGCGAGCCACAGTTTGCTGACCACTAGCTTAGACAAATGAGTAGACAACAGGACCCCTCACTGCCAGGAAAGAAATGTTCAGTTCTGCAGTCAATGTTGAGGTGCTTGAGGACATCTAAGACAGGAAGGTGCTAACACATGCCTGGAGCATATGAAGAAATGGAAGAACAGACTTAATTGGCATAAGAATAAAATTCGCAGTTGAAGTCCTGGGGATATTTAACATCACCACAGGAGAAAGGCTATGGATGGAACCACAACATATAAGGGGTGAAATATATATGGTAAGCCCCAAAAGTAAGCTAAGGAAGTACTCAAAAGGTTTTAGGAGTGAATGGCATCATAGAAGCCAATGGATGACAGTTTCAAGAAGGCATACTCTCAGAGAAGTCTAGAAAACAGGGCCTCAAGTGTGTTGTTGATATTGAGGAACCAGAAGATGATATACTTGATCACTGTTTTAGAATTTCCTAGTGCTTGTTTAGAGATGTGAACATAGATACAATGCTGGCCATAAAGCAAATCGCCTTAGGAAGAGTCTAATCAGAGGGGCATGGAAAGTATCCATGCCCATTAGATAGACTTAAATAAATGAACACCAACTTGTCTAGAAATCAAATATAATTTGTCATAATTATATAATCATTTCATTTTTATTTTAATCTTTACTATTTGCCTAGAACATATTAGGTCCTTAATAATGCTTAATGAAAGAAAGAATGAATTAACATCTTAGGAATTTCTAAGTATTTGGTACATATTGATAAACTACAAAATAATCAAATATAAATAACTCAAAGAAAATGTGAAAGCCATAAAGTTAATGAAGAGTGTAACTGCCGACAGTTCACATCACAGCAATGGTATTAACAATGCTGATGAATTAAGAGTATGGGAGGGAAAATGATAACATTAAAGGAGTTCATAAAAGTTCTTTCATAAAAATAGGGTGATTTTCTTTTTTCCATCATGATTGTGGAATAAAAAACTCTAATAATTATACTATCCTAGTTCATGAAATACTATCATACTATTCATAACATTTGCCCCAAAACTCTAGTAAAATACAGGGTGGGAAAAAGTAGGTTTATAGTTGTAGTACAAATAAATAATATAATAATTAATAAATAATAATACAAAAATAAATCCTGTGTTTTGCATACTCACAACTAAAAACCTACTTTTACCCACCTCTGTATAACACAGTTAAAAAAAAGAGTGAAAATAACTGAGTCTTTCTTTAATGTTTAGAACACATTTAGGATTTGACAACAATAAGGGCTAAGCAATTGTAACTTGAAATCTTGGGAAACTTCTTTACCACTCTGTAAATTAATTTTCTAATTGGTAAAAGAGAAGAGGTTAAATTAGATATTCTTTAAAGGAAGTTTCTACTCACATTTCTGATGAATAAACATCTAATCACAAAGATTATCAGATACTTTAGAAGTGAAGGACTTTCTGTATAGCCTAACATGTCCATGTCAATAAAAGTAAACTTTCTGATAGAAGAATTTCTTTTTATATACAGCTTACTTTTTTACTTAGGGCCTAAGTCTTATGCCAACAAGCTGGTAATAATTTCTATAATTTTAGACATTTTCATACCCATTAGAACTTTAAGGTTTTCATAAAAACGTATCATGAATATATCTGAGTTTTTCTAGATTAAATTTGATTTCATAATTATAACAGCACTATTTTTCCACCCTTTAGATGCCTACATTTTGAGAAACACGTAGTATAAATTCTTACCTCTAAGAGATGAGGCTCCATTTGATCCAGGGTTTTTCCAAGATGCTTATCTGGACTTAAACCTGTCAAGAAAGTTTAAATTTTTAAAATAAATGTCTGAGTAAAAGTTTAAAGACACATCCCCTTCCCTCAACCCCTCTTCACTTGGAAACCAGTATGTGTGAATTTTAAATTGACCCTAAAATAAAATGTACTTTGCTAATATTTACTTTCTTATTCCCTTTTGATAACTGTTTTTCTTGTTCCTGAAAAATGTTTTCTTCCAATTCATTTCAATTGCATTGTGTCAACTACCAGATGCAGTTTCAATTTTTTTTCTTTTTTTTAGGAATTGTATGTAATTAGGACAGACAAAAACAAGTATCATTTCAAAGATATAAAATTTAAATCATTGATAATTTAATTTAATTTTTATTCCTCTTCTCTACTATTATTTATATTTTAAATTGTATTTATTAAATTGATTAGGGTGACATTGGTCAACATGAACATATGTTTCATGTGTGGATTTCTATGTTACAAGATCTGTATATTGCACCGTGTGCCCACCACTCAGAGTCAAATCTTCTCTTGTCACCTCATATTAGGACCCCCTACTCTCCCCACCCCTTTCCCTCTGACAACTACCACTCTATTGTTTCTGTTCATAAGTTTCAGTTTTATATCCCACATGGATGAAAACATGGTTCTTAGCTTTTTCTATCTGACTTATTTCACTTAGCATAATGTTCTCAAGGTCCATCCATGTTGTTGCAAAGGATGCTATTTCATCCTTGCTTATGGCTGAGTAGTATTCATATATATATATCTCACATCCTCTTTATCCAGTCCTTTATCACAGGACACTTTGGTTATTTCCATGTTTTGACCACCGTGAATAATGCTACAATGAATATAGGGGTGCATATATCTTTGCGAATTCATGATTTTGAGTTTTTTGGTTATCTATCCAGGAGAGGGATTGCTGAGTCATATGGAAGCTCTATTCTTAATTTTTTGAGGAATTGCCAGATGCTTTCCATAGTAGTTATACCAGTCTGCATTCCCACCAGCAGTGAATGAGATTTCCCTTTTTTCCACAACCTCCCCAACATTTGTTATTGCTTGTTTTGTTGATACTGGCCACTCTAACAGGTGTAAGATAGTATCTCATTTGTAACTTTGACTTGCATTTCCCTAATTGCCAGTGAGATTGAATATTTTTTCATATATCTATTGGCTGTTTGTATATCTTTTTGGGAGTGGTGTATTTTCAGGTCCTTTGCCCACTTTTTGATTGGATTGTTTGTTTGTTTGGTGTTAAGTTTTACAAGTTGTCTATATATTTTTAATTTTATTTTTTAACTCATGGACAACTGAGAATTTTCTGATTCATACCTATTTTATCTGAACTTCAAACACCTTACTTAGAGAATAAATAGAAAATAGAAGAGTGGTAGACTGGTAGGCTTATCTAGTTAATTCACTTAATAATCTATATATATACTAAAAGGCTAAGTGACCGACCGTACGTCTGCCTGACCGGCTGGTACATATGACGCGCACTGGCAATTTAAAAATAAACGTTGACTCGCACATGCGCAATACATAGAAAGCTCTTGCTGGCACCAATGGCACACATGTGTTTCTCGAAACTGAAGTATTCACAAGATCTGTGGAAGGAGAGATTGTTCTGATTCCAAGAATTGATTTGTCCCCATCTGACACTGGCCTCCCATTTAAATTAATTCGAAGACAGTTTCCTGTGATGCCAGCATTTGCGATGACTATTAATATATCACAAGGACAAACTCTAGACAGAGTAGGAATACGTATTCCTACCCGAACCCATTTTTGGACATGGTCAGTTATATGTTGCTTTCTCTAGAATTCGAAGAGCATGCGATATTAAAGTTGTAAATACTTCATCACAAGGGAAATTAGTCAAGCACTCTGAAAGTGTTTTTACTCTTAATGCGGTATACAGGGAGATATTAGAATAAGTTTAATCAATTTATCAGTCATTGTTTTTATCACTGTTGTTTTTAAAACAGGTTTTTGTTGTTTTTATGTCATGTCTTTGTTGTTATATCATGTTATTATTATTTATATATTAATCAATTTATATATTATTTTCATATACATTTTACTAATTTTCTTCCATCTATGACACTTCTACTATATAGAAAGGGTGAGTAGCAATATTAAAATATTTCTTTTAATTTAATTTCCTTTCAATGTGCACGAGTCCATGCACCGGGCCACTAGTAGCATATAAACACAAATAGTTGTACCATCAAATTAATATTTCACTTTGATGACCACTTCTGTGACAATGTATTTTCCAAGTAAAGACAGAGACAACTCTGAAAAATCATTATGTATCAATAGCACATGCATAGTCTCCTAAAGATGTTGAACCAGTGGCTTTTGTGGCAGCAGCCACCACTAATACAGGACAAACAGAGGGGAGGTGAGGGCTGGAGTTCCCGCCCCACCCCTACTGGAGGTTGGAGCCTGCAGTCCCTCCACAGTGGTGATACTGAGCCCTGGGCCTGGGCTCTGACCAGACGCATGCAGGGCATCAGAAGAATGGACTCCCAATGCCCCTCCAATTCAGGGGTTCCACACTGGATTTCCAGATTCACAGGATGGCTAACATTATTATGGAAAGAGAAGTATAATCTTATCTTCTTTCACTATGGGGGTAGGTTCGGCAGATGGAGAAGCTGACTGGACTTTGATCTTGCCACATTCATAAGTTGTTGAAGTTTAAGAGATGCTTCTTAGTGATAGCAAAGATGTCGTCGGGCCACAACTGTGGTAGCAAACAGTGAAGAATCTCAACTTCTGACTCCAGGAAAGATGAGTCAGTGCCAGGGGAAAGAAGTTTATCCAACCCAACCAAAGATTTGTATGAGTAATTTTTTAAGTCCAGCAAGTCCTCATAGTCAGGATTTTGAAAGAGGAAAGGAAGATATTTCTCAAAATAAAAATGCTTCTTCTCTTTCTATGTCAAAAGCAAGTCTGAATCTAAACTTCAAAATGAGTTGGAGAAGGGCAGTTCAGCTTCAAGCAAGCTCCCTAAACAAGAATATCTCAAGGTGGGAAAAAAAAGTTCCCGATAAGAAAAGAGCCGTGAAGGAGTCACTCAGTACAGTCACAGACCCTTCTGTTACTGTTATGGCTGATTGGCTGAAGATTCGTGGACCTTTAAAGAGCTGGACCAAGGTTGGTGTGTGTTGAAACCCGGGTGCTACTGATTTATAAAGCCCCCCAAAATGGTCAATAGGTAGGAACAGTCCTTCTGAATGCCTGTGAAATCGTTGAGCATCCATCAAAAAAAAAAGGGATGGCTTTTGTTTCAAACTTTTTCATCCTTTGGAGCAGTCTATTTGGGCGGTAAAGGGTCCAAAAGGTGAGGAAGTTGGATCCATAACTCAGCCCTTACCTAGCAGGATCATCTGATCTACTTTGGGAGTCAGATGGAAGGTGCTGAACGGATGTTTTGGAGTTGGCTTTGAAATGTCCTAGTCTTCTTAAACATACAATGACCAGGGAAAGAAAGGAACATGAATTGAGCATTTCATCAGAGAGCACACATGTGACTTTGTATCGTTTATTACATGCTAACAATCTCCACAGTGGCAACAACCTCTAGTTAAATAATAATGAAATTGAACAACAGCTTTTTTTTAAAATATATTTTATTGATTTTTTACAGAGAGGAAGGGAGAGGGATAGAGAGTCAGAAACATCGATGAGAGAGAAACATCGATCAGCTGCCTCCTGCACACCTCCTACTGGGGATGTGCCCGCAACCAAGGTACATGCCCTTGACCAGAATAGAACCTGGGACCTTTCAGTCCGCAGGCCGTCACTCTATCCACTGAGCCAAACCTGTTAGGGCTGAACAGCAGCATTTTGAGGACCAAGATATGTATTCTGATAAATCCAATAAAGAAAATGACCAAAAGCATGATGAGCCTGACAATGAGGTGATGGGGAAAAGCGAAGAAAGTGACACTGATACATCAGAAGGCAAGATGACACATATATCGAACTTGAGCCTCTTGAGCCTTTAAAGGAGACCGGGTCCTACACTGAGCAGAGCCATGAGAGACTCGGAGGGGAGGGGAGGTCTCTCAAATAGCAACTGTGTCTGAAGAAAACCAAAGCCTTATCTGGGCACTGCTGAGACAAGTCCGTCCTGGCATGAACCTGTCCTACATTTATTTTGTCCTACATTCTTTTCTGAATAAACTTTCATATGACTACTGTCATGCAGATTTCCTACTGAGGCTGCTCTTGAAGAAAATCCTTATTTCTGTTTGAAGAAAGTAGTGAAATGGTATTTGTCAGGATTCTATAAAAGGCCAAAGGGATTGAAGAAACCTTATAATCAAACACTTGGTGAGACTTTCAGTCATTTGTGGATTCGTTCAGAACAAACAGCAAAACATTTTATACTGCTGAACAGGTGTCCCACCACCACCTGCCTTTTATGTTAGTACTGCAATATTAGATGCAGAAGCACAATTAACTTTCTTGAATAGAGGTGCAGATTATGCAATAATAATGCCATATGCTCACTGTAAAGGAATTATTTATGTACAGTGACACAGGAGCTTGGTGGAACAGTCAATATTACATGTCAAAAAACTAGATACTGTGCAATACTTGAATTTAAACTAAAGCCATTTCTAGGTAATAGTGAGTGCCTTTGCTAATCAGATATTAGAGAAACTTAAACTGGGAAAGGAAGTCTTAGCTACCCTGGAAGGTCATTGGGATAGTGAAGTTTTTATGAATGACAAAAAGACTGATAATTCAGAGGTTTTCTGGCACCTAACACTAGATCTTAAGCAATGGAGATTAATAAGGCACATTGTAAAACTGGAAGAGTAGGGAGACTGAAGTAGTGAAACTCTGGCAGCCAGTCTCTAGAGCCATAAATGCAAAAGACCAAACCACAGCTACTCTACAGAAGTAAGTTTCAGAGGAAGCTCAAAGACAATCTGCCAGAGATTGGAAAACAAAAATAGAGTGGACCTATAAGTTACTAGAACTTGATCAACACACGGGAGAATGGCATTACAAGTTTGCAGATACTTGACCATGGGACTCACTTAATGGTATGATACAGCTAGAAAAAGATGGTGCTATCCAGACCAAAGTGAAACATTGCACTCCATGGTTAATGTCCTAAAAATGAAAAATAAGCCAACCAGGCAACAGAAGAAAGTGGCAAAAGGCTATTCGTCCCCAGACCCTGATATACAGGATTCATCCAGAAGTAAAGCCCAATCAGTAAAACCAACTATAAGAAAGAAAGGGATTGAATTGGGAGATAGTCAAAATTCCACTGAATCTATAAACACAGGAAGAAATTATGGCTCTTCGAAATAATTTAGTGTCAAACACACCTGCCCAAGGATTATTTTCTGCAACAAAAAGACTACTTCATCGTTTTCCTCCCCATTTTGCTTCAAGTCATAATAAACTTCATGTTTAAATAGTTCTTTACAGTCGAATCAATGAATTTGAATAATCAGATTCAGCCTGGGACCAATGTTCAAGGTGGCTTGATCTTTATTAAAACATCACATAGAGATGTTATCCTTTCCCTGACCAAGGTCATAATGTTAGTCTTTTATATTTCCTTTTCGGTTTTAAAATGTTGCTATACACATTTCAATCTTTAATCCAAGTAGAATTTACTTTTAGCTATCATATATGGAGTATTATAACTGTCTCTCTTGTTCATGGATAATAACTACTGTTTATGGAATCCCTCCCCTACTGAGGTACTGATGTACATGCCGCCTCTGTCAAACACAGAGTTGGCATTCATATGTAAGTCTATGTCATGTCACCTACAATTTACTTTACACTATTTCAGTATTACCAGTGCAATATACAAGTGTCTGTTTAATCTACTAGACATGGTTAATTGGCTAGTAACAGACTTTTTAAAGAACCTATAATTCTGAAGGCTACAATTTCTAGTTATCTTTATCTTAGACTAGAGGCCCAGTGCATGAAATTCAAGTGCGGGTACGGTCCCTAGGGCTGGCCTGCGATCAGGGCCATCTTCCCCGGCTGCTGACAGCCAGCCCACCCCCCGCTGTCACCCATCCCTGGTTCCCCATTTGCCATGGGGCGATCGGAGCCTGCCGGCCGGTGGGACAGGGGTTGGAACTGAGAGGTCAGCTGTTCCTGCCCGCTCGCTGGCCCGATCCCTGCCACAGGTCGCCCTCCAGTGTGGGACGACCAGCGGGGTGGGGGCCTTGGCCTGGTGCTGCCCACATCTCCTCCACCCAGCCCTGATTCCCTGTTCACCATCGGGCAATGGGAGCCTGCCAGCTGGGGAAAGGTACCGAGAGGTGGTCAGTGCACCTCATAGTGACTGGTAGAGTGGTTGTTCTGGTCATTCCGCCGTTATGGTCAATTTGTATATTACCCTTTTATTATATAGGATTATTATATAGGATAGGCAAGATACAGTTTGCTAATTAACCTAAAGGCTGTTAGAAATTTCCTTGTGAAATTTATTTATTTAAGAAAACAAATTATCTAGTACTTACTATGTACAAGGCACTGTTTTAAGTGCTCTATAAATATTAACTAATTGAATTCTCAAAACAACCCAATAAGAAGGTACTATTATGGTCCTCATTTAACATAGGAGAAAATTGAGGCATGGAGAAGTTCAGTGACTCTCTGAAGTCATCCACTACCAAGAAATAAAATCAGGATTCAAACCCAGGCAGTCTGGGTGTGGAGTCCAAGCTTTTAATACCATACTATGCTTTTTTCTATGCTGGGTTAAGGATGTTTCTATCTGTACATCACTTGTTAAGATTTGTTTATTGTTTTAATCATTATATTTGTTAAATATGCTTATTAGAACATGAACAAATTTTATAAACACTTTGTCCATATCTACCAAGATGCATTCCCCAATATTTTCACCAATTCCAAATCTTATTAAATTTAAAACTTTTGCCATTCTGATAAAAATATTGGTATTTGTCTCATTAGTATTTTTATTTGTATATCTTTACTTTTGTATGATTGAGGTTGAATATGTTTTTCAGACATTTATGGCCAGATTTATAATCTTTTTTTTTTTACTGTAAATTTATTGTTCATATTCTTTGACCATTTTTCTAATTGACTATCCATCCTTTGGTAATAATATTGAAACACTTCTAAACCAAGGCCATTAGTCCTGTGCTTATCAACAGTGTTTTTTTTTCCTAGGGTTTGTCATTTGTTTTATTAATTTTCTTATTGCAAAATACTTTATTGGTGATTGGTCTTTTATTGATAGATCTTGTCATGTATTTAACAGTTTCGGGGTCTCATCAAAGTGCCAGCTATTTGTATTGTTTTCAATGTTTTCTCCCATTTTAATTTTGAAAATTATATTCTTACTTTTATCATTTCCTTTCCTGTTTTGTGTTCATTCAACAGCTCCTTTATTTCTGGTTTCTCGAGTCATTTATATTTACACATTTCTTATTTTTAAAAAGAAGAATTTAAATCCCAATTTAGCTGCAGCCCAGAAGATGCAAAAAGTGGCACGTTTATTATCATTCAGTTTTCAATATTTTGTCATTATTACTGAGTCATGTAGGATTACTCTTGTGACAAAATATGTTTGTTTATTTTCACTATTTTGTGTTGTTTCCTAATTTGACTGCATTGTAATCAAGACTGTAGTCTTTATTGTGACAATTTTACAAAATTTAGTAAAGTTCCTTTGTGATTCAGAACATAGTTGAATTTTATGAATGTTCCATTTGTGCTTGAAAAATGTGTTCTTTATCTGTTGAAAGCAAGATTCTGTACCCAAGCATACAAAACCATAATCACAATTTTTAATTCTGCATTTCAAACCTTCTATGGCCTTATTATAATTTGGTTTCCATAAGTCATCAGTTTCTAATAAAAGGTGGTAAAATCTTCCATTATGATTTTGGTTTTAATAATCTCTTATAATTCTGTCAGTTTTGCTTTAATTGACAACTATATTGATATGTGTATACAAATTCATAATTTCTAATACTCTTGTTGGGACTATTCCTTTTATCAAGAAGGAGTGACTGACCTTTCATATGTGATTTTTATCTTATACTAGAGGCGCGGTGCACAGATTCATGCACCGGTAGTGTACCTCGGCCTGGCGTGTACCCTCTTGCAATCTGGGACCCCTCAGGGGATGTCAGACTGCCGGTTTTGGCCCAATCCCCGCAGGCCAGGCCAAGGGACCCCACTGGTGCACGAATCCAGGCACCAGGCCTCTAGTATGCATATAAGATCTTTGGTTAATCTCTTCCTGCTCTCCTCTCTCCCCTCTTCCTTCTGAGATTCATCAGTCTGTTCCATGCCTGTGTCTGCTCCCTGGTGGTCAGTGCATGTCATAGCTACTGGTCGAATGGTCTAATAGTCGAGCGGTAGCTTAGGCTTTTATATATATAGATTCTATTTGTCAACATTACAACACCAGCTTTCCTTTGCTAATAATTTCCCATTATTTATTCTCAAATTTGTATTTGTTTTAGGTTCTTATAAACTGCATACAATTGGATTTTTAAAAATGTATCCTATTATAAACACTACTCTAAAGAACTGAGATGAACTATTTTACATTATATGTCTGGACCTGTTTCTATCATCTTATTGTAGGTTTTCTGTTACATTAAGTTTTGTATTTTTTTCTTTGCTAATTTTTGCCTCAGATTGGATTAAAAAGGATTTTTGTCTATTTTCTCTAATGATTAGGAAGCGTATATTATATTTCTACTCTTTTAGTAAGCACTTGTAATTTTTAACATATATTCAAAGCTACAGTATTTTAGTCTAGATGTATTATCTAAAAATTTATGGCTCTTAGAATATAAATCTAAGAATTTATGTTTAGCATCCCTTTGACCAAGAGAAATGATTATGTTTTAACTAGACATTAAGCTCCTCAATTTTAGTTATTATTGTGTTAAATTTTAGTTCCATCATTTTGTGCAAGAAAAATTAAGCTAACCAACATATTTTACAATGTCTGTGCTCTCCATTTTCATTATTTTCTCCTGGAATTGAGTCTATTTCTCACCTGAAGTCTATTCTTTAGTTTTCACTGAAAATCTGTGAGTGGTAAACTCTCCTAGTTTTGTCATGTCTGATAATGTCCTATTTCATACTCACCATTATATAGTAGTTTAGTTATAAAATATTACACCTTCAAGCATTAGTTGTTCCTAATGAGATTTATGCTATTTTTATTGCACAGCACCTGATATGCACTTTCAATCACAAAACTTCTTTCTTTAAGCCTAGAATATTTTCAACTATTATTTCTGCAAATACTATTTTTTGCCCTTTCTTAGAAGCTATCCATTGTCTACACTATCATGAAAGTGCAAACAGGGAACCCAGAAGGCTGATGGACCTTGAGCTTTGGCAAGGGCAAAAGCTATGCACTGATTGTTCTGTCAAGACAATGGTGGCTCAAGCAATTTCCTGACCTAATAGTCTCAAAGTAAATCTTTACTAATATTTAATGACCTTTAAGATAGTCTGTCTGCTACTGGATTGCCTGCCTAAGGGCAAGATGTGTATTTAAAATTGAATAAAAAGCTAACAGGGCCTGGGCACCAGAGAGGCCCTTCCACTAGAGAGGGGTTCTCCGCCCAGCCCCCCATGATTTCCAAATTAATATTTTTTGTATAGTCTCTTCATTTGTGTGTGGCTCTTCTCCAGGTCCTGAACCCTAGCTGTGCAGGTTGCGGCTTTCACATTCTTCAAATACTTTTTTCTGAAAAATCTAATATACAAATATTTCCCAATATGCTCCATATTTTTAAACTGCTTTTTCATTTTGTCCCCCCCGTCCCTCCGCCTTTTGGGTGAATTACTTTTTTCTGCTTCACTCATTCCCTCTGACTTAGCTCCTCTAGAATTTATTCTTTCCACTGAGATTTTTAAATGTTTCATTCCCCAAATTTCTAGTTAGTTATTTGAACATCACACGGTTGCTGTTTCTTTCTGGGTGATTTATTTTTCTAATTGATTGCTTTTTCTTATGTTTTTCTTTATCTCTTTGAGGTTCTCCCACATATGGGGCACTTTCAGTCTATTTCCCCACAGGATTATGATCTCCCACCTGTTTGCTTCCTGAAGCTTTATATTATATCCCACAGCTCCAGTCCTGCTTACTATTGAATGTGTCTTTTCATTTCTAGTTCACAGAATTGTTTATAATGTTTTCCACCATAGCTATATCTTTCATACTCTTCCTTCAGATATTCATCTATTTCTGTCATGGGTTTGGAGTAAGAATTTGGAAAACTCAAAGCATGAATATACAAGGCCAGTATAACTAGATGTCATTTTTTAGCCTCCCTTCCATTTAATTCCTTGATTCCCATATACATATGGGTCACACAACCCACACATATAACACTGAGCTTTCAGGCTCTAGGTTACACATCATTAAAATCATTTTAAAAGTCTTTCATGATTGAATCTAAGAATTTATGGTTTGCATTCTCTACAAGGACCAAGGAGTAAATAAATGGCTGTCTAAAAAGCATGAAAGGGAATTTAAGAGCATACACTGTCTACAGGTGGGCACTGGAAGATCAAACTGATGATCTTACAATTTTTCTTGCAATCTTTTAATTCATTGTAGAGTTATCAAATCCTGGTTCTGAACTATTAAGGTAAGAAATAGCTGTTACATCTCATTTCAGAGACAGCTGCATTCCATGATGGATAAAGTAATTTGGCTTGCCTTTAGATAAGGGAGTCAGTAAAATATGTAAACTTAAGCCACACTGGGCACAGTTTTTCCACATGAATTTGTTGATCATCATACAAGTACACCTTTGTAAAAATGACAAGTCATTGGAGACCTCATGATCACTGCCCAAATGATATGCATTTCAGATGGAGATCCCTAGCAATTCAAGCTATTGTCCTTTATAAACCAATGGCCTGAAGCCACCCTGATCTGAGATCTCTTCTAAATCAGTTGAAAATATCATACATGGGATGATTATGGGATGATTTTAGTTAGGGATGTGGTATGAAGATTTTTATTATATACTAGAGGCCCGATGTATGAAATTCATGTGGTGGGGGAGGGTCCCTTAGCCCAATCTGCGCCCTCTCACAATCCGGGGAACCCTCGGATCTAAACCGGCAGTCAGACATCCCTCTCGCAATCTGGGACCCCTCACTCCTAGCCGCCCGCTTGCTTGCTCCTTACCACTTGGCTCACCACTCCTTAGTGCTGCCGTGAGCCTGGCTTCTGGTTGAGCAGCACTCCAGCTGTAGGAGCGCACTAATCACCAGGGGGCAGCTCCTGCGTTGAGTGTATGCCCCCTGGTGGTCAGTGCGCATCATAGTGACCGGTTGTTCTGATCGTTCTGCCGTAAGAGTCACTGGGCTTATATTATATAGATTAGAGACATGGTGCATGAAAATTCATGCACTGGAGGGGGGGGCGTCCTTCAGCCCGGTCTGCCCCTTCTCACAGTCCAGGAGTCCTCAGGGGCAGGAGGCGACCCAGCGATCAGGGGAAGGCGATGCCCCCATCACACCTCTGCTACTGCCACTGCTGGCAGTGAAAGCCTTGGCCGGCCCTGGTTACCTGAGCCTCGGGTGGCCCTGGGCAGCTGGGCAGCCGCCATCCGAGGCTTACTTGTGCCTTGGGTGTCGGCTGGGCAGCAGCCATCCTAGGTTTGCCTGCACCTCGGGTCGGCCCTGGATGGCTGGGGGGCTGAGGGTGGGTCTGGCTGCACCGTGAGCCTGCTGCGCCACCTCCCACGCCCCCAGCTGGGCTGAAAGGACTATGGGGCTCCGGTGGCAGGCGCAAGGAGTGGCCAGACCCGCCTGAGGGTGGGTCTGGCTGCATTGCACGCCTGCCACCCCTCTCCCCCGGCAGGGCTGAAAGAACTGGGGGACCCCAGCAGGGCTGAGGGGACTGGGCGCCGCCATCTTGTGGCTATGGGTGGTGCCATCTTTGTGATGGCATGATGGTCAATTTGCATATTCCCTCTTTATTAGAGGGGATAAGATTGTGTTTATATTAAAATCCTTTGAGAGACTGAAAAGTTTGTGAAAAAGCCACAATGGTCCATGGCCTTTTCCAATGCAACTCAATTTCAATTTATTCCTGTGCTTGCAAAAGATGGTTCATTTTTAGATTCAGTCAATTTAGGTGCCTCCTTTCTAGTGAAGCCTTAGGTCATGAATGGACATAAACTGGGCTTCACCAAAACCTAATAGTCTGTTCACTTTACCTCCTGAATCAGTCAGAGAATGTGAGTCTCAATGTATCTATCATTCTTATGAAAATCTTTATAATTATTGAGATGATTATATTTACTAATATTGACATAAATATACGGTAAATATAAAGAAATATTAACATTAATAAATACAATCCATAGGATCCAGGATGATGTTATATTCAGAGTACATTTTAACTCAAATAAATAAAAAAGTTACTTAAGTTACTAACAAAATTTTCCCAAAAGTGCAGAAAAATTGTACTGTAAATCCTAACATCTAACCATTTAATCATATCTTATAGACATTCTTTGATGGAAACAGCGTGGGTGAATAAACCCAGAACAAGACCTAGGCACTGGATAACTCTGTGTAGAATTAAGAAATTAATTAAAAGGAAGAACCATAATTTGCAGAGCTGACATCTATTTTACTTTACTTGCATGTATCAATGGAAAGCAATTACAATTCAATTAAAATATTCAATTTTATTACTTTACTGACTGACCTTGAAGTTAATGCCTGTTTTATTTAATTGCATCATCTATGAATAAATGTTAGCCCTACGATGTTATGCCCCATTATTTTCAATGCATTTTTCAACTTCTCAACTGAATTATATCAGTTAATTTATTATCTACTGTCATGAAACCAAGTGGAGGTTTATTTCTTCGGGACAGCTGAATATATGATATGAGAGAAACATCACAAAATGTTTGATAATGCTATTTTTAACAGTCAAGTAAAATGAATTGTGTTCACATCTCAACTTTTGTAGCCCAGACTTTTACTGTAAAATCAGTAAGTGATATTAGAAAAGGTATAATCACTCTGAGAAGTAATTTCCAGTCTGCCTATAATTCCTGATAAATTCAATGAAGACAGGAATGGAATATCCCATGCATTCTGAAGTTCACACACACACACACACACACACACACACACACACACACGCACACATTCTTAATGATCCCTTCTTATTTCTTCCAGGCTCACTGGCTACCAGAACAAGTAGATTCACTTTAAAAAGTTCTAATGGTTATGTTGGTAAATATAACTTTTTTTTTGTTCCCAGACTCTAGTTGAGCACACTACTATATTATAATTGAGCATTTAAGAACTACAATGACTAAATTTGTGCTTAAAAGAACAGATAAGAAATATTATGTAATCTTTAAAGTAAAAATGAGCTCACATTTTAAAATTTGACTATTGGGGGAAATTTTTTATTTCAGTTTCCAGATTTTTCATTTCTATAATTAGAATACTAAATGCTTATCTATCTTATAGGTTGTGTTAGGATTCATCTCAACATGTAACTGGTTTCTGAAATCTATGAACTAGCATTTCACTTCAGTGTAAGTAATAAAAGAGACACCGGTACTTCATGGATTCACTTTTAAAATGATAGCATCCATGAAATGAATGACCAATAAATCATATTAAGTATAATTATGCAGTTAATGATAACCAATACTTGTTGGTGACTGCCCAAAAGGTCCTTTTATTAAACCTTTAAAAATACCATATAGTTTAACATCTAAAAAAATGAATAAAAAGATATGTTTCAAACAAAAAGATTTAAAGATGAATTTGATATATTTATTTTAGAAATATCTTCCTAATCCTTCTTATTAGTTTTTTTCAACATGATGAGTATTGAAAATTGAAAGGACCTCGATATGAGTCTGGAGTGTCTGCAGGGGTGAAAGTTGATGTTAAAAAAGTGACAAAAACAAATCCTACAGAACCCTTTGTTTCATTTTAAAGAGTTTATACCTGAATGTAAGGTCACAGAGAAGACAGAAATTGTAAGCAGATGAATGACAATCCAATTTGACTTTTGGAAAAATCATTCCTTGCCAGTAAACAAGACTGAAGGTAAGAAGGCAAATAAAGGGGCTGCTGCAGTAGTTAGCAAGAGAGGGTGTAATAGACAAGGCAAAGGTATGGAAGGAAGAGAACGGATTTGAGAGCAACATATAGTAGGTAGGATATATTGTACTTGCTGATGAACTGGGCATGGGGAATACAGGAAAGAGAAAAGGTAAGGATGATTCTCAGGTTTCTGATTCTGATCAATTGAAAAGATGGTGGGACCAAACACTACTTATTCCAGATATAGACAAAATAGAACAGAAGAAAACATGGGAAGGAAAGTAAAGGGCAGATTCAATTTTAGACATGTTTGAGGTGCCAGTGAATAACCTGAGAAGATACATCTAATTGACAATTAGGTATATGGAGTTAGAGCCTAGCACAGAGGTTGGGCTGGAGATATTAATACAGAAATAGAAGACATGAGATGAAATTACTCAAGAAGAGTATGTGAAGTGAGAAGAGAAAGCACAGGAAATAACTTTGATGAATATCAAACTTTAATGCACACTGTAGTTAGAGAGCTGCCCAAAATGCAAATTTGATTGGGTCATTGGGCAAGAGAGCTACAAGAGCATGAGCATCTAACTCTTTTCTTTTCTTCCTGTGATGGCTAATTATATGTATCATTAGAGTGGGCCATGGAGTGCCCAGATTAAACATTGTTTCTGTGTGTGTCTGTGAGGGTGTTTCTTGATGAGACTGGCATCTTAATCGGTGGTCTCTGATTACCCCTCCCCCTGCAATGTGGATGGGCATCATCCAACCCAGTAATGGTCTGAATAGAACAATGACAGAGGAAGGAGAAATTGCTTCCCCCCTTTCTTTTTCTGTCTCAGTACTTGAAATGGAACATCTCATCTCATCTCCTGCGTTGAGACTGGGATTTACATCATTTTCTCCCCTGGTTCTCAGGCCTTCAAACTTGGACCAAATTATACCATTGGCTTTCCCGAGTCACCAAACTGCAAACAGTAGATTGTGGGACTCCTCAGCTGTCATAATCATGTGAGCCAATTCCTCAGAATACATCTCTTTTGTATCCTAATGGTTATGTTTCTCTGAGGGTCCCTGGTTAATACATTTCCCCCTCCTTTCCAAACTCCACTGAAAAGATTGCTGAATAAAGGAAGAAGAAAATATCAGGAATGAAACTACCCAGAACTTGAACTGAAGTCTGCTTGAGTAAAGATAAAATCAAATTCAGAAGAAAGTCTGTCTTAAGACTTTTCCAGTAAAGATAAAATCAAATTCAGAAGAAAGTCTGTCTTAAGACTTTTCTATGAAGGTATTGTTCTATGAAACAATACCTTCATAGAAAAAGGAGTCAGGAGACTCTGGAGAATCCTGATTATAACACATACCACAAGATCTTGCACTGTGAGATGCAATAGCTCACTTGGTTCTTATGTACGTTTACACTGACTGTGACCTATACACATATCAAAAAATTGAGACATCAGCCAATACAATAGTACCTATCTGAAAGATAATTCATTAGAGCACAAACCCTACAAATTTTATAACATATCCTTGCTCTAAGGAGTTTTAATAAATAACTGTTAGCCCTCAGCTAAGATAAGAAGTCTCACTTTCCAACCTGGCAAATATGAAGTTACATGGGTAGTAAGGCACTAAACATAAATATTTTTTTGGAGAGTATAAACATTCTTACTACTAAATAGACAAATAGAAAAAAAGACTTGTGGAGTTTTCTTTCCAGAGGAGTTTTCAGTTTAATTGTTATATATCATTGGAAAGTTGTCTTAGTGTAAGCTGACACAGCCATGGATGTTACTACAGAGGACTTTTATAACAATATGTGTTAAAATAAGATCTTTATTAGTGAATGATGCATTTTGTATATTTTTAATTTTTTTTAAATAGAGGCAATGAGAGCTATTTAGTTGATATGAAGGTAGAAAGACAGTTTCTAGAATAACAATATAGTATTTATTTCTTGGAAGGCAATATATAATATTTTATACACACATAGACACACACCCACACAAATACCTTTGAAATACACAGACTCTTCATCTATTCAAAAATTCAAAGCACATATCCATACCAGCACCAAATAGTTATAGGCATAACTTATTTTTTAACAGCCTGACTTATCTAGTAAAGGAAAAGATATGTTAGCAATAAAATGAACAGAATCAGTACTTATTTCCTCTGCTGTTACAATCTGTTACTCCCCCTTTACAGCCTGAGCAAAAGGCACTGCACTCAGAGATGGGTCGCTGTGGGGCTCGTAGTATTTGTATTTAAATCTGAGGAAAAGATTATATCACATACTCGGAATTTGATATTTAAATCTTGATTCCCCCCCCCCCCCGCCTCAATTTAAGATAGTAGGTAATTTACAACACATTTGGAAATGTTAAAAGCCCCAACTCTTGATGCTTCAATACTTGAGTTTTAAGTTTAAAAATCCTGTATTAAAGTACTTTGTATAAAGGTAGAAATATATTTCTCACAGCAATTAACTGTACTTGAATGCACATTAAGAAACCTTTTATTAATGGAACATAGGCTTTACCACAGGTGAGCGTGTGTAGGAGTGAACTCAGCTCCTGGGAAGGCTGCACAATTAAAGCTTATGTTCTAATTAGAATGGGCATCTTTTAGTGTTAGTCCAAAGAGTAAGGCTTTAAAAATATATGTTAAAAATCTGAAGAAAAACAAAAATGGTTACAGCTCTTTAAGTGACAATTAGGGACTCTAAAATACTATTCATGGTGCTTGGAAGACAGATAAGGACATTGACTATGAGAGATATATGTGCCATTATTTGAAAGGTCAAAAGAGAAATCTGTGGATAGTCTTTAAAGAAAAAAACAAAAACAAAAAACACATGCAAACAACTCCACCCAGACATTAATGAACATGTTGAAAATATTTAGAACATTTTTTAACACAACATTTTTTTTCTGAATTAAACACCAAAAATATATTGTCAAGGAAAGGGTAAATTTGAAAAATAAAAAGACAAAATGTAACATGAGTTCCTCCCAACACTGAGGACCTGCAGGGAGGACAGCAAGTTGGAGAATGAGAAACAGCACAGAGTTTAATGCAGTTTTACTTGGTGTTGACCTTTGCTGTAGAGGATACCCGGGAAACGACTATTCCAAGGTCACTTTCTGAGAAAATCAGTGGGGCACTAGCGGAGAGCAATCTCTTAGAGGAAATAAGAGAGCAACTTGAAAAATTCCACAGCAATAAATCACCATGACCAGATGGTATTCAACTGAGAGTTTCTGAAGGAAATAAAGTGTGAAATGGCTGAGCTACAGATGAGGATATGCAATGTATCCGGAAAACTAGCAACTGTTTCCAAATATTGCGATTTTACTAATATGGTATCTTTTCTGAAGGAAAGAAAAACAAATTAAGATTTATAGAATTACAGAGCAGTGGCTCTCCTGGTGATAATGGAGAAAGTGATAGAGTCTAATTAAGAAGAGCTCCCCTGAACATCAGGATAAGGTTAACCTGCTAAGGTCAAATCACCACAGAGTCTATAAAGAGAACACTGTTTCTCTCCATCCTATTAAACTTATCTGGAAATGTCAATAAAATACCAGATAGAAGTAAACCAGTAAATGAGGCTTTTAACAAGGTCACATGAGACTACTGGGGAAAATAAATAAGCACAGTCTTTGGGTGGAGAGGCCACCAGAGAAACTTCTGTCATTAATTGTAAAACTTGCTAAGGAATGAAAATAAAGTTTCAGGGACAATTTCTCTTTTCTTTCCTAATATTGGATTACCTCTTCCAGAGTTAGAGAGCCTCTTTAAATTAAAAACAATCAAACAAATTTCACTATAGACAAGATTCAGAGTAACAGTAGGGAGGAAGATGTGCTCCTAAATCGAGATGAAAACAAGAGAATAAAGGGCAATGGCAAGATAAGCACACAACAAAATTTAACTTATCAAATGGAATCTGAAAGCCATAACTGAATTTGTTTCTTATTATCATGCTTTGTGTAAGCATCAGATTTTAATGAAAACTAACAAGTAATAAAGTAATAAGACGGACTTTTATGTGTTCAAATAAGGGCTGTTGCCTTCAAAGTGGTCACCAAAAGTATATATTTGCCTTTAATTAAGCCATTTCTAAAATGCCCTCTACAGAAATGCCTTCAGAGCCAGTGGCATATTGTCTGAAATTATCCAATGGTACAAGCCTCCATCCTTTAAGAACAGAGCCAGAAGCCATTATGGGAGGACGGACTTGCCCTTGAAAAGCAAAGCACCCTTATAGCTAGCTCAATTCTGTAACTTCTGCTTGCTCCTGTATCTCAGCACAAAGGAGGGTATTATATAAAGAAGAGCGAGGGCCATGCAGTAGAAGCTTGAAGAAATTCACATAAGGGCCTGGGGTAACCTCCTATGCCACTATTTGAGCGATCCAAATGTTAGAAAGCTCCAGTACCAAACCAAGGCCTGTTACACTATATAACTTCCACTGGCTCTTATAACTGTGTTCTGAAGCCACAGGAAGAACCAGCAGCCTTTGAAAGGGTGTAGATTGCTATAAATACCCCTGTTCTCCTTGGTCCAGTAACCTGCTACCTTCACTTCAGGCTAAATATATAGTTCCTTTAAATAGGCCTCCTTGGCACTATTTCTTGTCTTTGTTCTGGTCACTCTCTGCTCACTGAATTATAGTTATTTCTGTGTCCCATTTTCACTCCATCTTTTCCCATGTTTAAAAAAGCAATTTCTATTCATTGTAGGAAATACAGAAAACATAAAAGAGAAAATTTAAAATTTTCATATTAAAACTTTCTGGAGATATCTGCTGCCACTCCATTGCCATTTTTATTTGTGGGTATTTTTCCCCCTATGAATTTCTTTTTTTGTAGACTTTATATTATATCACATATACACATTCTCTGTTGCTTTTATATAAGAGATGTGTCTTTGAAAAACTACAAATAAATTAAACCACATTTTAAATATCAACAGAATTCACTATTGAAAAGATTATCTACAATGAAAAAATTCTATCCCTAATATGAACAATATTTTGGTAATATTAAACTAGATCCTAGGAGACTGTGGACAGGACAATTAGAACTAGTCTTTGGGGAAAAGAAGATATAGTTAGAGGAAAAAATTAATTCGTTAATGTGGATCTGGGACGTGGGACAAAGTCGACCTTGTAAATTTGTAAAGATTAAATTAAAAAAATAAATTATCATAATATAATACTTACTTGTTCAAATATATGTTAAATGAAACTTGAACTTTTTCAGTGAAAGAAAACAGATTAAAGGGAAGCAAAGAACATAAGTGGTTTCAAGAAATGGTAAGGCTAATGAATTAGACACAGATATAATAATTCCATCCTATCAGCTGCATTCACTTCTGACCGGAGTCCATTATTTGTTAAAGCATTCAATACCGCTTGGTTTATAATGTACATATAGTTCTTTAACTAAAAGATAAACAGATAACCTGTACTTCAACTGCTTTGTCACCTGATATGTTAAGCAACCTTCATACCTTAGAAAATATGCAATTACTGAAGCACAGTTGAATGGCCCCAGAGCACACAGGCTCCATTATGTCTAATTACTCCTGCTTGAGGCAGGTGAGAAATTTATTCTTATATGATCATTCTTTATCCAGTAGCCAAAAAATAAAATCAATAAAATGAAGTAAAATCTGAATCTAATTACTATCTACCAGTACTTTTAGTATTTGCTCTTTAAGCCCTTAAAAACCTGGACTTTGTGCAAAAACATTGTGCATAATTATAATTACATTTTTTAACTGCTTAATACAAAGATTCCCTCCTAAAAAATTAGTGTAAGTCATCATCAATGTCAATATTCATTTCCTATCTTTCATATTAAACATTTCATGGTCATTTAAAAACACTGTTATTTAAAAATACTGCTCTAGTCTCTCAAAATATAACTCTATCTGATCTGAAATATCTTTAACAAAGGAAATAAATATGTGAGATTAACAAATATAGCATAGGAAGCCTAAAAGCCTCAAGATTTAACTACAGTTTAGACACTGACTTTTCTGAACCTGTCAAAAAGAAAAAGACATCTTAGCTCCTATTCCATTGAAAATCACAGGCTTAATTGTCTTGCCTATATTCCTTCTGTTGCATGGGAACTTTCCAATGATTTTCAAAGGTGAAGACAAGAAGGAGAGGTGTACTGGATTTATGTTGCAGTATAGTTGCAGTACAAAAAAAGTTTCTTTTTTGCCAAACATGAAAATAAAACAGCAAATAAAATCGATGAGCAAAGCATACCCACTAATTTTACTTGTTCACATATATTACAGAATATCAAAAGTTGCTCATAATTACCCCTATTCCTATCTAGCAGTAATAATCCTATCTAATAAAAGAGTAATATGCAAATTGACCGTACCTCCGCTATACCCACAAGCCACGCCCACCAGCCAATCAGGTGCAAGTATGCAAATTAATCCAACCAGGCCTGCAGGGGAGGGCAGTAAGGGGCAATCAGGCTGGCAGGGGGGTGAGCAGGAGGCTTGGGTTTCCCCAGTAATGGAGGAAGCCAAGCTTCCTGCACACCCTGGCTGGCCCAGGCCTCTGCTCAAGGCTACAAAGCTTCAATTATAGAAGATATATAAACCCCAACAAAAATGGCTGCGGCCACGGAGTGAGCAGGAGGCTTGGGTTTCCCCGGCGATGGAGGAAGCCAAACTTCCTGGCTGGCCTTGGCCTCTGCTCAAGGCTACAAAGTTTTAATTATAGAAGAGAAATAAATCCCAGATACCAGGGCCTCCGCTTGGGTCACTGGGGGGCATGGCCGGCCTGCAAACCACCACAGGCCCCTCGCTCAAGCCGCCCCACACCCCAAGGGAAATCCCACCCTGATCCAGGACACCCTTCAGGGCAAACCAGCTGGCCCCCACCTGTGCACCAGGCCTCTATCCTATATAATAAAAGAGTAATATGCAAATTGACTATCACTCCAACACAAGATGGCTGCACCCATGTGGACACAAGATGGCCAGCAGGGGAGGGCAGTTGGGAGGGATCAGGCCTGCAGGGGAGGGCAGTTGTGTGCGATCGGGCCAGCAAGGAGGGCAGTTGGGAGGGAAGGCCTGTGGGGGAGAGCAGTTGGGGGAAACCAGGCCTACAATGGAGGGCAGTTAGGGGTGACCAGGCCTGCAGGGGAGGGCAGTTAGGGGCAATAAGGCTAGCAGGGGAGCAGTTAGGCATCAATCAGGCTGGCAGGGGAGTGGTTAGGGCAGGGGTGGGCAAACTTTTTGACTCGAGGGCCACAATGGGTTCTTAAACTGGACCGGAGGGCCAGAACAAAAGCATGGATGGAGTGTTTGTGTGAACTAATATAAATTCAAAGTAAAGGAGCGGAGGGGAGAGCAAGAGAACTGAATAGAACAGCCGGATCCGGCCCACGGGCCGTAGTTTGCCCACGGCTGGGTTAGGGGGTGATCAGGCTGGCAGGCAGAAGCAGTTAGGGGCAATCAGGAAGACAGGCAGGCGAGCAGTTGGGAGCCAGCAGTCCTGGATTGTGAGAGGGATGTCCGGCTGACTGTTTAGGCCCGATCCTACTGATGAGCCTAAACAGGTAGCCAGACATCCCTCGATGGGTCCCAGATTGGAGAGGGTGCAGTCTGGGCTGAGGGATACCACCCCCCCACACACACACGAATTTCATGCACCAGGCCTCTAGTAATGTGTATAAGATGTTAAACTATTCAGAAACTTTCACACATACTGTCCCATTTTAGTAGTAAATGTTTAGTAGAACAAATGCTAAAACATTGTTCAGTGGAGGCTGGGAAAATGAAGGTCTGCGTCAAGGTGAATTATCCAGGTTGCAAGGCTAAGAAGTGATAAAACCAGTATTGAAATGACATGTTTTAATTTTGAGTCCAGTACTCTTTCTTAAAAACCAAATTAAACCACAATTAAATAAAAGGTGATCCTTAAACTAAGGTGCAAAAACAGTAATGTGCCATAGGCTCCAAAAGCCCAATTAACAGGGCATATCTTCTTGGAACAACAATTTTGTTACAAATATCCAAAACAATGGAATATAATGAGGATGAGCATTTTGATGTTAGGCGTTGTGATATTGTGATTTATAGTAAGAAATAGTTGTTCTTTGTCCATTTCTGGCAAAGAGTGCCTAAAACCCTTGGAATTTCTTAGTAATGAGAGCTATAAATGTGTCTTTTGTTATGTTAATGAGGTAACTTTTGGACCCTGCTTAAGGATGGGGCTGGTTGCCAGGAGAACCAACTTTGTAATGTTCATCTGTATCCTTTCTCATATCTTTTATAATAAACTGGTAAATGCAAGTGAATGTCTCCCTGAATTCTGTGACAGTCTAATTAATTGAATCCAAAGGGAGAGGTTGTCATAGCCAGTCAGTCAGAGGTACAGGTAACAACCTGGAGTTCGGACTGGCATATGAAGTGCCCTTGAAACCTGTTGGTCAGGAGCAGGGGTGTTAACCTGAGCTTGTGATTGGCTTCTGAAGTAGATCATGGTTTTATGGGACTGAGCCCTTTACCCGAGTCTGATGCTATCTTCAGATCGACAGTGTCAGAATTGAGTTGAATTATAGGTCACCAGGCTGGTGTCATGGAGGATTGTTTGGTGTTGGGAAAAACCTCCACACATCTGGTGACCAGACATGATAGGTTTTGTATGAGGAGTAAAGAAGACACAGGAAAGAAACAAAGAGTAGGAAAGAAGGGATTTTCCCTACTCAGTAGGATTGAACTGAGTTTTTCTAAAAGAGAAAGTATAAAGGAATGATAAAGATAGCAGCAGAAATTAATAAAATAGAATACCAGCATATAATATAGAAAATCAACAAAATCCAAAGGTTAAAATCAATAGGCCTGTACAAAGACCAATAAAGGCAAGGAAAAAACAATCTCCAACTGGAATGAAGATGATGCCATCACTACCAATTCCACAGATGACAAAAAGACAGTAAGAAGACATTAGGAACTTCAGATCTATATATTCAAAATTTAGAATGAATTAATAAATTTAGAGAAAAACACAACTTATTTAATTGAAATAAGAAATGAAATTCTGAACAGCCTTAATCTAACAAAACAATTGAATTTCTAGTTAAAAACTTTCCCCAAAAGAAATCTCCACATTCAGATGGCATAAGCAATAAGTACTTCAGCATACTAAGGAAAAAATACCACCTTAGAGAAAATCTTTCAGACATTGGAAAAAAAAGGAAATACTGCAAAGTTTAATGAGGCCCAGGTAAACTTATTACCCATATCTACAATTAATAGGAAAGAAAAGTATAGGTCAATCCCTGTTGTGAACATAAATGCGAGTTCTAACAAAACAGAGTTCTAGCAAATTAAATCAAGCAATATATATATATGACAATTCATCATGGAATATTATATGGCGATAAAATAAACCAAATACTGATCCATGCTGTAATATAGAAGAACCTTAACACTATTATTCCAAGTGAAAGCAGCCAGTCACAAAATACTACATATTGTAGAATTCTATTCATATGAAATGTCCAGAATATGCAAATCTATGAAGATAAAAAGATGCAAAGTAGTTTCTTGGGCAAAGAACTGGGGGTGGGAGAAGATTGGGGGAAAATGGAAAATGACTGCTAATGAATTACAGGTTTCTCTCTGGGGCTACAAAATTGTTCTAAAATTTGTGATGAATTGTACATTTTACATGGGTGAATTGCACATTATGTTAATTATAACTATAAAATTGTTTAAAAATAGTATATAGCATATAATAGTTAAACGCTCAAACAAAACAGATATGGAACTCTTAAAAATGGGAGGGGAAATTTGGGAAGGCATATGTAAAAATTATTTTTAACTCTTCTCAACAATCATATCAGTATGGTGGTATTAGCATTGCTATTCTGAGACTGTTTCATATATTGTTAAAATTTTAATATCTATTGATATGTTGAACGCTAAAATGAGTTTCCTGGAGTAGAGCATAATAGTACTACTACTTATATACAATAAGTAGATAATTACATTCCGGTTCTTCTCTGACCCTGCTCCTTCCTCAAGAGCAATGTGATGAGAATGAAATATGATCTTTCAAGTAATTGCATCTACTGTATGTAAGGAGTCCTGAAAAAATAAATCTGAATGTTTTCTTAGGGAAAATGACAATTATCCCCCCTCCCATTCTGAATGTCCTTGGAAAAGTAAAGGATTTGTGTCTTCATACTTTGGAATGTAAAAAAAAAAAAAAAAAAAATCTTGGGAGGAGGGATAAAACTAGTATCTCCAGCTTGACAACCCAGTGGGTGTATCCAAGGTCCTGGCCTCATTTTCCCACCCTAGAAATGTAAACACATACCTCCAGAGAAGTAAATCTCCCTGGAGTTCTCACTGTCTATCCAGTCATACAGTAAATCCTAATGCTTGCCTTTTACTGGTAGCCTAGGTCCCAAGTTTCTGCAAAATTTGCTCAGGAAGCCTTAACTGTGCAGAAACATACACATATTTCCTTCACAACTCTAAATGTGTAATGTGGTTCAAAACAAATGAGAAAGTGAGTTAAACCAAAAGATTGGGTTGTCAAACCAAACTCACAAATCTGAGACCTTATCCAGTATCAACCTTAACTGATCATTAAAGGATAGAAGTAATCAAACAGCTCAGCAAATCAGGGAGAGGTCCAGGACCATCCGAACAGCCTTTCAGGTCCTTCCTTGTCACACTGGCTATATCCCAGTTCAGGTTAGCATAGGTGGTCAATTGGAATTATTATTACAGTACCATTCTCCATTTCTTGCCCAACAAAAATAACTTTACTTATTGCACATTCATATTTACAGTAACTGGGATAGTGACCAGAGATTGGTCAGTAAATTCTGGGTTGATTTGAAGATATAACTACATCCCAGATATCACAGTACAGGTTTAATAGTCATTGCTTCCAGATGTCATTATGCAACATACCCTCTTCAGGACAACGCAGTGTTGTTCCTTTATCAGTCTAATCCAAACCAGTGCACCATGGGAAAGATAAATCCCCTTTATATCTGTGGTTCCTGGTCCACTAGCAAACAAATATAAAGGCCTCACTGTCTAGTAATGGTCTATCATAATCTAGGCTAACCATAGTATCCCCATAAATTGGCATCCTTAGCTTGACTTGTGACAGACACTCCTGGTCGTTCATCTTTAAAAACAACAACTTCCATAATGATTATAACATTCAATAGTCTTTTTGGGTAAAGATACAGGCACTCTTCCTGCACTGTTGACTGATATGATGTTCTATTAGAAGACATACTCTATTTGTCCAGTCATTTAAAGCTCTGTTGTTCCTCCTGGGCCATCTCCAGATGCAGCCAGTCTACTAAAAGAGAGCTCCCTCTAGCGTCTCTATTTAGACTAGCAAGTCCTTTTCATCATAATGAGCTTTCAGGAATATTATTTTGGTCTGACGTAGTACTCCAAGATCAGCACCAAAAATCCCTACAGAACAACTAAAAAAATAGAGGCAATAGTAATCGAGCCAGAACATGGATTATTACCATGGTACATGAGTGATACTTGTGCAATTTAGGGAAATTGTTTTACACTAAAATAATATAGTCACATGAGAGTGTCAATTAGTACACCAAATAGAGCTATGCCTGGTGTCATAGGTTTTCCATAAATAATTCCAGAGAGGAATTATCAGTAATGTCGATTCATTATACCTTTCCCAAATACATCTCCTTCAAAGGTGGTGTTTCAATTTCCTGAAATTAATTCTATTTACATTAACATATTCTGTATTTGAAAAACTAAATCAAGCAGTGGTAGGCAGTACAAATGTTTTCCATTATATCTAGATTAATAACATTATAGAAATTTTGGGTGTACAACATTATCATTGAATATCTATATACTCTATTATGCACTCACCACCAAAAGTCTAGTTTCTATCCATGACCATATATTTGACCTTCTTTACTATTTTGCCTTTTGCCCACCCCCATTACCCTCTGGTAACTACCAATCTGTTGTCTGTATGAGTTTGCTTTTCTTTTGTTGTTTTTTTTGTCACTTTTTTGTTTTATATTCCACATGAGCAAAATCATATGGTTTTTGTCCTTTTCCATCTGGCTTATTTCATTTAGCATAATACCTTCTAGGTCTATCCATGGTGTAACAAATAACAATATTTTATCTTTTTTATGGCAGAGTAGCATTCCAGTGAATGTGTGTATGTGTGTGTGTGTGTGTGTGTGTGTGTGTGTGTGTGTGTGTGTCAATTCTTTACCCATTCATCCACTGATGGACCCTTAGGTTGTTACCATATCTTAGCTACTGTAAATAATGCTGTAGGTACACATATCTTTTTGAATTAGTGTTTTATTTTTATTGTTTTCCATAGTGGCTGCACAAATTTGCATTCCCACCAATGTCTGAGGGTTCCCTTTTCTCCACATCCTCTCCAATACTTGTTATTTCTAGCTTTTTAGATAACAGACATTCTAACAGGTATGAGGTGATATTTCATTATGGTTTGGTTTACACTTCCCTAATAATGAGTGCTACTGAACATATTGTCATGTCTGTTGGCCATCTGTATATCTTTCTTAGAAAATTATTCAGATTCTATGTCAATTATTTAAGTGGGTTGTTTGTTTTTTTAGTTGAATGAGTTCTTTATATAATTTGGATATCAACCACTTATCAAAAATATCATTTGTAAATATATTTTCTCATTTGGTTGGGTTGTCTTTTTGTTTTGTTGATGGTTTCCTTTGCTGTGAAAATTGTTTTTAGCTTGATGTAATCCCATTTTTCTATTTTTGTTATTGTTTCCCTTGCCTTTGGAGTCAAATTCACAATAAGTCCGATGGCCAGAAACTTAGTGCCTAGGTTTTGTTTCATGTATTTTATTATTTCAGGTCTTACATTCAAGTCTTTAATCCATTTTGAATTAGTTTTTATGCATGGTGTAAAATAGTAGTCTAATTTAATTCTGAAGAGACTGCCCTTTTTCCATTTTCTAAGCTTGGCTTGTGTGACCTTTAGTTGCCAATATACATATGGAGTTATTTCTGGGATCTTAATTCTGTTCCACTGGTTTGAATGTCTTTTTTTCTGTCAATACCAAACTGTTTTGATTACTACGGCTTTGCACTAGAGTTTGAAATCCAAGAGTGTGATACCTCCGGCTTTGTTCTTTTTTCTGAGGATTGCTTTCGCTAACCGGGGTCTTTGGGGTTCCATTCAAGTTTGAGAATTTTTTGGTCTATTTCTGTTAAAAATGTCTTTGGGATTTTGATAGGAATTACACTGAATCTGTGGATTATTTTAGGTAAAATAAATGTTTTAACAATGCTAATTCTTCTATTCCAGAAACAAGGAATATCTGTCCATTTCTTTGTGTCTTCAATTTCTTTCAACAATGCCTTGTAGTTTTCAGTGTAAAGGTCTTTCATTTCCTTTGTGAAGTTCATTCCTAGGTATTTAATTCTTTTTGTTGTAATTATAACTGGGATTGTTTTCCTCATTTCTCTTTCTGATAGTTCCTTTCTGTTAGTATATAAAAATGCAACAGGACGCCACTCTGTGTGGTCGGCTAGCCCTGGGTTCTCAGTTCCTTGGGAAGGAAAGGGAAGTCTGCTAATGGCTATGTCTTGTATTTCTACATCTGTATAAATGATGGTGGCTCCACAACACTACTAGCAGTCCCTGGCTCTGAAATGTGCTGTGGAGGAGATCAACAGGGATCCTGACCTTCTGCCCAACATTTTGTTAGGAGTTCGTATCTGCCAAGTGATAGAAGGACCTTGAACAACTCCCTGAGGAGGCAGCAGTAATTGGAGGGGCCACCTTTTCACTGTCATTCCAGATGGGGGCACTTCCTAAACTCTATAAGTTCCCCCAAGGGGACAAATGTATCAGTATAAAATGGAAAATAGTGAAGAAAAAAGATTAAGCTTCCACCACTTCTCAAAAAATGTAACAGATTTTTATATTGATTTTGTATCCTGCAACTTAGTACTGTAATTGTTTATTATTTCTAATATTTTTTTTCAGCTGGAGTCTTGGGTTTTCTAAATATATAAAATCATGTCATCTACATATAGTGAAGTTACACTTCCTTTCCAATTTAGATGTCTTTTATTTATTTTTCTTGTTTAGCTGCTCTAGCTAATACTTCTAGGACTATGTTCAATAAACGTGGTGAGAATGGTCAACCCTGTCTTGTTTCTGATCTTAGGGGAAAAGCTTTCAGTTTTTAAGCATTAAATATGTTAGCTGTAGATTTGTCATATATGGCCTTCATTATGTGCAAGTACTTTCCTTCTATTGCCATGTTACTGAGAGTTTTTATCATAAATTAATGTATCTTTTCAAATACTTTTTCTGCATCCATTGAGATGATCAGGTAATTTTTATCCTTCATTTTGTTAATGTCCTCTAGCATGCTGATTGATTTGCAAATGTTGAACCTTCCTTGCAACCCTAGAATAATTCCACTTAATAGTGGTATTATCCCTTTAATGTAATGTTGTGTTTGATTTGCTAATATTTTACTGAGGATTTTTGCATCAATATTCATCAGAGATAGTGGCCTATTATTTTCTTTTGTGTTTTCTTGGTCTGGTTTTGGCAACAAATAAATGTTGGCCTCATTAATTGAGTTAGAAAGCACTGATTCCCTTCAATTTTTTGGATGAGTTTGGGAAGGCTAGGTATCAAATCTTTGAATGTTTGGTAGAATTCCCCAGTGAAGCCATCTGGTCCTGGACTTTTGTTTTTTAGGGGGAGGTTTTTGATTACTGTTCCATTTCCGTACAAGTGATCATGCTTTTCAGGTTTTCTATTTCTTCATGATTCAGTCTAAGAAGGTTGTATGATTATAAGTATTTATGCATTTCTTCTAGGTTGTCCATTTGGTAGCACATAGCCTTACACAGTGCCACCAAATGGACAACCTTTGCATTTCTATGCTATCGTTTATTAATTGTCTTTTATCTCTGATTTTATTTATTTGAGTTTTTCTCCTTTCCTTTATGAGTCTAGTTAGGGGTTTGTCAATTTTATTTATGTGTTCAAAGAATCAGCTTTCTGTTTCATTAATGTTCTTTTTATATATTATTGATTTCAGAGAGGGAGGAGAGACACACAGAAATATTAATGCTGAAAATCATTAACTGGCTGCCTCCTGCACACCCCCTACTGGGAATTGAGCCTGAGCATGTGCCCTGACCAGAAATTGAACCATGACCTCCTGGTTTAGAGGTTGACACTCAACCACTGAGCCACACCAGCTGGGCTCATTAATGTTGTCATTTTAGTCTTTATTTAATTTCACTGTTTTTTCTCTCTTTCCTTCTACTGAAATTGGGCTTTGTTTTTCTATTTCTAGTTCCTTAAGGTATGATGTTAGATTGTTTATTTGAGATTTTTCTTGTTTCTTGAGGTAGGGTTATCCTATCTAATAAAAGAGTAATATGCAAATTGACCATCACTCCAACACACAAGATGGCTGCCCCCATGTGGTCAAAGATCCTGTCCCCATGTGGACACAAGATGGCCACCACAAGATGGCCAGCAGGGGAGGGCAGTTGGGAGGAACCAGGCCTGCAAAGGAGGGCAGTTGGGGGCAACAAAGCCTGCAGGGGAGGGCAGTTAGGGGTGACCAAACCGGCAGAGGAGGGAAGTTGGGGGCGACCGGGCCTGCGGGGAAGGGCAGTTTGGGGGGACCCAGGCCTGTGGAGGAGAGCAGTTGCAGGGGACCAGGCCTGCAGTGGAGGGCAGTTAGGGGTGACCAGGTCTGCAGGGGAGGGCAGTTAGAGGCAAACAGGCTAGCAGGGGAGCAGTTAGGCATCTCCTGCAGGTCTGTTCCTCCCCAACTGCCCTCCCATGCAGGCCTGGTTCCCCCCAAGTGCTCTCCCCTGCAGGCTTGGGTCCCCCCCTACAACTGCCCTTCCCTGCAAGCCCAGTCGCCCCCAACTTCTCTCCTCTGCTGGCCTGGTCACCCATAACTGCCCTCCCTTGCAGGCCTGGTCCCTCCCAACTGCCCTCCCCTGCTGGCCATCTTGTGGCGGCCATCTTGTGTCCACATGGGGACAGGATCTTTGACCACATGGGAGCAGCCCTCTTGTGTGTTGGAGTGATAGTCAATTTGCATATTACTCTTTTATTAGATAGGATGTCCATTTTTGTCTCTTCTTACTATATTGTCTTATATAAGTATAATTACACCACTTTTCTCTGGATCCTGTTTGCTGGGAGTATCATCTCCCATCCCTTCACGTTGAGCCTATGTTTGTCATTGGAGCTAAGTTAAGTCTACTGAAGGAAGCATATACAGTAGTTGGGTCTTTTTTGTTTTGTTTTGTTTTTCATCCAGCTACTCTGAGCCTTTTGATTGGTGAATCCAGTGCATTTACATTTAGGGCGATTATTGATGGGGATTTACTACTGCCATTTAATCTTTCATATTCTGATTGCTCTGTATCTCCATTGTTTCTTTTCCCTTGTGACTGTCTGCTACTTTAGTTTGATGGGTTTACATGGTTTTTTCCCTCCATTTCCTCTTTATGATGGTCCATGTATCAGCTCTGTATTTTTGTTTTGTGGTTATCATAAGGTTTGTTCAAAATGTCTCATATATAAAGTCATCCTTTATCTTCTGATAGCAACTTGTCTTCAGTTGACTATTCAAGTTCTTTCCTTTCCATACTCCCCTTTTATTTTTTTCTTGTTACAAATTATTCCTTTTTATGTTGTATATTTGTTACCCAATTGAAGTAGCTATAATTATTATAAATGTTGTTTTTTGTTTTTTGTTTTTACCTTTTAACCTTTATGTTATAATTAAATGTTTAGCATCCTATTCTGAAAGAGAGTGGCAATTTTCTGCTTGTCACCTTACTCAAAGTTTTGTATACTTTTTTTTAAATTTTAAGTTTTGTATACTTTTGTCTCTTTGTTTCAGGTAGAAGAGCACCTTAAAACATTTCTTATAATGCAGGTTTTATGATGGTAAATCCCTCAGCTTTTGTTTGGGGAAGTTTTTATTTCTCCTTCATATCTGAAGGATAACTTTACTAAACAGTGTAAACATAGTGTTGGTTACTATCTTTCAATATTTTGACTATATCATTCTACTCTCCCTTGGTTTACAGAATTTCTGCTGAGAAACCTGATTAATGTTTTTATGGGGTTTCCTTTGTAGCTTACTGCGTTTTAATTTTTTTTTCTGGCTGTCTTGAGAATTCTTTTTTTTTTTTTTAAATCATTAGCTTTTGAAAGTTTTAATATATTGTATCTTGGAAAAGGCTTTTTTTTGTGTTGAGATAATTAGGTGTCTTGTTAGCTTCTTGCCTAGTTCCTTCCCTAGATTTGGAAGGTTCCCATCAATATTTCTTTGAATAGGCTCTCTATTTCCTTCTCCCTCTTCTGCTTCTGGGATACCCATTATTCTTATGTTGCCCTTTCTAATGGAGTCAGATAATTCTTGTAGAGATCTTTCATTTTAAAAAGAATTTTAGTTTTCCTTTTCTACCTGAATCACTTCTAGATTTCTGCCTTTGAGCTTGCTGATTCTCTTTCCATATCTGCTCTATTTCCAATGATTTCTAATGCATTCATCATCTCATTTATTCAGTAATTCTGATCCAGAATTTATTTGTTCTTTTTTATAGTTTCTTTTTTTTTTTTTTTGAAATTTCTTTGGAGAGACAATTTTTTTTTAATTTTAATAAATCTTTATTCAGATAATTACAATTGTTTCTCCTTTTTCCCCCCATAGCTCCCCTCCACCCAGTTCCAACCCCACCTTCTGCCCTTACCTCCCCCCCACTGTCCTCATCCATAGGTGTATGATTTTTGTCCAGTCTCTTCATGAACCCCCCATACCCCTTTCCCCCTGAGAATTATCAGACCACTCTCTTTCTATGCCCCTGATTCTATTATATTCACCAGATTATTCTGTTCCTCAGGTTTTAATTCACTTGATTTTTAGGTTCACTTGTTGAGAGATATGTATTCGTTGTTCATAATTTTTATCTTTACTTTTTTCTTCTTCCTCTTCTTTAAGAATACCTTTCAGCATTTCATATAATACTGGTTTGGTGGTGATGAACTCCTTCAGCAGAGGCTCCTGACTACACTGAGCCCCAGTTCTGACTGCAGTGAACCCCAGTTCCAGGTGAGCCCCTGGGGACCCACGCTCTAGTGGGGGGAGTCTGGACTCTCGGGCGGAGACTCGGGAGCCGGGAAGGCAGAGGTCTGAAGGCACGCACGTGCGCGCAAGGGCAAGGCTGACGGGAAGCCAAGACTGAGACTCCACCCCATCCAAGCTGAGCACAGAGGCTATTGCAATTTGGCAAGTCTAATCCTATAAGGCTGTCCCCAGCACCGAACTTCTCCCAACATAGACACAGCTGATCCTTACAGCCAACTGGCCTGGAGGTCAATTCTTCCCAGTGATACCAACAACAATAAAGACTTAATTACAACAAGGCTGTACACACAGTCCACAAAGGGGTGCACCAAGAGTGTCCACCTCAGGTTAACTGGGGAGGCAGACCCACTGGGCCATATTGGAAACCTAGCACACAAATCTACCTTACCAACTTAGGGAAGCAGTGAAAATGCGGCATAAAAGAATCAGATCACAAACGAAAGAAATGGAGGAAAACAAACGACTGGATATAGAATTCAAAACCACGGTTACAAGGCTTTTTAAGAATATCCTAGAAAAGGCCGATAAATATAACAAGACCCTTTTTTATAGTTTCAATCTCTTCTGTTCATTTTTGTTTTCAATCCTCACCCTAGGATATGGCATTTTTAAAAAACTGATCCCAGAGATAGGAAGGGAGGAAGAGGAGGAGGAGGAGGAGGAGGAGGAGGAGGAGGAGGAGGAGGAGGAGCAGCAGCAGCAGCAGCAGCAGGGGAGGAGGAGCAGGAGGAGGAGGGGGAGGAGGAGGAAGAGGAGAAAGAGACAGAGACAGAGAGAGAAACATTGATGTGAGAGACAAATATCGATCGGTTGCCTCCCCTACATACCCTAACTGCAACCTAAGTATGTGTCCTGACTTAGAATCAAACCTGCAACATTTTGGTGTATGAGATGACAATCCAACTCATTAATGAGCTCATCGAACTGCCTTTCTGAGTTTTCTTTTAACTTACTGAGTTTCTTTATGACAGGTATTTTTGAATTATCTATCATAAAAGATCACAATCTTTTATGACTTTGAGTTTGGCTTCTGAAGAATTATCATTTTCTACATACAAAAAAAATGAAACTAGACCACCAACTTACACCATACACAAAAATAAACTCAAAATGGATAAAGGACTTAAACATAAGATGGGAAACCATAAAAATACTAGAGGAATCCACAGATAGCGAAATCGCAGACATATGCCGAAGCAATTTCTTCACTGATACTGCTCCTAGAGCAATGGAAACTAAAGAGAAAATAAACAAATGGGACTACCTCAAAATAAAAAGCTTTTGCACAGCAAAAGACACCATCAACAAAACAACAAGAAAGCCCACTGCATGGGAGAACATATTTGCCAATGTTATCACCTATAAGGGTTTAATCTCCAACATTTACAGGGAACTCATACAACTTAACAAAAAGAAGATAAACAACCCAATCAAAAAATGGGCAACGGACCTAAATAGATACTTTTCGAAAGAAGACAGAAGGAAGGCCAAGAGACATATGAAAACATGCTCAGTCACTAATCATCCAAGAGATGCAAATCAAAACGACAATGATGTACCATCTCACACCTGTCAGAATGGCTATCATCAACAAATCAACAAATGGCAAGTGTTGGCGAGGATGCGGAGAAAAGGGAACCCTTGTGCACTGCTGGTGGGAATGCAGACTGGTGCAGCCACTATGGAGAACAGTATGGAGTTTCCTCAAAAAAACTAAAAATGGAACGAACTCCCATTTGACCCAGTGATCCCACTTCTAGGAATATATCCCAAGAAACTATAAACACGAATCAGAAAGGATATATGCACCCCTATGTTCATAGCAGCACAATTCACCATAGCTAAGATTTGGAAATAGCCCAAGTGCCCATCAGTAGATGAGTGGATTAAAAAACGGTGGTACATCTACACAATGGAATATTACGCTGTGGTAAAAATGGAGTTCTTACCATTTGCAACAGCATGGATAGAACTGGAGAACATTATGCTAAATGAAATAAGCCAGTCAGAGAAAGATAAATATCACATGATCTCACTCATTTATGGAATATAATGAACAACATAAACTGATGAACAAAACAGATCCAGAGACAGAGAACATCAATCAGACCGTCAAACCTCAGAGGGAAGGTAGGGGAGTGTGGGAGTAAGGGGGAGAAATCAACCAAAGGACTTGTATGCATGCATCCTAACCAATGGACACAGACACCAGGGGGGTGAGGGCATGAGTGGGGGGGATGGTGGGGAAATGGGGAGATAAGGACACATATGTAATAACTTAATCAATAAAGAAATTAAAAAAAAAAGAATTATAATTTTCTTTTTGTGATACCACGTTACCATGGTTGTTCATGGTGCTTGGTGGGTGGGTTGCTCTGCTGAGGCACTAGAAACAGAAGACACCTTTCTTATTTAGATATTGTTTTTATTTTAACAATTCAGCAGGCTGGTAATCAGAGACCTTTCTTTTGTCTTCCAATAGGTGACTCTATAGTGCAAGCTTTTGGTTTCTCTTAATGGTGTTGCCTGTGCCTCCTGGGTTGCTGGTGCCTTGCTGCTGCCACTGTTGTTGTAGTGCTGGGTGTCACTGATCAGAGTATCTCTGCCGGGGTCCCTTACAAGGTGGGTACCCTCTCCGTGTCCAGGTCACCTGAGTCTTAGGGCCCGCTGCCATGGTGGGGAATAAGGAGAGTGGGGAAGAGCTAGTCTTAGGGCACCACTGCCATTCCTGCCTGGTCCCTATGGCTGCTGGGACCACTGTGGCCAGGAAGCCATAGTCACTTGCATCATCTCTGCCGCTGCTACCTGGATCTCTGCTGAGGGCACTGCTACAGCCAGGAGAGGGAGCCAGAGACCACTGCTACCCTCCTTTTCCTTTGCTGGGGCTGTGGTGAGGGTCCAGAGTTGTGGACCCCATCTTGTTCACTGGCACTATATTCTCAGCTATGGGAGCCAAGGAACCAGGATCATGGGCACCATCCCTGTCATCCCCCCATTCAGCTTCCCCAATGCATTCCAATTAATTCATCTTTAGATTTAGATGTGTGAGTCTCTCAGGCGTACTAGTGTGTTGAGTTGGTTTATAGATGCCCCAATAGTTTTAGATTGAAGGGGAGAGACAAAGGAATCATGTCACTCTGCATGATGCTGATGTCACCCTCTCTTTAATTCTTAACCTTAGTCCTACTTTGGTTTTCTGCACTATAGCATCTCTATACACTACAAGTTTCACCTTTGAGTCTTTTGGTGTTCAATCCCTAACTTCCTTAGGGATTACTGTTCATTGAGCCCAGTATCTAACAATCCTAAGAAGTTGTGTGTGTGTGTGTGTGTGTGTGTGTGTATGTGCGCGCGCACGTGTGTGTTTCAGATTCTTTGGCTTAACTGAGAAAATAAATTCAGCCCACTGTTTAATTATTTTCCATTCTCAATCATGATCCTCACAATTGGACTGAACTCCTCCAGATTAGGACAGATAGAGTGAATTTGCTAAAAAAGTTTTAAAAGGTGGTTTCAGAATGCCTCTCCCATCTCCTAAAACATAATAAGGCTTTAGTAAATCCTCAGTGGAAATTCCATCAATTTCCTATTTTTCTTTCATTTTTCTAAGAAGCCATCTAAACAACTTCACCCACTTGAGCCACTTATCTGCTTTCCTTAAACTTTTTTTCTCCCCTTTGTGCCTTCTTTTTTTTGGATGGCTCAGAACTTTTTCCACCATACAACCTTATGCACAGTGACTAAGACAGCAGATCTGTTATTGCCCCTGAGTATTCTTGTATCTTCCCAAGAGCAAGGTTCTCATGACCTATTCCCATCACGTCATCATTTGTGCTAGCAACATTAAATTATGTCTCCCTCCGTATAGGGTTACTTGCACTTGGATCATTCCTATTCCTATTTTTAAAAATTCCATTTGTAGTTTGGGGAAGGAGTAAGGCACTTACTCCTCTCAGGGTATAAACACCAAATCAAAGCCTTTGCCCGCTATTGCAGGTCAGAAGCACAGAGAAAACTCTCATACCATTCATCTGCTCAACCCAAATAATCCTTTATACTCAACAATGTCCAGAATAGTGATGTGGCCTCCTGATATGCTAATTCTAATAATCCAGGACAATAATTATTCCCCAAGATTTTGTTATTTTCTATAAAGAGTCCTAATTGTTAAACAGAATACTCTTAGCATTCAGTAGCTACCTGACCTTCATCTCCAACTACCTATATGGTTTTTGTAGTGATCAATTTAGTTATTTCGTAAGCAAATATGACATTCAAGAAGCAGGTTTCCCAGAGATGGGTAAATATGGTCTCCTGTTTTTCCCCCAATTACTCTCTCTCTCTCTCTCTCTCTCTCTCTCTCTCTCTTCTTTTGTTGTTTTGTTATTTTAAAGGGTCCTGTTTTTACCAGGGCTGGAAACAATAGTTAAGTGCACATCACGATTTTCTGTCTTCTCTTTTTTCTTGCCAAAGGGTATATATCTGTGGGACTGAAAAAAATATCACCAGTGGTCGGCAAACTGCGGCTCGCGAGCCGCGGTTTGCCGCTCTGTTGACTAATGAGTTTGCCGACCACTGGGATAGGGGCTTAATCACAAGGAACAACAACAGCCTGTAATTACTGGAATCGAGAGTCTAGGTCAGTGGTCGGCAAACTCATTAGTCAACAGAGTGACAAACCGTGGCTCGCGAGCCGCATGTGGCTAGCGAGCCGCAGTTTGCCGACCACTGGACTAGGCCAATTTACAATGACAAAGATTCTAACAAACCAGAGATCTTACCTAGTGTAAAGCTTTACTAATAATTTCAAGGATACAGGCAATCAAAGGGCCAGGTGAAGCAGAGAGGGGAGAGAACCATTGGTGTTTTCTAGACACATTGAACCTGCTCTGACCTAGGTTAAAATGTAAGGTCTCTAAGCAATGCATGTAGTTTGCATCACTTACACAAAAGATAGCTACTTCAGTCATAAAACATCTCTATTCCATAGTCAGATACTTATATACCTTACATGACATGTTCCAGGGAACCATGCCCCAAACCCAAAGATTCCGGGTTTGTTTACCAATATTAACCACAGTAACCAGATACATCCTGCCAAAAGCAATCCAAAGATAAGGACTCTTTCCAGAGAGTAAATACCATTAATGACTTTTTGTTTGTTTGTTTTTGCCATAAGGTTTGTAGTTGATGCTTATAAAATTATATGAGGTATTCTTCCTTTCTTTTCAGGGAATTTATACTAGTTACTAGAAAGAATATATTATAGATCTGCTTTTTGTTTTTGTTTTTTTTTGTTCCCAATAATTATGGGACTTTCTAATAAATAATATATTCTGTGTCCTTGAGTCAGAGATTTTTCACTGTGAAAGAAAGGAAGTACAGATGGAATACAGAATTATTATTGTTCTTACATAGTCCTGAATTTGATTTCAAAATATTATGAGCTCATGAGGAAATATATATATATATATGTATATATATATATATATATATATTAAAAGAAATCTGTGCACTCTGAAGAAATGAAAACTAGAAATCTAGATCTTGGGCAGAAAATGTACAAGATGACCTCATGTGTTCATAGCACTATTTATACAGTCATGTGCCACTTAATGACATGGGTATGTTCTGAGAAATGCATCATTAGATGATTTCATCGTTGTGCAAACATTACACAAACCTAAATGGTACAGCCTATACACACTTAGGCTACATGGTACAGCCTACTGTTCCTAGGCTACAAGCCTGTACAGCCTGTTACTATATAAAACAACCCCAGATTAAATCAAGCAAAATAGAAAATTCGCAATCAAGAGATGTAGTAAGCATGAGATGTACAAGGCTACTGCTAAAAACAAACTTTTATTAATAAAAAGAAAGAATACACTCTAAAATAACAATAAATAGTATGATAAATACATATAAATAGTATAATAAACACATAGTATAATAAATATAGTAACACAGTCATTTATTATCATTATCAAGTATTATGTACTGTACATCATTGTATGTGCTGTACTTTTATATGACTGGCTACACAGTAGGTTTGTTTACACCAGTATCTCACACACATGAGTAATGCATTGTGCTACATTATGATGGCTATGCGTTACTAGGCAATAGTAATTTCTCAGCTCCGTTACAATCTTTTAGGCCCATCATTGCATATGTGGCCCATTGTTGACCAAAATGTGGCACAGGGCACCACTGTAATAGCACTAAACTAGAAACTACCTACATATCATCAGTGGTAAAATGGACAATTAAATTGTGGTACATTCCTACAATGGACCTCCATACCATAATGAGAAGTAAACAAATGATTGCTTTATTCAAAAATGTGGATTAATCTCATAAACATAATGTTGAGCCAAAGAAGCCAGAAACAATTGTGTATGGTTCAATCATATTAAATTAAACAACAGGAAAAAACTAACCTATAGCTTTAAGTGTCAGGAGAGCTGTTACCTTTGGCAAATACTGACTAGGAGGATATCAGAAATGCAACATATCTGGACTTGTGTGTTGATTACATAGTTATTTTCACTTTGTAAAAATGCATCAAATTTCATCAAATTCATCAATTCTTAGTTATTTACTAATAATTTGTTCAATTTTTTGCATTTATGCTATACTTCAATAAAATATTACTTAAAAATAAGACATGAGGTAGGTCTATATTTATTGACATAGAAAAAATCTCCAAGATATGTTGAGTAAAAAAAGGCAAGTTCCCAATCAATACAGACTTAAGATACCATTCACGTAATATTAGGAAATCTATAAAACAATAATAATATTTCTACACATGCATATACATGTGCCCAAAAAAAAGTCATCTAGGAAGGTGATTAGTCATCAACTCTGGTGTGTATCCTGGGAAATGAAGTACTTGGTGGGGGAGGAGAGACTAGAAAACACATGGAAGCTTTTCTTGATCTAGGAAAATTTAACATTGCATAGCAAGAATGTTTTCAATACTCATATAATTAAAAGTAAATATTTCTAAAAGACAGGACTGTTCTTAAATCAAACGTTCAAATGATTCTTTAAATAAGTCTAAAAACCAGAAACTTGTAAAATATTAAGCTATTATGTAAAAATTTCACGAGTTCGCTGAGCCCACAGACACCAAGGTTATGTAACAAAATTATCAGAAATATATTTGTATAATTCATGTAGAATCAATCCTTTTCTAAGACCATTCCATAATGTCAAGGGCCACAAAATTTTGCTGAATCCCTCTCCCCATGGAAGGATCTACTGTCCCATTTTTGGCTGAAAACCTTTTCTGAAAACTTTAAAAGGACCAAAAAAGATGGGAGCCTGTAATGCATCTTTTATATTTTTCTGCCTCTTTGGAAGATATGTACCATTCAACAAACCTTTAATACTGTTCTTCAGACTAACTGTGATCTTTGCATACCTATAGGTAAGCAATAGAAACTATGTGCTGTAAGTGTTAAAATTAAATTTATGCCCTAGCCGGGTTGGCTCAGTGAATAGAGCATCAGCCCATGGACTGAAGGGTCTCAGGTTTGATTCCAGTCAAAGGGCACAGGTTTGATTCTGGTCAGATTACCTCGGTTGCAGGCTTGATCCCCGGCCCTGGTCAGGGCATGTGTGGGAGGCAACCAATCAGTGGTGTCTCTCTCACATCTATGTTTCCTTCTATCTTTCTCCCTTCCTTCCACCCTTTCTAAAAATCAAGGGGAAAATATCCTCAGGTGAGGATTAACAGGAAAAAAAATTTAAATCTATACTTTTGTCATTGAGAGGCCAAGAAAACATTAGCTCAATTTTATACTTTACCCTAACGTTTAATACAATTCATCACCATCTCTGACCCCTACCTAGAGGTACACACACATCCACACATACAACTAAAAAGACATACAGTATCAGTTATATACTACAATCAAAGTAGCAAGATCATATTCTTTGGATCTTTCTAATGAGGCAGGTTCTCTGTGGGTTCTAATCCTATCCATTCTCTAGTAGAAAAAGGGATTGAGTGTGTACTGTCCAGTGAGATGTCACATAAAAATCATTACAGAACTAGGCAATCTTAGAAAATCCAAGAGAGAGACCATACTCTAGATTCACATAGAAAATTATATTACAGATATACCTATAGTGAGAACTCCAATCATAAGAGTTGCTTAGCAACCTTTTCTCAAAAATAAGAACACAACACACTTCAATCTTTCTCTTTTTATCAACTGCAGATTCTCTAAATAAGGCTTTTTACTAAAGATGAGACCTTGACTTCAACAAGAAGAGAGTAGCTTGGTATTTACCAAGGAGAAATATTATGGGATCTTTCTTTTAATGCTGTCTAAAATGTGAATTTATTTGTAAAATATTCCACAGCTTGAGACCTCGTTATTTCAGAGATCACAAAAGTAAACACAAATGATTTAGGCTTTGAGAAGCCCAAGGCTCCAGGGCATTTCCTGTAATAGGTTCATGAAATAAATGTATTGGGCTCAAACACTATGGTTTCTTGAAAATGAATTATAAAAATGCAAAACAACAAATTAATGTGTTCATGTGTAATATCCATATTTGAATCAGATTACCACCTGCCTACTACATTGTGTCTATGGTAACTGATCAAATGACATCCTCTCAAATATCATTTTCTCACCAACCCCAACAAAAACCCACTACTCTGCTTATTTCTGATATCACAAACAAAGCCAATAATTCTATTTTAACATTATTCAAAATGTTAACTAAATACAAGGAAAATATCATGTGTTGTGCCAAATATAGTTTTTAAAGGTTAAAAATTCAACCTGTATTTCCTGTACCCTATGAACCCGAATTCCAAATCCTATAGAAAGAACTTAAAAGTCTATAATGCAATACCAGTTTTAGAAGCAGTTATATATTTAAAAATAAAACGATGAGGCTCACTATTAATTACTTTGGTAAATGGTCAAAAGCCCATTTTAAAAGTTACCCTTACTCAACTTCTTCTGATATTCTAAATCATTCTTCCTTGTTTGTTATAACTGCTTATTAATGAACTCATTATCTGTGTGGTAACGGACAGCTCTCTTTAGAGTGTGGCTACATACCCAAAGATGCTACTTTGATGATGATCGCCTGAATGTTAGATGCTATCATTTCTCGGAGCAAATCTTCCTGTTTTCGCTGCCAAAGGTAAGCTAAAGGCTGTAGATTAAGCCTTTTACACCTATAAAATAAAAAAATAAAAAAATCAGATGATATCTTAATGTTCTATGCTTGTATCCATTACTTTGATTTTAAACATAATGTGTCTCTCAAGGATTTTAGCATTTAAAATGTTTTTAAAAACATGTTTTATATCATGGAGTTTATATATACAACAAAAATATTATTTAATTTCCACAGGCTATGCATAAACAGATAAAAATCTCCAGGCAGATTAGAAGTATTAATTTTAGTAAGACTCTCTGTAAGTTTAATAATCTATGCAAAAAAGCTTCCAATGTCAATGGATAATTATCTTTGTTTTTAGAACTTCTTGGGTATCAAAATTGTAAAGCATATGCAAAGTAGGCAAATAAATTTAGCCTAATAAAATAATCATATGTTGATTAAATTTACAATACCTATGATTACATGAACTATTTTTACCTTCTAACTGAAATGTTTAAAAAGAATTTGACTCCGTGAAAAGAAAAGAACAAATGGTACAATATATTGAAGTATTGTACTACATATTTTACATTATGGTGCAGTAAAAAGAATATAGGTTTTAGGGTCAGGACAAATCTGGGTTTGAAACCTACTTTTGCACTCATCAACTATGTGACTTCAGCAAGTCAAAACTAAGCTATAGGTCTTTAATTTCCTGGTTCATAAATAGGAACAAAGACATTTTCTTTCAAAGTTCTTGATACAGTTAAGAGATTAGAAAGTATAGTCATCCTTTACTCCTCTCCTTCAGATTCCTCATGCAGTCTACCACAATGCAGAATATGATCACTTCTCAATACCACTACTAATACCCGGACTGGGGCACCATTATATCTCATGTCAATGCCTTCCTAACCTCATTCCCTGTTTCTATCCTTGCCCATTTAAAACCAGTTTTCCATACAGCAGCCAGTGTGAACCTTTTAAAACATAAATGGATCATGAGATTCCTCTGCTCAAAACCCTCTTCATCACTCAGTAAAAGTTCTTGTACTGACCTACATAGACCTCAGCCTGGTTAGCTTTCACACCTTATTTCCTACTACTCTCCCCTCACTCCAGCTGCCACCACTACCCTGCTCACTCTTGCCTAATACTAACTAGGCTCCCTACCTTCTTCTCTTGCTTCATACATTTGTGTCAATATCACTTTCTCAACGACTATAATTGATTAAAAGTAATATAATGAATGCAGTACAATGCTCAGATAAAATAGGTGTTCAATAAATGGTAGTCAAAGCCAAGCGACTTGCCCATGTCACACAATAAGTGGCTGAGATTAGATTTCAAACAAGAAATTCAGCTCTAAAACCCACCATCTCTAATGTCTGTAAGGTTACCTGGCTGACTACTCTAGCCCACACTGATCTTTTTCTCTCAGAAAATTCCAAACTTAGTAAATGTACCACATGTTTGGTCATTTACTCATCCATGGCCTTAAAAATATCACTACTTTTGCCCCAGCTGGTTTTGCTCAATGGGTAGCGCATCTGCTTGCGGACTGAAGGGTCCCAGGTTCGATTCTGGTCGCGGGCTCAGTCCCCAGTGAGGGGCATGCAGGAGGCAGCTGGTCAGTGATTCTCTCTCATCATTGATGTTTCTATTTCTCTCTCCCTTCCTCCCTAAAATCAATAAAAATATATTTAAAAAAATATATCACTACTTTTTTCATGTACATATACCCTATCAAAGAAAAAAAAACTTTCCATACTGTAGAGACTGTTTTATATAATTTTCCTTTGTAAAATGTCCCAGAGCATATAGTGCTATGCTGAGGCAAGTTAATACAAACATGATGAAACTGAAACTAATGATGTAACACAAATTACATTTCTTGCTGTCCTCACCAATATTTAATGCCTACTAGTCAAACTAGTCTCTACCATTTTTAGCTGAGATTTTTTTTTAGTTGAAAAAAAATTCATTCCTTTCTGTCCTTATTGCAAAATTCTTGACTGTTGCTTTGATATTCACAATCTGTTGACTATTTGTAGACTTAAGTCAAAATTCTTTGCCTACATTTTTTAACAGTTCAAAATATCATGCCTCAAATACATTTCCTCTGTAAATCACTGTTGCATTTGAGCTAGTGACATTTTTTAAATGCATTATATCTTGAAAATATAATGATGCAACACAAACTACAAACTGAAGATAGACTAATTCAAAACTGAGTTTGTAGACCAATGCTTTAAAAATTTCAAGAATAAAATTATTGCAGATATGCTTCATATTATAAAGTCTGGGCATTTTAATTATGTGTTTAAGTGTTCCTGAGACTGCATTTTGAGAAAAATATTTCCTCTATCCATTAGTATGCTATGGGCCTTTCTTCCATATAGCCCCCTATCATTAGTACATTTTCATTGAGCTTTTTGACTTTCATCAATAGATGCCAGCACTATCTACAGTTTGGCTACCCATTCCAGGGGTGGGCAAACTTTTTGACTCGAGGGCCACAATGGGTTCTTAAACTGGACCGGAGGGCCGGAACAAAAGCATGGATGGAGTGTTTGTGTGAACTAACAAATGGGTTCTTAAACTGGACCGCGGGCCGGATAGAACAGCCGAACAGGGCCGGATCCGGCCCGCAGGCCGTAGTTTGCCCACGGCTGCATTAAACCATGAGGGTTTGAACTTATTAAAAACCAAAGATTTTGTTTTGGCTCAGTGGATAGAGTGTCGGCCTGTGGACTGAAGGGTTCCAGTTCGATTCCAGTCAAGGGCACATGCCGGGGTTGATCCCCAGTGGGGGGCGTGCAGGAGGCAGCTGATCAATGTTTCTCTCTTATCATTGATGTTTCTCTTTTTCCCTCTCCCTTTCTCTCTGAAATCAATAAAAATATATTAAGAAAAAAAGAAAAACAAATATTTGTAAACTAAATAATTCTCAGAGAGGATGACCTAGAAACTGCAGAGAATAATATTCTTTCTTTTTTTTGAATTAACTTTTATTGGGGTGACATGGGTCAACATGAACGTATAGGTTTCAGGTGTGGATTTCTAAGTTACAAAATCTGTATACAGCACCATGTGTCCACTACCCAAAGTTAAGTCTTCTCCTGTCACCCCATATTAGGACTCCCTTCTCCCCTAACCCGCAGCAACCACCACACTGCTGTTTGTGTTCGTAAGTTTCAGTTTTATATCCCACATGAGTGAAATTGTGTGGTTCTTAGCTTTTTCTGTCTGACTTATTTCACTAAGCATAATGTTATCAAGGTCCATCCATGTTGTTCTAAATGACGCTATTTCATCCTTTCTTATGGGTAATATTCCATTGTGTATATGTACCACATCTTCTTTATCCAGTCCTCTATCACAGGGCACTTTGGCTATTTCCATGTTTTGACCATCGTGAATAATGCTGCAATGAACATAGGGGAGCATATGTCTTTGTGTATAAATGATTTCGAGTTTTTCAGGTATATACCTAGGAGTGGGATTGTTGGGTCATACGGTAGCTCTATTCTTAATTTTTTGAGGAATCACCAGACTGCTTTCCATAGTGGTTGCACCAGTCTACATTCCCACTAGCAGTGAATGAGGATTCCCTTTTTTCCACAACCTCTCCAACACTTGTTATAGCTTGTCTTGTTGATAATGGCCACTCTAACAGGTATAAGGTGGTATCTCATTATAGTTTTAATTTGCATTTCCCTGATTGCCAGTGAGGTTGAACATCTTTTCATAATACCTATTGACTGCTTGTATGTCTTCTTGGGAGAGGTGTATTTTCAGGTCCTCTGCTGCAGAGAATAATATTATTTCTATATATGGCTTAAGGGATATAGAATCCAGCTCCATCTATAAATCAGTTGTTCTTAAACGTAGGCAGGTAGAAGGTAAGGAAAACTTTCAAATTACACCTTTGGCTATGCTTTGCCTTGCATTCCTGTCATTTACTTTTTAAAATCCGTATTTTTTTAAAAAAATATATTTTATTGATCTTTTACAGAGAGAAAGGGAGAAAGATAGAGTGTTAGAAACATCGATGAGAGAGAAGCATCGATCAGCTGCCTTCTGCACACTCCCCACTGGGGATGTGCCCGCAACCAAGGCACATGCCCTTGACCGGAATCGAACCTGGGACCCTTCAGTCCGCAGGCCAACGCTTTATCCACTGAGCCAAACCGGTTAGGGCTAAAATCTGTATTTTTAACTGACTTAAATTCACTGTGGAATTAGAGAAAACAAATAAAATAAAAATTTAGACTTAAATGTTCAGGTCCATTAATATGCAAGTTTTTAATGAGAGTCAATATGAAAATTTCTTTGTCAAGAATATGAAACCATTATATAAATACATTCTTTATCTTATTTCTATTTACCCTTTTGAGTGTCAAAATTATTTATTTAGAGGCTAAGTTTTGCCCAAGATATTGGAGTCCACATTTTCTTTTTTGCTAATATAATTACATATAAAGCCTCTATATATTTTGATTATCCAAATAAATTAAAAATGAAAAATAAATTCATTTGTATTATTTTGCCAAACATTAAATAATCCATATTATAATTTGACCTTATATGTTTTTTTAATAGATTAATGAAATGAACTGTTTTGGTAATTATACATACAGACAGTGATTTACTAGTGCTACATTCCTTAGGAGTGGGAAAGAGTGGGGAGCAACAATCTAAAAATTCCTTGAAAGTTGAATGACTTTATATAGAAGTATTTGAATTATGAATACTTTTGGCCAAGAATTGAATCCTAGGACCAAAGAAGGGGAGAGTCCTTAATAAGCTTCTTCTTCTTCTTTTTTTTTTTTTTGTCTTTAAGATATTACCGCATTCCTTCTATAAGCTCCTGATTTTTATTACAAATGTAAGGAGTTAAAAGAGATTAAAAGAGTGTACTGATTCAAATGAGAAAAAATTTGAAAATAATACTTTTTACTTTAAAAAGCTTTGCCTCAATTTTTTATTATAAATAATGTATTTTTTCCTTATGGTAAGTAAGTTAGAGTTTTAGCCACGTGTGATATAAGAATAGGACAAAAATAGAAGTGCAACAGATTGTTCCATGGGCATATAGAAGATCATATTTATTTATTATCTGGATACAATTATATGTTTTATTTTTTTCACATTCTTAAAATATATGCATATATTAATACAGGACAACTAATGTTCTCTTACACATTTTCTACTCGAACACGCTGATAGTCAGAGAGTATAGCGCCTACTGATATCCCTTCCACTTCTTCTTTTTCCTAAAAATAAAGAAAAAAATATAACATGAAAAATAAATAAACATGTGATTCCGCATCATGATCTGAAAATTACAAATGAAATGTGTCTCATATGGAAAACCACCTTGAAGGAGAATAATTTACTGAAAATGCAATCCACATTCAGGAAAAATAATACATACATTTAAGTCATCCTCTCAGCTGGGGAGAAATTAATTATTCTTTTTACTTACAATCCAAATAACTACACACTATTTTCCATGGAAAAGGTAAAGACTAAGGCAGCTTTAATATGCAAAAAACTTCCAAAATGTTTTATCACTTAACATACCTGTAAAGACTCACTGATGTTTGATGGAAATTTTTTGAGAAATTTCTATTTAAGGACAATATTTTCCCAGATTATCTTAAAAAACAAACAAACAATGGCATAAGTAGATAAGGGAACACAGTGATTTGTATCTGTATCTTAGAAAAAGATGATTGATAAAAAAGAGGAGCACCCGGGAAGCAGAGGTGGTACAGCTATTGCCTGGAGAACAGAATAGAACAGTGGATAAAAAAATATATGATGGGAAGGAAGCAATAAATTATGATCAACAGAGTTACAACTAAGGATATCCAGTAGTATATCCAGCAACGACCCACAGGGAAGAGGACTAGTCTATCCAACATGCTCATTAATGACCTGGAGGAAAATGTAAATTCTAATATGATCAAGTTTGCAGATGATACAAACCTAGGATGGATGAAACAGAAAAGAAAGGAAGATCAATCAAGTACATGGATGGATATGGACAACTTGGGAATTTGGAAGGAGAGGTCTAAGATGAGATTTAATGTAAAAAAGTATAACACAATACACTTAGGGAAGAATAATACACAATACAGGTATAAACTAGGGAACTATTATCTAGAAAATAGATTTGAAGAAAGTGACTGGGGGGTAATTACTAATAACAAACTAAGTAGAAATTCTCTGAATAGGCATAAAATAAAATCCATCCTAGCCTATGAGGTACAGAAGAAACTACTTCAGAGACATGACTTCATTATTAATACTCTCGTCTTTCCAAACCTGGGAAACCAAACCTACAAAGAAAAATAATAGTGTTTCACATAAAAACAAATGTAATATTTCAAGACATACTGAAACAACCCAGTGTGTCCTAAAAGGGTGCTATAATAAATAAAGATGCACAACAGGAATCTCTCATGTCTTTGAATATAAAGCCAATTTAAAATTTCCCCTCCAAAATGATTGAGAAATATCTGTCAATCCTCCCAAAAATAAAATGACTCTATTAGATAAAGTGTCCAGGAAAAGAGCTATTTCCTTTACTTTCCTATTTCAGCAACTTTGTGAGGACATTTGCTTATAACCTTTCTCTAACCTTCCTAGCCATTTTCTTTTTATAAAAGTCATTGTATTCATTAGAAAAATTCAAGGCATAGTGCTCCTCATTAAATGCAAATATGGCATAGATCACAGAGTAGTGAACAGTGTTATTGAGAGATCTAAATTTCAGTTCTGCCACAAAAAATATAAAGTACTAAGTATTGTGTGTGTGTGTGTGTGTGTATCTCTATAGATCATGGAAACATAGATAAGAGCCACTGTGTTTTTAACTAAGTCAAGTCACTTTTGAAATAATAATTGGCATTTATTATCCATTTAAAATGTGCTAATGTTCTATGTTCATTTAATGCTCACTACAACACTAAAATAATAATTATTTAATTCTTCTTAGTCTACATGCATTCTCTGAAATCCTCTTCCACTTCCATCTCTTTTATTTTCTATTTGATAATACCTAACAAATCAGCTCTAGAATATATACCCAGCTGAATTCTGACTGTTCTTCAAAAGTAGGTCTAAATAGAGATCATTATTTTTTTAATATGAATATCTTTGAAAAATAAGAGCAGTATAAAAAAAATTCTGACCTGAAAAGTTAAATAAAGCAACTAAAAATAAATATGTTTACAAAATATTGTAGCAATAATATAAAAGAGGGTTAAAATTCTCAATGAGGAAAAGCCAAAACGTGTCCAATTATTTATACCTTAGATAGACTAGTCCTCTTCCCTGTTGGATAGACTAGTCCTCTTCCCTGTGGGAGACTGCAAAAAACAGGGATATAGCTAATGGTCTCGTTTGGTTTTGGTACTGAAAAATGTACAAAATAACTTAGAAAAACTAGTTAATATCAAATGTTGTGAGCCTTGTACTCTACCTGTCTAATCTTGATCCGCAGATACTTGATAACCATGGTGCAAGGCAGAGCTGATGTTAGGGCAGCCAAGAGTTTATGGAGGAGCCCATCATTTAAATATAGATTTAACTAATGACTTGTTCACCAGGAATGGTTACTACAACCCATTAGAAATCCAACCCTACCACTAATAAGCTTTGTGATTTTAAATAAGTTATGTAATTAAGTTATATAATTTATGTGTGTTTCGTTTTCCTTATCCATAAAGTGAGGATAATAATAGTTCTTTTTTTCTAGGGTTATTGTGACGATTGAGTAAAATAATTCAGATAAATAATTACCAGTACCTAGTAAGCAATCAGTAAATATTTTCTTCTATCATTACCATAACCTTCATTATTACAACTACTTCTATAATTATTTCTGTTGTTACTTCTACTGCTAACTACTACTGAGCACCACCACCACTAGCATTATGGATTAAAGGCCTAACTTGATAGGCCTGCTCATGATCACTTCTCAACACTAGCCTACTAAACTGTGATGGTTAATTTTACAGATCAACATGATTGGGCTAAGTGATGCCCAGATATCTGGTGAAATATTATTTCTGTGAGAATGTTTGGTGGCACAGATTAAGATATGAATTGGTAAACTGAGTAAAGATAGCCCTAATCAGCCCTAGCTGGTTTGGCTCAGTGGATAGTGCGTCAGCCTGCGGACTAAAGGGTCCCAGGATCGATTCTGGCCAAGGGCACATGCCCAGGTTGCAGGCTCGATCCCCAGTGTGGGGCATGCAGGAGGCAGCCAATCAATGATTCTTTCTCCTCATTGATGTTTCTATCTCTCTCTCCCTCTCCCTTCCTCTCTGAAATCAATAAAAATATTTTTAAAAAAGATAGCTCTAATCAGTGTGAGGGATTATCATCCAAATGGTTGAGGCCTGAATAGAACAAAAAGGCAGCAGAAGGGTGAATATGCTCTCTGCTTGAGCTGGAAAACCCATTTTCTCTTGACCTCTGACATTGGCACTCCTGGTTCTTGGGCATTTGGACTTGGACTGGGATTTATTTCACTGGCTCCCCTGTATCTCAGTCTTTTGGGTTTGGAACTACACCATCAGTATTCTTGCCTTCAGCTCAGCTTGCAAATGGCAGATCATGGGATACAGTCTCTGTAATCAGAGGTGTTAATCCTTTATAAGAACTCTCCTTTAATATATTTTTTGTCCTATCAGTTTGGTTTCTCTAGAGAACCCTAATACAGTTCAGCAAGAGTGAAGAATATTCGCCAAAGCAACAAAATAAGGGGCTTAGCACACAGCGATGGTCAGCAGTTTAGGGTAGTTGAAAAGCACATATCAGAAGTGGAAGAGACAAAGGCTAGAAAAGTTGAGATCAAACTATTCTGAAACATGCCTTGCAACCTGAAGACAATCGAGAATCTCTCCCTATGGGATTTGTTAAAAAACCAACAAAAAAGCTATACTGAGGTACAAAATTTACATAAAATTAACTGCATCCCCAATCTCTGTCAATGTAAAACACACCTGCAAGTCTGATGAGACGGTAGGCCCAGCAGCTATCTGACTTATGTGGCCAAACCTAACAATAGAGAAGGTACTTGCAAAAGTAAACACATACTCACAAACTGGCACAAACACAGCTTCATTATTACCACTACTTCTACACCTACATATATGCAAAATGATAGTTATGCCAAGGATTTATTCAGAAAGAGCCAATATATCAACACTCTGCTTAAGAATCCAAGGGCTGAATACCGATAGTCAACCATGCTTATTAGAATACATTTTAATTGTTAATGTGGCAGAATCTCAGCAATCTGTAAGTTTCTCCATTGAGATTGGGACGTATTAGGTAGAAAACAGCCGATTTATTCAAAACTGGTAATGTTGATAGGCAGGCACATGTATGCACATGCTAAACATGTATAAACAAAGCCAAACATTTGGCCTTTTAAAGACAATGCAAGGAATTCAGCTCTCATGAACTTTTTCTTTCTTAGGGAAAGAAAGACCAACTCTTCTTCCTGAAATAATGCATGGTGCACTAAGTAATGACTTGCCTTACAAAGCTGGACTGAGTGAAGAATGAGAAACAGGAAAAGGAACTTATACTTTTTACTTTATATAACCTTATTTTTCTTGATTTTTGTTTTTCACCAAGAATATACAACAGGAAATTTCTAAAAATTTACATTAAAAAAGGAACATAATATTCTTGAACAAATTATTCAGTTCTACATAGCTTTATTTCTTCCACAAGATTCCAGCATTTGAATACCCTAGATAAAACACTTTTGAATTCTAAGTTAGTTTACAGAGAAAAACAAAGATATAAAAAAACTTTAGTTAATATGTTTCTGGAGAAGAGGACAGGGGCTATAAAGAAATTTCAGGCCTAGAAGCTTGATAATAGCCATGAAAAGTACCTATACCTGTCCCTGGACAGATGCTAGTGCCTGTTAAACCCAAAATTTATGCACAGCTCCACTATACCAATATGGGTAAGCAGAGAAAAACCCCACCCATTTGCCTCCCAAAATCTGCTGTGTTGGCAGGGAGAGGGGGGGAGAACAGAGGACTGGTCATACAGGGAAAATAATTTTGGAAAAAAATTATCACAAGAAAAAAAGTGAATTTTTAGAAACTATTGTGTATACAAAATAGAATTTAAGAAACAAATGAAATAAAAGATGAAAAGAAAATGATCTGAAAAGGCAAGTAAAAATAACAAGAGAACTAGACTTTTAAAAAAAGGTAAGTGAAATAAGCCAGAGAAAGATAAATACCACATGATCTCACTCATTTATGGAATATAAAGAACATTATAAACTGTTGAACAAAAGTAGATAGAGGCAAAGAAGCATCTAACAGACTGTCAAACTACAGGGGGAATCCGTAGGGGAGGGTTGGAGGAGTAAGTGATCAACCAAAGGACTTGTATGCATGTATATAAGCACAATCAAAAGACGCAAGACACTGGGGTGGGGGGGTGAGGGCAAGTACCGGGGGGGTAGGGGAGGCCTGGGGGAGGTTAATGGGGAAAAAAAGGAGACATATGTACTACTAGTTATAATACCTTAAAAATAAATTTTAAAAAAAGACTGTAAAGAAAACACAATAAAAAAATAATCTTGGCATGAAAAGTAGTAAAGATCCAGAATCTGTAACACAGAAGAACAAAATTGCAAGGTGGCAGATACAATGAAGATACTTGCTCAGATAACAGAAGAAACAATAAAGAAGATGAAATTTTGTAGACAGATAAAATAAAGGATAAGGGAGAGAGAGCAGAAATCTAATAATTGCAATTAATATTGTTAAAAAACAAAGAACAAATGAAATGCAATGAATAATCAAGCTATCCTAGGAGAAAATGTTGCTAGAAGGAGACAGACTTGAATCTTATGGAGAACTAGCAAAATTAACAGAGAAGGACCAATTCCTGCCAAAGGCTGCATTTTAGAGATAAATAAAAACTAACTCTAGGCAATATAGGTATCTATGTTCACAAATCTTTCTTTTCTAAAACCAAGGGCATGAAGGGAAGAAATAAAAAAACCTACAAAGAAAGAAGGTAAAAGGATTCACAACGAACATATATGCACAACCCATAGACACAGACAACAATGTGGTAATGTCCAGAGGAAAGAGGGTGTGGTAGGAGAAATGGGGATATCTGTAATAATTTAAACAATAAAAAATAATATTTTAAAAGAATAAATTTTTATTTACAATGAGGTTAGGGAGAAGCCTAGCCTACAATTTATAAAGAAGAGTTGCCAAAACACAATATAGTTTGCATCAAAAGAAAGACATGCCGAGTTAAACCACAATCCTCTCTACCTGAAGAGCCCAGTGTAGATTTGTAACATACAAATGCAGAACATTTTAAGAAACTCACTATTAGCTCACAACTTGAAAAGACAAGGATTAGACATGCACTAGCAGGTATTTAAACATATTTTGAAAATGCTATAGTTAAAACAGTGTGGTGCTGACCCAGGAATAGTGAAATCAATGAAACAGACAGAATGTACACAGAAACCTAAGTGTGTATAGGAATGTGGTACATGATAAAGTTGACAGTAAAAACTGGTGGGAAAGGATTCTCTATATAAAAATGATAATGAACAACTTGCTAACTTTTTAGAATGACAGAAAATTTTTATCTTTACTTCTAGGTTTTGAATACAAAAATCCTATATAATAAAAGCCTAATATGCAAATTGTCCCCTCGACCGGGATTTTGATTGGGAGTTCAACCAGGGGGCGGGACTGGCCTGCCAATTGCCTGTGGCCCCTCCCCACAACCAGCCCCAACCCCGATCAGCCACCCCCACACAGATCGGGGGCAGGGCGGGCTGGCCAACCTCCCACATCCCATCGGGGCAGGTCGGCTGGACCCCACCTGTGCACAAATTTGTGCACCAGACCTCTAGTCTACACTAATAAAAGAGAAAAATGCAAATTGACCATTCCTTTGTGACGCCCACCAGCCAATCGGGAGTATGCAAATTAACCCAACAAAGATGGCAGGTTAATTTGCATACACAGGCACTGAGCGGCCGGGGGTGTTCCGCACTCCCCGCCCCCCAGCCACTCCGGGCCTCTGGGCAGCGTGGGAAGGTGGAAAGGCGGCTCTGGCCGGAGCAAAGGCGGTGCCAGAAGCCAGGGGAAGGAAGGCCCACACCGGGCCTCTAGTAAGTAAATAAAAGCATAATCATCCAGAATACAAAGGTGAATTTTTCCTTTTGGGAAAACCATTATAAACACTTAGAAAAGAAAAACAAAAGCCTGAAAGATTTCACTGAGGCCTCTCAACTCTCAATCAACATCTGTATCCCTAGATTTTGCCGCTTCCTATGAAAATGGGTAAACTGACCCTGCCTGAGTGTCTCTTTATCAGGAACCCAATCCATCTGGACAGTTTAAGGACTAGATCTTTTTCCCCCCTGCACCATCGATTTTTACTCCTGCTTCATGTTCATCATTATAGAATACACTGTGCTGTCATAGCTGCTGAAAACTTATGTCCTCTTCCAGGTACCACTATTTCTACCTATTAAAGTAGAACACTTCAAAAGAATTTATATATTTTTCTCCATTTCCTCATAACCTATTCTCTTCTGAACCCATGTTTAAAGTGGCCAGAGCTCAGTCTTCAGCTCTCTTCCTTTCTCTGGCTACAACAATACACAGTGTTTCATCATGGTTCTAAATATTATACATAAGTTAATAACTCCTGCTTCTCTCTGAGAGCCAGAATCCAAATGTCAGCTCTAATGATCATGTGAGTGTCTACTAAGAATCTCAAACTTGAACAGATTCAAAACAAACTCTTGATTCAGGCACATACTCCCACCCACCCCGCAATCCTTCCATATGGCTCTTCATCTTAGGAAATGGCACTGCAAATATATTATTGTTTATGCCCCAAATTTTATAATCATCCATGATTTCTCTTTCCCTTATAATTTAACATCTATTAAGTAATTGTTCTATTAGCCTCATCTTCCAAGAATATCCAGAATCCAATGACTTCTCATCTCCCCCACCATCACCACTCTAGTCTTACCCACCATCACCTGTCAAATGGACTACTGCAATAGTTTCCTAACTGGCCTCCTGAGTTCACTCTTCTTTACTACAGTTTATCTCCACAGATTAACCACTGCTCTTTCAAAATATAAACCAAAACATGTAGCTCCCTGATTGAAAATCCTCCAATGTTTTTGCATACAACTTCTGAGTAATATCCAAGCTCCTTGTAGATAATACACAAGGTTCTATATGACCTGGACCCTGCCAACTTCTCTGACACAACCACTTGCTATTATCCTCCCAGTTCACTCCAATAATCAACATTGGACTTCTTGTTGTTCCTCAAACATTTAAACTTGTTTCCATCTCAGGCACTAGGAAAAAAATTATATATATATATATATATATATATATATATGTAATATATATGTGTATATACTAAAAATTTATTAGCTAACAAGTCTACACAATCCTAATAATCTATCACCCTTTGGTATCTGATTGTGTGATTGAACCTTCCATATTAAACAACTAATAAATTAAGGGCTATTAGTCCTATTCTTATTACCAAAAGAAGTATGAACTAGAACTATCTATCTGAGTTTATAACCTAGTCCTAAAGCCTGCATAATCACTATTCTTAAAATCAGTACCTGAAAGTACCAGGAACATAGATACAAGAGGACAAAAATGGATTTCTACTATGAAATGTACCTGAGGTATCATTATAATTCAAATGCAAAGCTCTACCATATCAGAGTTAAAAGGCTCCCAACACAGAGATTGGGATGATGAAAGCATTCAGCCATATGGTAATAGTAATCATTACAAGTTTAGAAGGAGGGTTTAAAAGAAATCTAGACTCAAATTAGATTTGTACACTCAATATTTATTTGTTCACAAAGCCAACAAGATAAATTAAAAAGAAGCTGTCCTTTTTTACAAATGAAATCTAGGCCTACTTATTCTAAAGATGAGAAGATATGCAGCTTGCATTTATTGGGGCTATTATTTTCTTTGAAAAATGCTTCAGTTACCAGTATTATTCCATTAATGAGTTCTTGCCTATTGAGAAAAAAAATGATCTACTGAATTTAAAGTGTTTTTCATCTGAGATGCATTCTAACATTTATAATATGAACCATTCATTAAAGAAGCACACTTGCATTATATAGTTCTGAGTGGCAATATTTGGACTTCTGGCAACATGACATTATTAAATAAGAAACATTTGTGAATGCCTACGATGTTCTAGGGCCTGGATAACAAAACATGAAATTTATATGGCCAGTAAAACACTAAATGTTTTTCCCTTTAAAATAAGGAGAAAACCCTTTTATTTGCAACAACATTGCTGGAAGACATTTTTCACTTTAGCAGAGTTATACAAATCCAGGTTCATAAAAATAACAGAAATGAATACTATTTTATATGAAATAATACTGAAAATGACACTTAGAATTTCCACATATTCAGGCATCTGACTAAAATTTTTTTGATTTGTTAAAAAGCCTTTTGTTTTTTCTAGCATCACTAAATATAAAACATTTTAAAATGGAAAATGATCACCATCTGGAGTTCTTCCATTAAACTGTGAACTCAAGACAGAGTTTTAGTAATTTGTAGCATTATTTTCTCCCTTTGTGAGCTCCCTCAGTTAAATAGAGAAAAAGTTGTTAAGGCTAAAAATTAAATGACAAATAAATTGCAAAGAATCATAATCATTTGTTATTTATGTCCATTTAAAACTAAGGATGTATTATTTTGAGTCTCCATCTTAGTTGCCACAGTATGACATTCCCAGTTTTGAATAAATCAGCTGTTTGCTACATAGTGTGTCCCAACCTCAATGGAGAAATTTAAAAATTGCTAGTCATCCTAGATCAAATTTGACATGGAGAGTATTATGCTAAGTGAAATAAGCCAGTCAGAGAAAGACAAGTATCATACAATTTCACTTATATGTGGAATCTAATGAACAAAACAAACTAACAAACAAATAGAAACAGACTTATAAAGAGAACAGACTGACAGCTGTCAGAGGGGAGGGGAGTTGGGGGACTGGGTAAAAAGGTGAAGGGATGAAGCAAAAAAAAAAAATTAAAAAAAGAGGAAGAAAAAGTCATAGACATAGATAACAGTATGGAGATTACCAGAGGGAAAGGGGATGGGGGGAGGTAAAAGAGGATAAAGGGTGGGTAAATGGTGATGGAAGAAGACTTGACTTGGGGTAGTGAACACACAATACAATATATAGATGATGCCTTAGTATGGTACACCTGAAACCTATATAATTTTATTAACCAATGTCACCCCTATAAATTTAAAAACACACACACAGACGTCTAATTGAAAGTTGCTTTTTTCCCAAGTTTCCCAAAAATGTTCTTGATAAAAAATTTTTTAAAAAAGGAGCAGTCTTTAAGATGTTTTGGTTTCCAACTATGTACACTGATTAGTAAATGCCACATAGATTACTAAACAAATAGGAGGTGTCTCATTTTTACATGAATTCTGATAATAATCCTGGGTATGAAAAAATCATGGTGCCATCTTTAACGATGAAGCAAGGACTGTGATTTTCATAAATTCACCAAATAAATCAGAGGTATCACTATCAGGACAAGGACTCAGGTCTCTCAACATCCAGTTATGTATTCCTTTCATTAAGGAAATGGAAACAAAAGCCTAAATCAGAAATAACTTAATCATTGTGTTAGGAAAACCCCAGCTCCTCCTGTGTTTTACCTTCACTCTCACACTACTACCACACTCACAACACTCTTGACACCAGACCTGTGATGGCGTTTGCTGATACCAAGCAATACTGCAACATCAGCTAGTGTCCTACAATTTAATTCTGACAGTATCTACCTGGAGATAGCATCAGATCCCACAGGTTAATGGCTCAGTCCATAAGACTGCCTATTGCAAGTAGTAGGTCCACAGGTCACTCCAACTTGTTGCTAAAAATAAGAGGTCCTCATGAGTATTTAGAACATTTAAAATTTTAAAGCAGGTAAATGCATTGACTATTCAATCAGTAGATAAAATTAACAGCAACATCAATAGCAAACTCCTCTAAATCTTTGCCCTTAACAAATTTGGCAGGAAACTGATTTATAAACCAAGTTAATTTTTTCCCTCTCTCTAAGAGAGAAAAATTCAAGGGTAAAATTCCAATTAGTCCTGATCTACATCTTATCGCCTGAAGTGCTGTTACAACTAAGTTTAAAACTCTAGCAAAACGTTACCACATAAACATATGAAATTGCACAAGGAGAAGCAAATACTGAGGACCAATTACATTCTTAACTCTTCTTTGCTCTCGATAAACTAAAAATAAAATTAAAAAATACCCAGAGCCATAAAATCTAAGTTTCAAGGCAGAGAATTCTTTTAAGGTTAACCTGCTGATGGCCTGCACATGGTTAAGCTAATTAAGTCAAAACACAAATCGATTTGCAAATTTTTCTTGGTAGATCATCTTTTAGTTATTCATTTTAGCATTCCTAAGAAAAAAAGAATGCTTACCACCAGCCAAATAGTGCTTGTTTCAAACCATATTGGTTTACTATGTAAATGTACAGAATTAAAATAAAGAAAATTTTAATATTAGTCATCAATAAGCCAGCATTATCTAATGAATATCAGTTCCATACTTGCATTGAAAAGTAGTAAATGCATAAAATGTCTTCATTCAGAAGATCTTTGATATCAAAAGTTGTGACAAAGGCCCAGGTCTATGAAGGGACTAATTAGAATACTGCCCTTCATGTTACCTGCAAACCACCACATGTGGAAGAATTGAAAAAAAAAATCTTAAACAGCTACCACCATCCTTGATTTTATCTCTCCTTCAGGCTTTATCCCCACATCTGAATAATGAAGCACAGAATCAGCAGAAATAGTAAAATATATTTAATCTAAATGCACAGTTATCCGGGTTCCAGCTCAGATGTTAAATACTGTATTGAATAGAGATAGGATAGAGTGAGAGTTGAAAAAAACATGGAGATAGTCTTATATAGGTCTTATTTCCATATATTAAACTGCACACACATCCAAAAGATCGCTGGTGTGATTTTGTAGTTTCAGGGCCACATATCAGCTCTAGGGCAGACCTAGAAATAAACCCAAAGATCAGTAATGATTTCAGAAGCTATAGACATGAATGTTTATTTAGTTTCTCTGAACTCTTTCTGCAATGGAAGACCTTCAGAAATCATAAAACTGGAGAAACAAATCGGAGCTAACATTCCAAACTTGCCAAGGTCTTTCCAGACTAAGCATTGACTAAGATAACATCCGGCTGGCTGCAATTAAAGAGACAGCAATGTTATTGGGGACACATTGATTAAGTTGAATTATATATTTCTTAAGTGAAGTCTTTGATATTGTGTGGTCAAATACAGAAAAGCAAACTTTATTGATGCAGTTGCTAAAGAAACACAGAATTGCAATGTTGCTTTAAAGAATTTTGTATTTTGCTAGAGTTGTATTGTTAACACTTTACTTATTTATTTTCCTTTCTTTCTTTTTAAACATTTTTTAAACTGAAGACTGTTAACATTTTAACATCATTAATTTCTAGGCATAAAGCACAGAGTAACTTGAAGTTAATGTAAAAAAATACTGGATAAAAAACAGTCAAGAAGAGGATAAAAGTGGCAGAGCAAAAATAATAATAACAGTAATAACATAAACAAAAACAAAAAATGTGAAGAATATTAAAAAGCAATATAAGCCACAGTTTCTACACTCAAGAGGCTTTCATGTCGCTGGATAAAAGATATATGAATAGAGAATTAATAATACAAAACAGTAAATAAAAAAAACAAAATAAATTTTTATAAAACAAAACATTGCTGTAAGTGGCTATAGACGGTACCTAGAGGAAATGAAAAGCAAAGATTTGGGACAAGAGAAGGCTTATTAATATTTTTTTTAAAAGCTTAAAAATATATAGCTCTTTTAAATGATAAAAACTATTAAATGATTTATAAAGGTAGTAAATATTCCTAAGTGACTGAGTTCCCATGATAGAAATAGTATCTTATAGGGTCTATATTTCTGATAATCACTAAGTATGGGTCTTTAGCCAAGATTTCTAACTTCTCTGGATCTCAGTTCCTTCATTGGTAAATAAGAGGTTAGACTTCTTCTAGTGTCTATTGTTCTGATACTGAGCTGTTGAGATTAATAAATATGGTCATGTCTAAAGTGAGTATGATGTAATAACAGATGATCTGAGAAGGTACACTGTGATTAAGTCCTGCTGGGTTAAATCAATGAAACACAGCCTCACTTTTTCTAAAGGAGATTATCAAAAAAATTAGTACATAAAAAAACTAGTAATAATCTTTAACTCTGAAATAACAGAAAATTAACACTATCATTTAGACACAATCTAAAAATCTTAATTTTTCTGAAAGTCCACACAACACAAGATCCTGCTTTTTCAATTTGATTATTTTAACTTATTGTTACTACATTATATTCACTGTACAGAAGAAAAAAATAAATTACATTAAACTTTGCAATTACAAAGTCTTCAAGATCCATCCTCTGGTATTACTTAAAGGTGAAAAATGTCTTTAAAATAAGGTCCTATGATTAATCAGATATAAGAGAGACTGACTTCAGATTGAATTACACTTGCCAGTAACAATGTGTACTATAGAGAAATCTCAATGCATTTACTTAGTGTTCAAAAATTCATTATAGAACAGTCATAGAACACTAAGTGTTAAGAAAAATAATCTATGAAATATAGGTTGCAAAAGACTATCTACATTTCTAGTTATGAAAGCTTTTCAATTTTTTAATATTTTCCCTTCCATGTAAACTACTAAACTCTGTTCTAAGAATGAACACAACCTAAGACTTTCAAAAACCAAACAAAATAAAAAAATACATTGTGAATTGTGACAAAAGACACTTAAGTGGCGTAATAGTTTATTATAACTACAAACATAAGACTTATTAATTATAGGTTTTGTTTTTCATATAAGCTGAAATGATTATATTATTTTAGTTTTTATTATACCCTATGCATATCATTAATGAAAGCAAGAAAAAACCCCAGAGGCTTACTGCTAGATTAAAATATACAATTATATAATAACTATATATCAAAGTATAACATTTATTGTCTGAATTACATAAAAATTTAAATAAATCCTTTTTAAGACTTTTGTTGTTAAAAGATCATGGCAGGGTTGGGAGTAGGTTTTCTCTTAAATATTAACCTGGAGTTATTGTGCTTTGTTACAGAGCATGAAATATTTTTCCAAGAAAAAAAAGAATCACATTATGAAAATGTTAAGAGATATATAATAAACACAAGGTACTGCAAAGGCCCTATAGCTCAATGTACTCCATCAACCCAGGATATTCATTCATTAGAGTGGTGCCATCATACACATGGATGGTAGTGATACATTAGTTCCTGTAGATGTATTACTTTTACAGGTCAGACCAGAGTAATATTTTATAAAATTACAGTACATGGTGATTTCATTCATTTAGAACTTTCATTTCCTTGTCACAGCCTAAAATGAGTTTTTCTGAGCATGCATAGTCGTTTCATTTTCTATCTCTAAAATGTTTTAACTGGCCAACTAACCAATTGTTTAAATTGGTGTGACTACATGGGTTTTCTTCAATTTCACATTCTCACTTCTTATCTAGCCATCTTAGGGTTCAGCAAAAAGAAAATTAGTGGTAATGTTTTCAATTTAATTAGTATATTACATGTACTGTAATTATTAGTGGGAAATGTTATATTAATGAATCTAAAAGTTAGCAGTAAATTACCTTGTAGCTATTATCAATTTCCCAAGCTACTGCTCCTTAAGATAACCCTCTCCCTATGGTCCTTCCGGTAATTTTTCTTTGCCTGATAAACATGATGATTAAATAGCACACAGAGCAAACCTTTGATACTTTTTAAATTAAATCCATGCCCAGCCTAAGGGCTGTGTCTGATTTCAACTAAATGTGTCAGTTAATCAGATAAAAAATTATCAGTAACTCTAAGAAACAGCAGCCTTAGGCTTCATCAGTGCCAGGGAAAGCTGAACAAAATAAGACATTCAGACAATATCACATTATGTGTAAAGGTTACTGATAAGCCTATAACTAAACAGAACTGCTTACCACCGTTACAATGTCGTCTAGAAAGAAATAGTGTATTCAACATTCAAATTACTCTAAAATTCTAAAGAAAAAAATGTTATTTAGAGAAAAGTCTAGGGATATTTTACCCATACACTCATTCGAACATACACATGCATATATAAACAAACCTACATGAAGAAAATAAAAATATGCAGTGGATTAGAGAAGTGGCATTCATAAAACTAGATACTCAGAGAAATTATATTGAAAAAGAGCTAATTATCACAACACTACATCTAGGATAACTAAAAATTATAACAAATAAACCAAGTATTTAATGGTTTGGTAAAGGAAGGTGAATATGAATTCAAGATCAATTGTCTACACAGTTCTATCTAGTGTCTAAAATGATTCAATTCACCAATTTAAAAAATCTGGGATAGTCTAAAACAATAGCAAGATCCTAAATTAATTAAGCAGATCATTTTTAACCTGTGACACTGAGCACCAATAGTCATTTGTAATATTACTATTAAAATAATACATAATATGAGGGCCTGGTAATTTTAGTAAGAGGATTTAAAAGCTCCTACCACTATAAGGTAGAGGGTGGAAAACTTAAACTTTTTACAGCATATTATGATTTTCAAAGCATTCTTTGATTCCTAATTAAGATTGCTTTAACTATAGAAGGCTGTTATACACTGGTGTATCAGTAACAACTGTAAGAAAGAAACCACATCTGAAAAGAATAGAAAATTATCTTTGAAATACATAATGGGCAGTAGCTATGAAAAATCTATTTATAAAGCAGAACAGGAGTCCCAAACCCTCTGACAAAGAAAATTTCAAATTAATACCCTGTCATCTTTATTCTTCCCTTTGAGTACTATGATCAGATAATGTATTCAACTGCTGCAAGATTCTCATTCCTATTTATCAACTGCAACTTTTCAGTAAGTACACCTGTGACAGGAGGAAAACAGGGCCAATTCTACACATATATAAGCTGCTAAATATCAGAAACGCTTACAAATTAAAGTTTCCAACAGAATTTCAAATTTACTACCCACATAAGGATATAAGATCATTATATCTTAAAGTTTTCATTCTCAATACATTGAAAAGTTTAATACAGAACCTTGGAAGTCACTGCTCTAGTTAAGAATTATCTGAAGTGCAGAGGAAGTGGTTTTGCTTTCCTAACTGCTACAGGCAGCAATGTATACCTTTCAGGAAACCCTTTGACAATGGGAGTCGATCAGGGACTACAGTGCTTAAAATACTGTGTTGAATCTTAGGTTAATGCTTCTCTAAGACTTCTACACATTTCAGAGTTCACCAAAGAGCAGCTAAAAAATTATCATAGGGTTACAAGATGAAATTCAAACTGGTCACCAAGAGGTGACTTAATTTAGCTGTTTCCAGCATTCCCCAGGGCTTTCTGCTCTGTCTCATACTACAGGGTTCTTTAATGCATGCTCCTTTTGACCTCTGCATGGCTCACATTAATGGTCATACACTGTCCCTTGGAAAGCTCCACAACTTCAAATCTATGCAAGAGTGGTAACAGCTTGTTTAAACAAAAAGTGTAACAATTTTAAGGCTTAAAATTCTAACTGAAAAGAAAATTATCGTTTTAGTTGGACTCTATAATTACAGTACTAGGTCCTTCCTCTAAAAGAAACTAAACAGCAAATAAGAATAATGTTATTTATGGAAATAAAGTATTTATTATTGGATTATAAATGCAATTTAGTACATTTTAAAATGTATTTTCCTGAGTAGTGAATATGTTACTATTTTTAAAAGTACTTTAATGGTACAACTTATTTTGGTATGTGATGATTGATGTAAACTATATTAAACTTTGAAGAAAAGAAAATAAATTTAATCTTGAATAATTTTCTGATTTTACAGTAATAATCAGATTTTGCTCCTAGGGTGGGTTCAAGTCAACAAGAAAACCTTATATAACATTAGCTAAAAAAATCTAATGTCAGGTAGATGATTATTTGCACCCAAACATACATACATATTGCACTTTCTCACTTTATTTTATAAACTTTTTTTTTTTTTGCTTTCTCACTTCAAAAGCTCAAATATTTATAGAGCATTTGCCTTTAGGCAATTCCTTCAGGGAGTACTATGTAAAGATGATCTTCATCAGAGACCTGATGATGACATATTTAAAACTAAATTTGGCATTGAGAAGCTTCCCAAGAGTTAATAATCTAATGTTATTCTGCAATGATGAAGTGCCAATGACCAACCACAATAATTAAATCTAAAGGCTATTTGGTTTCTATCCCATATAAACAATTAAATCTAAAGGCTATATAGGTTTGTATCCCATATAAAATAGCAAATATAGGGTGTCCCAAAAAATGTATACAACACACTTTGAATAATTATAAAGGCAATGTTTATTAAAATACATTTCATTTTCAAAACTGAGCTATCAGCTGTTAAAGTATGTATACATTTTGGGGGGACAACCTGTATATTTGTGGGATTTTTACACAGGATGCCTGTAAAACCTAGAGAAGTTTAATATTTTTATCCTTAAATGAAATGTTTGTTTTAAAAAAGCACTATCATATTTACATATAGCATGCTAATAGCTAACCTAAGAATTTCATTAAAATAATCTAACAAGAGAATTTAAACTACCTTATATTTAAGATGGTGCATTATCTTTAAGAAAATATTTTCAAATAGGTTAAGAATTTGTCCTGTTTTTTTCCTATATGAAAGATATCACTGGGTAACAAAATAATAAGTAATGAAAAGTCTCTCTTTATAGAATATTCCAGCTAATAAATGAAGCAAGAATGAGAGAATAATTAATGTCATCATTTTGCAACATCCTTCTAAATAATAAATTTAAGTAACAATCATTAATAGCTGCTAACATCACAAAAAAGATAATTAGACATTATCTGTCTCCTCATGGAATAACATAAAACCATTTGTGAGTTAGTCTTAAAAATAAAAATAAAAAATCAAACCCGAATTCAATAAAACTTCTAGAGTAGCACTTTCCAACACAGCTTTTAGCATGATGGAAATCTGAACTGTCCAATATAGTAATTACTAGCCTTATGTTGCTACTGAAAAATTAACTCAAAATGAATCAAATACTTAAATGTAAGACCTGAAACAATAAATTACAAAAAGAAAACATATGGACCTTGGTTTCAGAGATGATTTTACACCAAAGACAAGAGAAGTAAAGGCAAAAATAAACGAATGTGACTATATCAAATTAAAAAGCATCTGCACAGCAAAAGAAACCACCAACCAAAAAAAGCAACCAACTGAATGGGAGAAGATATTTGCAAATAGCTCTGACAAGGGGTTAATATCCAAAATATATAAAGAACTCATACAACTCAATACCAAACAAATAATCCAATTAAAAAATGGGCAGAGGCTGCCCTGGCCGGTGTTTCTCAGTGGTTAGAGTGTCAATCCACACAGTGAAGGGTCGCAGGTTCAATTTCTGGTCAAGGGTACGTACCTGGGTTGCAGGTTCGACCCCCCAGCCCTAGTCGGGGCATGCGTGGGAGGCAACCAGTCAATATGTCTCTCTCACATCCATGTTTCTCTCTCTTCCTCTCCCCCAGCCCTTCCACTCTCTCTAAAAATCAATGGAAAATATATCCACGGGTGAGGATTAACATACATACATACATACATACATACATACATACATACAATTTAAAAAAATGGGCAGAGGATCTGAACAAACACTTCTCCCAAGAAGACATATGAATGGCCAACAGATATATGAAAAGATGCTTAATTTCACTAGCTATTAGGGAAATGGAAATCAAAACTACAATGAGATACCACCTCAAAAGTCATTCACTGCTGGTGGCCACTATATAAACTGGCATGGCCACTATGGAAAACAGTATGGGGGTTCCTCAAAAAATTAAGAATAGAGTTACCATATCACCCAGCAACCACTCTTCTGGGTATCTATCAAAAAACATTTATCCCCAAAGATATATGCACCCCTATGTTCATTGCAGCATTATCCATGGTGGCCAAGACATGGAAACAACGGAAATGTCCTTCAATAGATGACTGGATAAAGAAGATGTGGTACATATATACAATGACATATATACAATGGAATACTACTCACCCATAAGAAAAAATGAAATTGGCAATTTTAGATAACATAGATGAACCTTGAGAGTATCATGCTAAGCAAAATAAGTCAGACAACAAAAGTTAAGAAGTATATGATTTCACTAATATGTGGCATATAAAATTGACAGCAACAAATGAACAAACAAGAAAACAAACACACAAAAACTCATAGACACAGACAACAGTACTATGGTTACCAGAGGGAAGGGGGGTTGGGGATAGTAAAAAGTAAAGGGTGTCAAATATATAGTAACAGAAGAGATGTGACTTTGGATGGTTGGCACACAATGCAATATACAGATCATGTATCACAGAAATGTACACCTGAAACCTATATAACTTTATAACCAATGTCACCACAATAAATTAAAAAAGAAAGAAATGTGGCTAGTGAGACTGAGACAATAATCTTTAAATTTTACTTAGTTTTAATTAATTAAAACTTAAAGGTATATAATGACATGTGGCTAATAGCTATCATTTGGACAGGGCAATTTTATTTATTTTTATTTTTATTTTTTAATATATTTTATTGATTTTTTTACAGAGAGGAAGGGAGAGGGATAGAGAGTTAGAAACATCAATGAGAGAAACATCGATCAGCTGCCTCCTGCACACCCCCTACTGGGGATGTGCCCGCAACCAAGGTACATGCCCTTGACCAGAATCAAACCTGGGACCCTTGAGTCCGCAGGCCGACACTCTATCCACTGAGCCAAACCAGTTAGGGCTGGACAGGGCAATTTTAGATCCAACTATCAATTTATAGGAAATCACAAATAACAAAGAAACAGTACACTACACTGTGGCGATTTTACAAGTGACCTAGTTTATTCAACCAAGTTAAAAAAAGAGAGAAAACATATAGATTACAAGAGACTTAAAAGACATATCAACCAACTACAATACATAAAACTTATTTTTATCCTGATTTAAACAAAACAACTATAAAAACAAAACAAACAAAAAATGTGAGACATTTAAAGAACAACTAGAAATTTGGAGACTGAGTGGCTATTTAACAAGTTAAGAAAAAATTGTGAATTGTTTTAATGTGTGTTTATCGTATTTCCATTATATTTAGAAAGAAACCGTATCTCTTAAAGATAGTGAAATACTGATAAATAATATACAATGTCTACTATTAAATGAAACAAGATGGGATATGGCTTAATTGTCCCTGAAGCTGTTTAACAAGTACAGGGAGTCATTATACTACTTTATTTTGTTTAACATTTTTTAAAAGGGAAAATATATTGTATTTTTTCCATCACCATTTATCCCTTCTAGGCCCTCTTCTACCACTTTTCCCTCCCTCCCTCCCTCATCACCACACTGTTGTCCATAAAAGGTTAAAAAGAGAAAGTAAGGCTCCTAGGACTTCCAGTATGGTAGATTATTAACAAATATCCTCCCCACCAAAGCAATGATAAACCCTGGACAAACTGTCAAAAAACAACTATCTTATAGGTCTGAAAATTGAACAAAGGTATACATCCAATTAAGAAGTGGTTATATATGAAAAACTACTGAACTTCGAGAGTCTGTGCCATTCTTGCCGGGGGCTGCTCCATACCAAGGCAGGGCAAGCTCTGAAAAATGGCAGTTTTATTGACAGAGGAAGCTGACTAGATTTGGAGTGGGACATAGAAAATCCCCCACACCCAGCAGCATTGTCAGTAACAACTGTGATCTCCCTGGCAAATGAAGTGAGAAGACCAGTGCCTCAGATAGCCTGAGGCTACAGTCCTAGCTGGGTTAAACAATGGAGTTTCAGACTAACCAGATATTTAACAAGGAGACCCCAAAATGAGACAGCATAGAACTAATTGATAAGCTCTGCACACATACATGCAGTAGACACCAGAGAGAGCTCAAGCTAGCTATACATTCCTGGCCGATGATAAGGCTATGCAGACAGACACAAGAGAGAGCACTATCTGATTATAAAACATTCTAAATTTACTATAAAACCAAAATAATCAAGATAATAGTACTGGAATGACAACAAGTACAGGTCAATGAAACAGAATTGAGAGTCTAGAAATAAACCTTTATATTTATAGTCAGTTGATTTTTGACAAACTTTCCAAGGCAATTCAATGGGGGGAAAGGATAGTTTTTCAACAAATAGTACTGAGACAACTGGATATACATATGCAAAATTATTAATTTGGACCCTTACCTCACACCACACACACAAACACACACACACACACACACACACACACACACACACACACACACACAGACAATATATTATATCATGAACTTAAAGCTATGAGCAAGACTAGAAAACACTTAGAAAAAAACAAAGGAGAAAATATGAATGGTCTTAGCTTAAAAATAACACCAGAAGCATAATTCATAATAGAAAAAAAACTTACAAATTAGACTTCTTTATATTTAAAAATTTCACACTTCAAAAAACTGCATTAAGAAGATGAAAAGACGAGCCATGGACTGAGAGAAAAATTTGCTAATCATATGTCTGATAAAAGACATACTGTATACAGAATATATAAAGAATTCTTACAACTGAGTAAGAATGTAAACAAAAAGTGAGCAAAAGATTTAAATACTCTACCAAGTAAAACATATAAATGGGAAATAAGCATATACAAAGATTAACAGCATCTTTAGTCATTAGGGTAATGCAAATTAAAACACAATGAGATTCCAATACACACTCACTAGCATGTCTACAATAAAAAAGATAGGCAATCACAAGTGGTGGCAAGAATGTGGAAAAAACAAAATCCTCATTCATTGCAGGTGGGAATTTAAAATGCTGTGGTCATGTTTGAAAACAGTTGGCAGTTTCTTATCAATTTAAGCATAAATTTTCTACATGACCCAATAAGTTCATTCCTGGTGTTTATGCATGAGAAATAAAACCATACATACGCACATTTATATGTGAATGTTCATAGCAAATTATATCTATTAGACAACAATATATATATTACCAACATTTGATATATATATAATATATATATATACATATATATATATACATATATATATACATATATATATATATATATATATGCGCGCGCGCGCACACACACACTAGGAAACATCAATTTTCTATTGATTGGTGAATGAATAAGCAAAATGTGACATATCTATATAATGCAATACTATTAGCAACAAAAAGGAATGAATTACTGATATATGTACAAAATTGATAAACCTAAAAAACATTATGTTAAGTGGAAGAAACCAGATATAGAAGATTACATATTAGATGATTTCATTTATAAGAAAAGTTCAGAAGAGGCAAATGCACAGAGACAGAAAATGGTGGCCTGGGGTGTGGTTTGGGCACAAGGAATGATTGCAAATGGTACAGGGAAACTAGTTGTGGTTGAAATTTTCTAAAGCTGGACTGCAGCAACAATTGCACCACTCTGTAAATGTACTAAAATCAGTGAATTAACACTAACAATGGATGAATTTTATAGCATGTTGCAAATTATGCCTCAATAAAGCTACAAAAAAAACAACAATCAACAAGAAATAAAGGGTAGGAAGATATAGATGAAACAAGTTGGGCAATACCGTGAGTTTTTAAAGATGACTGGATTATGTATTGCTGTTTAAGAAAAACTTACTGGCTTAAAACTTATTACCCCAAAACATATTGGCTTAAAACAAAAAAAATTATTTCACAGATTTTGTGCTTTAGGAATCCAAGTGCAGCTTAGCCTGACACCTCTGGTGTAAGGTCTCTCATGAAGTTGTGATTTCATCTGAAGACCCAACTGGGGCGAGATCATTTCCATGGCTGTTGGAGGAATTGAGTTCCTTGTGGGCCTTTGGACTGACGGTGTCAGCTGCTCACTCTCTGTTAGCCAGAGGCCTTCCTCAGTTCCTTGCCACATGGGCCTCATGGGGCAGCTCACAACATGGCAGCTGACTAACGTCTTGGTAGTTGAGCAAGATAGCAGAAAAGAAAGCACACTAGATGAAAAACACAGTCGCTTTGTAACCTAATCTTGAAATGACAACCCATCACTTTTGCTGTATTCTGTTAGTTAGAAGTCAGTAGGTCCAGCCCATAAGTAAGGGGAGAAGATTATAAAAGGCCATGAACCCTAGAAAGCAGAGATATTTGGAGGCCATCTTAGAGGTTGCAAAATGCAATAAGGAGTGGGTACTTGATTTACACTATTCCTTCTACTTTTATATATATTTAAAATTATTCATAATAAAAATTCAAAGAGAAAATACTATTTGCAGATATAAATGGAAGCATTTCTTACATTTAACAAAATTTCCTAAGTTTCTACAAAGTAACAAAATAATAAAAAATGTCATTAAATGAAAAACAATGAAATGATGTTAAAATTTACTGACCATATACAAGAGACTGTTCTAAAAACTTAACATGTATTAATATAATTTAATTTTCACAACAATCCCCTGAGGTAGGTGTTAATATTATTCCAATTTTAAAGATGAGAAAACTGAGGCACAGAGGGGTTAAATAACTTTTCCGAGGTCACATAACTAGTAAGTAGTAGAGCCAAAAATTTCAATGGGTAGTGGAAGAAAGGGGGGATAGGACAGGATGGCACATGGGGAATATAAAAAGTTTAGAATTAGGAATTCTTGGTAACGAGGATTGAGGTTATTTGTGTCATTTGTTATCTTATTAATATTTAAATCATTACTATACAATTCCTGTGTCTGGGTATGTTATTATGTTAAAATAACTAAATGGTCCTAATCTCCTTTGTCAACCCAATTATAATATCAGGTCATTACAAACACAAGTTTATCTTGTGGTTCACTCTCTGCTCAAAACATCATGGATTATCTTCAGACAATCTTTCACAGCCAATGTAATTTTTCATTTATAGATATAAATACGGCCAGCTCTTCTTAAGTACTTTTTGCTCTTCCACCAAATCATATGCCTTCATCAGTCTGATCAGTTGACAAGGCAAGGCTTCCTTTTCCCATGATTCATTCTCTGTGTCAAAGTCAAACGTCTAATAATAATAATGTCAAACTAATAACTTGCTTTAATAGAATACTTCTGAATTTATGAAGTAATTTCATATACATTATTTAATCCTTCTCACCATGAGGCTATGATAAACTTAACCGTTTACTGTAGTATTGCTATATGTGAAATGATGAGTAGGTGGTGAATTCAAAACTTACCCCCAGACTCCTGGTTCTTAATCCAGAAACCTTCCCATTTTGCACTGTTCTTCTCAAAATGGTTCTGGAGTTTAGGAGAGCATAAACTGCTTGCTTGGTTAAGTAATTAAAAACCCATTTGAAAAGAAAAAAGAAGGAATAAATTGGACATTATGTAAAATAAAAGCTCTATGGGGCTATAAAAGAGAATAAAAAATAATGGGGGGGTGGAACAAAAACAAAAAAAAAAGGAAAACAAAATAGAAAATAAAATTTTAAAATAAAGGAAAAAATGGGAAAGAAAATTATAATCAGAAAAATGGAATTAAGAAATCTGGTTGTGGGTCACTAACCCTGTAATTCAGAAATAATGAGACTTGGTTTTTACTAAATTCCCTAATAGTACAAAATTGATACTGCAACTTTGTGCATAGCAAGCTTAAAATCACCTAGAAGCTTGTAATTTCAGTCATTGAATGTAGTAAACACATACTTAGTTATCTGTCCAGCATATATTTTTTAAAAAATGCCCACCCACCATATATGTGGCAACTACAGCTATTTTTTATTAGATTACTAGTGGCCCCATGCACGAATTCGTGCACATAGAAAGAAAATTATTAAGGGAAATATTTTAATATCGCTATTCACCCTATCTCTATAATGGAAATGTCAACCAAATTCACGATCAACAATGATAGATCAAAACACACGAGTGCGATTGGCGCCAGCAAGAGCTTTATATGTATTGCGCATACATGAGTCAATTTAGCCTTTTATATATATATAGATAAACTTGCTTAATTAGACCTGCTTTCTGATGAAGCTAAACTTTTTCCAGCCCAACCCAACTTCTCTTTCAGGTAATTGTCAGCAACACAGCAGTAAATATCAACATGAAGCAGAATATAGATCACACAGAGAGAACAAAGGATAAAATATTTAACTGCAGCAGTCTTTGACTATATTTTGCGCAGTGAGAAAACTTGAAGTCATTTTCAAGGTCCACCATTTCTTACTTCTATCAGTTGGGTCAAGTTTCTAAATCTCCATTCTGGCTAATGAAAAGAAAATAGGATTCCACCAAGTCACCTATCTATTTACTCCAGGACTTCGGTGAGGATCAAATGAGATGAGGCAAGGGAAAGAGCTTCACAGACATTTGGTTAAAGTCTGAAATGTTTCCACCTGACTATAAAAGCAAGCCATGATCCTGGGCTGAAGAAACTCCAAGGAGGCTAGTCGCAAGGGAGAGGAAGCCGGGCGTTACTACGTGATGTCATTACCCAGCACCCACAGCCACCCTTTCTGGGCTGGGCTGGGCTGGAGGCCACATTTTGCACCATGGGGTCTCAGCAGTGTCGCCTGCGATTTGGCGGGCTGTTACTCCAAATGAGATGAGGCAAGGGAAAGAGCTTCACAGACATTTGGGTGGTGGGAGGGCCTGTGTCCCACTTTGGGGAAGCCAAGTGTTGTTTTGTGGGTGCCAGGTCCGCGGTGCCATTTCTCTGTAAATAGTCAGTGTGCGTCACAGAAGCTCCTGCGTTGAGCATCTGGCCCCTCGTGGTCAGTGCATGTCATAACGACCAGTCAGACAGTTGGTCACTTAGCATATCAGCCTTTTATATATATATATAGATTTCATCACCACAGCAATAACTAATTAGTTCAGTAGTGGAAACTCCAAGCTGGGCAATAGTTTATTTCTCAGAAATTTGAAATTGGAACTAAAAGACTTCAGTCTTAGGCTAAGATGAACTCTTAAAAAGAGAGTTTCAATCTTGAAAACTATGAGCAGCTGTGTTTTCTACCACATCTGAGAAAATCAGTCTACTCAGAGAAATTAGAGTGGATGAGCAAAGAAGCAGAAATGAGAACTAAGAGTTTGAATCTGCTATTATCCCTAGTCCTGGTTTCATGAGATTCACTTCTGTCCTTAAAAATGTTTTTACTATCTTAAACGAGCTTAACTTGGTTTCTGTCACTTATAACCAGGGACCTAACTAATACATTACATAAAAAGAATGTTACGCATATTAATAAATATTAACTAGAATTAAAACCAAAACTTATTCTCTAAACTCTTACTGAAAAGGACCTTTATCATTCTAATGTTTGCATTTCTCTGAATAGTCAGCAAAAATATTTACTCAAGAGCAAATATTTAAAAATATCTTCGTATATGATAAAGAAAATCCTGAAGTATACAACAGAGTACATAGAATAAAGTCGTTTTTTTCACCAAAACCGATTTGGCTCAGTGGATAGAGCGTCAGCCTGCGGACTGAAAGGTCCCAGGTTCGATTCCGGTCAAGGGCACGTAACTTGGTTGCGGCACATCCCCAGTAGGAGGTGTGTAGGAGGCAGCTAATTGATGTTTCTCTCTCATCGATGTTTCTAACTCTCTATTCCTCTTCTTCCTCTCTGTAAAAAATCAATAAAATATATTTTTAAAAAAATCGTTTTTGTCTACATAATATGTTAAATATAAAAACCAAAAAGGAAAAATATTAATTATTGTGTGTATGTGAAACCACATAGAGCCACAGCCTCATTTTCTTTAGGTCCAGTATTAAACAAAGTAATATTTTCTCATAATAAATTCTTGTGTGCCTCTTCATTCGTGCTACTTTATTTAGAATTTGTCTTTTCTGAGATAGCCTCCTGCGACATGCGTCTCATTTTCATGAGGGTCCCTGAGAGACTTGAGCATACAGTATTTACTTCAGTACAATATCAACAACATATTGCACAACATTTCATTTAAAATAATAATATAAAATGTTGAGCCATCTTTCCATTTGAAAAAATATATCTGGAAGAATGTAATGTCTGACAAAATTCACATTGCTAAACACACTATGCCATTTCAGTTTGCTTTGGGAATTTTATGATATATATTTAAAGAATGGAAGAATGGAGACAGATAAAAAGCTGTACAATACCACAGAAGAGAAAATTAATGGATATCTACCTAGTGTCTGGCAAAGAGTAAACAAAAACACCATAAGTTTAACTGACTACCTGGCTTGGCTAAAAGTGAGTGACTGCATTTGTAGATAAAGAAAATTTTTCTGCAAAGTAGACTGTTACTGAAATTAATCATCTGACCTGTCACGGTCAACATCAAACATGAAGCAAATGAAGCAAGATAATTAATTCACCTATCATGTTATTCAAGCTTTTTTATTCAGACAGCTTGACAGCTAACAAATGAAAATTATTTCCCTGCCTTTTTATTAGTAATAGTAATCTATATAAATAAGATTTCCTAAGATTGGACATTTTACTTTCACAAAAGATTATTTCCATTGGCCACTAGTGATTGAGATTTTCAAGTATGAGAGCACTGCTAACAAATCACTGACTTGCTAAATTTAAGTGCATACTCTGCTAAGAATTTCACATGTGTTATTTTATTTAATCTTCACTAAAACTTCATAAGGTATGTGTGTGTTGTTTTACTTTTGATTTTATAAATAAAAAAACTGAAGTACAGAGGAATTAAGTAACTTGCTCAAGAACATACAACTACTAATGCCCTATGGCACCAGGATCTAAACCAGGACAGGTTGGCTCCAGAGGCTGGGCTTATAACCACTACACTAAAACAAGACACAAGACAGAACTTTGTAAGTACAGACCCAATGGGTAAACACCTGAAGGGTCATTACAGGCATTTTTAAGAATCTTGAAGGTCAGGTTTAGCAATTCCAGAATTTTAGAGATTAAGTAATTCAACTCTGATTTATTCATATGGAAACCAAGGACCATAACTCTTTATTCTATCTAATTTCACTTCAGGACAGCTTTTTTGCTATCGAGAACATATGAAGTGAGTTGGTAGGAAGGGGAGTGTTGGGACAAGGGTTAGACTGAGTGGCTTAGGAATAACAGGAGGGAAGAGGAACTATGTACTTAACACATGTACAGGGGCAAATAGTGAAGTGATAATGTAGAGAACTCGTGTAGTTCAAATGGGAGTATTTTAATAACATTTTTGCTTCTCTTGCTGTATTTTTGAGTCTGCGATTAAAATGTATTATTATACATCAATTTTTAGATTCTATTAACATTAAAGATTTCTATCCTAGCATAACATAACATAGGTTTCTAGAGAAACTTCAGAGCCAACTGTCTGGGTTCAAATCACAGTTCCACCATTTATTAGCTGTGTGAGGCCTGGATGAAACAAGTTACTTATCTTTCTACACCTCATCCTCCTTATCTATAAAAAAGAAAGAATAAAATAGTATTGTGAGAGTTATTGTAATAACTGTGTTAATACATGTAAATCCTTTAGAACAATGGCTATTCAAAAATTTTTTAGTTGCTCAAAAAATATTACCTTTAGTTATTATTACTCTTACTGCTATTATTAGTACTATCATTATGACTATTCTTTGTCATCTCAATGACCCAAAGTGAAGTCTGTGATGTACTATTTAATGATTTCTGGATAGCTACAAATGATAACAATTTGTGCAATGCAGTTTAATGTTTGCATATATTCATTATTTTGGAGAACCAAACTCCAAAATACCACAGCAACGGAACCACAGTAGTTCTTTCTATTGTCAACTGAAAACAAATTAACAACACTGGATACCTATTTGGCAAAAACTAAAGAAATAAAAATTGTGTTAAAATAGTTAAGGAGAATAAATATCTGGAGTTTTAGAAATACTAAGTAGCTGAGTTTTTAACTTTTTCAATGAAACCCACACTTCAATCTAATTTTCCCATTGTCCTCCAAAACATTACTTTTAAATTTCACAGAAACTAGGAGACACCACAAAGCTACAATTTCCAATGAACAAAAAAATTTCATTCTTCCACTATTCTCCATACCAAAATTATCCATTAGTAAATCCTATCAACTTTCCTCCATTATAGCAGCAATTAACATTCAAATAGTCTATGAGCTTCAAAATTAGTTCATGATTTTAAACACATTTTAACAAATGAGCAATAGGAAGAGATAATTTAATAAAACATCAACAAAGAGCCCAGAGCAAATATTTTACTTAACAAATATTAAATGCTGTATTTGACTGTTAAGTAAAATATTGTATGTAGAAAATCCAAGATTATTAACAGAAACACCATTAGAATAAATAAATTTAGCAAGGTCACCAAATATAAGGTCAATACTCAAAATTAAAATTGCATTTCTATATTGCAGCAATAAGTAATTTGATAGCATTGTTATAGGCTGAATTGTGTCTCTCCAAAATTCTTACAGTGAAATCTTAACCCCCAGTACCTCATAATGTGACTGTATTTGGAAATAGGGTCTTTAAAGAGGTAATGAAAGTAAAACTAAGTCTAACCCAATATGGGTGAGCCCTAATCCAACATAACTGATGTCTTTATAAGAAGAGGAAATTAGAACACAGGCCTACATACAGACAACAGAAGGAAGATCTTGTAAATACACAGGTTGAAGAGGGTCATCCATTTGCCTAGGAGAGAGGCTTCAGAATGAAACCAACTCTACTGACACCTTGATCTTGGACTTCTAGCCTCCAGAACTGTGAGGAAATATATTTCTGTTGTTTAAGCCATCCCTTCTGTGGTACTTTGTACCAGCAGTTCCGGCAAAATAATACATATTGGCACTAGCATCGCAGAACACCCAGACATAAGTCTAAGTGAGTATGTGCATGACATCTACACAGAAAACTTCAAAACATTAATGAGAGGAATTAAAGAAGACCCCCCCCTCAAATAAAATGGAGGGGTGTACTGCACTAATGGATTAAAGACTTAATAATGAAATGACATGAATTCTCCTCAAATTAATCTATAGCTTCAGTGTAATCCTAATAAAAATTCCAACAGATTATTTTTGTTGGAATTGGCAACTTGATTCTAAAATAGCTGAAAATAGCCATGGCACTCTTAAAGAACAAAGTTGGAGAAATTACACTACCAGATAGCAAATTTATTATAAAGCCACAATAATTTAAAAAATAAACAATAGCTTCCAAAGGAGACAATAGGAGTATATCTTCATGACTTTGGGATGGGGGAAGATTCCTTAAGCAATGTATAAAAATGTCTTATCTCATTAAAAGAAAAAATTGATCATTCTAATTATGTTTAATCAAAAGAGTAGAAGATATTGTTCTAGCACAGAATAAAAAGTATCTGCGATACATCTATCTCACAAAGGACTTGTATCAAAAATATAAAGAACTCCTAAATCAATATGAAACACAGAGAATCAAATATTAAAATGGACAAAAAAAAACTTGACTAGGCACTACTTCCCCCCCAAAAAAAATACCAAAATGGCAAAAAATCATGAAAAAATTTCAATTTCAGTAGAGAAATGCAATTTAAAACTATAATGCAGAACATTGTATACTGCCAGAATGACTAACACTTATTTATTTGTCAATGCCAATGCTGACAAGAATGTAGAGCAACTGGAACTCTCATACTTTGCTGGTGGGGATATAAATTGGTAAAACCATTTTGAAAAGCCTACTAAAGCTGAACATATGCATACCCTATAGCCTAGCAATTTGACTCCTACAAACATTCTAACAGAAATGGGTACATATGTACTCCAAAGATATATACAGAATTATTCATAGCAGCACTTTCTGTAAAGCCTCAACTGAAAATAACCCAAATAGTAGAATGAATAAATAAAATATGGCATATTCATGTACTAGAATACTATCCTATATAATAAAACCCTAATATGTAAATTGACCAAATGGCAGAACAACAGGTCGCTATGACATGCACTGACCACAAGGGGAAAGACGCTCAATGCAGGAGCTGCCCCCTGGTAGTCAGTGCACTCCCACAGGGGGAGTGCTGCTCAGCCAGAAGCCGGGCTCACGGCTAGCGAGTAAAGTAGCAGTGGTGGGAGCCTCTCCCACCTCCATGGCAGCGCTAAGGACCCCTCAGGGGATGTCCGTGGGGAGCGGGCCTAAGCCGGCAGGCAGACATCCCCTGAGGGGTCCTGGATTGGAGAGGGTGCAGGCCAGGCTGAGGGACCTCCCCCCCACCCGCGCCGTGCATGAATTTCGTGCACTGTGCCTCTAGTTCATCGATGAGCATTCAAATATTTTTTAAGTAAATATTTTAATTGAAATGTAATATACATATAAAAAAGTGTATCAAATGGGATAGCTTGATGAATGCTTACAAATAAAACAACCTATGTAACTAGTGCCCAAATCTACCTACTTCTCCAGCCTCTTCACATTCACTCTTAACTCATTCTGGGCACTGTAGCCACAGTGGCTTTCTTTCTGCCTAATACTATTCACCAGGCTGCTCTCCTGCCTGCTAGGGGCCTTTGCCCATGCCTGTCTCTGGGATGGCAACACTCTTCCTTTCTAGCACTTATTCAGATACTATCTGAATGGAGAAACTCTTACACTTAAGCCTCAAGGAGCCTTTCCTAATCTTTGACCAGATTAAATTCCTTCTCATGGCCTCCTGTACTTTTCTCTGTAGTATCTGTCATAGCTGCAGTTTTATGTTTTAGATGGTTTATTTGATTAATGTCTGTAGACACTAATAACTAATTATGTAATTAATTAGTAATTAACATAGACATTAATTACTAGACTCTAAGCAGATGCTCACCATTATACTCCCAGCAGAGAGCATAGGGCCTGTCACACAATAAGTTCTCAATGAATATTTGTTATATAAATGAAATTAAAGAGACATAAGAAAATCAAACTATAAAATAATATCATGAAAACAAGAAATTGATATTGGTGAGTTTTCCTTAATACTGAAATTTTAATTTTTGCTGTTGTTCAAGAGTAAATTTCCAGCTATTTACACATTTTGGAAACCATCATTGACATCAAGATATAATTGGAATCAACTCTGTTTTCTAAAAAGTGTTCTTTTCTCATACAGCAAGTTTCCTTGCACTAGAGAGGGTACTCCTAAGATTTTTTTTTATAACCAAATCCATATTCAAAAGTTAACAAGGCAGAGCTCCATAACAAGGTTAAATAGTTAAAAACAAACAAGCAAACTATCAATGCTAAGTGCTGATAAAAATGTGGAACAACTGGAACTCTCATGGATACATTGCTGGTGGGGGTATAAACTGGTAAAGGAGACTCTGGGTAGAAAATAAAACAAATACCAACAGAACCTCTACATAATTATTTTCAACCACTGTTGCCCTACCAACAAATAATCTCCCATTCAGAGTTTAGTTTTCTATTGATGAATACAAAATTACAAGCACTCTTATTTTTCAACAGTAAAAGAAAAGTAAGTAGGTGACATTAGGGTATTTATTAATCCTTTGTAATCTAAATTAACTTAAACTAAGTGATAGTATTTTAAAAGTATTCTCAATTCTAAAAAAAACAAAACAAAACAAAACAAAACAAAAAAAACACCACTGATTTACAAATTACAAATAGCATAAAATTTTAAAAGGAATATTTGAAAATTTAAAAAGCTAATTGAAATAACTCCTGAAGTAAATTACGTAAAAAGAAAAAAATGTAACAATATGTTGTTACGCAGACATTTGTTAAACTTACCTGTGGATATCTCATTTTATTTTTAATTCATTTAAGTAGGCATGTAGGCATCTATTTCTAGTTGGCATCATTACTGATTGTAGAGTGGGAGTGCTATTTGTTTGATCCTGTGCTTTTGGCATGTGATTCTTTCATCAGTGATATAGTTAAGTGACCATCATAAAGTGACTTCATTATATTTTGTTTGTTGCCCAGAAAGGTAGACTTTGAGCAGCTGTATTCATTTAAATTCGTATTAATGTTGTATTTTCTCCTCTGAAGTATAAAAGGTTATTCTCATAGAAATTTTATTTAGCAATTGTTGTCTGCAACAATTTTTGGAATGCTTTGTTTATATATTCCATAATAAAACATATTTACTACTTACCTTTGATGTAACTAAGTTACTTTCAAAACAGTGATCTTACTACCAAACACCCCTAATTTTCTTTTCAATTTAATTGCAGTTAAATTTTAAAAACTATCTTCTTTTCAAATTTCTGATTTCCAACCACACATGGGCTCTGGGCAGCTCGACAATCCTCAATCCCCCTTTCCTTTCTTCTAATAAATCATTCCAAATATTTAAAATTGTTCTCAAATCCTTTAATTACTTCCATCTTCTCCACCCATTTGAGCTACATGGTCTTGACTCTAAGTTTTCAGAGAAAAATAGCAGCTGTCTCATTTCTAAGTATATCTCTATTTTTCTGTCCAGAGCTAACCCAGCATCCTGTGCTCTTCACACCATCACGTCGATATCTTCCTGGATCTTATTCAATCACTTGTACCTTCAATAACTTCTTTTCTATTGGCTACATTTTCTTAATTTATAAATACATTCCAATCTCTCTCATTTCATAAAACTCTTTCCTTCTATTGATTAGCTATTTCTTAGTCGTTATCAAAACACTTCATGGGGGAAAAACAACAACCTACTCTTAACTCTAAATAATAGCATAACAATAATAATAATTAACACTACATTAACCCATTCAATCCTCACAGAAACTCTGTTAAGTTAGTCAGTTTTTATCTCTGTGTTATGGAAGAAGAAACTGAGGCACAGAGAGGTAAAGAAACTTGCCTAAAGTCACATAGCTAGTAAGTGGAAAACCAAGTACCAGAGTCCAAGTTCTTTCCCACTATGCAACACTTCATCCCCAGGGTGAGCATGTTTACACACATGATTTTGATTATTAATTATATGCTGATAATCACTATCATTAATTTATCCAGACTTGATTTCTCTGTATTTAGTTTCACTTCTTTCTATTTTGAGGTACCTTACTCTCAATATATTCGAAAGACCTAGCCTCCATCTCTCCTCTCCCTATGCTGCCACTATGCTAACTACAAAATACAAATCTATCCATTTTGCTTCTCACTTCAAATCTTCAATGACTCTCCATTACCTATAGAATGAGATCACCAGTCTTCAGCAAGGCGCACAAGACTCTTCACAACCTGGTCCAAATTACCTTCTCAGTCTTACTCCTGCCATACTTACTCATACATATCATCTAATCACTAAACTTTGAAAAGTATGTTATACTTTGTCATATCCTTTGCTCCACACAGAATGTTCTCTGTTTGTGAAGTCATTCTTATCTTCTCCTCTTGATAAATCATTCCTAATCTGTATTTTCCCAACATTTCTATATTCCCACATTTGTTTAAAAGAATAAAATAACTATCATCACAATACCATATTGCACTATCATTAGTAATCTAGAGGATGAGCTCTGAGAGAGCTGGGACGTTCTCTTATTGATAATTTGTATTCAGTACCAAGAGCAAAGCAGTCACTCAGAACACATTTGATGAATGAATAGATATAACTCTTCGTTAATATTCAAAATCAATGTGCCCTGGACACAGGAAGATAAATTAATAATCATAGAAGATATCATAATTTTAATTAATCATTATTTGCCTATAAAATGCCTAAAAACTTAGTAACACACAGAGGATATTTTTACAAGTATAGACTTTCTTGAAGTGCCAGTAATTAATACAAGTGTAGACTCTCTTCCTTGAAGTGCCAGTAAACAAAGAACTCTAGCATCTACACAAGCAATCTTTGAGTAAATAATAAAATACATTAAGACAAAAAGAAGTCATAAATGTAAAACCTGTATCCAAGCCACAAGACTTGATCATAAATAGCCATCAAATTACAAATATTACCAAACATTCCCCATGAAACAAACACTGAAGTGTTAGGCTGAATAGTTTTCCCTATTACACTAATTCCTAGGTATATAAAATATTTTGGCACTAGTATGACACAGCCATGGCATTTACCAAATGGTTTATTAAATTACATTTATAAATCACAAAGGCATCAGCTTACATGTACAACTGAATATAAGTGTGAAGTGGACTGAAGCTGTCTCACGGAGCCACGAGTGTGGGAAACTGCATTGATCAGTTTTGCTATAACAGAAAAGGTAAATTGCATTAAGTAGATCTTTAAAAAATTCAACCAAAAAGCAATGTGATTTCCAGTATGTTTTAAGTGGTTGTTTCCTCTGCAGTCATTTCCTCTTAATTCTATTGAGAAAATAAAAATGTAAAGGTTATAAAATAAGGTGATGATAGAAATGCAAGTAGCACAAACAGAGCAGAGTAATGATAAAATACCCAAGCAGTTTGGTTACTTAAATTACTTAAATGAAGTCAATTAAATGTGGCTTATTTCTTTAAAAACTGTTGAGTATCTCAGTGAGAGCTTTTTTCTTAATTTATATAAATTCAAATATCAATAATGTTTGATTCTATTTAATAATGTGAGTGGTCTTTGGTGACTCTGATCCTGAAGTTACTGTCTTGCTTTTATATGCTAAGGTTCACACATGGGCTGGTCTAAAGTTCAGAGTTCAAAATAATTCAACTTTTAATATATATAATGAAAAATTACACCTAAGTCACTCACCAGAACAAAAAAGCAACATTAATATTGCTGTTGTAGACTAAACAAAAGCAGGAGTTGTCGTCAGTCTTTAAAACTTTTACTGTTTTTCTAGCCTCAAACAGGAAAAGCATTTTGGAAATACAGGGCTCATTAAAGAAGCCCTTTAAACTACTGTTGGAACTTAGGATTTTTGCCTCATAGGTGGAACTCTACGCAAAGATTTAATGACCATTCTTATTTATATTGGTCAGTATTTTAAAATTTTATACTCTAAAGAGAACAGCTGATGTTTGGCATCACAAAGTTCATCATTAAAACTACAATATATCAAATTCAATTCACAAAAAGAGAAATAAAACTTGTATTTGTTAAGGAAAACCTTATCATGTATGGTTTACTTTTCTTCCTGCATCACCAAATTTATATTTTTATCTTACTTAGGACATATGGCATAACAATAAAATTAATTAAAAATAATTCAATGCAAATACTAAATAACCAAAGTACTAGAATAAAAACAAATCTCTAGGAATGCTTAAACAAAAATTCTGGAGCTTGAAAAAGAGATACTTACATGCTTTCCTGCATTAACAAAGGGCAGGTAATAGTGATGGCTTGTATGACAATATTGTCTTTGTTAGGTTAGCCCCAACAGAACTAAAGATTTCCTGATTACAACTTTGTAATCTAAGTCAACTGAAAAGATTTCTGCAGAAGGGAAACAAAGAGGAGTCTGAGTGCTAGCATTTAAGTGGACTACACTACCTAAGTTTACTCTTCAGTGAGGGGCACAATAAATAAGAGGAGCTCTTACTTCCACAGCCCATGCTAGGTCATGACCTGAACTCACTGTACTGGTGTAAAAGAGAAAGCTGTGCAGGAGTCTCAGATTTGCATGCTTCTCCGCTTCACCTTCAGAGTCCTGTAATCGCATAGGGCCTTACCACGAAGTGTTCACTCTATACTGTATTGCATTGTCAAGATTTATAAACAGTTGCTTTTTTTATTATAATGAGCCAATTATGAGCCAGTCACTCAAGCAGTCATTAACAATAGATTTTTTTAAATTGCATTTTAAATGAATTTTTATTTTGGATAAAAGCCCTTAAAAGAACCTATGGCAAAGGGAAATCATACATTGGATTAACAGCAAAATCTGTTTAATAATGACTTGTCTTTTATTTACTACAACAAAATAAATTCCAGTGAGATTGCTAAAAAACTGACAGTGTCAGGGAAAAAAAGGCTGGGGGGTTGTGGGGGGGGGGGGGCGGGGAGGAGTAGTGGATGGAGGAGCAAGTTGTACGCAATACTGCTAAAAAAATTAAAATGAAATCATGTTTCTTTTTGCATGCAGCTATCCCTTTGTTCTTTCCTAATTTGAAAGCCCAAATAATACATTATTTTATCAACATAGACTTTGCTCTCTATATAGAAATTTTCAGGATTAATATTTTATACATAAGTTAATAATGCTTAATGTAATTATAAAATAAGCTAAATCATAAAGAAAAAACAAACAATTTTTTCTCATTTATAAAAGCCATGTTAAAAGTTATTTATTAAAACTGTTGTTTAAACACTATAGTGTAAAAATCTTTATTCACCTCAATGGATGTATGAATAAAAATGCCCTTGCTGAAGATAAAAAGAAATCTTAAAGAAATTTTTAATGAACATAGTTTGTGATCAGTCAGATACATAAATGTGTTTTTTTAAGCTGATTCTGCTGAAACCTCTTAAGTCTTAATCATAATTAAGACCTTGCTACTCACGTGATTTAATAAATCATTAATTAGGGCGTTTTTAGGACATATCCTGACATTAGAAAAACCCTCTCTTTGGAGGCTATACATGTCGTACTCTGGATTTTAACTTTTTTTTTAAGTATATAAACATATATATATATTTTAAAAAGTATATAAATGTGTATATATATACTTTTTAAAGTATGTAAATATATATAAAAAGTATATATATATTTATGTGCATATACAAAACTGTTCCAGAAAGTGTCACAACACACTCTGATTTTTGTTTTTAAAAAAGATACACACTTTTTTTAATGTTCCAGGTTTTAAAAACCTTATATTTTCTGCCTCAAGAATGGGCTGACTGAAAGCAGGAGGTTCTGCAGCTTCTGGTTAATTAATCTGTCCGCTGAATGACAGTGCGCCTAGGGGCATGGCGCTAGCATCCCACACAGGGTCCCAACGTGCTTATAGCCTTGGATAGCTACATTCTGCACGCCAAGACTTTGCCCAACAAATAGCAGAGAGGCCTTCAGAGCTTTTCTTCTTCTGTCTCAGACATTCCATTTAATTAATGCAATCCCTCTTTATCTTAAAATTTTAATAAATTTAGAAAGTGAGGCAAAATCAACATATTTATGCCACTGATGCAGTAACTAGTTGCTCTAGCACTTCCCGTATGTATCCAAAAGGCTTCTTTACAAGGCATAAAGAAAATGAACGCAAAGAAAATGTATTAAGATGTTCAGATATTTTCAAACATGCTCCTTGATCTATTAAAAAACATATTTGTGTAACCCAATGTTTAAGAATTCAATGAAATGAGTCTGGCAATCCATTTCACTGGGCTTAAAGATTTTATGTTATAAAAATATAAATCATATACCCACCTCAAAACATTTTGAAAATTACTAATACCTAATCTTTAGCAAGGTAAGGCAATTTTTTTTAGCAACAGGATACAAAGGACATTTCCTAATCCTTTTTACTGTCAGAACAAAACATCTTTCAAAGCAAGATAAAATCGCTACATCATGAATGTTAATATCATTCTGAGATAAATAATACCTTATGACTGGAAAAGACCATCCCTTTAAGGGAGAAATGTTGTGTTAAAGTGGATTATTCTTTTAGTAGTGTAATAGAATGGTTTCTACCTAGTCCCAGATGGAAAATCAAAATCTGCATTTAAATGGAAATATTTTAAAACAGGACAAAAGGCTAAAATCATAAGGAATACCTCCTTTCTTACATTTTAAAAATCCAAAATGCTTCATGAGAACTTTCCTGGAAAATATGGTTTTAAGATTTTGTCTGTATGTTTGTTTCAGTTTTCTGAAGAGTTTGCAGCGCAACATAATTTCACAGATACCATTTGTGCCTATTATACCAAATTCACAAATTGGATCAAGAAGTTGGGCTGCAAAATTTGTACTATTACAAAAACAGATTTATGATTCAGGCGTATGCAGAGTTAAAATGAGTCCTCTATTTTCTTCCTTTTTTTAACCATGCTGTTTTATATGTAATTCTTAGAAGGCAATAGCAGTTTGATGAAATCAAATAAAATCTCAGTTTCTTCAGCATTGATTCAAATCACCATCATAGTTAGAGAAAAGAGAAAGCAAAATGCTAGGCATTATTATAACAACTGCTCTTTGCGACCTGAAAGATTAATTTTCACTTCTTCGATAGTTGGGGCAATTTTCTTAAATCCTGAAGGAGCCTGACAGCACTGCACATTTCTTAATGCTTGCATTTACTTTTACATTATAAAACAATAAAACAGCAGGATAATGTTCATACAGTTTAGAAACTTGTAACATTACCACAAATAATTCTACTGTATTATGGCAAAACATAAGCTTTTAAAATGTGGGCTTACTAAAGAAAGGACAATCTATATTCATTGAAAGTAGTACACAGACAAATAAGATTCCGAATATAACTTAAATGTGGTACCTAGTTATAAAATAACTAGTGGCCTGGTGCACGAATTCATGCACATAGAAAGGAAATTAGAAGAAATATTTTAATAACGCTATTCACCCTTTATAATAGAAGTGTCAACCAAATTCACAATCGACAATGACAGATCGAAACACACGCGTGTGATTGGCACCAGCAAGAGCTTTATATGTATCGTGCATGCGCAAGTCAATTTAGCCTTTTATATATATATAGATAAACTTGCTTAATTAGACATGCTTTCTGATGTAGCTAAATTTTTTCCAGCCCAGTGAAGCACTCCAACTTCTCTTTCAGGTAATTGTCAGCAACACAGCAGTAAATATCAACACAAAGCAGATTATTATTGTAGATCACGCAGGGAGAACAAAAGGTAAAATATTTGACTGCATCAGTGTTTGACTATATTCTGCACAGTGAGAAAACCTGAAGTCATTTTCAAGGTCCACGATTTCTTACTTTTTTTCAGTTGGGTCAAGTTTCTAAGCTTTCTAAATCTCCATTTTCTGGCTAATGAAAAGAAAACAGGATTCCACCAAATCTCCTATCTACCTACTCCAGGACTTCTGTGAGAATCAAATGAGATGAGGCACGGGAAAATGCTTCACAGACATTTGGTTAAAGTGTAAAATGTTTCCACCTGGCTATAAAGCAAGTCGTGTTCCTGGGCTGAAAAACTCCAAGGAGGCTAGTCGCTAGGAAGAGAAAGTCAGGCGTTGCTACGTGATGTCATTACCCGGCACCCACAGCCACTGTTTCTGGGCTGGGCTGGGCTGTGGGCCATGGGGTCTTGGCAGCGTCGGATGCGATTTGATGGGGTGTCACTCCGGGGGGGTGGCAGGGCCTGTGTCCCATTTGTGGGAAGCCGAGTGTTTCTTTGTGGGCACCAGGTCCACGGTGCCGTTTTTCTGTAAATGGCCAGTGCATATCACAGCAGCTCCTGGATTGAGCATCTGCCCCCTGGTGGTCAGTCAGCGTTGTAGCGACCAGTCGAACGGGCACTTAGCATATTAGCCTTTTATATATATAAATAGTATTTTTAAAGCTTTAAAAAAGTAAAATCCATGCTGGATTGAGTTTTCTTTGTCATAAATTAAAATACAATTAATTTTCAAACACAATGCTTACCGACAAGAGAAAGGCTTCCCACCTTTCTTTGAATTTATAATAGAATAAGTGGCTTCTGCCATCTCAGGAACCAACCATCTATAATAATAAAAGTGTAATATGCTAATTAGACCAGACGTACTTCTGGACGTCCTTCCGGACGAAGCCAGGGTTGTGAGGAAAGCCCAGGTCCAGGGTGCCTGCCAGTGGCCAGAGGGAAGCTCGGGACCCGGGTGCCAGAGGGAAGCCGGTGCCGGCAGCCGGAGGAAGGAAGGCCTACTCTTGCACAAATTTCATGCATCGGGCCTCTAGTACTAGATAATTTGATTATTTTTCCTCAACAATGTTGTCAACCAAGATACTTTATAATGACATGTTTAAAGATTCAGGCGTTTTGACGATGGTCACATTTGACTGTTGCACTGCAAGTAATAGGCCAACCTGCAGAACTTGGCCATACCATCTCTTTTCTAAAACCAGTTCATCTTCTAATAACTGCTGCAGGTTCTGATACATTCTTATGGCTAGAAGCTGCCTGTTTTTGTACAGCAAACCATGTGGCTCTCTTTATTTAAGGCACATAAAAGACATCTTATTAAAGGCATAATGGGAACAGTTCCTGCATATGTATTGGGTGATTTTCTCACTTTCAACAGGTAAAGCATTTCAACCCAGTTGCCCATGATGAGAAAGAGTAAAAGCATTTCTCTGCAGTAACCTAATTCTCATTTATACCACAGCCTCCATTCCTGCTCCCAATTCCCCACCCGTCATCCTTCACTCTCAAAACTACCAGCAGAAAAGTTTTCAACTATCAATGGGAGATGATATACAATAAAATCAAATCACCAAAAATAAACATTGATGTATGACATCATTAATCTACACTAGTAGCAAATCAGATTAGGGAAGCTGTACATGGAACCATCACAGAAGATCTAAGACTCCTGGATCTTTTAAATCAAAATGCGTTACCATTTCCTAAAATCGAGAACAACTGTAGTAACATGGTAAATTATGTTTTAAAAGAAAATGTAACCCCCTCATCCCTATAGATATTAGACTCCTATAGCTAATTTGCAAGTAAACTGGCTTTAAATTAACATATCCATGTTCTAAAATAAATGATGCTCTCAGCAGGCAACCAGAATCTAAAGACTCACTACTTCAAGTGTGGCCTCAGACCAACAGCACTAGCTTCACCTGGGCACATGTTTAAAAAATAATCTCAGGCTCCACCCAGAACAACTGAATCAGACCTTAAATCCTATATCATAAAAGCCTAATGCTAAGTGTCCGGTCATCCAGTTGTTTGTTCAACCAATCAAAGCATAATCCTATATAATAAAGAGGTAATATGCAAATTGACCATCACTCCAACACACAAGATGGCCACCCCCATGTGGTCCAAGATGGCCGCCCCCATGTGGACACAAGATGGCCGGCAGGGGAGGGCAATTGTGGGAGATCAGACCAGCAGGGTAGGGCAGTTGTGGGCAATCAGGCCAGCAGGGCAGGGCAGTTGGGAGGACCCAGACCTGCAAGGGAGGGCAGTTGGGGGCGATCAGGCCTGCAGGGGAGGGCAGTTAGGGGTGACTGGGCCAGTAGGGGAGGGCAGTTAGGGGTGCCCAGGCTGGCAAGGGTGGGCAGTTAGGGGTGACTAGACCAGCAGGGGAGGGTAGTTGGGGGCGACCAGGCCTGCAGGGGAGAACAATTAGGGGTGACCATGCCAGCAGGGGAGGTCAGTTAGGGGTGACCAGGCCAGCAGGGGAGGACAGTGAGGGGCAATCAGTCCGGTAGGGGAGCAGTTAGGCATCAATCAGGCTGGCAGGGGAGTGGTTAGTGGGTGATCAGGCTGGCAGGCAGAAGTGGTTAGGGGCAATCAGGCAGGCAGGTGAGTGGTTGGGTGTGGGAATCCCTTTCACGTCCTGCGTGGTTCAGGGTTCCGGTTCAGGGTTTGGGTTCTGGAGAAGGCCGCACACAAATGAAAAAAGACTAGAAAAGTATTAATTTGGGAATATTGGGGGCCAGGAGCCCACCTCTAGTGGGAGGACTACACACTGCTCTGGCCTTGCTATCCCTTTTATTGAGACTATGGGATACACCCATAGCCCTCAGGCAGGAAACTCCAATAACAGAAATTTACATAAGACAAACAGAGGTGGAGGCTGCTTCAGCTAACAATGTTTCAATTAAACAGTGAGCGAACTAGCTCTGACCTTTCAGAGCAATGAAGTTTGTTGACCAGCCTTACCGGTTCCCTGTCCATAGCTCTCTAATTAGTGAGAATGATCAGTTTCCGGCAGTTGGGAGCCAGCAGTCCTGGATTGTGAGAGGGATGTCGGACTGCCCGTTTAGGCCTGATCCCACCAGGCCTGCAGGGGAGGGCAGTTGCGAGGGATGAGGCCCACCAGGATCGGGCCTAAATGGGCAGTCGGACATCCCTCAAGGGGTCCCAGATTGGAGAGGGTGCAGGCTGGGCTGAGGGACACCCCCCCCATGCACGAATTTCGTGCACCGGGCCTCTAGTATACTAATGAAATGTTAAGGCCACTCAACTGCTTGCTATAATGTGCACTGACCACCAGGCAGCAGATAGTCGACCAGACACTATGACGTGCACTGAGCACCAGAGGGCAGACGCTCCAACTGGTAGGTTAGCTTGCTGCTGGAGTCCGGCCAATCAGGAATGAGCGAGATGGGCCGGACATGCCCTGGGGCCCTGCTGCCGTCTCTCCCCTGCTGGCCAACCTCTTGTGTCCCTCCCTGGCCCCGATCATGCACTGGTGGGGTCCCTCAGTCTGGCCTGAACACTCTCACAATCCAGGACCCCTCAGTGGATGTTGGAGAGCCAATTTGGGCATGATCCCACAGGCTAGGCTGAGGGACCTCACTGGTGCATGAATTCATGTACTAGACCTCTAGTTTCTAATAAGATGCCCTGATGACTCATGCATACTGAAGTTCAAGACACTCTGATCTAAGAGTTTTTCTGGTTCCACCATTCAATCTTAGTAAGAGACATAAAACAGTAAAGGACAGAACATTTTGTATTGATAAAAAAAAATAAATATTACAGATGAGAGCACAATCTATATATATAAAAGCCTAAGCGGCTGTTTGACCATCCGACCGGTGGCTATGACACACACTGACCACCAGGGGGCAGACACTCAACACACAGGCATAGAAACATGGAACAGACTGATGAATCTCAGAGGGGAGGGGGGATGGCGAGGGCAGGAAGAGATTAACCAAAGATCTTATATGCATACTAGAGACCCAGTGCACGGATCCGTGCACTGGTGGGGTCCCTTGGCCTGGCCTGCGGGGATTGGGCCGAAACCAGCAGTCTGACATTCCCCGAGGGGTCCTGGATTGCAAGAGGGTGCAGGCCAGGCCGAGGGACCCCTTGGGTGCACGAACCCGTGCACCGGGCCTCTAATTTAAATAATAAAAGAGAAAGGGAATAAATGTGAGTAAAACTTTAAATTAGGTCTAGGTCCTGCAATCTTTATTTTAACACCTGAAAATTCATGTAAATGTGTGTATGTGCAAGCACAGATGCATGTGAGAGATGAAAGAGGAAAAGAGAAGATAGAATGAGAGTGAAGAAAAAGAATAGAGAGAATGTAACCATAAAAGTGTGCATGGTATGTATATATATAGATGTGCTTAGAGCTGAAAAGCAGAAAAAACAAAGTGAGTTCTTAGGAGCTAGGAGAAGAACGGCAATACCCACTCTCAACAGCACCCCCGTACACTTCCTCTTACACACACATGCCCAAGCCAGTATGGTGGGATCGTTTTCATATCACTGATAAGAAACTACCAAAGATTAAAAAAGAAGATTAAAAATCAAATATGTTACAGAAACCATGATTTCCTAAATAGTTTGGAGAAAGTAAGGAAATCAACAACAAAAGGTAGTTATGATATAAAAAGGTAATCTATTATTTTTTCCAAATTCTAAATAACAATTTAGTAAAAATTATCATAAAATAAATATTACTTGTTTTATTCTTACAAATGAACTTACTATTATTATAGTACTATTAGTTTTGTTATTATTTTACTAAATAGTTCACTAAATTCAAAACAGCAGCATTATAGTTGCTTTTTTTTTTAATGGCATAGTAAAAATAGCCAACACTAATACAAGGTAATAAAAAAAGAGAGAGAGAGAAGCATAAGGTATTTTTCTATGAGGTAGTTAGTAGACATAAAATTGCAGCTTAAACCTAGAGCAGTGGTCGGCAAACTCATTAGTCAACAGAGTCAAATATCAACAGTACAATGATTGAAATTTCTTTTGAGAGCCAAATTTTTTAAACTTAAACTTCTTCTAATGCCACTTCTTCAAAATAGAGTTGCCCAGGCCGTGGTATTTTGTGGAAGAGCCACACTCAAGGGGCCAAAGAGCCGCATGTGGCTTGCGAGCCGCAGTTTGCCGACCACTGACTAGAGTATTATTTGTAGAGTCTAAGATATTACATTTGGTATTTAATATATATACCCCAGCCCTAGCTGATTTGATTCAACGGATAGAGCATCAGCTTGTGGACTGAAGGGTCCCAGGTTCGATTCAGATCAAGGGCACATGCCCAGGTTGCTGGCTCGATTCCCAGTAGGGGGCATGCAGGAGGCAGCGATCAATGATTCTCTCTCATCATTGATGTTTCTATCTCTCTCCCTTTCCCTTCCTCTCTGAAATCAATAAAAATATATTAAATATATATATATATATCCCCCAAATAATGACTCTACTATGATCTCCATCATCATTTATTTGACGAGAGAAAATTGGAAATAATTTCCTAATACTGCTAAACTTAATAATGCCAATATAAAATACACTAGTTGATATCCAGGAGGAGAACACGGTATGGCTATTCAGAAAATAGAACCTATCCAAAAAAATGAATTGCAAATAACATTACATCTATAGCTGTTAAAAACAAACAAACATATGTATCTATAACTGCATCTGTGTTCATACACATGCCACATTAGCATACAGTATATTAAAATTCTGCCCTCTTTGCAGCTGGCTATCTATTGCAGGTAGCCCCATTAAATCACTGGAAACTGACTTCTCACAATAATAGGGGGGGAAATCACCCTATATTTTGAGTTACATGTCTAAGCTGCCCTAATACATATCTCTTTGGCATTTTTCCAAGAGTGAAATGCAGTCAAAGATGGGCAGAATGCTACTCCTAGCATATATTCACCAAATGCCAGGAACTATAAAAACAGAATTCCAAGTTGAGTTTCATATACATTAAACAAAGACTGAGAGTTTCACAATACAAATAAGGCATGCTTAAATAGGTGTTATTTATGGAAATCAATTAGGTAATATGTATCAATGGCCTTAAAAATAATTATGTACTTTGATCCACTACTTCTAAGTCTAAAAATCTATCCTACGGAATTAATTTTAAAAAATGTAGACAATAATTAATGTACCCATATCAAAGTGCTATTATTTACAGTAAAAATTAGATTCAACCTAATTTACAAAAGTAAGAAATCATCAAGGAAATCATCATACAGCCACATGATGGAATATTAAGTAGCCATTAAATTATGTTCATAATGAGGTTTTCATGGCATGGGAAAATGCTCCTGATATTTAAAGTTAAAAAAGCAGTATACAAAGTTATATACACAAATGATTACACACACACACACACACACACACACGTATGTCTATGTATGTGTATTAAATATATATGTGAAAACTGTCAAAATGTTAACTCTGAATGATTGAATTTTAAGTAAGATCTTCATATATTTTATACTTTTATATATTTTCTTTAACTTAAAAACACAATTGTTGTAAGTATCAAAGACAATTAAATAATAATTTAGATAAAAATAAGACAAGAAGAACAATATAAAAACCCTTCAAGTTTATGGTAAAGGTACTTCATGAAATAAAGAAATTGTGTGTGTCTGCAAGAAGAGTATGAGGAACTTAGTCTCAGAAGAAAAAAACTATTTCTTAGGACTACATAAGAGATAACAGGCAGCTTTTAAAAAATCACATAGTTAAGCATAAAAACAACAAAAAATAAAATAAAAGTGCAGAAAAATCAGGTCTGTTAGAATCTAATAACTAGATAAAGAAAGCAATGCCAATGTTATTTTTACTGTGCAAAAGTATCAAATAATTACAGCAAATAAGTTATGAAAATAAATTATAAGAACACTTAGTTTGAGGATGGCTACTCCAAGTCTTAGGTTAAATATAAAGAGACTAGTTACTATCAAATCATAACAGAACAAAATTTATAGATCCTTATTTTGTTTTCTACAAAATTGATAGCTATAATGACTGCTTTTTTCTTTGCTTTTGTTAAACCTAGTTAAAACACATTTTAAACTGTTCAGATAATGAACACTATGTACTTAAATCTACCTCATAAAAGAGTAACATGCTAATTGACCGTACTTTCACAACACCCACCAGCCAATCAGGAATGAGTATGCAAATTAACCCAACGAAGATGGAGGGTTAATTTGCATACACAGGCACCGAGCGGCTGGGGGCCTCTGGGCAGCATGCGAAGGCGGAAAGGTGACTCTGGCCAGAGCGAAGGCGCTGCAGGCAGCTAGGGGAAGGAAGGCCCATTCTTGCATGAATCTTCGTGCATCGAGCCTCTAGTATTTGTATAATTCACAAGCTATGTCTTTTATAAAACAATATTTTAGCTACTATGCTACTAGTAATTAGTAATCATAAGTTGTAACTTACTGTATTTTCCCTTAACTTTGCTTGATTGTAAATGCTTCATAATCATTTCCATTTCAGATTGCCTAACTGATCAATTGATTCCAAGTCAATAAAAACATGGGGCAAAGAGTAGTCACACTAAATCTGTCATACAAAATCAGGAATTCAGTGAATGCAGTGATTTACATGCAGTAGAAAACCAGTTATCAATTAATCATAAAGGAGAAATCATCAACGTAAGTTTGGCATCTTAAAACTTGTAAAATTATCACAAACCAGATTAGTTTTACCTAATATATGAAACTGTATATACAATAGCATGCAGGAGAAACCAAGCTTCACTTTGTCAAACACCTTATAGTAGTACTGTGGTGAAACATTAAAAACTAAATAAATATAAAATTATCTGCTCTTTATTGGGGAGAACCAGGATAGGGAAGAAACCTACAAACTCTAAGACTAAATTGGTTAAAAATAACTGATAAATTATTTAAAGGTATTAATCAAAATTATAAGCTAACTCAAGAATCTTAAGTGTAATTCCCAAACAGGCACAGCTAGAGTAATACTGAACCTTTAAAGACCACAGGATTCTTAGGAGAAACTCAGTGATAAAGGTCAAACAAGGAAGGATAAATGACAAGTCAGAACAGAGAGGTACACTAAAAGAAATAGGAAATATTTTTACAAGAGCTAAGAGTTTATCAAAAATAATCATTTTGATGAATACATAGCAGTAACTTACTCCCTTAAAACTCAAATGCTAACTAAGTCCTTGAGATAGGCACTGTGCCTTAATTATTTACATCTCTAGCAACAAGAACAAAAAAGCCTGAAACAAATTATGAGGAAATAAAATGTTATGTTAACATTCTACAACTCACACTGCATGTGTAAACTTTATGAATAATGGTTACATTGTGACTTATCTTTGTGCCGCTTGCATTTATTATTTCATTGAAGCTCTAAAAAAGCATATAGGATAAAATCATCTGAAGAAGTTTCTCTTCATATTACTTTCACATATAAATTTTTCAAATTCTTAATGATATGTACATTTTCTGCCTATAAAGCTTTCATAGTTGAGAAGTTTTTAATAAGTGGGCACTTGAAAGACCCTTCAGAAAACTGAACCCTGGAAAATATTCAATTAAATCTGTTATCAAGTGAGGGTAGTCCAAAACATATATATTGAAATGCACAAACTTTGACATCACATTCACCAAAATGCCAAAGAAACTAGCACATGAAGCACTATGAGAAAAGACAGTCAAAGACAAAATAGGGAGCAGTAGAATTTCTACCACACTAAGCCTTAATACACAGAGGGCATGGTTAACTTATCTAGAACTAGGTCAACGGATAAATCATGACAGAAAGCACTGATTTTATTAACTTAGTTAAGTATGAACAATGCCCTATTGCTCCAATGCAAGAGAAATGTTGTATCTAGTGCCAAATAATAACAATAACAATAAAATAATATTTAACATTTATTAAGGCTTCCTTTATTATCTATTTTACATGGATTTTGCTCTTAAATGCTCAAGACTACCCTATTATGTAGGTACTAGACGCCCAGTGCATAAAAATTCATGCAGTCAGGGAGGTCCCTCAGCCCGGCCTGCCCCCTCTCACAGTCCAGGAGCTCTCAGGGGCAGGAGGCGACCCGGTGATCAGGGGAAGGCGACGCCCCCATCACACCTCTGCTGCTGCCCTGCCAGCAGAGCAAGCCTTGGCCAGCCCTGGTTACTAAGCCTAGGGCAGCCCTGGACGGCTGCAGGGCATAAGGGACTGGGGGACTCCGGAGGCAGGCGCGCAGAGCGGCTGGACCCGCCTGGGGGTGGGCCTGGATATGCCACACGCCTGCCGCTCCGGCTGGGCCGAGGGGACTGGGCGCCGTCATCTTGTGGCTGTGGGTGCCACCATCTTTGAGGGTGTGGCAGTCAATTAGCATATTCCCTCCTTATTGGCTGTAGGCGCCACCATCTTTGAGGGCAGGGCAGTCAATTAGCAAATTCCCTCCTTATTGGCTGTGGGTGCCAACATCTTTGAGGGCGGGGCAGTCAATTAGCATATTCCCTCCTTATTGGCTGTGGGCGCCGCCATCTTTGCGATGGCGTGAGTGTCAATTAACATATTCCCTCTTTATTAGATAGGATTACCACTAGCCCAATGTACAATTGTGAAAGCTGAAGTGTAGAGAAGTTGACTAAACCAAGGTCATACAGCTATCATGTGGCAGAGCCTAAAATGCAGACAAGTCTCACTCCAGAGTCCACACTTACCCTTCGGAGGCAAAACAAACAAAGAAAGAAAGAAACAAACAAACAACCACCAACATATCTTGCCACACACAATATTGTTTTTCTTAAATATACATAATTATGAAGATATCATTAGTCATCATTAAAGTAAAAAATTAAAATATACAGTGTAACTGGTTCCTCAACCTCTTTTTGGTCTCTAGACACTGACACTGGCAACATATTAGACCTCATCACAGCCCAGTGATGTAGTTGAGGAGTAAATACCACCCAGATAATCCTAATATACCCAGAGCTGTCTGCCCCACCTTGAGAATTCCACAGGATACATATCCACATCTTTATTTGTATGCAATACTACTTAAAGCTCTACTCAAAAGATTTGTGACTCCAAAATATTTTAAATAAAATGTATATTCAAAGATTTTGCCCCATTTCTTTCATGCAAAACTCATGTAAAAATTAAATATCATCACATATTTAAATATCAACTCATAATAAAGAAAACTGAATTAATAAAAATTATACTATTTTTTCCTCAGGTTTAATCTGTTTCATTCAGCAGTAGTAATGATCTCATCTTATATTCTACTACCTTGAAGAAATTTAAAGGATTTTTTTGAGGACTGCTATAAAGCTATCATTGACATTTTAATTAAAAAAAGAAATGTATGTAGAATAAACAGGACATTTCCTCTAACAGTCTGCAGTGGCTGCTTCATTGCTTCTTTGTACAGTCTTGGTAAATTATGCAGGCTCTCACTAGACAGAGCAGCTGTATTTCACTATCTTCAGTAATGTAATCTACATTTATCATTATTTTAATTAAGCAGATTCTTAATTTGGTACTTTCACTGCAAAGAAAAAATATATTATTCTTTTTGTTTTGGTAGACAGCATCTTGTCAGTCTTTTAAACCAAAATTTAACTTTAAATATGTTGCTTACTGCAACTGGTCCTTATTTTAAAAAGAACTACCACATTCAGTTTACTACTAAGAGCCTATTCATTTATCAGCTTCAAACATTGGTTCCTTCTTTATAACGATAAAAAAAGACATTTTTGCAGTTCTCAATTTTAACCCAAGCGATATACTAAAAACAGTATGTGGTTTATTATAATATTAAATTCAAGGTTATTCAAAATCAATATGAAGTACAAATAAGAACTCTGTGAGAAAAATGGTGCTTTACTGAATGTTGAGAAAATTCAATCCATAAGTTCTCTGTGCAAGATTATTTTTATCATCAGGTCATCTGAAGTGTCTGAATCTTTACCTAAATCCATTATTATATAATACAACATCTTTTAATTATCTTGAAAACAAGTTCTAAATTTTTTATTAATTTCCCATTATTATTTGTAGTTGTAACAATCTGGTTGACTTTTAAATAATAAATTGATGAATTAAACTGGAAGTGTGCTTGTTTTAAATGGTTCACAAAGAAACAATTACTGTAATATTCTACTGTCACATTAACTGCACATTTTAATACATATAGGATCTCAAATATTATATGTCATAAGAGAAAGCCTGATGTTCAAAAATATTTTATTTCAGCACACATTAATTAATTGAGCATTTATGTGCCAGGCATAGAATTAGGTGCTTTGAATCCAAACCAAAGAAGAACAAAGCCTTTGCACACACACATATATGGTATAATATTAACAGGTTTTTAAGCTTGTTCCTTTGAAGGGGAGGAACATTAGACCCCCACCTCCACTTCTACCAGAAAAGCTCCACTTTGGTCTATTTTTAATTATCAGTCTTTTTGTAGCTGGGTGAAAAATAAGGCCTCTAAATTACTATTAAGAACACTAGTAAATGAAAAGCATCCTAAGTGTTCCCATATACACTAAGAGAAAAAAATAAAAGACTCCTTTATTTTTGAGTTTCATTTATTATCAGTTTTCACATGTTGCCAAATATTGGTTTGTGGGTAGATGTCTGTCTACCAAAGTTAACTTTATAAACATGGCCTATTTCAGAAGTTTGGGAATGAGGTCTGTAAGGAATTGAAAGTTAATGTACATCTCACTTTGTCAGTCCACATCACCAAGAAATGCCATGCTGGCTTTTCAGATTCATATACATCATCAAAAGTTATGATATAGTAATTTTTAAGAATCTAAAATGCATTAATGTGTTCTAGATTTATACTGAAACTTTCCCATAAAAAAAAACACAAAAACAACACAACACACACACCAAAAAAAAATATAAAAACCCTCCACTTACCTTCACATTGTGATTTTTGGCATAAAATTGCCATTTGAGCATGTATAATGACTTGGCCAATTTATATACATTATCTGTAATCCCTCACCAAAACCTCAAAAGATGAGCTATTTTTAGCTCCCATTTTGAGGATTAGAAAGCAGGCTTGGAGATTAAGAAATGTGTTCAATATTACAGAGTGAGTACATAGAGAAGCTAAGATTTGGGTCCATGTTCTTTTTACTAAAATACTTTTAGAAGCAAAATAAACTTAGCTCATGCAATTTTCTCTTCTGACCATAGCTAAATATGATGTCTGCTTTTATTATCACCTAATATCTTCATATAAAGTTGTGTTTTACAACAAAAAATTTAGCTATCAACACATACAATAAAAAAGGTAACCAAAAAAAGGAGGAAGGAAAATCTAAAATTTAAATCAATGCTAATGAATGGCAAATATGCTAGTCATTGTGTGACTCCCTTGGTTTGAATTTAAATAATGTCATGTATAAAGCCTGGGCTACACAATTCAGGAACAAGTAAAAGTTAAGTTCTAGGCAGTCCTCTCAGGCTCTAATTAAATAGAAGAAAGGAGTACAAAGGAACTAAATTATTTTTTAAAAAATACTCCTATTGGAACTCAACTTCAAAAAGATATTTCATGAAGAGACAGTACAGCTTGCAAGATTCCTCTATCTCAAATTACTCTGATGAATGTCTGATAAAACTTGAGATTTACTACTGGGTAACAACAAGAGGTAGCCAATAATTCTAAATGAAAACTCAGAATGGTCTTTTGTTCCCTTTGTTTAAAGTAAAGCCGCTCGTGAAAAACAAGAATGTCTACTTAGGAAAAAGGAGTCTCCTGTCTGGGCAAAAATTAAATTTAAACATCCTGCTTCTTACCTGAATATTCCAAATCCTCTACCTTAAACTACTGTTCTCTAAAAGACTATAGAGGGCACTGTTGCATCAGCTTTGAAGCTTTACAATAGAAGCTAGAAAAACTGTTGGTAATGTGTAATTTCTTTAAAGGGTCAAAAATGCATGGAAATCTACTAGTCTAATATAAGGGGAAAAAACAAAATGTATGTTTTTCTAAAATAGGCTGGACTTCAATGGGGAAAAAAAAAAAAAAGACTTAACAAAAACAACTGTCAAATTGAGAACACTGCACTGCACACATTTTGCATTTCCCTTTGTAGTGCTTTCATGAGAAAGGTAACTAATCATAGCACCTCCTTATCCAATAGAAACAGCACCCCAGTGCAGAATCCTCTTCACAATCAATAACAAAATGAATGTGGCACCTCATGCAGTCCTTCCATAATTCTATCAGCAGAAAGAATGCAGTCTGTTTGCATACTTTTGTCTAAAAGGCCAATTCCATTTGTCCCCTGTTTGGGTAAAATAGCAGCTACAGATCAATCATTCTCACATGAAAGTAAACATACTACATAAAAACAAAACAAAACAAAAAAAACACAAAAAAAGGATCAAAACTGAAATCTTCACCTTTTTAAATTTAATTTTATTACACATAAAAACAAACTCAAAGCAAAATAAAAAAAGGAGTTTTCCCTCTTAAGCATGCATTCCGTGATATTGTGCAATAGTACTGAGATATAAAATAAATAAGTTACTTAACAACAATACTCATAAATCTTATAAGTACATATGGATAGCATTCAATTAAGCTTCCATATATTTTCTGTTCTCTCACAGAATTCCTGTTACAATTCTTTAAAACTAAATTCAATTAAGTAGAGCCAAAGAGTTTTTAATACGTTTGCAATGTATTATAATAAGACTAGTATATAAAAATATAAAGCTTCCTAATAAACACCTACCATTTAACTTTTTCCATTTATTTATTCACCAAAATTTTAAATTTCTGACACTACAAATAATACAAAACTAAAAGGAAAATTAAATTATTTTATTTTGGTAATTTAAAAATAATGTCTGAAACTGCTAAACTTCTATAGAAACATTAATCTTAATCTTCCCCATAAAAATTACAACATCATGACTAGGCAACTAGAGATAATATGTAAAATGAGAAAGCAGTATACTCCATTGATGCAACATCAAACCATAATACGACATCACATGTTAGCTAAATCACCATCAATACAGGTATCATCAGAAAACTAAGGCCTCCAATAAAGAATCCCAAATTCCCTAAGAAAACTGTATACAACTCATTTTGTCACTCTCAAACTTCCAGAGAGATTAACACCTCTGAAATTAAAGTGCAGAATTGTGAAAGTGTTAAAAAAAATTTTCAATAATACATTAGCCTACTCATAAATCAAAAAGAGGAGAAGGGGCTTCAGATGGCATGTAGATTTCATTTTATTATAAAAGCCCCAGTTTGACAAGTTATTTTCAACCAATAAAAGGCAAAAGTAAAGCATTGTTAAAGTGGCCATCACTGACTCTAAGGCTTTCACTTATTAACGTAACCAAAATGCTACTTGAATATCAGTTCCTTAAATTATTAATTTATGAGTTTTGCTTAGTCTCCTGAGGCAAGGCAGTTTGTAGGTATGTTGAATGCATGTAAATAAACAGAAAGCTTTTATTATTAGACTATTATAGTCTAATATACACTAAACTTAACAAAACAACCATTTTTAATGAACACTGAATACACAATCTTATGAACAAAGTTTATATAAATGGACTATATAACTTAAAGAAACTGTAAGATTCTCTAGGAAGTAAAGGCACAAATTCAGAAAAATTAAACATAAGCCTATTGCTTTTCACTAATCTGATACAATGCTTACAGCAGAATCAAAGTGCTGCTGTGACTATGAAGAGTATGTCAAATGCAATTTCAAAGAAATCTAAGAGAAAATGTCTTGAACTGTGAGAAAATTTATTTGCAATACTGCTTTTCATCTTCCATAAGGATGTTTGCAAAAAAAAACAAAAACCCAAAAAACAAAAATCAGGTAATGTCTTTTTAATATTCAGTATATTTAACTAGATATTTTAGTTTACTATTATAGAAAGAAACAGCATATTAAAATCAATTTTAGTTAACCCTAATTTATGCAAAGCTTGATTGTAAGCAATATCTGCTAAAAGGATTCAGCATTGTTGATTCATATACAAGCATTTTACTTAACTACATTGGATAATAGCAGGGCTCCTAAAGGAGTATAAAAAGCAAAGTGATTAGCAGTCATTAGTGTTAATTAGTGCTCACATTACATTCCTTGGGATGAATCTCCTTTAAGTTGAGTACATGGAAAGTTTATTTTTGAAGGACTGCCAAACCTTGCTAGGTAGGTATTAGAATAAGCCGTCAACTACCACTAAGCAGAATAAAAAACAGGGGCAGATCAGAATCCAATTAGTATGTAGAAGTTTTTAAACAGGAAAAGGGTTGAGGGGAATGAGTAAAACTGGAAACTCATACTTCACATTCTGCAATCTCACTGATAAAAGGAGGAAATGTGTGTTTATCAAACTTGCTGTGAGTGCACAGTTCATTTGGAGTCCTGTAAACAATCGCTCGACCGCCCATTTCCAAATGCATGTGAAAATCTTGGAGAGTCAGAGCATCATATTCAGCAAACAAGGTCACTCTAGTGATGCCCTGGAAATGGGAAATTAGGAAAACGTGGCAATCAGAGGTTTAGGGCTGACCAGAAAAAGCCCTGAGGCTGGCTTACCATCTTTCACCACCAGTCAGGCTGTCTCTGCTTATTCAGTATTAACACAACAGGGCTGAAAGTGAATGAAAAGAACTCCACACACCTAACTGGGACATAGGCTTTCTTGTTTAGAAAATGATAGGCATTTGTCACAGAAAAAAAAAGAAGAAAAACTCAAACACAGCTTTCAAGAACCAGCTCTGAAAGAAAAACAAGCTCCTGGTGAACCTTCAGAAAAGGACCTGGAGAATGGCGACATCCTGTTGATTATTGGGTTTCCTTTCTTCCTGTACCATTCTGTATATTTTAAAATGGAGTCCAAATATTCAACAAAGAGGTCTGAAAGCATGCTTGCTATAAGAAAGAAATTTAAAAATCCAAATGTGCAAAAATTATATAAACACTTTTAGTACTTTAAGAGTGCTATATATATATATATATATATATATATATATATATGCATATATATATATATGCATATATATATGCATATATATATATATATATATATATATATATCCTTCAGACATTTTCTATTCCCTACACATATATTTGGACAAATATATTTACAAAAATGTAATTATACCACAAAGAGTTTTGGTAATCTATTTCCTTCTCTTAATATATACAGATATATTTCCGCAACGTCCTTTTTGATGCTATACAGTATGCCACTGTTTTCTAAATCTAAGAGTGTATCCTTTGTTTTTTCCTTAGAATAAATTCCCCAAAGTGGACTGGCTTAGTAAAGAGACAGTGAATTTTTTTGTGTCTGATAAGTCCTGTGAAATTACCCTCAGAAAGGCTTAACCAGTGGTCGGCAAACTCATTAGTCAACAGAGCTAAATATCAACAGTACAACGATTGAAATTTCTTTTGAGAGCCAAATTTTTTAAACTTAAACTTCTTCTAATGCCACTTCTTCAAAATAGAGTCGCCCAGGCCGTGGTATTTTGTGGAAGAGCCACACTCAAGGGACCAAAGAGCCACATGTGGCTCGCGAGCCGCGGTTTGCCGACGACTGGCTTAACCAATTTACAGGGCTACTAGCAGCACATAAGGGTACCCATTTTTCCAACCCAATAGCATCTCTAGATCCTGTGAAAATGGTATCTGCAATTTTGAGTTAGTGAAGTTGAACATTTTTGGACTTTTAAATTTCTTTCTCTTTGAAATGCCTGTTCATATCCTTATCCCATTTCTTTACTTGGAAGCCAGCTTTTAAAAATACAAAAGATAGCTAGGGATTCCTTATCAAACGATACCTTAGAGCAGTGGTTCTCAACCTTTCTTACCCTCTACAGCAGCGATTCTCAACCTGTGGGTCGCGACATACAGGTTGAGAACCGCTAGTAGGGTCGCCTAAGACCATCGGAAAACACAGATATTTACATTACGATTCATAACAGTAGTAAAATTATAGTTATGAAGTAGCAACGAAAATAATTTTATGGTTGGGGTCACCACAACATGAGGAACTGTATTAAAGGGTCGTGGCATTAGAAAGGTTGAGAACCACTGCCTCAGAGGATCACCAGAAAGATTATTTTAAAGTGGAGATAATGACTGTATGATATTGAATAATCCTGTTAAGGTCTGTAACTTTGGATAAAACTATTTTAAAACATATTATATTAGAGAAGGGGATGTCACAACCCACCCAAAAAGAAAAATCAAAATTAAAAACTGATTTTAATTTTGCAAATATCACCTGAAGCTACTTTTGCATTCCTTAAACAAGAAAATCTGGCATCATCAGCAATGTTTTGTTGTTGCTGTTATCTTTTTTACTTTCATATTATTCCAGGGAACAGTATGAATATTCAAAAAATTCAAATTGCCTTATTAGCTATTTTTATAAGTCAAGAAAAGAGATTGTAACTATGGATGATTGACAAGTTCCTCACACTATTATCTTGGATCAAGAACTTAATTAAAATGTGTCATTCTGGAGAAAAGTACCAAATATAAGAAAAAAATAAATTCCCTTGACCCCAAAAAGTCCATTCAATTTAGGACTTCTTCTCAAGGAACCAAGAAACTGACAAAGTAATAAAAAATATGAATTCGGAATTCATATTCAGAAACAGGTACAAAATAGAATGTAATTTCAAGCTGCAGATAATATCTTCTCTTTTTTAGACAAACAATAGTTTAAAAACTTGGAAAGCTGGTCCTACAAAGTGCTTCTCAAACTATGTTAAGAACCACTTTTTAAAAAATTTGTAAACCTTTAAAGACTGAAACTTCTGTAAAATACAATTAAAATGAGTTACCAAAAATTAAATTTTAAGAGGATATAAAATACAAGGCCAAATTTTAATTGTTAAAGTCAACACATATAAAATTACTCTCAAATGATTACAAAAGTTTCCCAATGCTTAGTTTCAATTTCTATAAATAGCTGACTTTCATGGACTAACACCAGCCCCTGACCACACTTTGAGTAGCAATGATCTAAAATTACTGTGAGCTCTGAAATGAGATGAGATTAAACACTGATACATCACTTTGATCTTAATGACCCCACTCCCCTTTATCAAACCACATGCCTGCCCCTCTGTCTCACTGTTAAGTAACACATGCCTTACTGGTTTATATGTGTACTACATATGTATTGTAATATGGTAATATCTGTATGAATTAATATAAATATGATACTGGGAGGCAGCAGAGCACTGTGATTAAAAGTACATGTTCTACCACTTTTGAGCTGTGTAACCTTGGACAAGTTACTTAACTTCTCCGATCTCAGCTTACTTGTCTGCAAAAAGGGATAATAAACCAGGGTTGATATAAGGATAAATTAGAATACAATGTATAGAGCATATAACAGTGCCTGGCAAGTAGTACTACATAAACAACAGCAATTATCCTGTCTAATAAAGAGGGATTATGCTAATTGACCCTCACGCCATCGCAAAGATGGCGGCGCCCATAGCCAATAAGGAGGGAATATGCTAACTGACTGCTCCACCCTCAAAGATGGCGGTGCTCATAGCCAATAAGGAGGGAATAGGCTAATTGCCACGCCCTCAAAGATGGCGGCACCCACAGCCACAAGATGACGATGCCCAGTCCCCTCAGCCCAGCCGCACACCTGCCTCCGGAGTCCCCCAGTCCCATCAGCCCCCCAGGGCCGGCCCAAGGTGAAGGCAAGCCTCAGATGGCGGCTGCCCAGCCGCCCAGGACCGCCCAAGGCTCAGGTAACCAGGGCCGGCCAAGGCTTGAGCTGCTGGCAGTGGCAGCAGCAGAGGTGTGATTGGGGCATCGCCTTCCCCTGATCACCGGGTCGCCTCCTGCCCCTGAGGGCTCCCGGACTGTGAGAGGGGTCAGGCCGGGCTGAGGGACCTTCCCTCCAGTGCATGAATTTTCATGCATCAGGCCTCTAGTTATTACAATAAGACAAAAATAACTGAAAAATTCATATGGCTCTGGGCTTACTAACAATCAATATAAAGAGGAAACCAAATGAGCTGCATGATTTACAGTAAAAATACAGCTCCATACAATAAAAACTGTCCAATATTTATAGTAAAGCAAACTATTATAAAGACTAAGTCCTGAGAAAAATTTCACCCTTGGATTACCATAAAGTTGAATGTGTGATATGGTGAAAATTCTTAACAGCTTCCCTAAAACAACATACAACAAAAAATTTTGAGCACCTCATATGGACAAGGCGCCATGATGGTCATTGCAGAGTATCCAAAGTTAAAAAACATAGTCTCTGCTTTCAAGAGGTTATAAACTAACAAGGAAGATATATTATACTAGAGTCCCAGTGCACAAAATTTGTGCACTGGGGGGGGGGGGTGTCTCCTCAGCCTGGCCTGTGCCCTCTCACAGTCTGAGACCCCTCGGGGGATGATCCCCCCGGGCCTAAGCCAGCAGTTGGACATCCCTCTCCCAGTCCGGGATCCCTCTCGCAGTCCGGGACCCCTCGCTCCTTACCACCCACCTGCAAGCTGCTTCTTACTGCTCAGCTCGCTGCTCCTTAGCGCTGCCACAGAGGCAGGAGAGGTTCCCACCACCACCACTGCACTCGCCAGCCTTGAGCTTCTGGCTGAGCGGTGCTCCTCCTGCATTGAGCGTCTGCCCCGTGGTGGTTAGTGCGCATAATAGCAACCTATCGTTCCACCGGTCAGTCAATTTGCATATTAGGGTTTTATTATATAGGACTAGAGGCCTGATGCACAAAATTCATGCAAGAGGTTCGGCCTCACAGCCGCGGTGGCTTGCCTCGGCCCTTGCAGCCCCGGCTTCGTCCGGAAAGTCATCCAGAAGGACGTCAGAAGGTTGTTCAGCTGTCTGGTCTAATTAGCATATTACACTTTTATTATTACAGATATGCAAAAAATTGTGTAAAACAAGGAATAATGTAATAACTACTCAAAAGAGTAACTAAATGCTAGAGAAATTCAAAATAAGAAAGCTACATTTGAGGAAATCAGGAACAATGCCTTTTCTATCCTTATCATTCTCTCCTTCAACATAAAATCCAAAGGCCTATTAAGAACCTGCCAGAATACATAAGAGTCCATATCTATTTTCCCTTTTTTCATCCCCATCACTTCTTACCTGAAATTTTAAGATGCTGTTTTGCACTTTATTATCTGTGAGATCTTCGTGTCCTTGTGAGATGCACGGCATGCTGGCTGTGCTCAGGTGCTACCTCCATGCTACTTACCTCTTCACTCTTTGGATATCCCAGAAGCCCACTGACCTCACAGTGCACAGCACAGTATGTGAAACAGGCTCAGAGGACAACTGATTCGTGACTTGAGTAGTCATGAATACCCTCAGGCTACAAACCTTTCTGCAGGATGGTTAAAACAGTAGTTCTTAAACTTCTGAAGAGAACAGACCACTGTGAGATTATGATAAAAAACAGGATCTCTCCCAGAAAATTTAAACAAAATTTTAGAGTTCAAAACACCTTTCCTCTCTAATTAAGAAATACTGTCTTAAAGTATCACATTATCCTGCATTGAAGTCCACTAGACTGATTCTTATTAGCATTGGGTGATCAAGTCTGGGTTATCTGACCACTCAAATCAGTAGGTGAGGGTTAAGGTAGTCAGAAAAATAACTATGAGACCAATAAATATTATTAAAGGAGCCAAATTGTGAAAGGCTCAAAAGGAAAGACCAGGGGTTATTTACCAAATGATGATGATTCTCCTTCTCCTCCTCATCTTCCTGCAAAATCTATCTATCTATCTATATAAAAGCCTAAGTGACCGGCCAACCGGCCAGTAGCTATGACGTTCACTGAACACAATGGGGCAGATTATCAATGCAGGAGCAGAAACCATACGCATGGAAACATGGAGTAGTCTGATGAATCTTAGAGGGAAGTGGGGAGGGCAGGAAGAGATAACCAAAGATCTTATATGCATACTAAAGGCCTGGTGCAGGGATTCATGCAATGGTGGGGTCCCTTGGCCTGGCCTGCGGGGATTGGGCCAAAAGCAGCCCAGCGCACGGATTCATGCACTGGTGGGGTTCCTCGGCCTGGCCTGCAGGGATTGAGCCAAAATCCCCCGAGGGGTCCCGGATTGTGAGAGGGCGCAGGCCAGGCCTCTAGTTACTATATAAAAAAAGAATCCATAAGAGAACCAGTCTTATGAATTCTTTGTAATGGCTCTAGAACCAATCTTATAGTAGGGAGCAAAGAATTCTGTACAGGGGAAATAATGAATGTCTAATAGATAGTTGTTGCCTCTTCTCATTTGTCAACTTCTTTTTACAGAAATATACAATGATCAATATTAGCTGAATTTTGTCAAGGTTAGATAGGCTTAATTTTGTTCAGTAAATTTAATTTAACAACAGCTCACTAAGTACCCACTGTGTGCAAGTAAGTACACAAAGTATCCACAAAGCCCAGCACTGTAAATTCTATGAATAAGTGTAGTACAATTCTGCTGGCATTGAGAAATAACTGTTCTTACATACAGGAGTACACATAATAGCCCAATCCACTACCTCTGGACATTCAAAAAGCCATTTTTTTAAATCTCTTAATTTTTCATATACTCCTTCAAAATTCTAAATTCTCTAAACTCAGTTCATATAACGTTCAATGGAATTTCCTGATTGAGACTTTTTACAAAATAGTTAATAGAAAACAGGCTGCTTCAATTTTAAAAACAAGCATAGAGCTAGATCCTAAAAGAACACACCAAAATAACTTTTAATAGAAAGAAAGCATCTATTAATAAGAATCTTTGTCATCTCTGAGTTCACTTATTTATCTTCCTTCAAAACAAACCACGCTTCAGTTTATTCATGTAGGGAACTAGATAGAAAACATTAATTCTCTTGGAAGGCTGAGTTATTTGACTGAAAGAGTCTAAAAAAGACTCAGGAGGGACAAAAATTATAGGCAACAAATGTCAAAGGATAAATTCAATCCACTATATAATGTAAATTTGCCCCCATTAAAATCTCTTTTACAATTTGTACAATTACTATTCTTTTTCTTCTCTGCATTAACATACTAATAAAGTCAAGAGGAATTACACTCATCTCAATGCCAACTTGCAGCTACTATTTAATAATAATATACTAATGGAACTTGGTATGCCATGAAAAAAAATGACTTTATTCAGCTGTACTGGATTATTTTGGAAGCAAGGGACTAAAAAATGGGGGGCAGGACAGAGGAAACCTAAGGCTAGCATGAAATTGGTAGGCAAAGAAAAAAGGAAAAAACTATCTCCAACAGCATCAGTATTTCTAGAAACCTAAAGAGGCTCTCATATATTTTCTCATTTATCTTCAAAACAGAGAAATAAAACAACAAGGAAGATATATCCACATTTTACAAATGGAATAACTGAATTTCAGAGGAGAATAGTAGAACACAATGTCTTTAGAACCCAAGAGCTGTATGGAGTCCCATAAGAAATAAAAAAGAATGAAATATAATACCTGCCCCTCAAGGTACTTATAATCTTTAAAGAAAAACCCACAATATAAAATAAAACAAAAACAAAAAAACAGTAGTTCTGTATGTAAAGATAGATTAAGTACACAAAAGAGGTACAATGTTTTAAAAAGGTTCCAGGGAAGAAGATACTATACTCAGTGGGGGCACATCAAGGAAGATATAAAAAAGGATATGCCATGCAAAAGAAGGAATTGGAGAGAAAAGCTAATTCTCACTAAAATATAACACTATGCAGGAAAGACAGAAACTATGTCTGGGGGAATAACAGTTTAATTTAGGGTGGAACATAGGTTCTATGTAGAGAAATACTGGATGGGAAAAGATAAAATATAAGTTCAAGTCATATTGCAGAGGATAAGACTGGAGAAAGATCCTAAGAAGAATACAAGAAGCCAATTAATTTATAGTCAATTAATTAAGCCAGGTTTAATCTGACATGGTGCCCAAAAGCCTACAGAATCTATTAAGACTCTATATTATGTAATTCTCTTTCTCTGGAGTGTCTTTATCTGGTTTTGAAATTAGTGTAATGCTAGCCTCATAAAAAGAGCCTGGAGTTGTTCCTTCTTGGATTTTTTGGAATAGTTTGAGGAGGATAGGTGCTAGTTTTTCGAACGTTTGGTAAAACTACCCTGTGAAGCCCTATAGACCAGGGCTATAACATCAATTATTCTAGGCCTATTCAGGTTTTCTGATTCTTCCTCAGTTTTGAAAGACTGTATTTTTCTAGGAATTTGTCCAGGTTGTCCAGCTTGTTGGCATATAATTGTTCATAGTATTTTCTTACAATCCTCTGTATTTCTGTGGTATCAGTTGCTACCTCCCCTCTTTCATTTCTGATTTTATTTATTTGGGTCTTCTCTCTTTGTTTCTTGATGAGTCTGGCTAACAGTTCATCAATCTTATTTATCTTTTCAAAGAACCAGCTCTTGGTTTCATTAATCTTTTGTATTGTTATTTTAGTTTCAGCCAATATTCCTGATGAACACATGTTAAAATCCTCAATAAAATATTAGCAAATTGGATCCAACAATATATTAAAAAGATCATACACCATGACCAAGTGGGATTTATTCCAGGGATGCTAGGCTGGTACAATATTCCCAAATCAATAAATGTGATACACCACATAAACAAATTGAAAGATAAAAATCACATGATCATACCAATAGACGCAGAAAAAGCATTGGACAAAATCCAACATCCATTTTTGATAAAAACTCTCAGCAAAGTGGGAATAGAGGGATCATACTTCAACATAATAAAGTCCATATATGACAAAGCTACAGCCAATATCATACTCAATGGGCAAAAACTAAAACCATTTCCCCTAAGAACAGGAACAAGACAGGGATGTCCACTTCACCACTTTCATTCAACACAGTAATGGAAATTCTAGCCACAGCAATCAGACAAGAAGAAAAAATAAAAGAATCCAAATTGGAAAGGAGAAGGAAACTGTCATTATTCACAGATGACATGTATATTGTACACACAAAAAAACACTAAAGACTCCACCAAAAAAATTCTAGATTTAATAAATGAATTCAGCAATGTAGCAGAATACAAAATTAACATACAGAAATTTATGGCATTTTTATACACCAATAATGAACTCTCAGAAAGAGAAACTAAATAATGCCATTTACCCCTGCAACAAAAAAAAAGTAAGAAACTTAGGAATAAACTTAACCAAGAAGTAAAAGACCTGTACTCAGAAAATTATAGGACATTGAAAAAAGATTGAAGAAGATATAAATAAGTGGAAGAATATAGCGTGTTCATGGATTGGTAGAATTAACATCATTAAAGTGTCCATACTGCCCAAAGCAATCTATAGATTCAATACAATACCTATTAAAATACTAAAGGCATATTTCACAGATCTAGAATACTCCAAAAATGTATATGGAACCAAAAAAGACCCTGAATAGCCGCAGCAATCTTGTGAAAGAACAAAGTTGGAGAGATCACAATACAGGATATCAAGCTATACTACAAAACTACTGTAATCAAAACAGCCTGGCAAAGAACAGGCATATAGATCAATGGAACAGAACAGAGAACCCAGAAATCAACCCAAGTTATTATACTCAATATCTGACAAAGAAGGCATGATCATACAATGGAGTTAAGACAGTCTCTTCAATAAATGGTGTTTGGAAAATTGGACAGGTACATGCAAAAAAATAAAACTAGACAACCAACTTACACCATACGCAAGAATAAAATCAAAATGGATAAAAGACTTAAATGTAAGTCATGAAACCATAAAAAATCCTAGAAGAAAATGTAGGCAGCATAGCAGAATTTTCACTGATACATCACCTAAGGCAAGGGAAATAAAGGAAAAAATAAATAAATGGGACTACATAAAAATAAAAAGCTTCTGTACAGCAAGAGAAACCAGAATCAAAATGAAAAGGGAACCCACTGTATGAGAAAACATATTTGCCAATGATACATCTGATAAGGGGTTAATTTCCAAAATATATAAAGTATTCATACAACTCAACCAAAAGAAGACAAACAACCCAATTAAAAAATGGTCAGAGGAACTAAATAGACACTTCTCCAACAAGGACATACAAATGGCCAAGAAACATATGAAAAAATGCTCAACATCACTAATCATCAGAGAGATGCAAATTAAAATGACAATGAGGTACCACCTCACACCTGTCAGAATGGCTGTCATCAATAAACCAACAAACAACAAGTGCTGGTGAGGATGTGGAGAAAAAGGAACCCTAATACACTGCTGGTGGGAAAGCAGACTGATACAACCACTATGGAAAACAGTGTGGAGTTTCCTCAAAAAATTAAAAATGGAACTGACATTTGACCCAGTGATCCCACTTCTAGGAATATATACTAAGGAGCCTGAAACACTAATCAGAAAGAATATATGCACTCATACGTTCATAGCAACATTATTTACAATAGCTAAGATCTGGAAACAGCCCAAGTTCCTATCAGCAGATGAGTGGTTAAAAACGGTGGTACATTTACACAATGGAATACTATACAGCTATAATAAAGAACTCTTACCCTTTGAAACAACATGGAGGGACCTGGAAGTTATTATGCTAAGTGAAATAAGCTAGCCAAAGAAAGACAAATATCACATGATCTCACTTATATGTGGAATCTAATGAATAAAATAAACTGAATAACAGAACAGATCCAAAGACATGGAAGCATGTAACAAACTGATGATTTTCAGAGGGAAGGGTAAATCTACTTTTGCTCCACCCTGTATTTGTGATATATAGCTATAATAATTCTGATTATCAACATTTCCCAGTGAAAGCTGAATAAATTAGCCATGGAACTGTCAGTTTATAAGGTACCTTACATAGAATTTGTATCACTTTTTATTTAAATACTTAGTGGCCCGGTGCATGAAATTCATGCACATTAAAAGGGGATTAATTAGAGGAAATAATTTAATATTGCTATTTGCCCTTTCTCTATAATAGAAGTGTCAGAGATGAAAGAAAATTAGTAAAATGTACATGAAAACCTTCCTCCTTTCAGAGTCTGGGGCTCACCACAGGACCCAGAGTCAAGTCCCCGCCCACCCACATGAGCCTCAAAATCACGTGAGACCCAGACCTAGCTGGCCCCCTGCCCCCCTTTGGGCTAGATCCAGACCTGGCCAGTCCCACCCTTGTCAAGCCCTGCCAGGCAGGGGATGTAGCCTCAGGTCCCTTGGCCCGGCGCCAGGACGGGGGGCATGGCCTGAGGTCCCCCAGCCCAGACCGGGGCAGGGGGCATGCCTTGAGGTCCCCCGTCAAGCCCCGCCAGGTGGGGGACATGGCCTGAGATTCCCTGTCAAGCCCCGCTGGGTGGGGGACATGGCCTGAGGTCCCCCGTCAAGCCCCGCCATGCTGGGGGTGGGCACAGCCTCAGGTCCCCCATCAAGCCCCACTGGCAGGGGGGTGCCGCCTCAGGTCCCCTGTCAAGCCCTGCTGGGCGGGGGGATGGGGGGGCGTGGCCTGAGTTGAAAGTCTGAGTAAAGACCATAGCAATTCTAGGTCTCACATCCACACATCCCTCTGTACAGGAGAAAGAGCTTATCTTCTGCCAACCATCTGTCATCCTAGACTTCATTCTATGTGGTACAATACAGGTTAACAAAACCATCCCTGATGCAATCACTACGCCCCAGAGAATGCAATACTGTGTCTGGCTTTCACTTGGGTTAATGCTGTCCCTGAACTAACATTAAGGGAAAAAGGACAGGGATATGCTGCTACTCAATAGGAAGATACGAAAGAGATGCAGGGGAAGCAACCTTCAATGCCCAATATGTTTTTGTGACATTTCAGTATACCAAGCAGACACAATCATAAAAGTTAACAGAGAAAAAAAAGACACAAGTCAGCTAAAAAGGAACAAAAATCACATCAGCATCAAACTTCTCATCAGCAAAATGGTAGAGTACCATGAAGCAATGCTTTCAGTGATTTGCAGAAGAATGACTTTCAATCTAAAATTTTAAATTCAACCAATATATCGATCAAATGTGAGGACAGAATAGAAACATTTTCAAAATGTAAGGATTTGAAAGTACCTTCTCTAAGGAAGTTTCTTAAAGATGGACTCCATTTAAGTAAGAGAATAAACCAAGAAAGAGAAAGATAGCAGATCCAGTAAGAAGTGGCTCTAAACCAGTGGAGAAAGAAATAATATACTGATCCTTAAATATATTTTCTATAAGAGATATGTTTATAGATATCTTTCAGTAACTATGACATCACTTATGTAACTTAAAAATTTACATAGAATTTTAAAAATACTACATTTTCAGAAAATAATACAGGTTATCTATATGCCAAATTACTCCATATCAGAACTAAAGTGACATTTTAATATTAAAGAAATTCTAAAGAATAAAAGACTAGCTATATGAAAATCAGGTATTCTGCAAACAGCTTGGAATATCTATAATAATAAAAGCATAATATGCTAATTAGACTGGACGTCCTTCCGTAAGAAGCCAGGCCTGCCAGGGAAGCCCGGGTCCCGGATGCATGCCTACGGCCAGAGGGAAGCCCAGATCCTGGATGCCAGTGCCGGCAGCCAGGGGAAGGAAGACCTACTCTTGCACGAAGTTCGTGCATTGGGCCTCTAGTATATATATGTATATATATTTACACTTACACATATATTTATATGTATGTCATAATCATCTGAGGCATGAGATATAAAGTCTTATTATAGTGCTAATAGTTTTCATGACTTCTACAAAACTTAGGAAAATGTTAACTGTAAATTAGTCCAAATCTTTCCTACTTCTTTTCAATTAGATCTAATATTTAGGGGAAAAAAGAACTACAAAAACAAAAATGACTTACATGTGAAAATCACAAAATTACAATCTGTTATAAATACATGTTTAAAATTAAAGGGAATCTAAATGCTTTTAATGCTCCATTAATATTTAAAAGATTTAAAAAAGCAGTTCCATATTTTTCTTACAAGTAAAGACTAACTTGACAAATTACAGGTCTTCTAGAGTCATTTTTTCCATAATTATTTAATTACTCATTAGAATATGTAAGACCTCTACTAAAATCTTTGTACCAGTGGCTCATAAATGGATATGACTATTAAAGTCTGGTTATACAATCTCTTACATAAAAACAATATATTTCTGATATCGATGTCCTTAAACTATCCCAAAGTAAAATTAATATTTCTACACAGAAAAAGAAGAAACTATTTGGTCCCAGACAACTTGATAACATCTCTTTCAACTATAGTTATAATTATCATGTACAAACTTTCAAAGCAGAAGTTGTCAAGATTTAACATTAGCATTAATATATGTCATAACTGATGGTTATAAAAGATAATGGGAAAGCATCCATTTCTCCAAAGACAGCATGGATAGAAAGATAAATTTCTTCTTAATTATTACTAATCTGACCATTTTTAATTAAATTGATTAGTAATTTATTATCTTTCCCTTTCTTAGAAGGCTGTTATTATCACAGAGCTTCTCCAAAGTTATCAGTTATCAGTGATTTTTAAGCAATCCAATTACTTCTTGTGTTAACCCCACCATTTTGTAATACTGGCTTATGCTGTAACTTAATATTCAATTTCTGTATATGCTGAGAAAGAAATTTTGAAAATGCAAAATTTGCACTCAGTATCTTATACTGTCAAGATCCTAGTTGCCCTTATGGAGAGAAGACTATTAAAAGTGGAACTCTTATGTTTTCCCTCTTGTTTGATAATCAAAATAGTGTTCATTAGCATGTATCTTCCCTAAAGGAAGAAACCGGGTCCCTGTGATTTCCTTTGAAAAGTATCTACTTCTTATGCTATTCAGAACTAAACAGTAAATTATGGAATTATTCTAAGTGTTTCCCCTATCAGTTTCTTTTTTAAAGAATAAATGAAAATATTGTGATACACAAAATAAATACTTCAGTCAAGCAAACTTTAAAGGAATTTAAATACTTTATATATTTTTAATCAAAATCCTTAATTGATATTAAGCTTTGATAAGCATCAAATTAAAAGTTTAGACTGAAGTAGTTATTTGGGACTAGCAAATTTACATGACATGGGTTCATGACTAACTTCTGAAAAGCTGAACTCTGAAGATTAAGAAAATGAAATACAATATCCCTTTATAGAAGAAGAGACAGAAATCTTTCTTAACTTTCCTTTGTAAAAAAATAAAATAGCTAAGTCATCCGGGAAATATTGATTTTAATTCTGTTTCATTCGATATGCTTATATGAATGGACTCTAGTTGACCGGATAGAATTCATATTTAAGAAGAATACAGAACTGAATTCAAATTCTTGACTATCAATGAGAATGAGAAGATAATCTCCATTAATTAATACTTACTGAATATAATGCCTACTAGATAAATAACCCTCCACCCCCTTTCCCTCCTAAATTTTCTTCTAGAGAAATTAACAATGAATATGCAACAGCTGCCAAACTCTTATATATAGGGACTTAATTATTTAATTCATACCTCTTCTACTGGGTTTAAACCAGGCTCAGTTTCTCACTTTCTGTAGGTCTAGTTAAATTTCACCATATCAGAAAGGTCTTGCTTGGCCACTCCCTGCTGTCACTCTCATCACCCTGACTCTTTCGTTCCTCTTCATAGCACCCTTAGCCACCAAGCATATTGTTCATTTGTTTGTTTGTTTGTTTATTATCTGTCTCCTTCCAGAGGAAAGTAAGCTCCAGCAGAAGAGGATTTTATCTGGTTTGTGCAATGCCCCATTCCCCAGTTCCTAGAACTATATGTCAAGCACACAGTATGTATTTAAAAAGTATTTGTTACAAAAAAAAAAAAAAAGTGATTGAAAGGTCATCAGTTTCAAAATCCTAAGGAAAAAAAACTTAACTAAATATCATCTGACAATCCTGGGTGCCAAACTATACCAAAAGTTTTATTTTCAAATAATATTTAATAGAAAGGTATAGTAACAATTTTCTTTTCTACTCAAAAAGACAAAAAAAAAAAAAAAACAAAAAAAAAAAACAACCTTCCATAGAGCAGTTGGGCTACTAGCAGTTACAAATTATTACTAAATAAGTCAATAAATGTAATTTTGCAAATTATATATTAAATTCAGTAAATGTAATTGGTCACTCTGCATACCTTAACAAGTTTCAAAAGCTCATAGAGATCTTCAACCTCATCACCTTCACATTTGGTATACACTCGTCCTGTATCCACACTCCTTCCTCTTATGGTTCTGCGATAGAGGGGAAGAGCCATGGCTTCTGCATACAAGTCAATGGCATGATGGCCCACTGTCTGATACATGTAGCTATCCAGTTCATCTGACCCCACTGTAACAAAGGGGAAATAATCAGTAAAACAGGGTGGACAAAAAAAAAAGTGGATTTGAAAGTCTATCTAGTTTTACTGCTTAGAGAACAGTTAACACATAACTTAAAAGTTTACTATACTATATCTCTCTGTATTCTGAAATGAAATAAAATAACTTGCACATTTTTCCTTAGTTGCATCCAATTAACATCAGCTATAGTAATCTCTACTACTGATTATAAATACAACCCTATATAACAAATAGCTAATATGCTAATTAGACCGGATGGTGGAATGACCTTCTGGAACGACCGGAACAACCAGTGGGTGGGGGGTGGAGCCACAGCCGAGGCGGCCAGGGCTGCGAAGGCTTACCCTTGCACGAATTTCATGCATCTGGCCCCTAGTTATATATAAATTTTTAAAACTATGTAATTCTGTTATCAGAGAAAAAGTGTGGTCTTTCTCTGTTGCTAGTGGGAATAGTATTCTTGGGGTACTGATGGAATAAGCATTTCCAGAAGCTCCCCTGGGAGGATGAGATGTGGTAGAAAGGTTTATTTCCATGGAATTACATCCCTGGGTTTCAAAAGTCACACTTCCTTAATCTGGTCCTGGAAAATGTGCAGCTGGGGATTCAGTAAAGCTAGATGCAAAGCCAGTGCCCAGAGCTTCCATTCCATGTTGGAATTGGGTCTGGTACAGCAACACACTAGTTGCAGTCCATTAGTCCATTGTGTGAGGTGCACATGGCTGTGGGCCATGCATGCCCCCTGCAACAAGAGAGCCAGGAGCCAAGAGTGCAAGAGAGCGAACTCCTTTGTTTAGGAGATTAAATATCTCAAACCTTCCAGCACTTGTAGTGGCCATGCCTATTCTACCCAATGACCTGTTCCCAAGTGTGACTGACAGACAAGTACCTTCCCTATTTCACCCAGACTTTACTGGGAAAAAGTCTATTCCCCCCCTGTCCAGGCCCTTCCCTCAGTGATCTGAGGGGAACAGACTGGTGGTTTCCTGGGAAGTGTTAAACTGCAGGTTCCTGGCAACGCTACAAAAATGACATAATATTTGGCCTTCCCTTTGCTCCTTTCCTGTTATTAATAAGTAGGTTAAATTATAACAGTATCACAATGAATGTTTAAAAAGACATCTATCCAATAAGTTTTATTTAATTTAAAATTTTATTACATAAATGTTTTTTAAATTAATTTAAGGTTATTCACAAAGTCATTGAGTTATAGCAGAAAACCTTTCTTAATTAAATATCTACTTAGTTAATAAGCAACAAATATTTGTAAGAGAAAAACTTAGATGCTTTTGTTGTTTTATATGCAGCGCCTCAACAAACCATCTATAATAATAAAAGCGTAATATGGTAATTAGACCGGATGTCCTTCCAGACGACCTTCCAGACAAAGCCGGGGCTGTGAGGGAAGCCAAAGTCCCGGGTACCTGCCAGTGGCTGGAGGGAAGCCAGGGTACTGGATGTCTGCTGGGGGCCGGAGGGAAGTCTGGGTCCCGGGTGCCAGAGGGAAGCCAGAGCCAGCAGGTGGGGGAAGGAAGGCCTATTCTGCATGAATTTCACGCATCGGGCCTCAAGTCCTATACAATAAAAGCCTAATATGTTAAGTGTCCGACTGTTCGTTAGACTATTTGATCAGTCACTATGACATGCTCTGACCACCAGGGGGCAGACGCTCCCACCGGTAGTTTAGCTTGCTGCTGGGGTCCAGTTGATTGGGACTGGGCGAGACGGGCGGGATACGCCCTGGAGCCCTCCTGCAGTCCCTCTCTGGCCCTGATCACGCACCAATAGGGTCCCTCGGCCTGGCCTGTGCCCTCTTGCAATCCAGTACCCCTTGGAGGATGTCAGAGAGCCGATTTTGGCCCGATCCCTACAGGCCAGGTGAGGGACCTTACCGGTGCACAAATCCATGCACCAGGCCTCTAATACAAATACACTAGTATATAAGTTCAATATTTTTAAAGCAGTTACAAAGGTGTATAGAAACATAACTCAAGCTAATTAAGTTAACAATCACAGGTTGTAACAAGATTCCACAAACATCTACTAGTATATGGGTAAAATATTTAAAACAGCTGAGTCACATCAAAATCTTTGGTGATGCAAACAAACTTAGAAATATATTGTAATAGACTCTGTGGTCTCATAATTTTACTTTTCAGAAAAAAAAGAATTATGAATATACACAAAGATTATTTACAAAGATATGTATCACAGCATCTATACTAATAAAAGGGTAATATGCTAATTAGACCAGGAGACCTTCTGGGAGACCTTCTGGACATCCTTCTGGACAAAGCGAAGGTGGTGGGGCCGAGGCAGAGGCAGTTAGGGGTGATCAAGCCAGGAGGGGAGGCAGTTGAGGGCAAGCAGGCTGGCAGGAGAGGGCAGTTGGGGGTGAGTAGGCTGTTGAGGGGGCAGTTGGGGGCAATCAGGCCAGCAGGGGGGGAGCTCAGGGCGAGCAGGCCGGCATGGGGAAGCAGTTGGGGGCGATCAGGCCAGTAAGGGGAGACAGTTGGGGACAAGAAGGCTGGCAGGCAGAGTAGTTAGCGATGATCAGGCAGGCAGGCAGGCAGGTGAGCAGTTAGGAGCCAGCGGTCCCAGATTGCGAGGGGGATGTCCGACTGCCAGTTTAGGCCTGATCCCTGTCGGACATCCCCCGAGGGGTCCCAGATTGGAGAGGGTGCAGGCAGGCTGAGGGATACCACCCCCCTCTGTGCACAAATTTTGTGCACCGGGCCACTAGTCTATATATATAAAAGCCTAAGGAGGGAGGGCAGGAAGAGATTAACCAAAGATCTTATATGCATACTAGAAGCCTGGTGCAGTGGGCTCCCACGGCCTGGACTGAGGGGATCAGGCCGAAAACAGTCCAGTGCACAGATTCATTCACTGCTGGGGACCCCTGCCTGGCCTGAAGGGATCGGGCCAAAACCAGCTCTCCAATATCCCCTGAGGAGTCCTGAATGGCGAGACTGTTCACCATAAATAACTAGAGGCCCTGTGCACGAAATTCGTGCACAGGGGGCATGTGTCCCTCATCCCAGCCTGCACCATCTCCAATCTGGGACCCCTCGAGGGATGTCCAACTGCCAGTTTAGGCCCGATCCAGGTAGGATCGGGACTAAACGGGCAGTCGGACATCCCTCTCACAATCCAGGACTGCTGGCTCCCAACTGCTCACCTGCCTGCCTTCCTGATTGCCCCTAACCACTTCTGCCTGCCAGCCTGATCACCCCTAACCACTCCCCTGCCAGCCTGATTGATGCATAACTGCTCCCCTGCCAGCCTGTTTGCCCCTAACTGCCCTCCCCTGCAGGCCTGGTCCCTCCCAACTGCCCTCCTCTGCTGGCCATCTTGTGGTGGCCATCTTGCGTCCACATGGGGTCAGTCATCTTTGACCACATGAGGGCAGCCATCTTGTGTGTTGGAGTGACGGTCAATTTGCATATTATTCTTGGATTAGATAGGATAGAGTCCTGGTGCACGGGTGGGGGCCAGCTGGTTTGCCCTGAAGGGTGTCCCGGATCAGGGTGGGGTTCCCTTGGGGCATGGGGCGGCCTGGGTGAGGGGCCTGTGGTGGTTTGCAGGTCAGCCACACCCCCCCAGCAACTCAAGAAGAAGCCCTGGTATCTGGAATTTATTTACCTTCTATAATTGAAACTTTGTAGCCTTGAGCAGAGCCAAGCCTCCTGCTTGCTCTGTAGCCACAGCCATTTTTGTTGGGATTTATTTATCTTCTATAATTGAAACTTTGTAGCCTTAAGTGGAGGCCAAGGCAGGCCAGGGCTGCAGAAAGCTTGGCTTCCTCCATCGCCAGGGGCAATTCAAGTCTCCTGCTCTCTCCAGCTCTGTGGCTGCTGCCATTTTTGTTGGGATTTGTTTATCTTCTATAATTGAAACTTTGTAGCCTTAAGCGGAGGCCAAGGCAGGCGGAAAGATTGGCTTCCTCCATTTCTGGGGAAACCCAAGCCTCCTGCTCTCTCCGTGGCTGCAGCCATCTTGGTTGGGTTAATTTGCATGCTCGCTCCTGATTGGCTGGTGGGCATGGCTTCTGGGTGTAGCAGAGGTATGGTCAATTTGCATATTACTCTTTTATTAGATAGGATAGACAGACTTGAGGCCGGGTGCACACAATTCGTGCAAGGGGCTTGGCCCTTGCAGCCCCGGCTGCCTCGGCCAGCCCTCACAGCCATAGCCAGCCCTCGCAGCCCCTCACAGCTTCAGCTGGCCCTTGCAGCCCCGGTTTCGTCCAGAGGTCATCTGGATGGTCGTTCTGCTGTTTAGTCTAATTAGCATATTAGCTCTTTATCATATAAGATTAAAAACTATACTATATCCATGAAATACTATGCAACCATTAATTGAATTTGAAGAGCTTTCTCTAAGGTATATTCTGCAGAACAGAAATATCATAGATATTAATAGGTATTGATAAAAAAACGATTCCCTGGTCAAATAAATTTTTTTAAAATAAAGCTAAACTCTGTTAAATAAGTGTCTTTGCTGCAATTCTCCCTAGGCTACTGTGTTTAAGTTGCTCCACTGAAGGGACAAAGTGTGAACTCTCTCTACTCTCTTTCAAATGTATCTATTCATAGAACACTTAGATTTCATATGGTACTTGTATTCCAAAGAGGATATCTAGAAAATGCTATGGTAAAATAATACTTAATAACATAGAAGATGTTAAGTTAAAAAAAATTACAAAACAATTTGTTCGGCATACGTGTTTGTGTGTGTATGTGTGTGTGTGTGTATGCATATATGTCACGCAGGTCCAGGCTTTCCACTGGATGTGAAAGTATCCCATCAAAAGGAATGAAAATGATATTGTAAGGAATGGCCCCTTCAGTAATCAAAACCATCAACCATCTGCTATCACATTTTGGCTCACCAATCTTCTGAGCCCACACATTAGACTGGGACCCACACTCACATTATTATAAATCTGTTTACTCCCGGTCACATTAGGAATAAGAGATACAGTCAAAATTACCTAAAAAATCTTCAGCCTACTTTCATCTCAAACTTACACTTTAAATGTATTAGTTTTAAAAAATACTGATACAGTAAATTAATATATTTAAAAAACTTTAAGTTAATTAGCAAGAAACTTCCTAATGTTAGCACAATCATTAAAATATTTTACTGAGACCAAAAACCTAGACGACTATTTTCCTTTAAGGCTCCATTCAGTCTTAACCACACTGTAACTTTTATTAATGCAAGCTACATAGTAACAATGGTATGAAATCAAGTAAAACCAAAAGGCTCCACTGTTGCCTAAAGCACCTCAATTAACATGCCACAGAAGTTCCTACTACAAATTTAAAGAGATGGTTTTATGAATTCTATGACAACTTCAAATTCTTCCATTGATGAGGATAAATTCCATTCCAGACAACCTATTAAAACCCAGTACTATGAATTCACTTAACCAACTTTACATTGGAGTCATCTCCACCAGTCATTCTTCATTAAGGTTCCTTTTGCAACATGTTTGGGCGGAAAAGAAGTCAATCAATGAATAATTCAATAATCACCAACTTCCTGCTAACTTTAAATAAAGATTAGCTAAACCCTCTCCATCTCCCAACCCACAGTCATCTATTCTCTTCCACTACAATTACTATAGTTTCAGCTGTTTCCAACTTTTACTTCATAATATTCCAATTTACTAATGAGTTTTTACTTTATAATATTCCATTTACTAAAGAATTTTTTCTCACTAACAATATTATAAATTGAGGCCCGGTGCACGAAATTCATGCACCAGGGGGTGTGTCCCTCAGCCCAGCCTGCACCCTCTCCACTCTGGGACCCCTTGAGGGATGTCCGACTGCCCGTTTAGGCCCGATCCCAGTAGGCCTAAACGGGCAGTCATACATCCCTCTCACAATCCAGGACTGCTGGCTCCTAACTGCTCACCTGCCTGCCTTCCTGATTGCCCCTAACCACTTCTGCCTACCAGCCTGATCACCCCCTAACCACTCCCCTGCCAGCCTGATTGATGCATAACTGCTCCCCTGCCAGCCTGATTGCCCATAACTGCCCTCCTCTGCAGCCCTGGTCACTCCTAACTGCCCTCCCCTGCAGGCCTGGTCACCCCCAACTGCCCTCCCTTGCAGGCCTGGTCCCTCCCAACTGCCCTCCCCTGCTAGCCATCTTGTGTCCACATGGGGGCAGCCATCTTGTGTGTTGGAGTGATGGTCAATTTGCATATTACTCTTTTATTAGATAGGATGTCTTCATTCCACTGTGAACTATAAAGATGTACTTTGCTTGTAATCTTACCCACCCTGCCAGTGAACCATTAAAACATGGAAGATTATATAGTAACTAGAGACCCACTGCACAAAATTCGTGCATTTGGGGGTTGGGGGGGTCCCGCAGCCCAGCCCACACCCTCTTGCAGTCCGGGAGCCCTCGGGGGATGTCTGACTGTCTGACTGCAGGATCGAGCTTAAACCGGCAGTCGGACATCCCTCTCACAATCCGGGATTGCTGGCTCCTAACCACTCACCTGCCTGCCTGCCTGATTGCCCCTAACCATCTCTGCCTGCCGGCCTGATGCCCCTAACTGCTCCCCTGCCTGCCAGATCGCCCCTAACCGCCTCTGCCTGCCGGCCTGTTCGCCTCTAACTGCCTCTGCCTGCCAGCCTGATTGCCCCCTAACTGCCCCCCTGCTGGCCTGGTCTCCCCTAACCACCTCTGCCTCGGCCCCCACCACCATGGCTTTGTCCGGAAGGATGTCCGGTCTAATTAGCATATTACCCTTTTATTGGTATAGACTAGAGGCCCAGTGTACAAATTCGTGCATGAGTGGGGTCCCTCGCCATTTTGCCCAGTCCCGATCGGGGCCAATTGGGGCCAGCCAGCTGGAGGAAGGACCATGGGAGGTTGGCCGGTCGCAGGAGGTTGGCTGTGGGAATGCACTGACCACCCGGCCAGCCAGGGGGGAGGGACCACAGGAGGTTGGCCGGCCGCGGGAGGTTGGCTGTGGGAGCGCGAGTCATAGCAACCAGTCAACCAGTCATTTGGTCGACCAGTCGTAATGGTCGCTTAGGCTTTTACTTAGATAGATTATGTCAAGTATGTATTATATGTTATATAAATATATGCTTTTTAAATACCAAGACCTCTCAAGATAGAAAATTTTTAAAAACCCACATACCTAACTAAACAATGATAAAGAAGTCTCTTTCCTTTTGGTAACCGAACATAGCCTTAAAAATAAATTCTGCTTCTTCTTTTATAGTACAGAAGTTACTATACAGTTCCCACTCATCCTTAGTCAAGAGTTGTCTCTTTATTATTTAAAATACAGAAATAGGAGGTTTTCAAAACAGCTCACTTCTAAAAAGCTGTTATTATCCATCATCAGACCCCCAATATAAAATCCTAGAGTATATGTTTACCCCAACCTTCTACAGAACTTGCTCTATTTCTTCTGGTAAAATATCTTTAATCTCCCTCTTCCCACTTCACTTTCAGCTTTACTTGGGTCTTAATCACAGAAGGAAAGAACATGTGACTAATAACTACTGTCTATTCTACGGCTAATCCTAGTTTATTATTCATCTGTCCACCAGTAAACTGAGTGAACGCCTACCAGATGCACAGAGCTGTCCCTAGTGCTGAGGAACAATGAAAGGAACATAGAAGATATGACCTTTCCTCTGAAGAAGCTTATAAGCAATCTATCTGGGGATAAAAAGCAAAGACAAAACAAACAGTAAAATGATATAAAATTAAAAATTCAATAGACTGACAACTTTGAAGAAGGAAGGAAGGATGGAAGGAAGAAATGAAGGAGGGAAGGAGGGAAAGAAGGAAGAACTGATTGATTGATTTAGAGCTAGCTTCAGATTCAACTATATTTACTGGATGCCTACTTCATGCCAGGAATAATGATTAGTGTTTTCATATATACTACTCATTTAATTCATCCTAAAATAACAGTAGATCACAAGCATAGAGTCTTGAAAGAAGATGGGTAAAGTGAATGATAAAAATATTTTACTAGAAGTATGAGGAAAATTATTAACAAACTTAGACAAGTGTTAATCTCTCTCTACAGCACTTTAGCAGTTAATATTTATAATTATATGGGTATAATACAAGAGTATAAAAATCAGTGAATATTTTCCTTTTTTTAAAGTTCTAATTGGGAAAAATAATTATAACCATGTGGTGATGGATGTAAACTAAACTTGTGGTAATCATTTCACAATATATACATATGCCAGATCATTATGCTGTTCACCTTAAACTACTACAATGTAATACGTCAATTATATCCCAGTTAACAAAAGATATATTATTGAGGGTTGACTGTATCCCTCCCAAATTCTTATTTTGAAGTCCTAACATCCATTACCTCAAAATGTGACCTCATTTGGATATAGTGTCCTTCCGGATGTAATTAGTTAAGATGAGGTCATTAATCCAATATAACTGGTGCATTAAAAGAGGAACTTCAGGCACACATGGACACAGAGGAGGAAAAAGTTCTAATTGGGAAAATGTCATTGTTGACTAAACTGAAAAAAGTAGCTAAAATGAGGTCTGCAGATTATTTATGGATGTCCTTGTTACCACAGACAAAAAGTGAAAATGTATTACTTTATACGTCTATCAAGCCTCATACATTTAGCTTACATCTAAGATAGCTAAACTAAATTTTTTATAATAAAATTCATACATTATCATCTATCAATATATGTCTTATTTCCCAAGTTCCTAGTGGCTCTATCTTATTTACCTGTATAGTCCCTGCAACACTTGGAAATGTGTTGTGGTAGAAAGACAGTGTGAAGTAAGTGGGTTCAAGGCTCAGCTCTGCAAGTTTGTCTAGCTATTTTACCTTGGACAAAATTATAAAACTCTGAGCTTCAGCATTCTATTGAATAAAACTCTCTAGGAGTTGTTATGAGGATTAAAGAATATGTAGTTGAAAACACTTAGCATTGAACTTAGCATCTAATAGGTGCTAAAGATGTCCTAATTCCTTTTATGTTTTTGTAGACTGTATACAACAGACTATAACAAAGTTGGAGTTTCAGTCACTTAGAAAATTTCCAATAAAAGTATATACTGACCTTGGTTTTCAGGTGGTCTTAGATTTGCTAAAGCAACGATCTGATGCCCAGCAGCAATGCACTGCATCATATTGTAACAGCTGTCCTTCCCACCACTAAAACATAAATAAAGAAATATATATATACATAGATATAAGGTTACTGATCTTTATTCAACATAGAGTCATTAGGTATCAAATAGAACACATTACTTATTTCGCTCTTCAAAATTTGGGGGCCTAGCTTAATATAGAATGCAAAACACCACATGTAATTTCTGTATCATAAGCAAACTGAGTGAAGGACTCTGAATGTTTAAAGTAGATATTCACAAGAGCTTATGAAATTATATGCCACTATAACAAAGACCATTCTAAACAAAATATGACAACTCTTTGGTTTGTGACAGTAGCTTTACTCAATATACAAAGTGCTTGCAAATAAAATGATTTAAGTTTACATTCCAGCCCTAGCTGGTTTGGCTCAGTGGATAGAGTGTTGGCCTGAGGACTGAAGGATCCCAGGTTCGATTCTGGTCAAGGGCACATGCCTGGATTCCGGCCTTGGTCCCAAGTGTGAGGCATGCAGGAGGCAGCAATCAATGATTCTCTCTCATCACTGACGTTTCTATGTCTCTCTCTCATCTCCATTCCTCTTTGAAATCAAATAAAAATATATTTAAATAAGTTTACATTCCAGCTAAATGCTTATTATATATACTTTAGATGAAATTCTCTATGAAAAAGTAGAAAAACATCTGTTCCACTGTAAGAAATCTAACAACTGGCCTCCATCACCAATTAAAGGATCAAATTAAAAATCTGAGATCCACCAGCTGGCATGGCTCAGTGGTTGAGTGTTGACCTGTGAACCAAGAGGTCACACTTTGATTCCCAGTCAGGGTACATGCCCAGATTGCTGACTCAATCCCCAGTGGAGAGCATGCAGGAGGCAGTCGATCAAGGATTCTCTCTCATCATTGATGTTTCTCTCACTCTCTCAAATATGTTTTTTAAAAATCTGAGATCCACTCCAATGAGAAAGTATACATACTTTGTGGGTTCAAATTCTGTAGAGATAGAAAGCGAAATGCCAAATTACACCAATAAAGTTAAACATCAGTATTGTCAGTACTTCAACTTTTTTTAAAATATATTTTTTATTGATTTCAGAGAGGAAGGGAGAGGGAGAGAGAGAAACATCAATGATGAGAGAGAATCATTGATAGGCTGCCTCCTGCAAGCCTCCCCACTGGGGATCGAGCCTGCAACCCGGGTATGTGTCCTGACTGGGAATCAAACCGTAACCTTCTGGTTTGTATGTCAAAGCTCAACCACTGCTACGACAGACAGGCAGTACTTCAACTTTCAGCCATCACTATATGATGGCAGAATAAGGCTTGAGCACAAATCTAATTAACATATTAAAAAGAGCTAAATCTGGTACCAAATTTACCTAAGGTAGAGGCAAATCACTTAGTCAAGAGAAGTGATACTTCATCTGTAACAAAGTTGAATAGCAAACTCTACGCTATTTGGGTTTCATACTGTACTGCTTCTCACTATACATGCTTCTTCCTTTCTTTTAACATTGCCTCTCTTCCCTTTACTTACTCCTCCTGTTTCCCTTCTTTCCAATTTTTGCTTAAGATCTGCAAATGTACCCCCAGGCAATGTTTAGACCTATTCATAGCCCAAAAAACTAAGAGATTTTTTATTCTACAAGCTGGATTTTTTGCCTTTTTAGTTCCCAACATTTGTCTGCCTCTACCGTATTCTGATCAGTAACAACTATCATTCCAGAACTTCTCAAGGGGAGAGATTGTAAGGGACAAAATGAAGCTACATATCACACTCCCTTTCCTCAGATTCTGATATTCCCATAAATCTGTATTCTACAACTTCCCCTACTGAACTTCACTGCTCTATTTCCATAGAACAAAATGATGTAATTCTTTAGACTATCTATCTATCTATCTATCTATCTATCTATATGCCTACTATGTAAATTGTCCCCACAGGAGTTCAACCGGGAGACCGATCGCTCGCTATGACACACACTGACCACCAGGGGGCAGTGTGGAATGAAGGAAGGCCCTGGCCAGCAGCCAGCAGCCGGCAGCCGGGGAAGGGAGACCCTGGCCGGCAGCCAGAAGACCCCCCGATAGGCCCTGATCGCTGGCCAGGCCTAGGGACCCTACCCATGCACGAATCTCGTGCACTGGGCCTCTAGTGTAGAATAGTTAAGATGAAAGGTTATATCTCCACAATTCTAATTCCTTACAATATTAAAGATTAAAAGATATACATCTGCAATCAGAACTTAGCTTTATGATTTATTTTAAAATGCTAAGCTTTCAAATATGGTTTTAAAATAGTATTTCCTGACCAGCTGGTGTGGCCCAGAGGATTGAGCACTGCCCCATGCACCAAGAAGTACAATTCCTGGTCAGGACACATGCCTGGGTTTCAGGTTCAATCTCCACTAGGGGGTGTGTAAAAGGCAGCTGATTGATGCTTCTCTCTCCCTGTCACCTCTCTATGTAAAATCAATAAAAACATATCAAAAAATAGTATTTCCTAAATTGTATTCTATGGAACACTACTGTCCAACAAGTACTCTAAAGACAATGGTTTTCAAGGTCAAATAAGTCTGGGAAATACAGATCATCTTATCTCCTGAAAAGTCACAAAATACATTAGAATATGTTATGTAAGAAGGTCCACAGAAAAGATCAGAATTTTAGTTTCCAACTTTTGGATACTAAGCTACATTACTCAATGTGTTTGTGTTCATATACTTTATTATAAAATTAGAGAATGACCTAGCTAATCCTCAAAGTGTCACTCAACTGTAAAATTCAATGATTCTATCTTTTGTGTATTAGGAAAATAATGTTCTTTATGGTGGGCAGGGGTGGGGAATGTCCTGCTCTAGGGCCTGAGGGTCATATAAGGCCTGTGAATCATTTGGTCTGGCCCTGCCAAGGCATTAGAGGTGAGTTAATTGTTTGACAAAATATAGCACATTAATTTTTAAGTTGATAATTTTGTATGGCCCATGAATTATGTTATAAATATCTAAATGGCCCTTGGCAGAAAAAAGGTTCCCCTCCCCTATCTAAAGGTATGTAAGGATCTTGATTTCACTTACTCTCTAAAACACATACATATCTCTCTCTCTCCTTTTAGTGCGCACACACACACACACACACAGAATACATCGAAAATAGAGTAGATTCATTGTATTTAATTAACTCCATACATACTCAAGCATACTAGTATATGCACATAAATGTATATTATATGGATACTATATATGTATTCATATTTATATATATGTTGTTATGCATTCATACCTACAGTATGTCTCCTAGCATTTATACAGATCTTACAGTTTATCAAGCATTTTCCAACAATGCATTTTGTAATTTTTTATTATGAAAGTAATGTATGCACATTACAGAATATTTAGTGTAATGGATTATACCAATCTTCTCTCCTTCCCTCCCAGATTTCAGAGTCTTCCGTTGGTGTTTCTTTAATGGTTAAACTTCTGGCAAAGTGCATATAAATGTAAATTACTCATTTCCTGGACTACTTTTTATTCTTATCTATCTAGATCAAATGAAGACCACAATGGTCAAAGCTTAATCATTCACTTTACAAAAGAAATACACTGAATAACAATACTTCTTAACACTACAGTCTCCTAAATATGGTAATGAAATAAAAGAAACTGGAGTATTCCAGAAGGGGTTAGTGTTGTCAAGACCTTAATAAGTCAGTAGCAACTACCCTGGCCTAGGGCATTGAACAATAATATGAAATTTTCAATGGGTTTACAAAGAAAATGCATGGTTGCAATGTAGATCAGACACTCTATAGAGATCCAAATCTCATCAAACAAAATTCAAGTAGACTAAATTCCCCCTTTTAATGTTGTTATTGTGTTCCTCTTTTCTTCAATTTTCAGATTGAGTATGGAACCATTTTAACTGGCCTGTCTTTGGTTGTTGTATGTCTAAATATTATGGGTTACCATAAATCTCAAACTCCTTTTGGAATAAGAAGTATTACCATAAGGTTATTCTAAAAGCAACCAATGTGTACCTGAAGCAACAGCAACCAGATCTAAGGTATGGGGGATGGAAAAGAACTTATTATGAATATATGCATAACCCATGGACACAGACAATAACGTGAAGTCCTGGGCTGGGGCGGGACTGGGTGGAGGGGGGCACAGGGGAGGAAATGGGGGATATCTGTAATACTGTTAACAACAATTAATTAATTACTTTTAAAAAACTGGTACAATTCCATCTCTGTCCTTGAACGCCAAGGTAAAATACATCCATGTCATAAGCAATCCAGACACACCTAGAGGACAGGTGAGCGAGAGGTGGGTTTATATAGGAAGAGTCAGAGATACACACAGCCTCGGGTGGAAAGCTGGAGCCAGAAGACCGGATTTAAAGACTGAATGTTAATACAGAAGAGGAGGAAGAAAGCCAGAAGAAAAGGGCGGAGGTGGCTAAGTAGAGTCAAGCTGTGGCTTTCAAACTTCCCATCAATTACAACTTTTAGGAATCCGACCCTGGGCCGTGTCAGGCTAATTAAACCAGCGCTCTGGCCATGAGACCTAAGCATCAGTAGTTTCTACAGTCCCCAAGGTAAATCCAAGTTTGAGGGACATAACAAAGGGGGCAGGAAAGGCAGAGAGGAGGGGCGCGAGCCCGAGACCGCGGGACCCGCCGGGCTGGGCGCCAGCCCGAAGGCTCCGCCTCTTCCTGTGGCCAGGGGGGCCGTCTGAACCACCGCGCGCTCCCCCACCGACAGCCTCTTTCACGGCCACGGGCGGTGGCGGCGGCGGCGGCGGCGGGGGCACTTCACGCCCATCAACAGAAAGGGACTGCACGCTGCCCGGGGAGGAAGAAGGTGGCACCAACGCCACGTTACCTGATCAGAGCCGCGACCCTCATGCTGGTCGCAGTGCGCGTGCGTGCGGCGGGCGGGTCCGTGACGTCATCGCAGCCGCGCCCGCGGGTGGAAGCGCGGCGGGGCCTCAACCAGGTGTTCACTCCACTGCCTGTCCGCCTTTCCGCCTGTCCCTGCAGCTGCCGCGGGTTGCCTCACCAGGGAGCATAGGCCACATTGGCACCTGTTCCCTGGGGGAGGGACATCCCGACCCAGGAAACGTGGGTTTAGGCACGGCCTGACCACCTAAGTGAGGGCACTGAAGTTGCCAGGAAAAGGGCAAGGTCCGGTAGCAGGGTCCAAGCACCGTGGCGCTGGATTTGTACAAAGTCACATGCTGTAAGTTGAAGCAGTTGTGGATGTGCAAAGGGAGAGGAAGTTTGCCTTTGCTTCCTCAGCCACCCCGAGAAATAACTGCACCTTTCAGTTTTTTAGTTTATATTTCCTCTGTTCTCCAAACGTAAATCTGTAACTAGCCCGAGACCTCTAGGCTCCATGTGGTTTTGACCCTTTAGTAATGTAAAAGCTAGCTGAGAAGCCAATTAAGGCTCATCACCAAAGCGCAGCGGCCTTGCAGAAAGAAAATGCTAGGCTCAATTCTAAGTTCATTCACCAAGTACTTATGTATTGCCTTTCAGGTACCAGCCACTGTTTTAGTTTCTTGGGATACATTCGTGAATAACACAAGGCTCACTTCCCTCATGGAGTTTATATGGAGATGGAGAGAGCAGACAATATACAGCTAAAAATTATATAGTGTGTTAAAAAGTGATTAGAGCTCTAAAAAAAAGATAGAGATTATGAGGTATCAGGAAGGAGAAGGAAGGGCAAGTTGCAGAATTAAATAGAGCATCAAGGTGGGACTTAATAAGGTAAAAGTTGAACCAACTAAAAGGAGGAGAGTTATCTGTGTAAAACGGGATGTGCTCTACACAGAAGAAAAAAAACTAGAGCCAAGACCCTAAGTACTGTGAGGAAGGAAGAAACTTTACCCTCCTTAATTTTTTTCAGGGTTTAATAAATCTATGTGAGATGTTAACAAGAGAAAATAAATTTAATTACATACCTACATATGGGGACACCACATACATAAGAGGTTCAGAGACAGAAAAATGAAGTATATATGGCATTCTTGGCTAAGGATGAGGTCACGCATCTTGGGGTTTCAGAGGATCATTTTAGGATGATAAGAACAGTATATGTTCAGTAATTAGTAGTTTACCTTCACATATAGATAGGTCAGAAAAGGTTATCTTTGACAATAGCATTATATGAAAGGTCCCTCATTCTAATTCTTCTGGTAGGTAAAGGGGACTGGGCCCACAGGATCTCCATTGCCTTTAGCTCAAAATACTAGTAATCATACCACAGAGCACATCTGAAGGTGACATTCTGAGCTCCTACTGTGCCTGTGTTTTTGTGGAAGAACAAGGCTGGTCAGTGTGGCTTGAGCAGAGTGAGCAAGGCCAAGAGTAGTGGGAGATGAGGGTCCAGTGATGGAGGGAGAAAAAAGATCTTATTGGGTCTTATAGGCCATAGAAGATTATCTTTTACTTTGAGGGAAGTGGCTGGCCATTGAAGGGTTTTGAACAGAGATATGAGACTTAAAACTAAAAGGATTATACTGTGCTGTCTTGGAGAGTATAACAATAAGAGGCTATTCCAATAATCCAGGAAAGAAATGAGACCTGGAACCAGAAGGATATTAGTGAATTTGGTGGGAGGATTTTAGCTCTATTATGAAAGTAGAGCCAATAAAATTAGATGGATTAGATAAGGGACATGAGAAAAAGAGAGCCATGAAGTTTGATGCAAATGCCATGAATTAAATAAATTAATATATGTAATGAACATAGAATTGAGCCTAGTATATAGTAAGCATTCCATTTTATTATCCTATATAATAAAAGCATAGTATGCAAATTGTCCCCTTGACCAGGATAACCAGGGGCCAGCTGGGGGAAGGGACTAGGGACCCTACCAGTGCACAAATTTTGTGCACTGGGCCTCTAGTATTCTAATGTTCTTATTAACGTGGATACTTTTGGTATGGGGTAACTAGAGCAGAGACTGACAGTCTGCATACCAGTTTCAACATCTAAAATGATGCAGTTTTAAAATTATGCAATTATGGATATTTACTATGTGAGTCAAGTATTTAAGGAGTTTGCAGTCTACTTGGGAAGATAAGACAAATATATTTAATAAAACTTTACAATACCTCAGGGCATATTTTGAAAGTAAGAAGTATGTAATGCATATAGAAATAGGCTTATGAGGTGAATCTATAGGGTAAATGCTAGAATAAGGACAGAATGTGAGAGGTTGGCAGAAATGAATAGGAGGAACAGGGGGACCTTATAAATAAAGGTAACAGGTGGAGGAGTTCAGAGCATGTCACCTCAAAATCTGCTGCTTTGGTGTATTGATTATTTTAACTTACAGTCACTTGAGAAATAGGAGATGCAAGAAGAAAATCTGACCCTCCTTTTTATTTCTGAAAGCAGGAGATAAAATTCCCATGTATGGTGCCCTCTCTGTCCATGGAGGAAATAAGACATTGTTATCACCAGTGACAGATAATCAGGGAACTGAGGTGGAAAGGAAATAAATCTGTACAAATAGAACTTGTTAAAATAACACTTTTAGCTTCTTCACATAGTTACTTTTTCACAAATGCTTTTCTTTGTTCAGCCTACTATAAAAGCATTTACATTTACCATGTTTTTGGAGGGGGGGGGTTGGTATTCTCTTGGGAAGGCTCCTATGGACATGTAAAATTTTTAAAATAAAATGTGTATGTTTTTGCCTGTTAATCTGTCTTATATCAGTATCATTCTTATACACAGCTAGATACCCTCAGAGGGTAACAGAGAATTTTTTTCTCCCCTGCACAGAAATGAGTGTGGTGTGCTGAGCCCCAGGGAGGAAAACAGTCTGATTAATGGTGAGGATATATTGAAAAGATAGGAAGATAGATTGGGTGGATAGGATGATGCTAGATTATTCAGAATCATAGAAAACCAAAATGAGGCATTTCAACACCAGGAAGGTTACTCTGGCTATGTTTGCCATCATTTTTCAGGAGATTGTGTGAATTAGAAATAATTAACGTGGTGAGTGATTTTTACTGAATAGGTTTAGAACATCCCCAAACCCTTTACATTTTCTACCAAGGGATATCTTTTTCTTACTATTTGCCACTGAAGCATAGTAATCCCTCCTTTGGAAAACGGCTGTTTGAAACTGCTGTTTGAACTACTCTATTATTTTTAGATAGTCCCTTATTCTGTAAAATAACTGTTTTAGTTTGAATAATAGAAAAAGATAAAAACTTAACTGTCTGACCTTGCAAGCTAGCCATCTAACATAATAAACCAGTGGTCGGCAAACCGCGGCTCGTGAGCCACATGCGGCTCTTTGGCCCCTTGAGTGTGGCTCTTCCACAAAATACCATGGCCTGGGCGAGTCTATTTTGAAGAAGTGGCGTTAGAAGAAATTTAAGTTTAAAAAAATTTGGCTCTCAAAAGAAATTTCAATCGTGTACTGTTGATATTTGGCTCTGTTGACTAATGAGTTTGCTGACCACTGCAATAGACTAATACTAATAATATTCCCATATTCTCATGCAAAGTGTTTGTTCATTATGTATCCAAGGTCACAAATTGTCTACAAAAATAACTTACACAGCCGCTCTTTGTAAAATATGCAGATGAAGAGCTCAAAAGGGTATAAATAGGGAAATCTTCCTCTATGTGTTTGCTCAGAATTTGCCAGAGATATTCTGCTCTGAGCCTGCGCGTAATAAAGACTCCTAACTAATTAGCTCATTAAGGCATCTTGTATCTAGCTCGCTGATTTATGATACAACACCATGAGGGAATGGAGACAGAAAATATTGAGTGTCTCTTCCTAAAACTACATCCTTAAGATTATTATGTTTTTTGTTTCTCTCTGGCCACTAGGATTTATATGCTTTAAGACATTCTCAACAAATAAATACATTATCGTGTGTATATTCTGGAGTTAAATATGTTGAGACAATTAGCCAAGTGTGCCCACTCTTTGGTTTGATGCTGTTTTTCTCCTCTGGACTCATCCTAGTGCCTTGGTATTAAGTAAGTGCCTTTTTATTAAGCATCTCTTTTCTGATCCCCCTCACCCTCTTAAAATATTGTTTCTCTCCCCTCCTTTTTGAAGGTTTCTATCTGAATCGTGTCACTTAATAAATTTTTTCTGGTTGCCTAAGTAACACTACTACATGTGTCTGTCTTTATAGTTCCCCACATTAAGGCCTTCCTCTCAGAGCTGCCATACAAGGCTCTGAGCTTGAATGGACCCTCAGGGCCAAAGTATAAGTAGTGGGTTCAATCTATTCCAGTTTAATATGTATTTGAAGTTCTGAAATAGACCAGACCAATGAGGAGTCCTGACCTAAAGTTGTCCATTAAAGGAATCCAAATTTGGTCAGGAACAGCCCAGTTCTGGTACTTCTGCCATACTCAGTCATTGTCTGAGAGCAGTGCAAGAAAAGCTTGGCCTGGTGCAGACTTGGCAGTGGATTCCAAAGTGCTTCAGCTGGAAACTCAATCAGTGCATCATAAAGCTCTTCACTGATTCCTATGAACCCCTCTTGCTAAGGGTGAACTTAGAAAGGGTTTGTTTAGGGCTATTCCGGTACTTATTCTGTTCTCCACTACGCATCCACATCCCCCTTTCTCTCAGCTATGGCCCCCACAGATCTTGTTGACTTACCTAGTCATGCCACCTAAACATTCATTCCTAAGGGGTCTTAGACTTTGGTCATCATACTCTTCTTACCTTGAGGTTTCTGCATGTGTTCATTAACAGTTACCATTAAGCAAGGAGATATACATGTATTTCTCCTTGTCTCCACGGTGTAAAAGCAGCCCCATCTCTTTCTGCTAACCAGAGTTAATTCTCCCTGCTTGCTGGCCCCTGGATACAAAGAGTTCAATGTGTCCTATTACTAGTGGTTTAATGGATCACTGCTGTCACCCCTGGAAAAAGAGAGATCCTTTGAATAATAGCATCTCTGACTCTGCTCAGCCCAGAGTTAGGAGGTGAAGCACAAAGTTCCCCAGTGGGTCATTTGGGAGGGACTATAAATGAGGCCATCCTTGCTCTCACCCCATGGCTCTCAGATCCATGTATCCTTTGTATTGGAGACACAGTGCCATATAGAGATCTCTGATTTAGTGCCTGTACGATATCCTGAGGAATGGTGTGGTTATCATTTCAAATGATTGTCTCTCAGCTGCCCAGTTAGCTCTTCCTTCAGTAAGCCTTTCAAGTAATCTATGAGGGCAGCTTCAGTATATGATATGATAGACCCCATGGACATGGGCCCACTCCCATACCTCCTTCCCTGTAAAGTGATTTTTCTTATTAAATTCTCTTTTGGATGGGATTCTGTGCCTGTAGAGTTATGGGGGCCAGCTGAAGCTGTGCTTATAGGAAAGGTCAGGTTAATGCTCCTACTGTGCTCAAAGACTGGGAGCAGCCCAGGGGAAAGAAGCAAGGCCTGCCATGAACTCCCGTTGAAAGGTGTCAGGCATCTATGCTCACTACAGCAGGTATGTTTAAAAGGAGATCTGAGTGGGTTACCCCATGGCTACCCACTAAGACAGAATGAGTCACAAAATAACATAATGCGGGGAAGAAACATTTATGCTATTTGTTTGACATTATACACTGTTGGAGTAAGAAATGTAGAATAAAGAGTTCATTCAAACTAATAGTATTTGAAGGAAAGTCCATCTGTATTTGTGAAAGTCTAAGTTATAAACAACAGTATTTTTTAAGGAAATAATTTAATTTACTTTCAAACAAATATGCTAATTTTGCCAGCCAGCATGGCTCAGCGGTTGAGCATTGATCTATGAAGCAGAAGGTCACAGTCCTATTCCAGGTCAGGGCACATGCCTAGGTTGCGGGCTCAGTCCCCAGTGTGGGGTATGCAGGAAGCAGCCAATCAATGATTCTCTCTCATCATTGATGTTTCTATCTCTCTCTCCCTCTCTTTTCCTCTCTTATGTCAATAAAACATATTTTAAAAATATATATTAATATATATATTAATCCTGATCATAGTAACTACTAATATTGAGTCCTGGCAAGGTGTTTTTAAGAAGACTCATGTTAATGGGGAAAACTGATTTTTAATTAGTAATGTCCATTTGCCTATGAGTAATTTTCTTAAATTTCAAGAAAAATGGCTTAGCAAGACCCATGCATGCATAGTGTTCTGCATTGATAGTGTAAAGGTGACTACAGCTCAATCACTGTCAACAAGTAGAGTTTATAAAGTAATTCCTCTGATAGGATAGCAAAATGATTGCCCAAGATTCACCTTTCAAAGGCCTTTGTGAGATCACATCCTAAATCCTCAAACTGTTACATATAAATGACTCTATGTATTAGTTGTAGAGCCAACAAAATAGGCGAATAGAAAGTCAGCCTCAAAAATATCTCAATCCCTTGCCAGTTTACTTAAAGGGAACTCTCCATAGCCAAACACTGTTGCTGGTAATAAAAAAGCTGCAGGCTGTCACTGAATTCCGCTCCCTTGGCAGCACATTTCAATGATGTACTGATTGGTAAAGACTCAGATAATCAAATAAAAAATGTGACAGAGACAATGAAAGGATTTAAATCTTAAGTCAGGGCACATCCCTGATGCCATGGCATACAAGAAGCCATCAGAGGGTTGCCTGGTGAGGATTTAGGAAAAAAGAAATGAAGTAATTATTTGGAGCATAAATGTAAGGACATAATAGTATGAGTGTCTGATGCATCTATAGTAATAACAATTGCAGTTCATATGGGGCAGGCACTTTTGAATCTTTTTTTAATCCATTCAGGCAAAGGTAATATTTTATTTTTTAATTAAATTTATTGGGATGACATTGGTCAACATAATAATATAGGTTTTAGGTGTGGGTTTCTATGTTACAAGATCTGTATATTGCACCATGTGCCCACCACCCAAAGTCAAATCTTCTCCTGTTACCAGATATTAGGACTCCCTTCTCCCCCCACCCCCTTCCTTCTGACAACCACCACACTGCTGTTTGTGTTCATGAGTTTCAGTTTTATATCCTACATATGAGTAAAATCATATGGTTCTTAGCTTTTCCTGACTGACTTATTTCACTTAGCATAATATTTTCAAGGTCCATCCATGTTGTTGCAAATGGTCCTATTTCATCCTTTCTTATGGCTGAGTAACATTCCATTGTGTATGTGTACCACATCTTCTTTATCCAGTCCTCTATCGCAGGACACGTTGTTTCCATGACTTGGCCACTGTGACTAATGCTGCAGTGAACATAGAGGTGCATATATCTTTGGGAATACATGATTTCCAGTCTTTTGGGTATTCCCAGGAGAGGGATTTCTGGGTTGTATGGTAGCTCTATTCTTAATTTTTTGAGGAATCACCAGACTGCTTTCCATAGTGGTTGTACCTGTCTCTCTAACACTTGTTATTGCTTGTCTTGAAGGGTTTTATGTAGAGTGTCTCTTTTAAACATTGCTGCAAACCTATGAAGTAGGATACATTGTTATTCCAATTTGTAGATGAGGGCACTGAGCACAAGGAAGTTAAATAACCTTACTGTCTTAGTTTGAGCTGCTTTAACAAAATGCAATAGTCTGGGGTGGCTTACACAACAGACTTTTTTTTACAGTTCTGGAGGCTGGGATGTCAAAGATCAGAATGCCAGCATCATCATGTTCTAGTGAGAGTTCTCTTCCTGGTTTGCAGGTAGACACCTTCTTGCTATATCCACACATGGCAGGGAGAGTCTCTTCTTATAAGAGCACTAGTCTCATTCACAAGGGTACAACCTCCTGACCTGATTACTTCTCCCGGGTCCCAACTCCAAATAACATCATATTATGGAATAGAGCTTCAAATTATGAATTTCAAGTGACACAAACATTCAATCCATAGCATCTTCCAAAGTCCTAGAATTAAAAAGTGGCAGAGTAAGGATTCAAACCCAGGCAGTCTAGTTCTAAAGTTTCTGATGCTCTTAACCTCTATACTATGTCTGCCACTGAAATGGCCAGATGATTATTTTGACTAAAATATCCTATTCCCAATATATATCCAGAAGGACATTGCCATCATATACCTCCTGAATCTCCTTTGTCTATGCTTCAGCACTGATCAACCCTTTTTCTGAAAGACACAAATTGTTGTATTATATTAATTGTATGAAATCATTGTTAAAAATTGTATGCTTGAGATTCATTCTATCTCTTTTAGGTATGCTTTTTCTGTACTCCATCATGGAGAACAACAATTTCAAAAGTTAGCTAAATGTCCTTTTATGGACTTCTGGCTATATTAAAGGTTGAAAAGCTATTCCATTATTTTCCTAATATTACAAAGTATGTTTTGGAGTGTGGTAAACATGGGTTTGAATTCTGGTTCTGAGACATTAATTTGTAATTTCAGCAAAATGTTTTTCCTTCACTTGTAAACAGGAATATTTATACTTACATTATGAGGTGGAGATTAAAAATATATATAAATGCAATTGTCACAGTATCTGCCATATGTAAACCCTGAAACAAACGCTAAAATTTATGGGTCAAAGATTTATAACTAATAAGCCAAAATGGAGTTTATATGGAATAATATACAAAAGTTCATTTAGTCCAAAAGAAGGCAGAAAAAAAGGGAAAAGGAAGAAAAAAAGATGAGACAGAATACAAATATCAAGATGGTAAATTTAAATAAAAATATATCAATAACATATTAAATGCCGATGTCTAAACTTCTAAAATGTACATTGAAAGACTGTTCAAGAAAGATTCAGCTATACCCTGTCTACAAGAAATTCACTTTAAATATGAAGGCACAGACAGGTTAGAAGTAAAAGAGATGGATAAAAAATAAACTACGTGAACACTATTCAAAAGAAAGCTGGAGTGACTATTTACATGTCACAAAATGTAAATTTCAGAGCCAGGCATAAAATTATTCTCTCTTCTCAGACTTCCAGTCCCCATGATCTCTTCCTGTCAGACAACAAATTTACCAATTTTTCCATATCTTTCCAGAATGAGTTTATGAATACATAAGCATATATCACTTTTATTTTTCACCAAGGGGAGCATACTATATTCACTGTTGTGTACTTTGTTTTTTCAAGTACATCTACGACATTATTCTATATCAGTGCATATAGATTTATCTCGTTCTTTTTAACTACTGTATATTAAAGAAGATATTTTTAAAGATTTCTATCAAGAACACCAGGGTCTTCAAATTCTAGTAAACATGACTAGGTGAAACCTCTGCAAAACATAATAGGAATATAATTACTTTAAAGAATGCTGGCACCTGCATCTCCAACACATTGAAAACTAAGGTTAATATCTTGATATGCCACACTCCTACTCCCATTACTCCAACTCACAATTTATTGTTGTTGGTTTTTTTTTGGATATGATCCACTATTTAGTCTCCAATATAATTCTTTTTTAAAAATATATATTTTTATTGACTTTTTACGGAGAGGAAGGGAGAAGGATAGAGAGAAACATTGATGAGAGAGAAACATCGATCAGATGCCTCCTGCACGCCCCCTACTGGGGATTGAGCCTGCAACCAAGTTACATGCCCTCGACCAGAATTAAACCCGGGACCTTTCAGTCCACGGCCCAACGCTCTATCCACTGAGTCAAACCAGTCAGGGCTCCAATGTAATTCTTAACATCCCCTCTCCCTTATCTTTCCCCAATTAGTAAGCAAGTCTTTTAGATTCTACTCTCAAGCTGTCTCAGCAAGTTGCAGACCGTTGGTGATATTATTATTATTTTTTTTAATAAATCTTTATTCAGATTATTACAATTATTTCTCCTTTTTCCCCCCATAGCTCCCCTCCACCCAGTTCCCACCCCACCTTCTGCCCTTACCTCCCCACCACTGTCCTCATCCATAGGTGTATGATTTTTGTCCAGTCACTTCATGAACCCCCCCATACCCCTTTCCCCCTGAGAATTATCAGTCCACTCCCTTTCTATGCCCCTGATTCTATTATATTCACCAGATTATTCTGTTCCTCAGGTTTTTAATTCACTTGATTTTTAGGTTCACTTGTTGATAGATATGTATTTGTTGTTCATAATTTTTCTCTTTACTTTTTTCTTCTTCCTCTTCTTTAAGAATACCTTTCAGCATTTCATATAATACTGGTTTGGTGGTGATGAACTCCTTTAGCTTTTTCTTATCTGTGAAGCTCTTTATCTTCCCTTCAATTCTGAACGATAGCTTTGCTGGGTAGAGTAATCTTGGTTGTAGGTTCTTGCTATTCATCACATTGAAAATTTCTTGCCACTCCCGTCTGGCCTGCATAGTTTCTGTTGAGAAATCAGCTGACAGTCGTATGGGTGCTCACTTGTAGGTAATTAACTGTTTTTCTCTTGCTGCTTTTAATATTCTCTCTTTGTCTTTTGCTCTTGGCATTTTAATTATAATGTGTCTTGGTGTGGTCCTCTTTGGATTCCTTTTGTTTGGGGTTCTGTGCGCTTCCTGGACTTGTAAGTCTATTTCTTTCACCAGGTGGGGGAAGTTTTCAGTCACTATTTCTTCAAATAGGTTTTCAGTATCTTGCTCTCTCTCTTCTTCTGGCACCCCCATAATTCTGATGTTGGTACACTTGAAGTTGTCCCAGAGTCTTCTTACACTATCTTCAACTTTTTGGATTTTTTTTTTTGCTTTTTGCTTTTTTGGTTGAGTGTTTTTTGCTTCTTTGCGTTTCAATTCTTTGACTTGATTTTTGTGTTCCTCTTGTCTGTTTTTGGGTCTCTGTATAATATTTTTTATTTCAGTCAGTGTATGTTTAATTTCTAGTTGGTCCTTTTTCATATCTTCGAGGGTCTCGTTATATTTATCGGCCTTTTCTAGGATATTCTTAAAAAGCCTTATAACCGTGGTTTTGAATTCTATATCCAGTCGTTTGTTTTCCTCCATTTCTTTCGTTTGTGATCTGATTCTTTGACGCCGCATTTTCACTGCTTCCCTGAGTTGGTAAGGTAGATTTGTGTGCTAGGTTTCCAATATGGCCCAGTGGGTCTGCCTCCCCAGTTAACCTGAGGTGGACACTCTTGGTGCACCCCTTTGTGGACTGTGTGTACAGCCTTGTTGTAATTAAGTCTTGATTATTGTTGGTATCACTGGGAAGAATTGACCTCCAGGCCAGTTGGCTGTAAGAATCAGCTGTGTCTATGCTGGGAGAAGTTCGGTGCTGGAGACAGCCTTATAGGATTAGACTTGCCAAATTGCAATAGCCTCTGTGCTCAGCTTGGATGGGGTGGAGTCTCAGTCTTGGCTTCCTGTCAGCCTTACCCTTGCGCGCACGTGCGCGCCTTCAGACCTCCACTTTCCCTGGCTCCTGAGTCTCTGCCCGAGAGTCCAGACTCCCCCCACAAGAGCGTGGGTCCCCAGGGGCTCGCCTGGAACCGGGGTTCAGTGCAGTCAGGAACCTCCGACTCCCTTCCACTAGGGAAAGCCTGTGGCAACCTCCGCAGCCTTTGTGCGCACTGGCACGCGCGCGCGCGCTTTCAGTCCTCCGCCTTCCCCGGCTCCCGAGTCTCCACCCAAGAGTCCAGACTCCCCCCACAAGAGCGTGGGTCCCCAGGGGCTCGCCTGGAACCGGAGTTCAGTGCAGTCAGAACTGGGGCCCAGTGGAGTCAGGAATCTCCGTCTCCCTTCCACTAGGGAAAGCCTGTGGCAACCTCCGCAGCCTTTGTGCGCACTGGCGTGTGCGCGCGCACTTTCAGTCCTCCGCCTTCCCCGGCTCCGGAGTCTCCGCCCGAGAGTCCAGACTCCCCTCACAAGAGCGTGGGTCCCCAGGGGCTCGCCTGGAACTGGGGTTCACTGCAGTCAGAACTGAGGCTCAGTGCATTCAGGAGCCTCTGACTCCCTTCCACTAGGGAAAGCCTGTGGCAACCTCCGCAGCCTTTGTGCGCACTGGTGTGTGCGCGCTTTCAGTCCTCTGCCTTCCCCGGCTCCCGAGTCTCCGCCCGAGAGTCCAGACTCCCCCCCCCCGTAAGAGCGTGGGTCCCCAGGGGCTCGCCTGGAACTGGGGTTCAGTGCAGTCAGAACTGGGGTTCAGTGCGGTCGGGGGCTTCCTTCCCCCTTCCGCCAGAGAAAGTCAGCCAGGCTCTCAGCCGCCCTTCCTCTCTGCGCGCACAAAGACCCTTTGCCGTACCTCCAATTCTCTGTGAGCTTTTCTCTTTCCTTCTAGTTGTAGAATTTTCACTCAGCCAGCTTTCCTGTGGTTCTGGATGGTGTCCGTTCTGTCTTTTAGTTGTAGTTTTGAAATTGTTGTGCGTGGCAGCAGTTTAGGTGCTTACCTATGCCGCCATCTTGGTTTCTCCGGTGATATTATTTTTTGAAGTTTATTGTTACCTGTTCAATGCATTGGAAGTAAGACTAATATTTGCACTCTATAATATTCCATCTCTATTGCCAAATGTTTTGTTTATAAAATTGCACCATAGAACTTTAGAGGTTTTTAAACTGATAAATTGATATATTTAATATTTTTCTTCAAAAAGTTTATTCCCAGTTTTTTTCTTAATAAATTTATTCATTATACTTCTTATTTAAGAAGATATTTCTGGTCTGGTGGGATGTATAGTGTTGCATAATTATTAAATGTATTTATGGATCATCTTTCTTTTGACAAGCTCTGAGTACTTTAACAAGTTCTGTTTCATATCCTATATAATAAAAGGCTATTATGCAAATTGTTCCCTCAGGAGTTCTACCGACCAGAAGTTCAATCGCTTGCTATGACGTGTGCTGACCACCAGGGGGTGGTGCAGAACGAAGGAAGGCCCCGGCCGGTGGCTGGCAACCTGAGGAAGGGAGGCCCCAGCTGGCAGCCAGAAGGCCCCGATTGGCCCTGATCACCAGCCAGGCCTAGGGACCCTACCCGTGCACGAATTTCATGCACCAGTCCTCTAGTATTCTGATAAAATCCCTGTGAAATAGGTTGAAAAAAATATTTCCTTTTTAATTTACAACTGAAAGAACAGAAACACAGATATACCAGGTAATTAGTGCTTGGCTATACAGTGTGTTGGTGACAGAACCTGGGACAAGAACCCAGGTGTTTTCACTTTCAAGCCAGATTATAAGTTTCAGAATCATAAAACTGATTGCAATTTTGAAATGTAATGGTACATATACATTCTGAATTTCTAGTGCTGTAATAATAATCCATTATAGAAGAAAAAAGTCTTTAAGAATCTAATTGGAAAAGAACATTTCTCAAGAAATGTAGAGAATGCATGTTTAACCACTGATTCTCTTCATTGAGAACTTCTCTGTAAAATGAGCTTAAAAACTGATGACAACAGGCTCAATGTTACATCTATTTTTCCCCCTCTAAAATGTTGTTCAAATATATAAATGCCCTAGATTCTAAATCAATCATTTGAAAGTGGCCTACTACAGCTTTGAAAATATTGGGCACATCATAAATGGTATGCCCATCTGTCATTTCTTTTTCCTCATGGACCATGCATAGCCTGAAATCATTCAAAATACTAGTACTATCCCATGGCTCTGGTAAAAGCATATGAATAACCTTTTATGTCCAGCTGTGTGTTTCTGAGTAATTAGATGAATGCAAAAGTCCAACAAACTAAAATTGAAACTGTGACTCAATAGCAACAGCAATATTTAAGTAAACTAGTTTATTTAAATGGAAAACATAGTTCTCTGAAGTAGAGCAATTTGCTAGATGAACTGGAAAAACTAGCCTACAAAAAGAGAATTTAAAGCTGGAAAATTTTCTCATTGCAATTATAATAATATGTTAGAATTTGATTGAATAACATTTTAAAATATATTTTATTGATTTTTTACAGACAGGAAGGGAGAGGGATAGAGAGTTAGAAACATTGATGAGAGAGAAACATCGATCAGCTGCCTTCTGCACACTCCCTACTGGGTATGTGCCTGCAACCAAGGTACATGCCCTTGACCGGAATCGAACCTGGGACCCCTGAGTTCGCACGCCGACGCTCTATCCACTGAGCCAAACTGGTCAGGGCAGAATAACATTTTAATTATGGTCATTTTCAATTTGAGCTTTCATTTTACCAATAAGATTTCTATACATTGTCTTTGCTCTTTTTGTAGAACCCAATAGACTAAAATTTAATTGTGATTAGCAATTGTGTATTTTGGATTATGTGAATACATAATTCTAATGTTTTTTCATTTCTCATCTATGTATCTGAGCATGTGCAAATACACAGAGAATTACTGATGTTTGAAAACCATTAAGGTATGATGAGGGAGAACATATATTTGGTATGATTTAATTTATCCACAATAAAAAACATGATAGAAATGAAATAGACAAGGTTTTCAAGCAAGCAAAATTTACTATGTAAGCATTGATGAAATCAAAATAATGGGGGGTATTTGATATATTTGATAAATAATCTATATATATAAAAGCCTAAGTGACTGACCATTTGACCGTCTGACTGGTAGCTGTGATGCACAATGACCTCTAGGGGGCAGACACTCAACACAGGAGCTGCTGAGCTGTGGTGACTTGGCAGCTGTGGTTCTCAGGCGATGCACCCGGAAGGAACCAGAGAGGAGGGAGCCTAATTCCTGGGTGCGTCACTCAAGAACCATCCTCTCGCAATCTGGGACTCTCAGAGGATGTCAAAGAGCCAGTTTCAGCCCTATCCCTGCAGGCCAGGCCGAGCGACCCCACTGGTACATGAATCCATGCACTGGGCCTCTAGTAGACAATAAATGCTTAATATTATTCACCACATAATTGTTATAATAGTTTCAGAAGTTAAACAAAAGAACATTCTTCTGTATATCCTTACAAACATTGATTTTAATTTTTCCACATTTAATTTTTGTTAGTACCTATATATACACATAATTTTAACATTTTTATTTTTAGTGCACATAATATTCTGACTTGGAAAAGTGAACACTTTTTACAGATAAGTAATTCTTTTGAAAATTGTAGTGGATATTAAATTTGACTTGATATTTCAAGATATTGATACTGAAAATAATTAGAAAGGATTGTTCTTTTAAATCCCCTCAAAAAATAAGAGGTGGAGATATGTTAATAAGTAACAAATAAATTAATCTACCAGATTTGTTTATAGGATTTCTTTCTTCACCACTGACTCCTTTTCCCTCTCAGGCAAAAGGAAATTTAACTTATATGTCCTTAATTCTGCTCTCTTTTGAAATGCAGAATAATTGTCAATCAGTTGAAATATTTTAATACTATTAGTGCAGAATACTAATGTGTGGATGGAAAGGAACATTTGGTCTTATCAGTTAGACCTAGTTAAAAACTCAACATTAAATTTGTGTCTCATGGAAAAGACTTTTGCTTCCCAAGACTTTTCAAGACTATATGATTTTTATCTATTGGCAAGATCTGATCTGGTAGATGTAGTAGCTTTTGTTACTATTCATCAATTTTTAAAAACATTTTTAATTAATTTCAGAGAGGAAGGGATTGGGAGAGAGAGATAGAAACATCAATGATGAGAGGAGATAATTGATCAGCTGCCTCCTGCACATCCTCTACTGAGGATGGAGTCTGCAAACTGGGCATGTGCACTGACTAGGAACCTAACGGTGACCTGGTTCATGGGTTGAGGCTCAACTACTGAGCCACACCAGCTGGGCCAAATTTTCTATTTTCCTTCCCTATGGAGGATTCCCTTGCTGAGAGACCATCCTTCTCTGCCTTCGGATCATGTGGTTTGTTTTGGCCAATGAAATGAACAGTGGTAACAGAAGTCACTTTCAAGAAGAACCTTTAAGAGCCAGCACATGGTTCACAGGTTCTCTTTCCTCTCTGCCAAGAGACTGGCAATCATTCAACCATTACTCTACCATCCTATGACCTGAAACAGAACCCCCAGCTGAGAGATAAGCCTTTGTTAGTACCAACCACTGAGATTTTAAAAGTCATTGGAATTTAGAGGCCTCTGAACTATCTCAGGGAGGAGATAATTTTCCCAATTTGCATGGACAGTGACATGGCAAGCATGCGTAGGAAGGCTTCTAAGGGTTTTAGGTAAAAGAAAATGAACTGTGAAATTGAATTAGGCAAAATTTACCTTATTCTAACAAATATAAATCTAGCAAAATGTTTTCTGTAGGGTCAATTTTCAAGATTCTCAAACAGTTTTAGTTCACAGACCTCTGATACAAAAACAGAGGGCTCTGTTTGCCAAAACATAAATACACGTGCACTTGCCGCTCTAGTCTTAGTTAAATGATTTCACAAGACAAACCTTTCTGGATATCTCAGGCTAGGCAAGATACTCCTCTGTTTGGTCCCATAGCACTTTGTGCTTTCCAGTCATAATATATTAAACTAGAGGCCCGGTACATGAAATTCGTGGACGGGGGGGGGGGGGGGGGGGGTTGTCCCTCAGACCAGCCTGCACCCTCTCCAATCTGGGACCCCTCGAGGGATGTCCGACTGCCCGTTTAAGGCCGATCCCAGTGGGATCAGCCTAAACAGGCAGTCAGACATCCCTTTCACAATCCAGGACTGCTGGCTCCCAACTGCTCGCCTGCCTGCCTTCCTGATTTCCTCTAACCGCTTCTGTATGCCAGCCTGATCACCCCCTGACCACTCCCCTGCCAGTCTGATTGTTGCCTAACTGATACCCTGCCAGTCTTTTTTCCCCTAATTGCCCTCCCCTGCAGGCCTGGTCACCCCTAACTGCCCTCCTCTGCAAGCCTGGTCACCCCTAACTGCCCTTCCCTGCAGGCCTGGTCCCCCTCAACTGCTCTCCCCTGCAGGCCTGGGTCCCTCCCAATTGCCTTTCCCTACAGGCCTGGTTGCCCCCAACTTCCCTCCTCTGCTGGCTTGGTCACCCCTAACTGCCCTCCCCTGCAGGCTTGATCGCCCCCAACTGCCCTCCCCTGCTGGCCTGATCACCCACAACTGCCCTCCCTTGCAGGCCTGGTCCCTCCCAACTGCCCTCCCTTGCTGGCCATCTTGTGGTGGCCATCTTGTGTCCACATGGGGGCAGGATCTTTGACCACATGGGGGCAGCCATCTTGTGTGTTGGAGTGATGGTCAATCTGCATATTACTCTTTTATTAGATAGGATGTCTATATTGTCAGTTTCATGAAGGCAAAGAATGTCCTATACTATTGTACCAGTCAAGCTAATGGCAGGAAGCTGAGATTTGAAAGAAGTTGAATGAAAAAATTTTAGAGTTGTGGGCAAAATTAAGCAAAAACTAGCAACATCAGGAAGATAATAGTACCTCTAATTCTGATAGCCAAAGGAAGAAAATGGTGTCATTGGACCTTTTTAGAGGCCAGAGCAATGGAAGAGAAATCACTCAATAGGAGCATAGTACTAGAGGGATACAGACACTATCACACAGTGGATCAAGAAAGGGAAATCACAGGAGGAAGAAATGGCCCTATCTCCTTCTCCATCTGCCCTGCCATTCCCTACCAATGCCTCCCACTGGCTAAATCTCACAGAAAGTCAGAGAGTAAGTAAGCCTGTCCATGCAGTTCACAGGGATTAGTATCTTGGGGAACAGAGAAAGGCAGAGAAGGATGAAGCATGGGTTTTGGGAGGGCAAATAGAAGAACCTACCCACCTCCTTATTACTGTACTGTATTTCTATGGTCCACATTTTGAATTCATATAGTTTGTTTTCCTGGTGCATAGGAAGTACTTAAAGGTATTTATTCATTGGATGAAAGAAAGAATAACAGGCATTAAATGCAAAGTAATTAATTTGGATACTAAATTCCAGCTGCATTTATTTTCTTAGAAAATTATTTTATTTCAAAAGTTGTTTTGTCACTGAATATTGTTATAGGAGACTTTTAGCTGTCTATATTAAATACTTCTGAACCACATTTTGGACTCATCTGAAGAACACCAAGATGTAAAGTAATTGGGGAAGCAATTGTGAGAGAGATCATATTGGTATGTAAAAATGAGGTTACTCAATTTGAACAAGTTTATTGAGAAGATAATTAAGTGAAGAAAGTGAGTCATAAATTGTAATTCATGACATGCAGTTACAACACAATTACTTAGATTATAACTGATATTGATATTGGGTGGAGTGTCAGCTGGGCAAGGCATTAGATCACATGTGGCTGTGGCATTTGATCACTATGGCAACAGTGATGATTAAAAGATTGTGGGATGGGTTGACTAGCTCTACAATGTAAAGCTTATAAAAGGAAAATGATAAGCTTAGTGCTTGAACTCTTACACCAAAGCATGAAGGGAATATTAAGGAAGTTTGTGTGGAAGTTTTAAGCAAGATTTTCTAACCTATGGTCCACATTTTGAATTCATATGTATTTTTTATGCTAACATAGAGGCACTTGTTGGGAACAAGTGAACACTAAGATTTGTGATGGGGACATTTGGGCAGGCATAAATGAGAATGAGCACTTAGAATCTCCAAATCCTCTTGAACCTCTCTTAAAAGATGAAGCAGCTCTCTCCCAAGGCCTAGTCTTCCTTGCGGAGAAACTGTTCAATAACTTCACTTGGGACAGTTGCCTCTCAAGGTGGTATCTGTTCTCCAGATACACCTGCCCCATTCATCACCACCCCTTATTGCCTCCATAATGAGAATTAAATATCAGCATAACTCTGAGAGAAAATTGGAAGGTCTGCTCTGGGAGGAAATCCTCTTTCTAATTTGTAAAAGCAAAAATCTGGCATGCATGAATTAGACTGAATTCTAAAGAGATTGGGTCAAAGCAAATGAACTGTAAGACTGAATTAAACTAGTGGTTCTCAAAGTGTGGTCATTGGATCAGCCAGCATCAACATCACCTGAGAACTTGTTAGAAATGCAAATTCCCAAGACCCTTCCTGTTATGAGTGAGAAATTCTAGGACAGGGGCCTGGAAATTTGTTTTAACCAGGTGATTCTGGTGCATGTTAAAGTTTGAGAACCTCTGTATATCACACACACACGCTCGCACACACACACACACACACACACACACACACACACACACACGGTAGGGCAAAGATAGGTTTACAATTGTTTATATAGAAAACAACACAATAATTAATAAATAATACAAGAATAAACTGTTTTGTGTACTCAACTGTATACTTACTTTTGCCATACCATATATATATATATATATATATATATATATATATATATATATATATTAGATATATGTACATATATACCTCTACTTGGATTTGAGATTTAGTATTTTACTTAGAACAGTTGAGAGTGAGTCTAATGGTTGATTACTAGAAACCTGGATTCAACAGTTGCCTGTGGTCAATGAGATTGTGACTTCATAATTTTCTTGATATAATGTAGAAAGGGAAGCTTGATGGCATAGAGAAATGAGAATGTTAGAACAGATTTAAATGTGCAATTTGTTCCATCATTCTCTTACCTTCCTTACCCAAGATCATCCTGGAGGACACCTTCTTCATCAGAACATACTAAAATGCACTGGTGAGGGGAATAGCAGCATCCTTCAGAACTTCTGTGGTGGCTGTCCCTAATAGCTGATGAAGGACATGGGAGATCTTGCCATGAAAATGAACTCTCTGACTTGTATAGAACAAATAAAAAGGGATCATAGAGTATTAGAGCCAAGTATAAGAGAAAAGGTGAGCACAATTATCCTAATAAGACATATTTACAGGATGGTAATCAAAGTGTTTTGACCAGCATGGATATGTGCCAATGACTAAATAATCATAACTTCACTGGGAATTAAATAGATGGGCAGCCTTCTAGGATGTTTCTTAATTTATACAAAATAAAAAACTGACTTAAGTTGTAATGAGAATTCTTAGCCTCATACCCAGTACCCAGATGTAAGCCCATTCACAGACCTGAAGCCCTTTAATCAAGGAGCTGGCCAGAACCCTTTGAGGATGAATGTGCCCTGCAATATGGCCACAAATGGCCTCCATGGCTCTTCTCCATGAACCTGTGGTCACTTACCAGGATGATTTTTACTGGGGAAGGGAAATCCCTAGTACTGGAAGGTATTAGACAGCGACTCAGATAATGCTAGTCCTTAGGATACAAAACACTACCACGGTTCAGTGGTCAGATAGGGACTTGTGGAGTTCAGGTGATGAATAAAGTCTTGATTCAATTCTGACAGCAGCTGTAATAAGTCAATAGACCCATCCTGTGGCTATTCTACAGCTTCTTGAATATATTAAAAAACATACATTTTTTATCAGCTGAGGCTGATACAATAGCTGGTGAATTCAGGTTGCTATGCTATCGAATGTACTATGCCTTAAACTAACAGTAGATACATAGTGCCATTTCCCCATAGCCAAAGTATAGAGATTCAAGTGGGAGTTACCTCTCTCATTATTATATCTTGTATTTCACTTAAGGGTCTAGAAGTTTTAGAGTTCTAATTCTCAAGGTAGGACAATTTTTTGCCAGGAAACATAGTAATTGTTCCATTCAATTAGAAGCTGAGACAGTCCTTTGGCTATTTGGGGCTCCTCATTTTCCTCACCCAAAGGTTTGATTAGTGAAGGATCTACTTCCAAGCTCATTCACATGGATATTGGCAGGATTCACTTCCTCATGGGTTCTTGGACTAAAGGCCTCAGTTCCTTGCTAGGCTGGAGACTTTCCTCATTTTCCTGCCAGGGGACTCATAGGGCAGTTCATAACATGGCAGCTGGCTTCCCACAGAGTGGGCAAGTGTGAGGACAAGAGAGAGTACTCAATGTGGAAACCCCAGATGGAAGCCAGAATGAAGCCATGTCATGGAAGCTACATTCCAACACTGCTATCATATTCTGTTCATCAGAAGTGTGTGACTATGTCCATCCCACCTTCAAGGGGAGGATAGTACACAAGCGAATGAATACCAGGAGGGAGGGCTCATTGAGAGCCACCTTAGAGGCTGCTTCTCAGACCCCCGATTTACTCTCTGTCCTATTCTGCCCCAATGTGGATCCAGTTGGATTGCATCACTCAGACTCTTGCCTTCTGGCATTCTGTTGGGTTTGGCCAATGGGAGGTCCACACTGGAGAATAAAAAAGACAATTTGGAATATTTCTTTCTCTGCGCTCCTTCTGCCTTCCTGCTGTGTTTATGGCAGTGGCCAAACTCTTCTGCCTCGTTGCCCTGCTTCCCTAGCTGTAGCTCTGTACAAGTACTAGTAACACCATTTCCTCACCTTCCCCCTTCAAGACTAGGAATGATCTCTGGCTACCTCAACATCCCTTCGGATTCTTCAGTTCTGCACACACCTCTATACATGGTCCTTTTATTAAGTCCTTTTGTTTCCCTGCTAGCACTTTAAATGATACAATCAAGAGAAGAGATTACACCTACTAGTATAATAATAAAAGCGTAATATGCTAATTAGACAGGACATCCTTCCGGACGTCCTTCGGGACAAAGCCAGGCTGTGAGGGAAGCCCGGGTCCGGGGTGCCAGAGGGAAGCTGGTGCCAGCAGCCAGGGGAAGGAAGGCCTACTCTTGCACTAATTTCATGCATCGGGCCTCTAGTATATTTATATTTGTCCTAGTGCCTAACCCAGTAGGCATTTACTCAGTATTGGATGATTAAGTGGATGGGTGAACTTAGTTTGAATAATATGAAAGAAAGGAAAGGTAAAATATTTTAAATTATATGAAAATTCTTACTAACACAGAGATATTAGGCCTCTTATTGTTTTGTGTGAGACTATAATGAAGAAAAGAGTTAAATGACCTCTAAATAAAAAAGACAATTTTAAAGAAGTAATTTTTTTCTTCTAATAGAGAGGGGGAAAAAAAAGCTTACATCAAGCTACCAGTATTGTAAGGGGAGTTTTTCAGAGTATTACCAAGTTTATGGAGACAAAATGCATACTGAATTGGCTTAATGTTAAATAACCATAACCAAAGGGTATGGTTATTTTTATACCATTCCTAAACAATTACGATGATTCTAAACATGTGGGTCATGAAAAAAATGTACTGATGATTTTGAAACTTATGTTAATAACCAAGGACAATTTAGCTGCTGTTTGAAAGTATTTAAGAATTTTAGGCATACAGTACTTCACAACAAACCATACTGTGTTTGAAATATTAATGTACAGTAAGTGAGGGATCACCTACTGAAGAAAGACAACTAAAAGGATTTACTGTGCTAGATGACTTCATTCTGTAAGATGGGATGGTATGTCTATCTGACATTTTCACAATTTACTTTGTCAGGGAAAAGTACCATATTCTCTGAGAGGCTGGCTTGTATCTTTTTGCCATCATAGCATAAAATGGCTTTAGTGTTCCCTATCATATAGTGCAAATCCTAAAGACTTTCTGTTTTCATCTGTAAAGTGTGTTATATCAGCCTTGAAAATAATTTTCAAAATTTGATTTCCTCTATATTTCCCCACCTGCCTTCACCTCAGGAGACATCTACGTGAACAGCAAACTCATAGCCTTTATTACTCCCGAGGCCCACATGGTTACTTGCAGTGGACAAATGAATAAGGGGTTATTTGCAAAGCTGGTATAGATACTACAAGGAAGAGCAAAATTTATAGGTAGAATCCAGTTGACTCAAAAGCATTTTATTAGCAGGGAATTTACTCTTTTAAATGTTTTTTATATAACCCAATTACCTAGCAAATTTATGTTTAAAAAATTTCTAGGAATACCCTTTCTTGTCTTAATTGGCAGTTTTATTGGCATAGTGTTGACAACAGCCCTCATTAATACAACGTTCATCGCACTTAAAGAAACCTAAGATGGTGTGCTGCAGGGTGTAAAAATATCTCAAACAACTCTGTACCTTCTTGCCAACATTTGAAATCAGTAAAATAAAAAAGTTGAGAAAGAAATTAATAAAGTGACAGAAACCAATGTTGTTCAAAAAGAAATTCTAACACTAAAAACCTCAACTTTTTAATTAGGTCCTCTCTTCCATTTCAAACACACACATGCACAAGTCTACCTCTATCATACTATCAGCATATTCAAGGATATACTCACTTTCGCAGATTTGTACTATCTTACAGATCCCCCCAAAAAGGCAAAGGTGTAGGAAACTGTTCAGTTAACATAGAACCAAGAATTCTTTTAATGAAAAATATTTGTAATCAACCTCCCAAGTGGGTAATAAAATATGTGCTGAATGTGGAGCAGGCAAAAGAAAAAAAGTCACAAGTCCATGTATTTCTCAAAAATCAAAACACCATACCGAGAAATCTGTTACTCACCTGCCAAGTTCTAAGATTAGAAATCTTTGTTTTCACTCCAACAGTTGATGCTACTGAAAACTAAGTCACTTGAGGAACCTGCTCCCTATTCTATTTCAGATGTTTCTTCTTCAATAATGTTGTAATTACAAACTTTTACAGGTCACCCTAAACTTAGTCATAAGAACAATGCTTTCAGATTTTCTCTCTCTCTAGATCTATTAAAATAAGTGTTGAGACTGATATAAAGTTACAAGTATGATGTCTGTCTCAGCTTTTTAATTAGCTCATGCATTCCCACCACTGTATTAATTAACTTCTAACTTCATGGCTCTTAACTGTACAGGGCCTTCTCTCTGTATCATCTGCTCTCAGTGCTGTTCATGGTTAGAAAAATTAAATCAACCTTTTCCTATAGGTTTCATTTCAACACAGCTTGACCAATCACTGCAGCCAATTAGGCACCATTTCATTAAGATGCCACTTCTTTATGCATAATATTACCATGGTATATTTATGTCTTTGTTCGGGATAGAGAGAAATGTAATAAATCACTAATTATGTCATGGGCTAAGAGGTGTTAAAAGGCCAGAGTCTGCTGAAAACCAGTCTTCCTCCTCCATGGTGTTGTGTATGAAACTCTCACCATCAGGGTTACTCCACTTAAGTTGAAGAGACCAGGAAGTTATATAATCTGATAATGTTACAAGGGAAATAATCCAATAACATAGCAAATCTTGCATGCTTGGGGTAACTCAAAGCCTAAACAAAACAACTCAATAATTGTTTCCAATGAGTTTAGGGCCAAGAAACTTTCACTGTCTCCAAATTCTAAACTTTCTACTATTTAATATGCGATCTTCGAAAATCCAGAAGGTAGTTAGAGAAAAAAAAAAAAGACTCTTCTTTGTCCCCACATAGAATCATATAGCTGAGGTTTAAAGAAAGCTTCAAAGGTTAAGGAATGGGTGTAAAGATCTTAAATGACAGCTGTTTTTTTTGTTGTTGTTGTTAATCTCCCCTCCCCTGCTACAAAGAAAAATAAGAATATGGGTGACCTATAAGGTTAAGGGAAACAGATTTCCATTTGTAAGCCTATAAGGGGCCATTGAAAACAAGGGTTTGAAAAGAAGTTTCAAAAGTTATGAGAAACACATCCAGAGAAGACTTTCAAAAAGGGGAACAAGAGAAATTGAAGATAAGCCAAGACCTGCCAAGGCCTGCTATTATCACATGCCTCTTCCGTGAGAGAAATTGTTTTCTTTTACTATGTAACCCTATCCTAAACTAGGTGACCTTTGGAGGAGAGGTGCTCAGGAAATAAAATTAGGATTATCATCACTGGTAGCAGAATAAGAGATTAGCAGGTTTATTGTTTAGATGTTATTCCAAGTAAGAATACCAAAGTAAGGAAATGAAAGTTCATCTGAAAAAAACTTTGATACAAAGGACACATTGTAGCTGTAAGTCTATAAAGTACTGTGCAATGTACTGGAATAGCTGCATGGGCAATAGGAAATGACATTTCAAGGAGCTTGCTTATAAATGCAAATACTTAATCTGGATAATTTAAAGAAGTAGTTGTGACCTTGGGCATGTTTGGTAATCTCACTTTACATGCCTCAGTTTCCCCATCCTTAAAATAGGAATAACAAAAAAATCCAGCTGATCATTTGTTTTGTTGCTATTAACCTGTACAATATCTAGAGCTGTGCCTGGCACAAAGGAAGCACTCGATAAATATTACCACACCCTTCATAACATATAGAAATTAGCTTAAAATACCTAAATATGATCTTCAATTCTCCAGTATACATCAATAAATAAAATTTGTATATGAATGCCTGTAATTGGCTGAATTCTATCTCCCCAAAATATCTGGGTAGGTCCTCACCCCCGCCTGTGAATGTTACTTTAAATGCCAAAAGGATCTCTGCAGAGATGTGATTAGATCAAGCATCTTGAGATAATGAGATTTTCCTGAATTACTGGGTGGGCTTTGTAATCACAGGGGTCCTTATAAGAGAGAGGACAGAGGACGAGAGGTACAGGAGACCCTGTGATGACTAGAGCAAGATGATACTTCGCTGACACTGAAGAGGAGGGAAGGAGCCATGAGCTGAGGAAAGCAAGGAATGCTGCTCTGGAAGGAGGCCAAGGCAAGGGAACAGGTGCCCACTAGGGCCTCTGGAGGGAGTGCAGCCCTCCTGACACCTTGATTTTGGTCAGATGAAAGTGATTTTGGACATCTGCTCTCTAAAATGATAAAAGAACACATTTATGTTGTTTTAAGCCACTAATTTTGGGGTAATTTTTACAGTAGCGATAGAAACTAATAAAATGTTGTGCCATCTTTTCTTCAATTAATTAATTACTTGTAGTTATTCAACATGTATTAGGGAGTGAAATGGGTATGAGAAAGTATGATTCTCTGGTTTACACAGTCAAAATATGGAACTATTTGCTTGAATTTTATAAACTGATAGGTTTTCTCCACTCCCACACCCCACCCCTGTCTCCACAACTATTTTATTTCAACTGTTTAAACAGACAGAGCTATGTGCATTTAGTGGGAGGCCCTTTCTGTGCTTAATTTACCACCTCAAGCATGCACTCTTTAATTTACTTACCTGAGGAATGATGGTTTTATTTCTTAGGTAGTTGCATTAAACATAGGCATAGAGACCTGCCAAATTTTACCAAACAAGAAGTGATGGGTCAGGCAAGGAAACACTTGGTGTTATGGCAAAGCACCAGCTTCAGAGCCAGGTAAATCCAGGTTTGAGTCCTGGGTCTACTATGAACTTTGAGAACATTAGCGTCTTTGGGCTGTAGTTTCTTCCTGTGTAAAATAGGAATTTATAACAAGTGCCATATGTGGTAAAAATTGTCTCATTTATGTTTATAACCAGAGTACAATGCTCTAAGTTCACATTGCCTTTAGTAGCAGGAATTCTAGTACCTTTTGCAGAAGTTCCTCTTATCAAATGTCTCTGAGAATATGTCTCCACTCACTGTTTGAGATGGGAGCAACAAATCAGATGATGCCTCTCTAGCTAGAGTTCAAAACTGCTGGCCCCTTGAAAGACCTTGTCATCTAGTTGTCCCAGAGGCCTAGGTGCTAACTCTGCTGCTTGCTTCACCTCTGAGAGAGGCTACAACCTGCTTTGGTGCCCTCTGAGCAGATCTACACAGAGTATCCAGTAGAAAAAAGAAGTCAAGAATGGATTCTTGAGGTGAGGGGGTAGGCAGAGATGAAAGATGTCCTTTCTTCCATGTTACTCTTAGGGTGTGATCCATAGCAGACAGCTGGGTCACAGAGCAGCAGCATGGAGGTTTTATATTTCAGCTTTTTGGATTCTCTCATTCATGACGGTTTTTCCCAGGGCCTAATCCCTTGTACTGAATTTGATGAAGCCAGAAGGATGGTGGCAAGAAGAATTTATATAAACCCACAGTCAACAAATTCAACAACCATTACTTGGGAGATGTTAGCTTTGTTTAGGATAACTTTTTAATCTGGTGCAGATGATGTCAGGAAAGAACTGTGACCTTCTAGGAACTATCCCACAGTGTCACTGACTTAGACACAGCACTTGGCCCAGGTTAGACATTTAATCTCAGGCTCTTCTTTGCATAGAACAGAATTCACTAAATGTGCAGATATTTTCCTTAGAACCTACCATATTGCAAATTCTTCAGAATTTATGTGATCCTTATGAGCGTGGAAGCTACAAGCCAGTAAACTGTCTTAGAAAACATTTGGTTACCAGAAAAAAACGACTTATCTGGTCCTCTGACAAAATTTTTAAGTCTTATGACTTTCTTCACTAAGCCAAACACCTCACTATGGGCTAGCCAGCCCGTTCATTTATTATTATCCCATTGTCTATCTAATCTGTTCATTAAAATACGTAGCATTCGCCCTGGCTGTATGGCTCCGTTGGTTGAGTGTCATCCCATGCACTGAGAGCTCACCAGTTCTCTTTCCAAAGTACATGCCCATTTCAGGCTTCATCCCCAGTAGGGGGAGTGCAGGAGGCAGACAATTGATGTTTCTCTTATCGATGTCTCTCTCTCTCTCTCTCCCCCCTCCCTTTTCTCCCTCCTTCCTCTATCTCTAAAATCAATAAAAACGTATTTCAGAAAACAAATAAATACAAAATAATAAAATACATACCATTAGTTTTTATTTCTATCAGGGAACAACAATCTCTATTGCCAAATGATTGGTCAAATAGAAACAGTATCCCAAGATTTAAGTGGTTCTTAACTTTTGTGATAATACACTTCTCCCCATTACAATGAATATATGCAAAGCTCACAAAATGTGGTCTATAATAAATATCAAGAGGCTTTTGTGGTCTGTGGACCCTAAGTTAAGAGCTCATGAAATACAGAATTTCAAATATGAAGCAAAAATTTCAGATGTATAACATCTACATCTGTGTAACAACACAGAATTTAGGGGTCAGGTTGGATTCTTGTCCTACGGGGAGATTGAGTTGCTAACAGTCAGTTGGATGTGTGTTTTTTATGCATTGGGTGGTAGAATTGGCCAAAATCTGTATCATATTTGATTTGGTGTCACAAGTAGATTTTTAAAACATTCCTATTTATAGTGCATAGTGTATTAGTTTGCTAGAGCTGCCATAAGAAAATACTACAGACTGGATGACTTAAGAAACAGACTTTTGTTTTCTTATAGTTCTGGAGGCTAGGGGTCCATCAGGGTGCTGGTTGAGTTAGTTCCCTCAAGGTCTCTTTCTTTGGTTTGCAGACATTTCCCCTCTTGTTACTTCTTCACATGCTGTCCGTACGTTGGTGTGCACCTCTGGTTTCTCTTCATGTCTCCAATTTTCTCCTCTTAGAAGGACACCAGTCAGAGTGGATTAGGACCCACCCATATGACCTTACTTAACCTCAATGATTGCATAAAGGCCTTATTTCCAAATACAGTTACACACTGAGGTACTAGGGCACTAGGGCTTCAACATATGAATTTATTTTGGGGTGTGTGTCACAATTCAGGCCATAACACACAGTGTATGAATTTAATTGCCTTTATTTACCTCTAAAGGTATTATTTCATATGTTCAAATGTTCATAGTTGAATTACCCCTCAGGTTAATTACATGGAATAGAAATTGCAACTCATTTTCTTAGGTTAACCTGAGGCTAATAAAACTGGCAATGGTTAATTTGTGGCTCAAAGCAAACAACCACAGACAAAAGGCTTTGTAAAGTAAAAATAGTAATAACTGGAGTTTGAAGAGCTTTTCTTGATTTTAAATGTCATTGTGGAACAAGTAACGTAAATACTTAATATGTAATTTTGAAAAGATTTCTAATATTTGCTTAATTGTCATGTTTACTTTTTATATGGAAGAACTGGTGCACAGGTTGTTCTTGGCAATATAAGGACCATCATACAAATGATATCTTAATCCTCACCATGCTACCTACTGATTTTGCTATGTTACAAACATATCAATAATATATTTGCAAATCTGCCATCTAAGAATGGAAATTGCAAGGGGAAAAGATTAGGTGGGTTTATATTACAGTAGGCTAAAAGATCAAACATTAGACATTTATTTAGAAATAATACATTTATTATCTTCCACTGTTAAACTAACCTCAAATAAAACATTTTATATTGGTGTGCATGCAGAAATGACAAAAGGTGAATACAAAGAGGGGAGACATTACACAACCGAAGCATGGACACAAATCCAAAGCAAATAAAATTAATATGGGATATTAAAATGGTAAACATTTAAGCAATAAATCTTATAATATCAAGGTTATTAGTAGGTCAACTTCCACATTTTTGAAATAGATATAAAAAAAGAGACCAATATAGTTAGTCCTTTTTCCTCACCAAAAATCTTTTTTACAAAGTGGAAATTAGTATTTTGTGAGAATTAGACCTTTCTTCATTTTACAATGTGCAACCAGTTTGGAGCATTATTAAAAGCATTTAAACCCAGAAAATATGCAAAACATCAAAAAATTTTAACCCTATTGCACAGTATGTCAGATGAACAACAGAAATAACTGCTGTCAGTTTGTACTTTTTTGACCAATAATTTTCTATTTTTCCTGCAAGTAACTTGAGTGATGCAAATGACCTTATTTTTACAGCATGCTTTTATTAAATAGTTTATTATTTTGGCAGACTAATAAAGATTTTGGTATTTGCTTTTATTTGCAATAATATTACCACCACATAAAAAAGGATTTTATGTTCTTTTTGAGGAACAAGGAGGATAAAAGTGGTGATGGATAGCGCAACTGAGGCATCAGCAATGAGCTGGAAATGAGACACATAAATATGAAAGCAGAGCTAAGAAAATAGAACTGCACCCTTGGCCTTTCTTAAAAGAACATGCACACTTCATGGTTCAGTCACACTGTGACAGAAACTTCTTTTGTGTCCAATGAACCAGGGGATGCATGGAAAGTCTGAAACACTGTTTTTACTCAGAGCTGACTGACTCCTTCTATTTAATTAGACTCATTCCAGGAAAATATTTTCAAGCTTTCTGAAGATGTTTGGATTTGAGAGTAAATATAATCAATTGACTGAAAAGTTCCTGGATGGAGGAGCTGAAGGGGAATCAAAACAGATTTACTATTTTCACCATTATTTAGCACAGAGCACAGAAAGGAAAGTGTTCCAGACTATGTATAGCATCTTTAGAGTTGATTGAGCCATTGTGTAGTATTTAAGGACATTCAATGTAGGCAGCTAGGCAATTGAATGTGTCTTTAAGGACAAATAATATTCAACATATATATAGAATCATTGAAAAGACTTCATTAGATGGAAGCTTTGGGGCCTATAACATTATATTTTCCCAGTGATGGTATGTGCTTATTCAAAAATTATAATTGTGTGTTTTCTAACTTATTGTCAGTATGTAAATTTTACATGTTGAGTATTATATGTTTATTGTCAGCAGAGTGTATCTAGCATTAATTTGATCTTTTATTAACAACTTATTTCCTTATAGAAACATTTAATTGCTACTACCGAAGTATTAATGAAAGCAAATAGTGATGAGGAAACCAAAGGGAAGGTAAATCTCTTATTTAAGGCCAGAACAGGAATTGGCACACAGTAACAGTTAGCTCAGTAATATTCAAATGAGGAACTATTTTTCTTTGCACATGAAAGTGCAGCCAATAAATGAAAGTAGGAAGAAGTAAAATGTTGTGAGCTGAGAAATCCACTACTTCATTATCGACATGATTCTTATGGAGAGAGCTCTACCATTTGGAGTCTTGTCGCAGAGGCTTACAATAGACATGATTCTGACAAGAGGTTGGTGGTAGCAGCACAGACTTAACAATTAATGGTATGCCAAGGCTGAGTTCAGAGAATTGCTTTACCCAGTGCCAATCATTCATTCCTGGCAGTAGCACTTCACATCTTTCCTGGGATGCCATCCAACCTACAGTGGCATCTAAAATATATCAAGCAGTGTTGTTACAGTTGGAGGTGAAATTGAAATTTGCGCCAAACAGAAGTGACAAATTCACATGGCTGAGTGTTGCCTAGCAATCGAGTCCAAGGGGAGCATGGCAATTCTGCCTTTACCCGTGGGGCTGCATAAAGGGGGAGAGAAACATTTACATTAGAGCCTGGGTGGTCTCACAAGCAGGGCCAGGTCTGTGAGAAACTTCCCCTCCTTTCCAGGTGTGAAGAGGTAAGGTATAGAGTGCGCAGGGAAAGGAGGGCAGCAGCTGAAGTTGGTAGACTAAGCAGCTTCCAAGGCAGAGGTTCTCAAGCAATTAACCTGGGGGAGGGGCAGAGCAGCAAGATGCCAAGATGCCAGACTTGCTGCAGAAATTCATGGCAATTGGCCATCCTGCTGCCTTTTGACTGCAGGCCTCTGATGCACCTCTGTTCAGCTGACAGGTGGCAGCTGGGTGGCCCCAGGGTAAAAGGAGCAAATGGTGGCCTTCTCTTCCCAGAAATCCACTTAGGTGTAAAGCTCCCAAAGGGCTACCAGATTCAAGAGATTAGGGGAAGGAATGGAACACGCCTTGTGCCCTCATTTACTCTTTCTTTTTGGGGTACCTCATTCCACCTAGTTCATTTTGATTTTTTCTCTGTCTTGGGGAATACTACCTATACTCCCCTCACTAAATCCTCTAAGGTGTGAAGCCACTATAAAATTAATGGTTAACATATGGAGCAGCAAGTGGGTATATTAAAATACCAACTCTGGGGAAAGAGGCACCGTGCTTGGCCTATAACATGTTCTCATTTACAACCTGAGAAATTTTGCGGAAATAATTTTGTTTTTTGTCTTGCACCACTCCGTATTTGGAAGAGCATAAATCTGGAAATTTGCATAGTGGATTTAACTCTTTGATGGAGGAACTCATGGAGGTATGTATTACAGCCACACCTTACGTGGATGGTTTTCTCCTTTGGCTACTTTTTCTCTTAGACTACTGGGGCCTTGTTAACTTGCTGAGTGTAGTCTTCACAGCCCTGTATGAGAGAAGAACCCCATCTTGGCTGAGATGGTGGGCCATTCCCTGGTGTGTTGCTCCCCTCTCCACAGGCCCACCTTTAATGATTCTCAGGCCTGAGTGTCCATTCTCAATGTTGTAAAACTCCAATATCACGTCTATGGTGTTGGGCTGAATTTGGATGTAAACTGTTGGTTTCTCAAAGAGACTTTAAGTTCCAAAGGGCAGAGACCATTTCTTCTAAATGGGTTTAGATAAGATAAACATGTAAAAATGAATACAATTATAAGGTATTTTAGTTATTCCTATTATGTGTAAATGCTATTCATTTTCAAATACTTGTTCAATAAATATTGGTGTATCAATGGATGGACTGAATAAATGGATGAGTTGATAATGACTATATAAAAACACATGTAAATTTAACAAATTTCATAGATCATAAAGCTACCTAATAATAATAACTAATTTATGGACAGGTCATTTTGTGTCATCCTAAATTTTTTCTATGCATTAACTCATTTAATTCTTACAACAATATGAGGTATATATTATGATTCTCATTAAAGTGAGAGGATTGTTACACAGAAAGGTCAATCAAGTTCCCAAATGGTTAGCAACTGCTGTAAAGTGAGAACTGATTTCTAACTGGACTTCAGAAATAATCCCTAAATGGTGCTAATTAATTACCATATATGAAGATATAAAATTTGGATTTCTTCTATTTGAGTTCTGTAAGCATGAAGAGCTAAAGCAGAACGTAGTCAGTATACTCTTGTGGTGGGCAGAATAGTGGCCCTCCAAAAATTACCATATCCTAGTACCTGAAACCTCTGAAATATGTTATGTCAGTGGTCAGCAAACTCATTAGTCAACAGAGCCAAATATCAACAGTACAACGATTGAAATTTCTTTTGAGAGCCAAATTTTTTAACTTAAACTTCTTCTAACGCCACTTCTTCAAAATAGACTCACCCAGGCCGTGGTATTTTGTGGAAGAGCCACACTCAAGGGGCCAAAGAGCTGCATGTGGCTCCCGAGCCGCAGTTTGCCGACCACTGTGTTAGGTTATATGGCAAAGGGGAATTAAAGTTGCAAATGGAATTATGGTTGCTAATCAGCTGACCTTAATCTGGGGCAAGAGTATCGTGGTTTATCCAGATGAGCCCAGTGTAATCACAGGGATCCTTAAATACGGAAGAAGTTCGGCAGAAGAATCAGTGTTAGAGAGATGCAACATGAGGTGGACTTGACTGTCTATTACTGGCTTTGAAAGGAACAGGAGCCAAGAAATGCATATTGTCTCTAGAAGAAGCTGAGAAAGGTAAATGAATGGATTTCCTCCTAGTCCCTGCTGATACTTTGATTTTTAACCCAGTGTAGGATACTATAAATATATATATATTAGTCTCTGCCCTGTTCCCTGGGTAAAGCTTTTAAAACCCTTGTAATTTCCTAAATGATAAGAGCACTGAAAGCATCTTTAGTTCTAATGAGTTGCCCTTGGGTGGGCTCCTGGATGGCTCCTGGTTGGGGGCTTGTCAACAGAAAAACCAAGCCATGATGAGGAGCTTGGAATTGTCAGGTTTACCCTCATCTTGCAGAGAGGGGAGAGGAGCTGGAAGTGGAGTTAATAATTAATCATGATCCTTGAAGAAGCCTGAAAAAATCCCAATAGTCTGGGGTATGGAGACCTTCTAGGTTGATAAACACATTCACATAAGGAGGGTGATGGACCCCAACTCAGCAGGGACACTCAGGACCCTCCCCAGACTTCGCTCTATATTTCTTTGTGTTCATTTGTACCCTTTATCATATTTTAAAAAGCTGTAAATTTAAGCAAGTGTTTCCCTGAGTTCTGTAATTGGCTCTAGCAAATTAGTCAAACCCAAGGATTGGTTTCTTGTACCCTCCCACCTACAGCTGGTTGATAAGCAGCATACATGATAACCTGGGCTTGTGACAGGCTTCTGAAGTATGTGTTGTGGGGAGGGGGCAAGGGGCAGGGGGCAGGGGGCAGGGGGAGTGGTGTAAAAGGGGCCAGTCTTGTGAATCTGAGCCTCTGACCTATGAGATATGACCCTATCTCCAGGTAGATAGTGTCAGCATTGAGTTGAATTATGTGACACCCAGTTAGCGTTGCAGAGAATTGCCTGGTATGGGGGGAAACCTCCACACATGTGGTGACCAGAAGTGTCAGAGTGAAGTGTTCTTTGTAAGTAGTAAAGGGGACACTCAGGGGGGGTGAGAGTATCATGCATTATCCAGGTGGGCCCAATGTAATCACAGGGACATGACCTTAACCCCAAACTCTGCTTTCTTCTTGTTTGTTCTGAGAGCAGCTGCTAGGCCATCTTCTAGGCGGAAAGTACCTGAATTATGCACAGTGCTTAGGATAGGAGAAGATAACAGCACTTAGGGCTCTGTCCTGAGAAGAGGCCTAGGTGGTTTTTTTGTTTGTTTGTTTTAGGCTAACTGATCTGACTATATTGACAAGATACAGGTTGGTTGCATGTTGAAGAAAACACAATATGAAATACAGAAAAGTTGGTTCCATTCCTCCCCTCTTCTTCTCTTACCCACCCACCCACAAATACTCATCATCATGATTTGGTCAGAACAGAGCTCAGAGCCAATCTGGGGGTGGAGTGGGGGTATGGTTTCGGGGGAAAGGGGAGGGTAGTGGGCTCCTGACTATCACAAAAATGCTGTTGTAATGCTGTGGTATCTCTCACAGTTGTGACCCTGATAACAAACAGCTGAGGGAACTACCGTTCCCTTCCCCAGCAGCCCCTAGGGCAGTGGTTGGCAAACTGCGGCTCTTTGGCCCCTTGAGTGTGGCTCTTCCACAAAATACCACGTGCGGGCGTGCACATACAGTGCGATTGAAACTTCGTGGCCCATGCGCAGAAATCGATTTCCGGCTCTCAAAAGAAATTTCAATTGTTGTACTATTGATATTTGGCTCTGTTGACTAATGAGTTCAGCAAACTGCGTCTCTTTGGCCCCTTGAATGTGGCTCTTCCACAAAATACCATGGCCTGGGCAAGTCTATTTTGAAGAAGTGGCGTTAGAAGTTTTAAGTTTAAAAAATTTGGCTCTCAAAAGAAATCTCAATCATTGTACTGTTGATATTTGGCGCTGTTGACTAATGAGTTTGCCGACCACTGCCCTAGGGGATTCCCTGGCTCCTATACCCACTCTAAACAGGGTCAGGTTCTGAGTCTGCTAATCAACAAGAGGAAAACCACTCCAATCTCTCCCTCCCTAAGGGTGGGGGAACAGTGGTATGTGACTACTGCCAGCAAAGGAAGAGTGGCAGAGCAATAGAAAGGGCAATAGAACGATAAACATTGGGGAGGTGAGAAATCCAGGCAGGTGTTGTGTACTCAAAAGCCAAGGTTATCCATATCAGAAAGAAGACAACCTGAGCTGCTGATTTATTTAGTTTAATATTTTGAGCACTAAGCACTGAGCTCAGTGTATAGTGAGTGTTCGACCACTGATTCCAAACCTGGCCTTACTCTGAGTGTTTTTCAGTCAATATTCCGAAATGTTAAAGGAAATTATCCATCTACATTGATAAGGCTGCACAGACTGTTTAAAAAGATAAATTTTTTGGCTGGAAATCTACCAGTTTAGTAAAAGTGCAATACTGGTTACTTCATGATAAACTGGAAATTTTGATTAGTAGATATAGATGTGCATGTGCAATAAATAAGAACCAAGTATTGCTTAAAATAAATTTTGTTTGATAAACAGAGTATTTCAAACATGGTGGCCTGGGCATATAATGAATTATAAAAGCTTTACCTAATGGTAAAAAAGTTGAGAACTGCAATGTGTACTCAAGAGTTTATTAAAAGTTGAATGAATATATTCAAGTCTTGTTTTTTCCAAATATATCCAGTTATAACCTAACTAGAGGCCTGGTGCACGAAATCGTGCATTGGGATGGGGGATCCCTCAGCCCGGCCTGCTCCCTCTCGCAGTCTGGGACCCTTTGGGGGATTTCCAACTGCTGGATTAGGCCCAGTCGTGCCTAAGCCGGCAGTCGGACATCCCTCTTGCAGTGCAGGACCCCTTGCTCTTACCACCCACCTGCTGGCTCCTTACCACTGGACTTACTGCTCCTTAGCACTGCTGTGGAGGCGGGAGAGGCTCCTGCCACTGCTGCTGTGCTCGCCAGCCGTAAGCCCGGCTTCTGGCTGTGCAGCGCTCCTCCTGTGGGAGCACACTGACCACCAGGGTGCAGCTCCAGCGTTGAGCATCTGCCCCTTGGTGGTCAGTGCACATCATAGTGACAGGACGTTCTAGTCATTCCGCTGTAACAGTTGCTTAGGCTTTTATTATATAGACACTTCCATTAACACATTAATGAATTACAACTTCCAGTCATACTCTTGTGCTAATTAGTTCATCAGCACAACTTCTGTGACAGGTGACTTATAGCTGAGGTCAGGTTGAAGAAGAACTTTGAGTTTTAATCTGAAGGAAGTCTCGTTTTCTAGAAAGGACTATAAAATTTATCTATAGCAAGGGGCTACTTCCTTTGAGGCTGTTTAGGCATAGAAGAGGGTTAACAAAGATAAAAAGTTGAAAGAAGGAAGAAAATACAGCTAGAGACAAACATTATCTATTGTACAATTTGCCTAATCCTGGCACTTTCAAGCAAAACAAGACCAATTAATACCTAACTTCTGAGCCTCTAAAGAAATGTGTTATACAAAATATGGTTCTTGATCTTTATCCTCAAGAGGAAATGAGACTTAAACACAGGCTGGCACTAGGGTGAGGAGAATGAGATACTTCATCTAAGCATATGAAAACATAAGGAGTGACAAAATAAATCATAATTTCCTTCAATACAGTAGATATCATGAAGTAGTACCAAAAGAATTAACCAAGGATAGGAAATGATACAAAATTTGGAGGCAGGAGTCATCATTACGGCCTGGAATCAAGATGTTCTGAGCCAGGGTACTGAAGAATGGGGGGCATATCCATCTGACTTGTCCTGTCTGTATTCCTAGACATGTACCCTACTGGCTTTCTCTTACTAAAATAGTTTTTTTCACTCTATTTTAATAAATAGAAGAGAGCAGCTGAAGTTCAAGGGGCCCCTTTCCTTCCCATAATATTCCTAAGAGCCTCAACCTACCTGGCAAATGCTGTAGTATTAGTCAGAGTACTGGGCCCCTGGATCTACTCAATAAATTCTGCTATTTGTATGATAAAGCATAAAAATAACTTAACTTACAGAAGATCTCACTAAATGGCCCCTCCACAACTTCTCAGCAATGTGAGCATGGGCTAGTCATATATTAATTTTAGTTTCCTTATCTGTGTAATGTGACATCTAGCTTGTTAACAACAAAAGGTTAACCAATCCACAAGCATAACTGAAATAACATAAGTATCTGATCTTTATTGGACACTCCAATGTTGACTATAAATTTGAAAGGTGGCCATATGGCTATAGACAGATGGAAGCTGACACCTGTTAGTTGAGGAAAGTTATGCGATATTTAGAAATTGGGTCCCACTGGGCCTTGGTTTTCTTATCCACAAAATCTAGGCCTTGAACAAGTGGATTTGGAGGGTCACTGAAATTTTAATGGTTTCTATTTCTGAGAAGCAAGATGTTGGTGAATGATTCTAATCAAATTCTTTCTAGGCCCCAAGATAATGGTACAGTATTGAATACAAAAAGAATAATAGAAAACTCACCACTAACTGAAAAGACAGCATCTCTCCACTCATTGGGCATATTCTTATATCGTAGATATATATCAGTTGGTACTTACTGGTGATATTATTGAGCTGGCAAAAACAAAAAGTAGTGAGCATTTTATTAAGCCAAATTTATCCAATTCAATAAGAAACTATATCCTATTCATGGATTCTTCCTATTATTTTAGTATCAAATTGATATGAAGGTGATAAAAGATAGTAATTGTTTATTCAAATTACCTTTCATGGGAAAATGAAAAGTTAGCAACTCTATATCAATTTGTCAAATTTTTTATTGTGTTTAATTTTCGGGTTCATAAAATTTGAAAGTCTAGAAATCACTGACCTATAGTACCAGCTAATAAATAGTTTTTATTTTTATCATTAGCATTGCCATTATCACTAACAATGTTGAGGCTGAACTTTCTAAAAGGATTATCTGTTGAAAAGTACCAAGTTTTTAAAGCCTCACTTGCCTTTCTCAGCATTAAAGCCTACAAAAAAAAAACCCTCCCCACCTCCCTACTTGGAGGAAGAAAAGATGTGAGAAGGAAAGGGTAAGAGTCAGACTTTTTCTCTCTGCCCCTGTGGGATCCTACTGACTGAAATATTTACAAGTGTGGAAATGGACAGAGGAAGCCCACTTACTGCCGGAGAAGGAAGGTCTGAATCTGGCTGGCAGCATTCTCAGTGGGCTGGCTTAGAGGCTTCTGCCCTGACCTAGCTCCAGGCAAGTAGCTCTGAGGCCTGCTTGGGGTAACTGATAACAAAGATAAAACACCAACAACAGTTTTAATGTCAGAGCTGCTGTTTGGCTTGCCACACTCCCAGCAGAAGAATACAGTCACATTTTGAAGGATTTTCATGAGATGAAATTTTAAGAAGAATATTTAAAAAACAGAGGGAAATAACTCTATAAAAGTTTAAAGTCCATGCATACTGGTACACTTAAAATCCATAGTAAAGGCTTGGTTTTGACCACCTTTGAACTAATTTTTGAAGCCAGTTCTATTGTAAATTAATAAACAAACATGTATAATAAATGGAGATATTTTCTGACAACTCAGTCATGAAATTATTAATCTATAAATCATCTGTCAAATGTAAAAAACTATTATTGTTGCTATTATTTTTATTTTATTTTTCATGTTTATTGATTTTAGAGAGGCTGAGGGAGAGGGAGGTTGAAACATCAATGATGAGAGAGAATCATTGATTGGGTGCCTCCTGCACACTCCCTAATGGGGATTAAGCCAACAACCCGGGCATGTGCCCTTCAGTCTACTGGCTGAGGCTCTATCCACTGAGTCAAACGGGCAAGGGCTATTATTTTTAAACTAGAGCCCTGCTGCATGAAATTTGTGCACTATGGGGGTCCCTCAGCCCAGCATGCACCCTCTCACAGTCTGGGAGTCCTCGGGGCATGTCCGACTGATGGGGCTAAGCCGTCAGTTGGACATCCTTAGTGCTATGCTCACCAGCCGTGAGCCTGGCTGAGCAGTGCTCTCCCTGTGGAAGCGCACTGACCACCAGGGGGCAGCTCCTGCAATGAGCATCTTCCCCCTGGTGGTCAGTGCATGTCATAGGGACCAGTTGTTCTGCCATTCGGTTGATTTGCATATTAACCTTTTATTATATAGGATTGCATTATCTTTTATTATTCTCTTTATGGAATTTGATTTAAAAATATTGTTTACTTGTATATTGCACCTTGAGTGTTATGGTGAGTTACATCAGACCTGTTGTTCAGGTGTGTTGACATTAAGTAAAGAGAAACAAAGGGAACCTAGGAACTGACTCTGGGAGCTCATCATGCTCATTTGTTATCAGAATCAAGAAGTTATATTTAAAAATTTGATTTGTTCAAGCTGTGTCAGGCCCCATCAACAGTCTTAGATATTTTATCTATTTAGTTTGAACATAGATTCGTACAGTATGAGGGAACTTGCCAAACAACTTCATGTCAATCAATGATAGGAATGGTTGAAGTAATGTGGACAGACTCAGCAATGACAATGATAATATCATAGAAATGTCTATTTCCTAGAGAAAGAACATACTCTCCACCTGTTCTCCAGTTAGGGTTTGATATTTCATGGCTCACGAGAGTGTCCCATCCTTTGATCTCTTCTGAGTTGAGAATTATTAATTGCTCATGTTGTGATTCTCTTTATCTGTTAGAGAAGACAGGAAGGAATTTTGCCTCTTTCCCATTTTTTATGCATCATTTGTGACTGATAATCTATATTAAAGTGATTAATTTGCATGTGAACACTATGAATACATGTACCTGTCTTCAGGTTTAGTTTGACGGTGTGTGTGTGTGTGTATGTGTGTGTGTGTGTGTTTGGTAGTATTGGAAGAAAAGGTCATAAGTACAGCTAGGTACATTTTGGCAAAACACTTCAATGTCATAAAGCAAAACTTAGTATTTTTCTCTTTTAAGACAATAAGACCATACATTTAATCTATTACCAGCTGAATTGACTTGAAAAATATTATTTCTTTAATTTTCTTGGCTTTGAAAATTATTTCTAAATTCTTCCCCCCTCCTCACAGTCCTGTACTTTTTAAAGATACCCTTGCCAGTAACAGTGGGTCTCCAGGTACCTGCTGTATGAAGGGTGAAGTAAGGTGGCACACATAACCTTAACAATTCTCCTCCTTTTAACCTTCCTGTAAAATCCTTTAAAGGACAAAACATTATGTTTTACTCATGTCAACAAAATTCAAAAATGAATTTTCTTTTTAGAATTGGTTCAAAACCAGAACAGTATGTTCTAAAGGATATGTATGACCTTATGCTCTACCTCAAGAACACAGGACAGGAATGATTATTCAGGTGTGGTTTCCTGACCATGTCATGCAGGATGGGGTTTTTACTTCTAGACTTTTAGAGAAGTTATAGAGAATGAACACATAGTTCACCACTAAATCAATTTTCCTTGGAATCAATGTGTCCTTCTTGGAAAATAGAGAATCATATAGACTACATTAATGTGCAGAATTTGAAGGGAACACTCTAAGAACAAGTTACATATTTATGTACAGGCATATGTGTATACACATGTTTAATAGTCTAGTATAAAAGAATCCATAGGCCTGTATTCAAACGTAAGTGCACATATTCATATTTTGTGCTCAAACACAATTCTGACATCATTGACACTTTGCATTGGAATAGGACAAGCTGGTGTTACCAAAGAGGAAAATTAATACTCTCAATCCTTAGCATGTGTATGGAAGCCATACAATTCAATATAAGCATATTGTCAATACAAAGACAAACAAATAGCATATGTATCCTATTAGATCTGAATCATAGCAGGGAGTCAAGCTAGTGGAAAATACAGTGCATCCAACTTTGAGCATTGTCAGTTGTACTCATGAATGACTTATTGTATGTCTGGTTCCACTCTAGTTCCTTATAATTTATACAGGGTTTTTGTACATTCTGCTTCTTCCCAAATTAGCTATCTCCATAAGAGGCTCATGCATTATGGAATCCAGGGAGCACTTGGGACCAGTCTAAGAATTCTGTGTCCATGGGAGAAAAGCAAAGAATCAGTGTCCACCTAAATGTACAAAAAGTGCTGGTCCCTAAACATCAGAGGCTCCTCAAATCCCACCATGAAAAGTGTAATGGTTGGTCTTAAAAAGTATGTGTCTGACAATTTGGAATAGATATAAGCTGTCAGGAAGCTGAGAAGCCTGGCTGATTAAATCTTTGTAGGTTTGCTGTTTCTCCAAACAATCCTTACAATATCTGACACTTTATTGATCATCAGGAAGGGCTGTCTTCCACCCACCCCCACTATGTTATTCAGAAAAATATAAGAATTAAAGCCAATTAAAAGTAAAAAAATTAAAACCCTAGGGTGTCTACAAGTTCTTTACTCAGACAAGATTAAAAAAAAAGATATTGCAGACCTTTATGGATTCCCTTCTTTATTTTATTATATATATATATATATATATATATATATATATATATATATATATGCCTAAGCAACCATTATGACTGAACGAACTGAACAAATGGACCGACCAGCTGGCCCTCCCGACCAGCTGGTCAAACTCCCATGGTCCCTCCCCACTGCCGGCCAGCACCCCAATATGCCCCGATTGCCAGCTAGGCTGAGGGACCCCATCTGTGCATGAATTCATGCACCAGGCCTCTAATTGTGCTCAAATACAATTCTGACATCATTGACACTTTGCATTGGAATAGGACAAGCTGGTGTTACCAAAGAGGAAAATTAATACTCTCAATCCTTAGCATGTGTATGGAAGCCATACAATTCAATATAAGCATATTGCCAATACAAAGACAAACAAATAGCATACACACACACATATATATATATATTAGTAGCCCTGCGCACGAATTTGTGTGCCAGTAGCTCACCAGTAGCTTGCTGCCGCCCTTCTGTAGCTCCCCCCACCCCCCCTCCCCCGCCCCCCTCATAGCTTGCTGCCCTGCTCTCTCCTGTAGCTCTCTGCTGCCCACTTGTAGCTCACTGCCCCACCCTCCTGCTGATCTGTGATCCAGTCATTACGCAGTCGGTCATTATGCTTCATGGCATAATGACTATCTGCATATTACATTTTTGTTATATGGCATATACATACTAGAGGCCTGGTGTACGAATTCGTGCACAGGGTGAGGTCCCTCTGGGTGGCCTGCAGGGATCGGGCTGAAACCTGCAGTCCAATGCCGCCTGCAGCCCCTACCTGCCGCTCCCGCTCATCCTGGCCCCACTCTGCCTGCCGCAGGCTCGCGCCCAATCAGTCAAGATTGGGAGAGGCTCATGCTGCCACAGCAGCACTCGCCAACCATGAGCCCTGTGTCCGGAAGTATGTATGTATGTATATATATATATATATATATATATATATATATATATATATATACACTAGAGGCCCGGTGCACAAAATATGTGCACGGGAAGGGGGGTCTCTCAGCCCAGCCGGCACCCTCTCCAAACCGGGACCCCACAGGGATCAGGCCTAAACCGGCAGTCAGACATCCCTCTCACAATCTGGGACTGCTGTCTCCTAACCACTCATCTGCCTACCTACCTGATTGCCTCTAATGCTCACCTGCCTGCCTGATCACCCCTAACTGCCTCTGCCTTGGCCCCTGCATGTGGGACCCAGGCTGGCTTCACCTGGGCCAGCCACAGGCACCTGGGACCCCTGATTGCCTCTAACTGATCCCCTCCCAGTTTGATTGCCCCTAACTGCTCCCTTGCCTGCCTGATCACCCCTAACCGCCTCTGCCTCAGTCCCCACACCTGGACCTGGGCTTCCCTCTCTCTGGCTGGCTGCAGGCACCTGGGACCTGGGGGGGGGGTCACTCAGCCCAGCCTGCCCCCTCTCACAGTCCGGGAGCCCTCAGAAAATATCCTAGTGATGGCTTAGGCCCACTTCCCAAGGGGAGTGGGCCTAAGCTGCAGTCTGGCCTCCCTCTGTGGGAGGTGACCTGGCCAATTAGGGGAAGGTGTGCCCCCATTATCCCAGCCACTGCTGGTGCCTCTGGCCTCCCTCTGTGGGTGGTGACTGGGCCAATCAGGGGAAGGTGTGCCCCCATCACCCTGCCACTGCTGCTGCTTCTGGCCCATCACCCCGCCACTGCTGCTGCCTATGGCCTCTCTCTGCAGGAGGTGACCGGGCGATCAGAGGAAGGCATTGCCCCCATCACTCCACTGCTGCTGCCACTGCTGGCCTCCATGGTGCCCTGCCCTTGCAGCTGCTACAGTGGAGGCCTGCCTTGTGGCAGCAGCCTGCTCTCAGCCCTCGCCTTCAGCCCTCACAGTCACTGCGGCTTTGTCTGGAAGGATGTCTGGTCTAATTACCATATTACCCTTCTATTAGTATAGATATATATAAAATTATATGAAAAGCCTGTGGTCGTCATGCCATCATGTCGTAATGACTGATCAGCAGGAGGCTGAGTATGCAGGATGGGCGGGACTGCGCGCATGGCGAGGTGCGTGTGGGTGGGCGGGGACTTGACTCTGGAGGACTTGACTGGAGGCGTGGGTCAGTTTCTGGGTCACGCCTCCTGCGGCGGTGGCGGTGGTAGCCATGGGACTCTTTCTGGGTCCTGCTGAGTCGCAGGACTCTGGGTCCTGGGTCTCACGTGATTTTGCGTACTGGGCCCCTAGTGTGTGTGTGTGTGTGTGTGTGTGTGTGTGTGTGTGTGTGTGTATGTGCATATATATATGTATATGTTTATTTCAGAGAGGAAAGGAGAGGGAAAGAGAGATAGAAACATCAATGATGAGAGAGAATTGTTGATTGGCTGCCCTGCATACGCCCTACTGGGGATCAAACCTGCAACCCAGGCATGTGCCCTGGCTGGGAATCCAATGTGGGACTCTTCGGTTCACAGGCCAAAGCTCTAGCCAGTGAGTCAAACTGGCTAGGGCTGGATTCCCTGCTTTTAAATTTCAGTTTTAAACTTCAGTATGATTTTAGTGAGATTTTTCTACTTTAGAAACTATATTTTTGAACCTATGTAGAATGGATGTTTTGAGTTCTATATGATATTAGGCTAACCAGTTGAAAATTTAAATATTCAGTCAATGCCACTTCAATCAATGAATACATTTCTGAGAGAACAATACATTTTTTTATGAAAACTAGACATAAGCTCTAAAAACAGACAGGTTTGATATATTTTGTTCACCGTGTATCACTAGTGACCAGACTATAGTAGGCATTCCATACTTATTTGTTGAATGGGACAAATAAATGAATGCTTTGTGACATGTCAGAAATAGAACACAGCTCTGGACAGGTGATCTGTTTATCACAGTGGAGGTTATTTCTCTCTGTGTATGCTCAGAAATCCAGAGGAGAAATCTTGAGGCAACTTTTAATAAAGGATATGCTGCTCTCTGATCTGCTATTGTGTATAGTCAGAACAGGTCAAAGGGGGGCTGTTGGGGATGTTTTTGGCTGCACATAACAGAAAACTGCTAGTGGCCCTACCTGACAGCGCTCTTTCTCCTGCAGCAAGAATTCTGGGAATAGGTAGTATAGCGTAGGTGTGGCAGCTCAAAATTGCCACTAGGAACCTCAGTTCTTTCTGCCAGACATAGTTTGCAGGCTTTTGGCCTCAAGCCTGGCATCTTATGATTACTGCCATATCTCACACCAATATTTTACTAGACAAAAGAATGATAAAGGAGTGAGGAGGTAGTTAGGAATGGGTGGTGCTTGCATCAGGAAAGCAACACCTTTCTGTGTACATTCCAGAGAGAAGGGCTCTGTGACATGATTTAAGGGGTCATAGAATGTGGGAAGACAAGTGTTTCCAGCTGGACAGTTTGCTATATCTCCAAGAAGTCGATCTTATGACAAAGGGAAGTGAGAAAGGATGTTGGGTAGGCAACCAGCCATCTCTGCCCCAGAGGTGAAGTGAGAAATTAGTTTACTTGTCAGCATATAGAATCTGAACAGGTCTTCTCTGATTTTACCCACTGATGGTTTTTTTTTTCCTAAGCCACAAATGCAGGATTTTCATCCTGTCTTAGTGGCTTAGGAAAAACAAAAAACAAAAAACAAAAACCCAACACCACCACGTTATTGCCTTTGTAGTGCCCTGAACTTAGGGTCTTCTCTCTTCTGGCTCAACTTCTTCCTTATTTCTCTTTTCAAAACCACTTTCTCTAAACAGCTCTCTGAGAAGGAGTGTCATAAAGAAGTTTGTAGCAAAATGTGAATGGTTGACAGTATTGTTTTATGTTGTTCCATTTGAAGGCTATTTGAAGTTAATGGGATAATTGCCCAAAATCAATCTCTTATTTTAGAAATTACTGAAATGGTGCCCAAGTGGGAGATTTTTGAATAGGGGAATTTTAACCTGAGTTATGTAATCACTCATGTGGGCAGTTGTCTTTCTTATCTATGTGTGGGACCTTGTTTTTATTTACCAAGAATGGTATAAAAGTGAGAATAATCTTATCTTTAATACTTGACAATGTGCCAATGAAATGATGATTCCTTTAGCAGCTGACCTCTGTGAATCATGTAATTCCATGGTTCTTTGTTCACAAAAATATAAACAATTTAATAATAGTCAGGAGTTGGAAGTGCTCAAATCTTTAATAATGTCCTGGCCCTTTCCTTATGTTCAGTATTTTTTCATCAGAACAAACCTTTCACTAACATAATGTAGAGAGACGTTTGGCAGAAAGGTATAATGTAAACTGATCCTTTGTAAATTAAAAAAAAAACACCCAGAAAAAGAGGATGGAATAGACTGTTCATGAATAAAACAATGGAGACTGTTGTTGTAGGTGTTCATGAAATGTTGTATGTGCACTCAGAAAGTTTTTATAGTCTTCAGACAATTTGTCTTCACCTAGAAACTACACAGCTTTATCGTGTACTTACTGCTTACCACCTCACTTGCTCCTATAATTTTCCTTCTCTGCCTGCAGGCTTAACATTCTTGGCAAAGAAGAATGCTTATGGGAAATATTCAGTGACTTCTCATTGAAGCAATTTTGTTTCATCATGAGAACCAGGCTCAAAGAGTATAGCTACAGACCCCAGAACAACTTCCTTGGTTTTACAAGGGCTCTGAGGGACCCTTACACCTCAATAATATGAGCAGAAACTCTCCTTCTTAGGTTTCACTGAAATGCACCCCCTACCCCTTTACTCACATTGCTAGAAGACCCTGCCTTTAGAGAATTAGAACCTGGGCTCCAGGCATATCTGGACAAGATATATCTGAGGGGGCATTGTTTCTGCTGTTACTTGTTCTAGAATACCCACTCAGCCCCATCCTACTATCTCCCATTCAGGCCTTCTTGTAAGGCTGTATAAGGTCTTTCTTGCTTCTGGACTATATAACATGCCCCAACTTTTTGCTCCCAGACAGGAGTGGGGGATGAGGATGTGCAGAATAAATGTAAATGAATCTTTTTAAAGAATTGTAAAGGGACAAGAAATGTTAGAGAAAGAGGTCTTTGCTCACACATGGAGCACATTGTTCCTGACATTCCACAATAACCCTCTCAATCTCAGACAAACCTGTCCCTCAGGAATGCCATAAAAATAGCCCCAATTAGCAGAATATAATTACTTGAGTGGAAATCATATACTTGATGATGGACCTCTCCTCCAAAATAGCATGAGCTCTTGAATAATTTAGAAGGCAAAGGCAATTCAATATAAGAGGACCCTCCTTAGAGTTGGGGGACATTGGTGTCTGTGCTCATGCTCGTGGTGCTATGAGGGGGGATTAGAATTAGGGAGGTTTAACTAGCTTTAAAGAGGAAAAGAGTTGGTATTTTCAACCTATAAAAACCTCATTTAAAAACATAGAATGTTTTAAGATCCCAGATAGAACAATGGAAAAAGGTTATGAAGAGACAACTTATGTGGGAGAAAGTAAAGACCAGTAAAAAAGGAAAATGTTCCCTTCGGGAGGAGTCCAAGACATGCAGAGTCAAGGACGAATATGTACTCTGATGGTCATGGCTTCTTTTTTTTATATGTTTCCCTCCAACATGGCTATACTCCTTCTAATGTTGACTGGCCATTATCCTCCTTTGGTTTCATGGAGGCCCTGGAATGCACCCCCCTCCCCAAGATCCAGATTGGCTTTAATCTGTTCCTTCTAGCTTCAACCTTTTCACAAGCCATCCACCTTACAGCTTCTTACTGCTAGGGAACTCTTAGTAGACAGTCTTTTGGGGGATGGGTTGATAACAGCCTGACAGCTCAAACCCAGCCATCCTACTCAAGATCTACCTAGAAAATTGAGGATCATGGTCAATAGTGGTATGCAGGCTTTCCCTGACTTCTCTCATACCATCTTCCTCTAGTCCTTTATCTATACTCAGCATCAGACATTCTGCTGGTGTAGTAGCCTGGAAACTTTTAAATAAATTATCAACAGTTGCCAAATTAGTGGGAGACAGGGATGTTTAGATAGTCATTGATCATAATTCCAGAGCTTTCCTCTATTTTGGCGAGAAGTATGCCATCTTGGTTGTTGTTGCTCTTCTTCTTGTTTTTGTAAAGCAGTAGCCTAAATTTTCAGCTTTATAAACTTTGCACTCTCAAAAAAAAAAAAAAAAAAAAAAAAAAAAGACACTCCATATTTGTCATACCCAGTCTTTCTCTTATATTGATCAGGTTGGTGGTGGTCTTTGTGGTTATGTTGAAATAATGTCTCTTATAAGCCTAGAGGAACGATGCTGTCTCCAATTACAGTCATGCCTCACTTAACAATGAGGATATGTTCTGAGAAATATGTCTTCAGGCAACACCCCAAACATATTGTTCATGTCAGAGAAAACCAACTTTTCTTCTGAACCACATATCCCTCCATTTCTTATAGAAAATTCAACACAAGAGAAACCAAGATGGCGGCATAGGTAAGCACATAAACTGCTGCCTCGCACAACAATTTCAAAACTACAACTAAAAGACAGAACGGACACCATCCAGAACCACAGGAAAGCTGGCTGAGTGAAAATTCTACAACTAGAAGGAAAGAGAAAAGCTCACAGAGAATTGGAGGTACGGCAAAAGGGGCTTTGTGAGCGCAGAGAGTAAGGGTGGCTGAGAGCCTGGCTGACTTTCTCTGGCGGAAGGGGGAAGGAAGCCTCCGACCGCACTGAACCCCAGTTCTGACTGCACTGAACCCCAGTTCCGGGCGAACCCCTGGGGACCCACGCTCTTACGGGGAGAGTCTGGACTCTCGGGCGGAGACTCGAGCTGGGAAAGGCAGAAGTCTGAAGGCACGCGCGGGCCAGTGCGCACAAAGGCTGCGGAGGTTGCCACAGGCTTTCCCTAGTGGAAGGGAGTCAGAGGCTCCTGACTGCACTGAGCCCCAGTTCTGACTGCACTGGACCCCAGGTCCAGGTGAGTCCCTGGGGACTCACGCTCTTGTGGGGGGAATCTGGACTCTCGGGCAGAGACTCAGGAGCCAGGGAAGGTGGAGGTCTGAAGGCGCGCGCGTGCCAGTGCGCACAAAGGCTGCGGAGGTTGCCACAGGCTTTCCCTAGTGGAAGGGAGTCGGAGGCTCCTGACTGCACTGGGCCCCAGTTCTGACTGCACTGAACCCCGGTTCCAGGCGAGCCCCTGGGGACCCACGCTCTTGTGGGGGGAGTCTGGACTCTCGGGCGGAGACTCGGGAGCCGGGGAAGGCAAAGGTCTGAAGGTGCACGCGTGCACGCAAGGGCAAGGCTGACTGGAAGCCAAGACTGTCTGCTCCGCCCTGAGACTCCACCCCATCCAAGCTGAGCACAGAGGTTATTGCAATTTAGCAAGTCTAATCCTATAAGGCTGTCTCCAGCACCGAACTTCTCCCATCATAGACACAGCTGATCCTTACAGCCAACTGGCCTGGAGGTCAATTCCTCCCAGTGATACCAACAACAATCAAGACTTAATTACAACAAGGCTGTACACACAGTCCACAAAGGGGTGCACCAAGAGTGTCCACCTCAGGTTAACTGGGGAGGCCGACCCACTGGGCCATATAGGAAACCTAGCACACAAATCTACCCTACCCACTCAGGGAAGCAGTGAAAATGCGGCGTCAAAGAAACAGATCACAAACGAAAGAAATGGAGGAAAACAAACGACTGGATATAGAATTCAAAACCACGGTTATAAGGCTTTTCAAGAATATCCTAGAAAAGGCCGATAAATATAACGAGACCCTCGAAGATATGAAAAAGAACCAACTAGAAATTAAACACACACTGACTGAAATAAAATATATTATACAGAGACCCAAAAACAGACTAGAGGAACACAAGAATCAAGTCAAAGAATTGAAATACAAAGAAGCAAAAAACACTCAACCGAAAAAGCAAAAAGCAAAAAAAAAAAATCCAAAAAGTTGAAGATAGTGTAAGAAGACTCTGGGACAACTTCAAGCGTACCAATAACAGAATTATGGGGGTGCCAGAAGAAGATAGAGAGCAAGATACTGAAAACCTATTTGAAGAAATAATGACCGAAAACTTCCCCCACCTGGTGAAAGAAATAGACTTACAAGTCCAGGAAGCACACAGAACCCCAAACAAAAGGAACCCAAAGAGGACCACACCAAGACACATCATAATTAAAATACCAAGAGCAAAAGACAGAGAATATTAAAAGCAGCAAGAGAAAAAGTTAATTACCTACAAGGGAGCACCCATACAACTGTCAGCTGATTTCTCAACAGAAACTATGCAGGCCAGACGGGAGTGGCAAGAAATTTTCAATGTGATGAATAGCAAGAACCTACAACCAAGATTACTCTTCCCAGCAAAGCTATCATTCAGAATTGAAGGGCAGATAAAGAGCTTCACAGATAAGAAAAAGCTAAAGGAGTTCATCACCACCAAACCAGTGTTATATGAAATGCTGAAAGGTATTCTTAAAGAAGAGGAAGAAGAAAAAAGTAAAGAGAAAAATTATGAACAACAAATACATATCTATCAACAAGTGAACCTAAAAATCAAGTGAATTAAAAACCTGAGGAACAGAATAATCTGGTGAATATAATAGAATCAGGGGCATAGAAAGGGAGTGGAATGATAATTCTCAGGGGGGAAGGGGTATAGGGTGTTCAGGAAGAGACTGGACAAAAATCATACACCTATGGATGAGGACAGTGTCGGGGAGGTAAGGGCAGAAGGTGGGGTGGGAACTGGGTGGAGGGGAGCTATGGGGGGAAAAAGGAGAAACAATTGTAATAATCTGAATAAAGATTTATTAAAAAAAAAAAATTCAACTCTATTGTAATCTTGCTAGAGGCCCGATGCACAAAGATTCGTGCAAGAGTAGGCCTTCGTTCCCCCAGCTGCTGGCACTGGCTTCCCTCTGGCACCTGGAACTGGGGCTGCTTTACTCCGGCCACTGCCATCAGGCACTCAGGACCTGGACTGCTTCACTTTGGCCACTGCCACCACCCACCCGGTTCCCTGTGGTTCCCCATCCGGTCGTTGGTCATTACGGCCACAGGCCTTTTATAATATAGACTAGTGGCCTGGTGCATGAAATTCGTGCACATTAAAAGGGGATTAATTAGAGGAAATATTTGAATATTGCTATTTGCCCTTTCTCTATAATAGAAGTGTCAGAGATGAAAGAAAATTAGTAAAATGTACATGAAAATCTTCCTCCTGTCAGAGTCTGGGATGTGCCATAGGACCTAGAGTCAAGTCACCACCCACCACCCACACGCATTTCGAAAACGCAGGAGACCCAGACCCAGCCGGCCCCACCCCCATTGGGTGAGACCCAGACCTGGCCAGCCCCACCCTTGTCAAACCCCTCCAGGCGGGAGGCACAGCCTCAGGTCCCCCATCAAGCCCTACTGGGCAGGGGGGTGCAGCCTGCGGTACCCTGTCAAGCCCTGCCAGGTGGGGGGCGCGGCCTGAGGTCCCCTGGTCTGACGCCAGGGCCGGGGGCATGGCATGAGGTCTCCCAGCCCAGCGCTGGAGCGGGGGGTGCAGCCTGAGGTCTCCCAGCCTGGTGCCGGGGTGGGGGGTGTGGCCTGAGGTCCCCCAACAAGCCCCGCCAGGCGAGGGGCACAGACTGAGGTCCCCATCCAGCCTTGCTGGGCAAGTGCACGGCCTGAGGTCCCTGTCAAGCCACACCAGGTGGGGGGCGCTTCCTGAGGTCCCTCACCCCAGCCAGGCACCATGCAGCCTCAGATCCCTGCTGTTCGGTCGTGATGTTATTGTGTTCCGGCTAATTTGCATATTCCTCTATTATATAGATAGATGGGACCACCATCATGTATATTGTAAGCCATTGACTGAAACATTGGTAAGCAGAGCATGAGTATACTGGCATTTCTTTGAACTTAGAATGTGGAATATTTAGATGCCAGTTCTGACACTCAGCATCTAACACCTTTTAAAAACAGAATTATTGTTAAATGATATTTTGAGTGTAATTAAGTTGTAGAAACAGAAATAAACAAGGTACTAAATAGATTTTGTGTCATTGACATTTGTTGTCTGAATAATTAAATGCTTTTTGAAAAAAATCAGGACAATTCAAAATGTTTTAGAAAGCACCCTCAAAGTTACATAGATGTTTTATTTTCAGAGCTACTACTATTAAGTCCTTTGTGATGGAAATCCTTTTCTCCCCACAAAATACTTATGTTGTGCACATCTTCTTCTCTCTGGGTTGAAATTGTTACTATTATGGGTACAGAAGGGAGGTTGAGGTGAAGAGAACTGGAGTGATAGAGCCAATGGGGAGATAGGCATTCCAAAGCAAATGTTACATACTTTACATTTTACCAGGGTTAGCACTCACTCCCATGATAATCAGGAATTTTGTGTTTCCTTTTCATATCCATTTTATGAGTACTTATGAACTCATAAGCAATTAAAGGGCCTGAGGTCACAAAACCTCTATCTCGTCAGTAAAATACCCAAGTATGGCCTAAAAAAAATAATGTGGATACTAGTATTTTGAGTCATTCCTTGAATTAGAAGACTTCAAATCAATAAATTTTTCATTGCTAAAAATGGAAATACCAGTTAGAGTTTATGTGGGAGAAGGGGGGAGAGAGAGAGAGGGATTATTTTATTGTTTGTTAATGAAGTTTTACAAATTAGAAAATTTTCATCTAAACCTAAATGTTTGGGATGCTTTTGAATTTTTGAATTTAACCCAAAATATTATTTTAGTGGAATTATTTATCTAGGTCCAACAAACACTATCCATTTTTTTTGTATGGATTTTGCTTAATATGTCCACTGAGTGGCCAGATTATTATGATCTCTGAACGCATAATAATCTGGCCACTCAGTGTATATCCTATATAATAAAAGGCTAATATGCAAATTGTCCCCTCGACCAGGAGTTCGACCAGCAGGCAGGCCGGCCAACTGCCCATGTCCTCTCCCCCTGGCCAGGCTGGCCGGACCCCACCCATGCACGAATTCATGCAATATATATATACACTGAGTGGCCAGATTATTATGCATCCAGAGATCATAATAATCTGGCCACTCAGTATATATTGTGGGTATTTTAAATTTGATCAATTTGACATAGTAGTCTAAAATACATGCCCCTTAAGACCCAATGACTTTGAAAATGGGAAGCTTGAGTTTGAAATAGCTTAAGGCAGAGTTGGAAAAAAATGGCCTATATTAATTTCAGTAAGCTTGTTTTGCTTTTGATCACACACAGAAAATCTTTGTCTCAAAGGTGAAATTGTTCTATATTATCAACATGCCTCTCCATTATTCTTACATTCTGCAGTGAAAGCTGCTAATGATGATTTTCTTTTATTTAGCAATATTTGCTCAGTTTTACTAGACTATCTTTAAAATAACATATAATTAAATATACTAAACTCAGTAAAATATAAAAAAATTATGTTGTAGACAAATCTATAGTATCTACAATGGTAAATTAACTCTGGAAATACAAGAGCTAAGTGGTCTATTGACTGTAATTTTGATCTATTCTACATGATGCCTATCTCTCAAGAAACAATAGCCAAACAGCATAATTCAACTTAAGCTTCACATGGGGCATGTGAACAAACATTTTACCTTTCTTGAAAATTATACAGGCTCAGGTCATATACTAGTATGTTATCACCATTCATTTAGCTACAAACAGTCTTGTTTTCTAACTTTATATGTATGTAAAATTTTATATTTCTTTTCTTTTTCTACCCTGTGATCATTTTTTTATATCTGGAAGATAAAGAACATGGAAGACAACACCCTAAACTAAAGGATCTGTCTCTCCTTGTATTGTTCTGCTTATTTGTGTTGTACCTTGAACTTGGCACAATACTTGGATTCCTGAGTTTTCCTTCTTGCAAACTTGTGATATCTTATTCCAACTTTGATGGCCTTCTGGTACTCAGACATGGCTTCTCTCCCAGTTTCAGTCTCACTTGTGTTCTTTTGTCCACCTTATACCTTGGGGCAATAAATAACAAATTAGGTTATTGATTAGGCACAAACACTGATAGTCTCCCTCATGCTTCTTTTATTGGGAGTCAGGAGGCCAACGGCTACAAGTAGCTCTATTTTGTCAAAATGATTAGAGTTAATTCATGATAAATAAAATCGGATATTTTCCCACTTCCCTCTTTGTTAGGAATTTTGGTTTTCAGAAAGTATTGAATTTAAATAGTGAGAACTAATGGAAGCCACATCTATGTCTCAGAGAACAATGATTAATTATATAGGTTCTAAAAAATCCAGTTTATAATTTTTTTCTACGTCAAGAAATCAGTCCAGAAATTTCAAACTTTTGTTAAGTCATGGTTTTTGAAACCACATTTTCCATATGTTTTACATTGTCACTGCATGAATTCTCTGTTCCTTTAATGTTCTTAATAATTTATTACTTTCTGCATTTTTCTTGTGACACAGATGAGAGCTATAAGAAACTGACCATTTTTTATGAGTTAGGTTTAAGATATGATAGAAAAAAAGTAAAAATAGTCACTGTATCCAAGTACATTACACAAGGTGTTCTGTATAACAAAGCTTATTTCATTCAATGAGCTTCTCTATAAAGCAATGCTCTTGTTATAACAACTTTTTTATAATGAATACTGTTTCTGCAATAAAATTCTTCTGCTTGTCTCTGTCTTGTAATCACTATTACTAAATAACAGACTTATTTGCTGCTTATAATAATGATATATACATGAATTCATTACATGCTTTATCCCATCACCAAACACCAATTATACATTAACTAGAGGCCCAGTGCATGAAATTCATGCATGGGTGGGGTCCCTAGGCCTGGCCGGTGATCAGGGCTGATGGGGGCCTGTTGGCCAGGGGGAGGGATGGGGTGTGGGAGGTTGGCCGCCAGCCCCAAGGAGGGAGCCGGTCCTCAGCTCCCCTGGGAAAGGGGCTGCATCTGCTGCCACCTACCCCCCCAGTTCTCCATCTCAGCTCAGGGCCCAGCCCCGATCGGGCAATCAGGGCCTGCCGGCTGGGGGGAGGGACCACGGGAGGTTGGCCGGCCCAGGAAGGTTGGCTGTGGGAGTGCACTGACCACTAGGGGGCAGCTCCTTGGTTGAGCGTCTGCCCCCTGGTGGTCAGTGCATGTCATAGCAACCGGTCGTTCCAGTCATTCTGGTCATTCTGGTTGTAACAGTTGCTTAGGCTTTTATATATATAGACTAGAGGCCCGGTGCATGAAAATTCATGCACTGGAGTGGGGGGTCCCTCAGCCCGGCCTGCCCCCTCTCACAGACTGGGAGCCCTCAGGGGCAGGAGGCGACCCGGCGATCAGGGGAAGGTGATGCCCCATCATACCTCTGCTGCTGCCACTGCTGGCAGCACAAGCCTCGACCAGCCCTGGTTACCTGAGCCTAGGGCGGCCCTGGATGGCTGGGCAGCCGCCATGTGAGGCTTGCCTGTGCCTTGTGCTGGCCTTGGGCAGCTGGGGGGATGAGGGGATTGGGGGACTCTGGAGACAGGCACACAGAGTGGCCGGACCTGCCTGGAGGCAGGCCTGGCTGTGCCATGCACCTGCCACTCCAGTGGGGCTGAGGGGACTGGGCACCACCATCTTGTGGCTGTGGGCATCACCATGTTTGAGGGCATGGCAGTCAATTAGCATATTCCCTCTTTATTAGATAGGATTCCCTTGAAGTTTCCCTCTTTTTTCAGCAAAACCAGTTCAGCCAGAGAAAAAGAACCCAATACCTAAAATTTGATAGCATTATCCCAGATAACATAATAATTAAAGCTCAATATGGTAGATATTGCATAGCATCTCCCACTTTTCCTGACCATAGAATATTACCCTCCCCCTTAAACTAATTCAGACTAGTTAACCCATCAGATTCTTTTCCACCTGCAGATGGTAAATTGAATCTCAAGTATGATGCTATTATGAAGCAATTGGGATGCCTCATATAGTTTGTTATAATGTGTTTGAGCTGTAGCAACCTAGTAACCAGAAAAAGCCCATTATAATTCTGTGTGTGTGTGTGTGTGTGTGTGTGTGTGTGTGTGTGTGAGTGAGTGATTTTGTCCATGGAGAGAACTGGGCAAAAATACTATATTCTCTCTACCAAAAGTCAGAAATATAATCTTATTCATACCTTCTGTGAATAGTTAAGATACAATCACTCACCTGGACTAATAGAAAACATTTTAAAGGATTCTAATATTGGAAACCAGATCAGACCTTTGTTTTTTTCAACCTTTAAAATTAATGGGAGGGAGATAATATACCAACACATGAAAAATTGTATTTTATCAAAATCAACCACAGCTACCTATTTGGAGATAGGCATGAATATATCACCCCTGAGCCTTTTCCCCCTTCCTAATATTTTCTAATATTGAAATCCCAAGCAATACAAGGCCACCAAGACAAAGGTCTTAGCATCCTACAACTACTCTTGAACATTTGTTCTCTCCCATTTGTTATGGCATTTAACAATTTTATTTTTGCCTTTTAAATACATTATTAGTTATTGTTACTTTTTTCTATGACCTATAGTTATTTTTCTTTACCAAAATCTTGTTGGTTTTTGTCCTCACAGATTTTATAGCACATATGTTCCTTTGGGGATCACTTTCCTTTTTGTTGAAGTGCATTTCTTACTCATGTCTATGGTGAGGGTCTGTGTGTGGCAAACTATGTCTTGGTAAGATGGATAATGTGTTTACTTTGCCCTTTTTCTGAAGTAATAGTTTAAGCAGTTATACAATTCTAAGCTGACATCTTTTTAAAAAATTTTGAAGCTATTCCATTGTTTTCTGGTTTCTATTGTTTTAGATAAAATATCTTTGTCAATCGATTTTCATTCCTTTGTATGTAAAATCTTCTTTATAGTAGTTTTAAGATGACCTTTTTTTTTTTTTCCTCCTCAATATTTTACAGTTTAACATGGATTTTGGTGTGAGCTTATTTTTCTTTTTTTGTTATTTGGGATATATTCTCTATTTTATGTTTCTTCAATTCTGGAAAATTCCCAGCAAATACATCTTTAACTATATCTTTTCTATTTTATTCTTCTAGGATTTTTATTAAATGAATGTGAGTCACTCAGTTTGTCTTCTCAAAAGTTCTCTGACCATTTAAAAAATCTTATTGTCTCTCTCATACTGTTGGTTTCTTCACTCCTTTTCCTACTGTAACTAATTATTTTAATTACATATAATTTAGTTTAATCTACCTATTGTAGTGGCTATATTTCTAATATTACTAATCAGTTGTTTTTGATATAAATTATTTTTTACTTTTATAATTTCTAAATGGAAGTTATTAGCTCACTTATCTCTATAAGCATACAAAATATACTTAGTCTGAAGTCTGTCAATCTTTTCTATGAAATAAATTTCCTATGAAGCAAATTTATGTTCTGATTATTATTTTATGGTTTCTTTCTTATTGGTAGATTTCTTCATATTTTTGGAAACACTAATGAGCAGTTTATTTTTAGTGAAAAGTTCTGTTCTTTCTCAGACTCGGCTTACTCCCTTCTTCTCTAGAAATTTTGAGGGCTCATCCATGTATTCTACATTTTAGAGCCTTCCTTCAATTTACTTTAGGGTTATGTAACTACTTCTGGCCAATGGGCTGTGAGTGCAAGTAAAATGTATCACACTTAATCAAAACATAGTGAAGGGAAAATATGGGATAGTCACATTTTCTATCTGATCATGGTATAAAGAACACTGAATTGGCAGAGATGTGGATGGAATAATCTCAGATCCCCAAGTTACTGCTGGAGGACAGCTGCTAAGGAGAACCACCTGACCCACATGAAAAAAAAACACAATGTTGTCTAAACCTGTTGATATTTTGGGTTCACTTGTTTCTGCAAAATAATTTAGCCCTAACTGATATACCACATGCCATCCTACCTCCTGCCAAACCTCTAATCCAGAACCTGGTCATAAAATGACAAGCTCAAAGTTCCTGCCCTATTATGATATTTGAGATATTGAGGGTTAATTCACCAAGCCAGCAGTCAGGTTTCAGTTATTACTACAAAGCTGGTGTCTTTATTCCCAATTCCCTAGGCCTGAGACCTTCTTTAGTCCTAGGCAGCTATCAGCAGAAGTTCCCCTGTGGCTACAAGTTGTGAAGCTGACTCTGGTTCTTCATCTGGAGCACTTTAGTCTTCTGACGCTGAACTGTCTGCTGCCAGTCTGATGCCCAGCAAGGCAGGACCTTCAGTCTCACTTACCACTATGAATTCTGGTCCACAGGGACATATATTTCTGGTCCACAGAATTATATTTAGATATGGCCTTGTATCTTTTTCCCTTTCATTCTATATGTTTGGAGTAGAGGAGTATGTCAAATCATGAACTTACTTCACAAGCTTAATTAAGAAGATTTTTGGAGCATAATTCTCCAACCTAGAGTTTAAAATTGGCATAACTGTTCATGTAGGCCTTCTCAGACACTGTTGAGGTGGGAGAATGTACAATTGCTTTTAGCCATGGTTTCTGGAGTCATAATGAATTTTATGAAGTTCTTAGCTTTCACTGTGCATTCACTATCAATTGTCTATTTCACACTCTGACAATTTTTATGATGCTTTTCAGAGATGTTTTGGAAGCTGTGTTGGAAGAAATAAGCTAGGTTAGTGATACTCAAATTTGAATGGTACATGGCCTTCTTTTGAAGGAAAAAAGAGTTTAAGAACCTCCTTAATGTTGATTGACACGATTATTATTATTTATTAATTTACTTAAATATGTGAAAACATAAAACAAGTATATGCTTCTTATGATTAGAGCTCAGATATAACTATACAAAAACAAATTAATAAATTTACTACAAATGAACCTATAAAGCCAATACAAATCAGAGTAACACATTTATTTTAATGTGACAGATGATGTTACTTTGCTGGAACCAAATTGATGCATATAATACAAACAGAGCCATGGCCATTGAAATTCATTGTGTCAGATGGATCAAGGCAGAAAATGAAAGGCATTTATGTCAGAAGTATTTGAAGAGGGTTTAATACACAAAATTCAGTGTTGGGCAAAAGTAGGTTTCCAGTTGTGAGTACATGAAAAACAGAATTTATTGCTGTATTATTATTATTTATTGATTATTGCATTTATTTGTATAACTGGAAGCCTACTTTTGCCTACTCCCTATATGCAAATATGCATATATGTAGACAGGCTTCGAAGAAACTAAAGAGGTTTGAATATAGCAATAGTAAAGAGCCATTATCAGCCATGACACTGTAGAGGCCAATGAAGGAGTAGTAGAGCCTTGAGAGTGTGGCTGCAGTTACTGAACAATGAAGGGTGACTTAGAGAAGTTGTGCTTTTTGTTAGAGAGATACAGTCAACTTGTGGGAACCCAGCGGAGATGAAGCCGTCATAATAAATGCCCGACCTTACTCTTCTCCCTCTTCAACCTCCTGCTATCAGCTCCCATTTGCTGAACTCAACCAGAAAAGCCAGAGGGCAAGGAAGCCCCTTGATGAAGGTTATGGGCATAGAACAGAGTGGAGAAGGGCACAGAGAGTAGTCTGGAGAGGCAAAGGAAAACATCCATTCAAATGCTTGGAGTTCAATGTGTACTCTCAGGTACTTTGTGATAACATAGTTCTCCCATAACATTTGTTTTTTAATTAAAATGAGTGAAAAGAACTTTTGCCTTTCCTTTGGAGTGAATACTAACTTACATTTGAAGTCCTCCTTATTTTCCTTCTTAGTCCATGACCATTTAAATTGTAATTAGTGCCAACAAGATACACAGAAGGAAAACATAAGCACTGACATTTGTGGCAATATTCAATGATAATGTGGTCATGCAGCTGATCCTGGGTTGTATTTAAGGTTTATCATCAAATTTAATATACACTACTGTTAGATCAAAAGAAGAATACAAACAGGCAAATGACAACAACAAAAACCTCAAAAAGAACCTCAGGTTGTGCCAGTAGATCCACCCAAGTTGATGGACCTTGTCTGAGAATCACTGAGCTGAGCCATTTCATGATTCAACCTGGATACTTTCAGCTCCAAAACAACATGCACAGAGTTGCTGGAATAATCTCTAAGGTTCTGCTGTGATTCTATAATTCTCTTCATATAGAACCTCTCATTACTCCTCATGTCCCAAAGAATTAAGTATAAAGTACTCATGCCAGAATTCAAAGCTCTCAACTTACTTTTTAACCTTTATTGTCCATGACTGTTCCCTTTGACATATTACATGTTCTAGCCAAACTAGGATGTGTATTACGGTCTGAATTTTTTCACCTTTCTTTTCTTTCTTTTTTTTTTTTTTTTTTACTTTTTTCCCCCTTGTATCTGTTTTTTCTCTGCTTGGAATATCAGCTGCCTCATTTCTGCCTTTTAACATCTGAAACAATTCTCAAAGCTCATTTCAAATTCCACCTCCACCATGAAGACTGAGCTAACTCTAAGGACCAGAGAGCCAAATCAGATAAAACTATATCCCATGTATCAGGGATCTTAACCAGTATAAAAGTTTCCAACTACTTTCCAGAATATAAACACTCAGAAGACTAGGCAGGGCAGAGAGAAGACTAGAACATCCCACAAGATTTCTCATTCTTGTTTTTATAGATACGTGCCCTCCAGTCCAGAATTATAGATGAGGTCTCTAATGAGGATTACCTCACACAGTGAGATTCATTTAAGTTAGGACAAATCTCCATTTCATGCTCCAGAGCAGGCTTGAGCTATAGAGTTCTCATGCTCTTCCCCATATACAATTTTATTCTCAATATAAGAAAATGATTGATAATAATTTAAAATGTCTTCCTTCCAAGGAATATATAAATATGCCTAGGACCCAAAGTCTTAGGCTAAAATGCTGAAGGGCATAGTTCTGTTATTGGGTTAAGGAGAATTAGGGACATGGGAACTTTCCTAATACTACTTAAATTACCTGGTTGGATGTCATTATGTGACAGTCCTCTAATTTGGCTCCCTAACATTGAGAATTTATAGACATTTCTGTGCCTACCCTCTCTAATTGGCAATAAAACAACAAGTTTTATGCTATTTCTTTTTCCCTGCAGAGAGAGTAAAAAAGTCCACAGCCATTCTTACTTAATTCATGTTTTTGTAGTTGATATAACTGTATGTTTTTCCTTATCTGTTTTAAACAGTGTACTTCTAGGAGGTTATATTATTTTTTGATTACTACATAATAATCACCACAAACTTAGTAGTTTAAAGCAGCACATGTTATCTCCCACAGTTTCTGTGGGGTGAGAGTCTGAACATGGTTTGGCAGGGTCCTCTGTTTAGGTTCTCATGAGGCTGTAATCAGATGTTGTGTAGGGTCATACCGGGAAGGATCTATTTCCATGCTCCCTTGGTTGCTAGTGGATTAATTTCCTATCAGCTGTAGAATTCATGGCAGCTTATTTCTTTAAAGCCAGCAACAGAGAGATGCCAGCAAATTGGGTGCTATTCTAGTATGAATAACATAATATAACCATGTATATCCCATCACTTTTGCCATATCCCATTGGTCAGAAGGAAGTCCACACTCTAGGGGAGATTACACAAAGATGTGAATACCAGAAGGCAGGGATCATTGAGGGCCAGCTAAGGTCTGTCTGTCATAAAGGTTATAATGCTGTTCATATAAATTCAAGGTGCAAATCAGTCTATACTTTACCTATATTTTTCAGAGCTATGTAGTAACAATGGCTGTAATGATGATGAAGATCATGAGATGCAGGGTCAAGTGTCAAAGGTTGGTGTAAGGGCTGTAAGGGAGAAAGAACAGCTTAAGGTTAAAGACCTGCTCTGGCAACATTCAACTTGATGTGTTCCATGTATGCTGATGAAATATGTTCTAAGCAGGAGAATCACTCTACCTTATGCATCTCATAAACTTGCATACTTTATATTTCCTTCACAATGTTTTATAGTACCTAAGGTGTCTATATCCTCCACACTGTCTTACATATATGAAGTAGATGGTTAAATTATCATGGCCTATCTATATTATGAAATAATAAAAAGGGGAATAATCATTCTGGTAACTTGTAGCTGTTTTGGGTTTTGTAACTAACAAAGCTCCAATAAGGAGGATCATGCTCCTTGCCAATGTTTACGAATTTTATACCCAGCAAAGGACCTGTGGGGGCAGACAAACCCCTTGTTTCTTCACTGCATCAAGAGCTTTTCATAATTAACTGGTTGTTTTTTTATTTTGTTTGTTTGTACTCAAGATGAAAAAAAGGAATATGGGTAGGAAGGGCATAGAAATAACTTTAAATTTAGATACTGACTGTGGGAATCATTTCAAAGATCTACATTCCAGACCTGTTGCAAAGAATGTGCTCCTTACTGTTTACCGCCAAGAGGAAATGTGCCCTTTAGGAAGAGAGAGCAGTGCTCGCCTTTCCAAACTACGGGGGACCGATGGTGTTTTTTTTTCCTACTACTTTCACTTATCCTTTGACTGGCATAGGGTAGTCAGCTGCTCTCTGAATGTGACCTAGATTTTACTGCCCTTTCTTGCCTGACTGGAAGTGTTCTCTCTTCTTCCACTGCTAGTCTTCCTCTTGTATCTATCTTTGCATTTTAAATTTTAGCCAGTCCTTAAGGTTCAGCTATATTCTGGGTAAGAAAGTGGACAGGAGAAATCAAGAAGTAGAATAACAGAAATGCATAGAACAACTTCCTTTATAATCCTTGGCTCTAGGGGTGGGCACAAGAGAGGTTGTCATCATGATAACTAAGATGCTGCAGATTCAGGACGTTACCCTTAGTTGTAGTATTTGTTTAGGGGCCTGAAGGGAAAGTTTTACTTCTGAGATGATGGTCTGGGGCAGCATGTTGTTGTTGTTATCCTCACCGAGGATATTTTTTCCATTTATTTTTAGAGAGAGTGGAAGGGAGGGAAACGGAGGGAGGGAGGAGAGAAATATTGATGTGAGAGAGGCACATCGATTGGTTGCCCCCACACTTACCCTGACTGGGGCCTGGCCGAGGTACATGCCCTTGATGGGGAATAGAACTTGTGACCCTTTGGTCTGAGGGCTGACGCTCTAACCACTGAGCAATGCCGGCCAGGGCAAGGGACAGCATGTTTTCGAATAATATTCTCCAACCAGAAGAAGAGAGCAGAGTTCATTGTCAATAATTGTTAGAACATTTCCAGGTATCCTTCATAACTTTTGGACCATTTTATAGACATGTAGATTTTTTTGTACTGGGAGGAACTAAGAGATTATAAAATCTTCTTCAATTTTGAGTTGAATCTTTAGTCTCAGAAATGTCAATTAGGTAACTAAGTTGTTAGTAGCACAACTGTCCCTAGAACAGGGTCCCCACTTTTTCCTATCCAGTGTCCTTTCCTTTACCTGATAACCAATGTTACCCTTTCTTTGTTGATAATTTTCTTTGAAACCTCCTTTGAAGAAACAGAACAAAACCAGTTTAGAATGACTGCTTGCCAAGTATTTCCTCACTTAAAATCCATTTTTATTCTTTCACAACAGTAAGTTTCTCTGATTAAAAAAAAATAGATTATTAGAACTGGAAAGCATACTGGTGGATTCTAAGTTCCTTACTTTACAAACATAAAAACCAAGGCCTGGGAGTCAACTTGTCTGAGGCCACACTGGGATATGAACTCCAGGTTCCTGAGTTTCGTGACTTGTAGAGACTTCACTACCTTGGAAGAGCCATCTCTTTTTCCAAGTCATATATATTCTGACTAGAGGCCCAATGCACGAAATTCGTGCAAGAGTAGGCCTTTCTTCCTACGGCTGCCGACACTGGCTTCCCTCTGGCACCCAGGCCCCGGGCTTCCCTCACAGCCTCGGCTTCGCCCAGAAGGTCGTCCAGTCTAATTAGCATATTATGCTTTTATTATAAAAGATTGAACACATTATGGCTACTAATTAAAATTTAAAAATAGGGAGACTTAGGACTCTGAATTCCACGAGATACAGTTGCTGTAGTATACCATGTGTCTTACAGAATAAGTGAGGAAAGAAAATAACAAAAATTTAAAGAAACAAGTTGTAAGTAAAATCAATATTTAAAAGGGAGCTTAAAATAAAACTCCAGGGATAAAAAAGAATGATTTGTGCTTTTAACAATTATGGGTTAATTAATTAGTAGCTTTCCTGATGTTAAAGACTGGTGTCCAATATTTTTTCATCTAGAAAATACAAAGATACCAGCTTGTTCTAAGACTCCAAGCCATTCCCTGTGGACTGTTCTTGGCCTCCGCTGTCACAGACTATAACTAGAAAAAGAAAATTGACAGACAGAAAGAAACACCCTTAGCAGCTGGAGCTTTAGTTTACCTACATGGGGGAAAACATTTCAGTTTCTGAGATTTTTCCTTGCTTGCCTGATTTGGAGCTAGAAAGAGAAGCCGGAGGAAAAGTCACCAAAAAAACCTTTTAAAAGAAATACTATGAAAAGAGCAAATCCTGAGAATTGTGTTTAATAACAGCTATGATGAATTTCCTGGCAGTCTGTACTGAGCAGCTAAAGACCAACCAGCATGTGAAGGAGGCTGAATTCGTTAGAATGGTCTAGAGCAGCCTAATAAAGAGTGCCAGAAGATTTACCCGCTTATATGTATAATTTTGAGAGATGAATAACTCTATATTTAGCAAATGTGTTATAACCATCAGATTAATTTTTACGAAGAGCTTCCAGTTGGACTCAAAGCAGGATCTGAAAAAAAATGGAAGAACAATGCTTTGAGCCACCAAGTTAGTGCCCCACAGAATATTTTAAAATTATTTAACACACATCAACTCAATGTCAACAACTCATCACAGATAAACTATCTAATTAACAGAATCCTTCATAGTATTTGATAACTGAGTCTTGGCTCTGTTTTTATACCAGAAGGGCAATCCTTGATAAGCAGAAATTATAAAAGCAGATTTTAAAAGCATTAATTCAGAAAAAAAAATAAATCAGTCTTCAATTAACCCCCTATGGGCATTTAAACTTATTCAGAACCACTTGGCTTATACATAAAACTCGGAGAGGCTGCCTTTGACCAGAGTGAGGCTTTGTGTGGACTGTCAGCAAGGGTATTTTTATTCCCTTTGTTGTGCACCAGTCTCCACATGCCCACAGTAATTGATATGTGTCCTGTGCTAGGGACAGATGAGTTTATCCTGTCATTGAGCCCTTTACAAGATGCCTTAATTATTAGAGCTAATTTCAGGATTTGTGCTCAGTCTTCTACTTAGGAAGCTTGATTGTTTTCTCCATCCAATTCCACGTTGGCAACATTTCCAATGACAAATCCAATAATTAGCAATTTGGCTCCCTGTGGTCATGGAAAAAGGACAGCAAGAATGAGCAACAATAATAGTTCCTATTTGTATAGTATTTTTTTAAAAAATACAAGAATGTTATTATTGCTACAGTTTAGGGACAAAAACTTATGAAAAAGTAGTAAAAATCTGAATAATTTCTGTAAGACCCATTAATTTTAATTTCTTGCTCTCTGCTGATACTATCCATTTTGCAACTAAATGGGAAATTGTGGTTTCCAATGAAGAGAACTGGGGATAAAGCAAAAGTAAGACATTTCCATTAAAAATGGTGTCCCCGTGAATACAAGGTGGCAATCCAGAGGAGGCACAATTCAATTGTGGTTGTTGCAATTAGGTAAATCAGATTACCAAGCGCTCACCATAACGTTTGTTAGAAGTGAACTCTTTTTTGGCTGGGAATATTTCTCTGGGGCCACATGTTTAATTAAGGCTTGCTGAATCTCATCTTACATAATAGCTGGAATAGCAGATACATTCAAATAGTAGCAAAGGAATGTACTTCTCAAGATCCCCAAAATATGTACTGCTTGCTTCCATTTTGATGTATATATGTGCCAGTGAATAGATGGTTGATACCCTACTATTCATTGTAATTACCTCTGGGTGGTGGAACTATTAATCATTTTTATTTTCTTTTTGTGTGTTTAACTCTATTTTCTGAAATGAGCATGCATTAATTTTGAAAAATAAAATAGTCATTTTTAAAAGTCTGATTTGTGATAGTTTTTCAGATGCATACATCCTAATTTCCAACATTCCGTTGGGGGAAATCAGAATATACAATATAAACAAAACTTCGGCTAGTATTTCATTCTTGCTATTACACTGGTTTCTGGAGATGATTATTATCTAGATTTTATCCTATGTCTGAAACCCATTATTCAGACATAGAATAGACAGACATGGAACACTACTCCTAGGACCTGGAGGAGTCTTGTTTCTGATACACATAAATTCAAACAGTTTAAAAACATTTCCTCATCTTCCTTCTTACTCGCCACTCTTTGCTTATAGGTAGACTGACAAAGAGGAAACTATAGCTTTGGGGTTTCTCAATATTACATTAACATAGTACAACTAAGCTAGGGGACAAAGTATATGCATTGGTTTGTGTAGGGATTTTCTTGACACACAGCTCATAAATGGGCACTTCTTGGAAAGTGGACTTTGATGTCACTATTGTCAGCTTCTCAGAGTGGTCTAATCCCCTAGGAGAGAATTTAAGTTCCCTAAAGATTCTCCTCTGGTTAGGATCATTTTACCTACTGAGTGATGACCTATCTTAATGAACATTGAGAAGATTCTAAAAACTTATTTGGAAGCTGAATATCACGAATTAGCTTTTATCTTTAGCCTACATTTCTCCTATTTTATTCATTTCTTAAAAATTTTCTGCATCTGTGCCCAGATCACTACATAGAGAGCATTTATGCACTTACAGGCCAATATTAATCAATCCCTTAACCTTCTCTTTTCTGGATCTAAATTCCTCCTTTCTTTTAGGAAATACATATTTTCTATTTTTCTACATGAGAAAAATAGGTGAAGGTCACCTATATGGAGGCCACCACTGTGGTATAATGAAATTCTCATTTTTATTTTTGAGACCTGAAGGCAGTGGGTTCTCTTTAGTCATGGTTCAAGATGACATCGGAACCCCATCCCTGGAGATACTGATTTTGTAGGTTTAGAGTAAGACATAAGCTTGCTCTTACATTCTTTAACAGTATCATCTAAAGAAAAAAATGATATAGATATATTAAAAGTAAAAGATTACCAAAGATACCAAGAAACCACTAGTCAAAAGAAAGCAGAAGGGACTATTCTAATATTAGACAAAGTAGATTTCAGTTCAATAAATATTACCAGGGATAGAGAAAGTACTAATAAAGATAATGGGGTCAACTTATCACGAGGCATTAGTTATCTTAAAAATGTTTATGCTTAATATCAGAGATCCAAAGTACATGACACAAAACCTGATAAACTAAAGGCAGAATTAAATCTATAATTAGAGATTTCAATATCCCCCTTTGAATGACTGATAAACAAATTAAAGAAAATATCAGTATGTATATATAAGACTTGAATAACACTATCAACCAACTTGATCAAGTATATTATTTATAGAATACTCTTAAGCAATATTAAAATGCATATTCTTTTCAAGTGCACATTAATCATTTAGGAAGATAGATTATTTTGTGCCTTAACAGAAGACTATATATATATATATATATATATATATATATATATATGAATATCTCAAGAGGTTTCTTTCATAGAATATAGAGTTTGGCATATTTTTCATGTAATTTAACAATGTAAGCCTTTTATTTGGAATAATTGTAAATTTATTTCTAAGTACTTCCTATATTTGAGCTGACTTTAAACTGTGTTCTTTTTCTCTTATTTAGTTATCTATTTTATAATATTTTTTCTATCTTTGGTTATCTATTTTATAGTAAACTTTATATATTTAAATTGTACAAGTTGATCATTTTTTGACTTGTATATGTACCAGCAAAACGATCACCACAGTCAAATAGTGAACATTTCCATCATGGAACCATTATATTTTACTAGTGTCCCAGTGCACAGATTCATGCACATTGAAAGGAAATTAATTAGAAGAAATATTTTAATAGCGCTATTTGGGTATTGCTATTGAAAAGAAAATAGGGTTCTACTGAGTCTCCTATCTACCTACTCCAGGACTTCTGTGAGGATAAAATGAGATGAGGCATGGAAAAATGCTTCACAACCATTTGGTTAAACTGTAAAATGTTTGCACCTGGCTATAAAGCAAGTCGTGTTCCTGGGCTGCAGAAACTCCAAGGAGGCTAGTCGCTAGGGAGAGGAACCCAGGCATTGCTATGTGATGTCATTACCTGGTGCCCACAATGACCTTTTCTGGGCTGGGCTGGGCTGTGGGCCGCATTTTGTGCCATGGGGTTTTGGCAGCATTAGCTGTGATTTGGTTGGGTGTCGCTCTGGGGTGGTGGTGGAGCCTGTGTCCCACTTGGGGGAAGCCGAGGGTTGCTTTGTGGGTGCCAGGTCCGTGGTGCCATTTATTTTTAAATGGCCAGTGTGCATCATGGCAGCTCCTATGTTGAGCGTCTGCCCCGTGGTGGTCAGTGCGTGTCATAGCTATGAGTCGGAAGGATGGACACAGCCTTTTTACATAAAATGAGTGTTGATATGGTCAGCTTTAAACTTGCCATCTTGCTATTCAGGCTTTATTTGTTCTATCTGTTCTTTGTTCTTGTTCTCTCCCCCCCTCGCCCCCCCCCCCCCATTTCCTTTTCCTGTCAGATTAGTTCTTTTTAAAAATAATTCTATTTTATCTTCATTATTAGTATGTTAACTATATTTAGTTCATTTTCTATATGGTAGAGTTTATATACTTTTATCTTCAAATAATATAATACTTTCCATATGGTGTAAGAAACATAAGCATGTATTTCCATTTTTCCCTCCCAGCTTTTGTGCTTTTTGTAAAAAATTATACTTCCAAATCTACAAGCCACACAATATATGATTATTACTTTTGCTTTATAAATATAAACAATAAAAAATGCCTCTTATGTTTTATCATATACTTACCTTTCTTACTACCTTCATTTATTTTTTTTTTTTTGGTCTTTTAAAAAAATTGATTATTTATTCTGGTGAAATACCCATAAAATAGCATTTACCATCTTAACCATTTTAAGTGTACAGTTCAGTGGTACTAAATACATTTATAATGTTGTGCAATCATCACTACCATCCATTTCCATCACTTTTCATCTTGTAAAACTAAAATTCTGTCCTCATTAAACAATGATTTCCAATTCTCCCTTCCCCTGGCCCCAGCAAGCACAATTCTACTTTGTTTCTATTAATTTGATTACTATAAATGCCTCAGATGAGTGGAATCATACAATACTTGTCTTTTTTTAAATTTTTAAAAAATTTTCTTTATTGCTTGAGGTATTACATGTGTGTCCTTATCCCTAAGTTTATTTTCCTTCTCCCTGAGGAACTTCCTTTAGTCTTTTTTATAGTTCTATTCTGCAGGGGATGAATTGTCTCATTTTAAAATAAGCCTAACTAAATCTTTATGTCACCCTCATTTTTAAAGTGTATTTTTGCTGGGTATAGAATTTTAGGTTTTTCTTATTGCACGTTAAAGATTTGGTTCCACTGTTTTCTGCCTTGCATGATTTCTTATGAGAAGTCTACTACATTCCTTTTTTCCATTTGTAGATATTTTTTCCCCCTCTGCTTGCTTTTAAGATTCCCCCACCCCCATTCCCAGGTCACATTAATTTTATTATGATATGCCTTTATATAGTTTTCTTCCTGTTTCTTCTGCCTGAGGTTTTTTTTCCCCAATTTATTTTAGAGGGAGAGAGGAAGGGGGAGAGATAGAGAGATAGAGAGATAGAGAGATAGAGAGAGAGAGAGAGAGAGAGAGAGAGAGAGAGAGAGCGCCTGGTTTTTGTTATTCTACTTATTTATGCATTCATTGGTTGATTCTTGTATGTGCCCTGATTGGGGATCAAACCTGCAACATTGGTGAATGTGACAACGCTCTCACCAACTCTGCTGCCAGCCAGGGCTCTTCCGCTTGAGTTTTAGTGAGCTTCTTAGATTTGTGGATTTGTAGTTTTTATCACATTTGGAATCTTTTCAGTGATTATTATTTTAATTTTTTGTCACCCTTGTCTTTCTGGAACTTCAATTATCCTTATGTTAGGTTTGTTATTGTCTCAAAATCTATTGATGCTCTCTTTATTTTTATTTCACTCTATTTTTCTGAGTGTTTTATTTTGTACTGACCTTTTTCCTCTGTAAATTTTCTTCTTTGCATGTTTCATAACTTTTTAGTGTGTGTGAGCAATATGAATTTTAGGGAGTTGTTTTCTGTATTTTTTTTTGGCAGTAATACTTTGAATATGTGGGAGCTTGGTTTTGGGATAAAGTTATTTGGATCCAATTTTATGCTTTAGGGTTTCATTTCAAGAACTGTTTCAAGAATTAGCCTAAACTAAAATATCCGGACATCTTTTAGTTTAGGCTAATTTGCTGTCATTACAGAAGTAATGCACTTACTAAAGACTCTACTCCATGTCCCATGTTTTGGTAGTCTTTCTACTCTGGCTGGTGAGAATAGAAGCTATTTTTCGATCCATTTGTCTCTCAAGGATTGATCTGCCTGTTCCTTTCTCATCGTTTCTTTCCTGGCCTCACACTTCTGTGCAGATTAGTATTCATCCAAGGACTCAAGTGGAATCTTTCTTCAGCTTTCCTGTTTTTATCAGCTTTCTCTTAGTAACAATCTCAACTTTCCTCTTGGATACTGTGGTCTTAAAATTGAGGCCACTTGGGCTTTTCCAAACTCTGAAATCTGTCTCTTAAACTCAGCATATTGCAATCTCTTTTTTGTGCTATGGACTGGAAAATCCCTTCAAGCAGTGAGCTCAGACACTTACAGGGATCAAATCATTTGTTTTTACTCTCTCAGGGATCATTGTTCAGTCAGTGCTTCCTATGTCCAGTATCCATTCCATTTCTTTTGTCTAGTTTTCTAGTTGTTTAAGGATGTAAGGAAAGTCCAGTAGCTTCATCATAGCATACTATGTTTTAAATGGAAAACAGGGAATTTATTGTAAAGCTAGAAGGGCATATCACAAAACCCGAGGAGGGCAAGAATACAAAGAAGATTTAAGAATAAGGAATTTACAACCTTTAGCAACCTGGGCAATACTTTATTTCCATCTCTCATTTTTGCATCTCTCTGTCAGTCTCTGTGGACTGGACTGGCTTTCTCTGTTTCTCTAGGGTGTAGGGCTAAATGTGGCTACTCCCCGGCTGCCAGATTTACATATCGTTCCAAACGCTTGCAGAAACTTCTTTTTGGAGTATTTTCCTTTACCTAATGAATTTATTTACAAAACAGTTTGAGATTACTAGAAAATATATTATTAAATATTTTCATATTATTTGCCTATTTTCAATAATATGCTTAATGTTATTAAATCTTGATAATCATAGGTAGTGCTTGGTAGGTAACAATAGTAATTTGAATTCAATATTTAATATAGTAATATCAAAATATCCCCTGCTTTTGTTTTACTCTTGTATAATCTCAAGTCTTAATTTAAAAAAAATACTTGTGGTTTTGTTGATATACTCATAATGATGTCTCTATTTGCTCTTGACTTAATGGAACTGATTTAGAACCCACATATGTAGACAAATAATTTAAAATTTCCTGCCAATATGTATTACTTTATGTTCATCTGTACTCAATTTTGTTGCATTCCATTGTCTGATTAGCATTATTAAGGCCTTTCTGGAAGCCATCATATCTTCTCAACTTTGTCTCAACTAAATTGTTTTGTGCTGTCAATAATTTCTACATTTAAACACGTCATTAAATACATAGCATATGAATTTTCAGTCTAGTAAATTATTCTATCATTTGACACCCACCACTGAGCTTTTTCCACTGTAAAAGAGATATCACCCCTTTATCTTTAATAAATTAAGAACTTATTTGGAATAAAACTGGAAGTTTATAACTTTACTAATACATCTCTGGGAACCTACAGTGCAATGCAAAAGAAATACCACTGGCTTAAGAATCAGTGTGTTTTTTAATGAAAGTGAGTGACAGGTTATGGCAAGCATGCAGATTTTGTTCAAAATATTACTTGAACAAACATGAATAAATTAAATGCAACATGAGCTAACCTCTTTCATAAGTTAGCCATGAATCTTATTAAACTGGGAAGAAATAGCTATCTGCAAATATTCTCTAACAAAATATTTGATTATAGTGACTATTATAAAACCTGTTTGTCTTTCCTAATTTTTCTCCCAGTTTGTAAAGCTTGTTGCTATTTGATTTAAAAAACAATTTGTAGATGATCTTTGAAAACACATGCATTACTGATTTTGTACCCTCCTAGACTGTTTGACAATGTGCACATATTTCTTCTTAGAAATAAAATTCATATTAAAAATTCAAAATTAAAAAGTCATAATAAAAATGGTTACTCAGACTTGACACCAAAAGCACAATTTGTAAAAGGAAAAATTGATAAGTTGGACTTTTTCATAATTTAAAACTGTTGCTCTGCCAAAGACTCTGTTGAGAGGATGAAAAGACAAACTACAGACTAGGAGAAAATATTCACAAACCATATATTTTGACAAAGAACTTGTATCTAGAATTTATAAAGAACTTTCAAAACCCAACTGCAATAAAGCAAACAATTCCATTAGAAAATGGGCAAAAGACATAAGCAGACATTTCACTGAGGAGGATAAACAGATGGGCAAATAAGCATGTGAAAAGATGTTCAACATGATTAGCTGTTAAGGGAAGGGTAAATTAAAACCACAGTGAGATATCAAGCACCCCTATCAGAATGGTTAAAATAAAAAAGAACAACACCAGATTCTAGTGACAGTGTAGAAAAACTAGTTCATGCATACATTGCTGGTGCAAATTTAAAATGGTACAGTTACTCTGGTAAAGTGTGTGGCTTTTTTTTTTTTTTTTTTTTACAAATCTAAACATGTGCTTACCATATGACCCAGCAAATGCATTCTTGGGCATTTATCCCAGAAATAGGAAAATGTACATTCACACAAGCTATACATGAATATTCAAAACAGCTTTATCGTAGTAACCCCAAACTGGAAATAACCCAAATGTCCTTCAATGGATGAATGGTTAAACAAACTGTGGTACATGCTTCCTATGGAACACTACTCAGCAATAAAAAGGGGAGAACTCCATATATCTCTTGGATGGATTTCAAGAGAATTATACTGAATGAAAAAAGCTACTCTCAAAAGCTTATATGCTGTATGATTTCATTTATACAACAGAATTATGAAATGACAGAATTATAGAAATGGAGAACAGATTAGTGGTTTCCAGAGGTTAGGAGGGAAATGGGAAGGAGGCTGCTGTGGTTGTGAAGGGTTGCGCCAGAAATCCCTGCGAGGGAACTGTTAGGTATCTTGACTGTGTGGTGGTCACATCTATCTACAAATGTAATAAAATTGTATACAATTACAAGCACACACAGACACAAATGAATTCATGTAAAACTAGTGAGATCTAAAGAAGATCAGGGATTGTATCTGTTAATTTCCTGGCCTCGATATTGTATTATAGTTATGCAAGCTGTTACCATTGGGTGAAACTGTCTGAAGGGTATTTGGTCTCTCTGTATTATTTTCGAAACTGTATGCGAGTCTACAATGAATTAAACTATCAAGTGACTGATTGCATCAGGTCAGACAGCCTTGGGGGGCTTTCCTGAAAGGAGCAATTAACTGTGAATCCTGAAGGGGATGCCAAGAAAAGAGGCTGATTTAATCGCAGGATATTATATAAGTGCTGGCACTTTTGCCATAGATCCAGGTTGATAGAAGCGTGTCTGCAGACTGGGTTTTTTGGTAGGTGATAAGATGGAATTTAGGGTGTTTATTGGGGATTAATATCTATGAAGCAGAGGATGGAGCAGAATGGAGCCCTAGAGGCAGAACTACCTTTCAGATTCATCTCCAGTGGCACCCATGGCCTTGCTCCGTCACCAGATGTGGACCACACCCAGTGGGCGTGACCTCAGGTAAAATGGCTGTCTGCAGCTGATGCAGATCCTAAAATGCTGACAGCTGGAGGCTGTCTGCTGACTGCACACCTCACAGCTGGGCAGCATGTCTTCCCTGGAAAGGGAGCCCAAGCAGTGTGTCTCTGTGTCTACCATAGTTGGCGTATATAGACCCATGTCAGTGACTGGGTTAATACTGAACTCAAATAAATAAACAAACATCAGGTCTCCTTAACAACACAATGGGATGTAACTTTATCTAGGAATAGGAGTGATGCTAGGAGGTGCTGTCTTCTCCCTTCAACTGATAAGGACATGAATATATGCAGTGAACATGGTACACAATTTGCTTTTTTAGGTCTTGCCTTTTTTTTAAAATGTCCCATTCTAGAGAGTGTTTGCAATTGTTGGATTATTAAGAAATATCGGTTGAAATGGTGCAAGGGCTTTTATTATGATTGACTTTGCAGAGTAGAAGTTTCAACCCACCACTTCCTGATCCAAGGGGCAGCCTGCTACCTAGCTGTCAGTTGCAAAAACTGTTGACAAAAACTCACTTACTGAACTGATTTCACCCTCCATTTGAGCAACGTGTTATTTTACAGATATGAGAAGTTGCTGTTATGTTCCACTTAGGACTCTCCCAGTGCATTCATAAGGAGATGGTTAGAACTGGCATGTAACACAGGAAAGCTCTTCAAAGGAGCCTGTGAGCATTTCCTTATTCCTGCCGTATGGAACCTGAAAAAAATCTATTGTTACATTTCTTATGGAGTTTCCCAACGCCTCTTATAAATGAGCCATATTTAGTTTTAAACAAATTTCCTGAAGTAAACATATATTTCCCTGATTTTCAGCTCTTTTGGTGAGTTTCCAAAAAACTTGGAAGTGAATTAGTGTGCAATTTGCATCCAAATCTTAGCCAAGGGGATGTGGTTTATTATAATACATGGTCCTCCTAATTATTGAACAGCTCAAGAGAACTTGGCCCAGTGTGCATCTGTTCTTGCTTGACCACACTGCCAAACATAATTTGGCAAGCACAGAAATGTACATTGAGCAGACCTACAGTCTCATTTGCATTAGGGTTTGTGGTAATTATATGAAAGCTATAACTGAATGAGCTTGTCCTCCCTTTTTAGCTCACTTCACTTCTAAAAAATAAACAAGAAGCACCCCCTTTCCCCAAGACTTTATCTTTTATGTGTTTTTGAGGTTTCTTGATGTGATTTAGTCATTGCCCAAGTGTTAGTTCTGCTTATATGTGAAGAGAAAACCTCTTTCCCACATATTTTATGCAGACTTTCTTCTATTATCCTTGATGTCTATGGGTCGCTGTGCAGGTTTCAATTTATATTTGATATCATTGCTCTTGAATTAGGCTACTGCTTACCAGATGTCTGCATTATTTGGGAATTTGCATCCAAGAATCAATAAGTAGGTTTGTCCTCTAATTGTTTTAAGGAGTAATAAGGAATCATAGAGCTTTAAACTAGAAATCATAAAGTTCCCATTGAATTATCTTTGCTGGGCAACCTTAAATAAATCACTAAATTTATCTGAATTTCTATTTTCTTATTTATGAAATGGGGCTTTTGATGACTGCTTTAGTTACCTTGCATAGTTGATTTGGGCCAACTGGAAGAAAAGATATGAAAGTGTTTTGATAAAAATGGTATGGATGACTAAGTTGTTTAAAATGACATTATTGCTATGTGCATACCAATGCATACACAGTATTTCTAGTGAATAATGTGGAACACTGCACAAATCACTCTCAAAGAAGCTCCAGTCAGCATAGGGGTTCTAGCATTTGGGGTGATTATGGCTCTAGAGCTGCCCTGTCCAATATGGTAGCCACTAGCCACATGTAGCCATTGAGCACTTGAAATGTAGCTAGTCCATCATGAGATACGCTGTAAGTGTAAAACACACACAACATTTCAGGCAGTATGAAACAGAGTGTAAACAATTTCATTAATATTTTATGATGATTGTTTCTAGTATATTGAATTAAATACAATGTATTGTGAAATTGTTTCTGTTACTCTTTTTAAATGTAGCCAACTAGAAAATTTGAAATTACATACATGGCTCACATTATATTTCTCTTAGTGCTATTCTAGGGCATAAAGCTATTGGGATATCTGAATTATATCCAAAGCCAAAGCCAGAATTGGGAACTAAAGAGCAATTGAAGCACAAAGTACAAAGCAACAAAGTAGTGACTGGGGATACCAAGCTAGAAATGGTGGATTTGGAAGGCTGGGTAAGAAGTGGAGCACAGAGAGAGTTTTTGGAGCATGTATTAGAATTGTATTTCCAGAAAGCCCTCAGATTTGTTTTGTGGGTCAAGAAGGAGCTGTTAAGGGTTCAACCAGTTCAGATATACCAGTATTATTCTTCAAGAACAATTATATTGAATAAAACCACAACAGTATAGAGCCTTCAGGAATGTATACTTTGTTGTGTGTGTGTTTGAGTATTCTGGTTATTTTAGTTTTTATGCTTTAAATATCAAAGCTACGGCAGTATTTGAAGCATTTCATATGGAAATATTTCTTAAAATAGTATATTAGGAACTTTTTGCCTTCTTATACAGAACATACTGAACATAACTTTTGTGAAATCCTACTTATGCAAGATAATCATCATAGATGAAAAGTATAGTTTTATGTAATATATTAATGACACAAGTAATATTACGAGTGGCCTCTTGCTCCAACACTAAATGGCCCCAGTTGGCTCGAGTTATGTATCTATATTTTTTCCACATTTCCTCTTGCTATCAGACTACCAACCAGCACATTCTTGTACTCTCAATGTGTTTGCAAATAGCAATATTCACCCATTAATTTGTTGCTTCTAATCTGCTATAGGACTTGAAATTGAAAAATAAAGGCTCTTTGAACTATAGAAAAAGCACCTGTACATATGTTCTGAAGGATTCTCCCCCATAACTTTTGATGGTTATATTTGTGACATTAGTTTAATCACGGGCATTTTTGTTGTTTCAAAGTTATCTGTGATCTAAGCTTATTTTCCTAAGAGCTAAAGTTTCAAATAGTTGAGATTTGAATATGATAAATTTCACTGTGTCAAAGAGTCAGAAATAACAGACCTGCTCTGCAGCCAAGCAGGATGCATCTCTTCCTATTAGGAAGGGGCATAATGCTTCCAGCTTGTTGAGATCCACCACTAAGCTATCTATTCTAGAGCATCAAACTCAAGCATCAGCTTAGAACTCAGGTATTTTCTGATTATTTTACATGTGATTTCTTCACATTCTCTGCAAAGTAATTGAGAAGGAGATGGGAGAAGAGATAATAGCAAAATAGGTTTTCCAAATGCTTGGTAATATTACTTATAAACTTATTATTTAGATAATACTCTGTTAAACATAATCATGTGAACTAAATGAAATAACCACATAAATATATACGGATTTCTGGTTAGGTTGGCCATCGTTTTATTTTTTCTTTCAAATATTTTTACTGATTTCAGAGAGGAAGGAAGAAGGAGAGAGAGATAGAAACATCAATGATGACAGAGAATCATTGATTGGCGGCCTCCTGCACTCCCAACACTGGGGATTGAGCCCACAACCCCAGCATGTGCCCTGACTAGGAATTGAACTGTGACCTTCTGGTTCATAGGTTGATGCTCAACCACTGAGCCACATCAGCTGGACAAGTTGGCAGTCTTCAATGGATATTTTTATCTATTCAATCTTCTTTTTAAACCATTAATTATATGTTTTATGAGCATAAAGGTGTTTCATCTAAACTTTATGATAGCCAAAAATATGGTTTCGACCATTGTAGGTTAACTGAAAAAGGTACAAGAAAATGTTTCACTGCTCTTTCTGTCTGTGAGACTTGAACTTGTTGGAGCTGCACATGCCACAAACTGTAATCACTAATTGCGCAGTCTGAAAGAGCAACCAGTGTGTTATTGCTAGGAGATGCCCACTGACTGTTTAGTCACTCAGGACTGTGGTCCCTGTGAGATGACAGTACAATACAATCCCAGAATGTAGTGCAATTGGTGTTATGGGCATGAGAGGCTGGAGCTAATCTTGTCTCCGCCCTGTAACATCTGCCTGGTCCTTCCTTTCTGTTCTAAACTCCTCCCTACTCATCTGTGACATAGTGATAGTACCTAGTCCTGGCACCTAGTTAGAGTAATTAGCTGTTATTGTTGCATTTAGGCCCAGTGACAGTTTTTAAACAAGGTTGAGAAAAGAGACATGAATTTTTCTCTATAGTTTTTGCTTCTGAAACAGTCAGAGCAGGATATGTTTATTTGACACTGAGTTTTAGAATGATTCAACCAAGGATAAGGTGACTAACTTTACAGAAAGACACGGGCTGTGAGGAAAAGCAGTAACAGTATCCATAATGAGAAACCCCACAAAGAGTTGATCAAATTTCATGCCACAAAACAGACTATCAACTTGACCAATGTGGAGACTACATAGTCATGTGTCAACAAAGGCACATGGAGAAGAATATCACATACGTACAAACAATCCAGAACTTTAAAAAGGAATATTTTTGAATTATCAGAAATGATCAGTAAACTTTTTGCAACCATTCTCTATCTTTCCCTAACTAATATTACCACCAACACTAAAGAAATAGAGGTTCCAAAACTGAAAAAGAAATATTTCACCACAAATCTAGTAAAACAATTATTGATGTGTTCTAAATATGTTGTTGGAATGAAACTTACTGTCATCATTTCCATTGTTAGTTTAATGTGTTGAGTGCTTTCTACAAGTGTTTATTCTTTAATTTTTACAGCACCTCCTTTATTATTCCCATTTTATAAATGAAAAACTCGAGTTATAGAAGGACTAATTAAATTGTGATTAGTTACGTAGCTAGTAGGAGGCAATATTTGAACCCAGGTAGTTTGCTTTTAATTATCAAGTGAGGACAGAATGATTGACAGTTGTTTAGCTTAAACAACAAGTTAAGAATCAGTTTATATAGTAAAGACTCAGAAGTGATAACATATTAATTATTCATCTCTATAGAACACACAGACTGATCAGTTTGACCCAAACTATCTTAAAATGTTTCTCAATGCCATTGAATACCTAATATAAAATAATTCATTTTTTGTATCATTATTGATATTCATAGAGATTACATCCCAAAATATAAATAGGCACAAATTCTACCCAAAGAGCCAGGGTACTTTCTGAAGCTCATCATCTTGTTTATGAGCTCTATTGTGGGTTCCACACTAATTATGTCAGATCTTTCTCTTAGTTGAAGTCTTAGTCTGTTCAGGTGGCTGCAGTAAGCTACCATATACCCAGTGGCTTTCAAACAGTAGGAATTTATTTCTCACAGTTCTGGAGGTTGGAAGTCTGAGATTAGGTGCCAGCATGGTTGGGTTCTGGTGAGGGCCCTCTTCCAGGTTGCAGACTGCTGACAGCTCATTGCATCCTCACATGGCAGGGAGAAGAGAGAGAGAAAGAAAGCCCTCTGGTGACTCTTATAAGAACATTAATGCCATTCATGAGGATCCACCCTCCTGTCCTCCTCTCATCCTAATTGCCCCACAGAGGCACCACATCCTAATGACATCACATTGGATGGTATGTAGGTTTCAAAATATAAATGTTGGGGAACATTTAGTCCATGACAGTTGAGTAGAACTATAATTCATCCATCAGATCTAAAATCTAGCTGTTGCATCAAGTAACCAAATCCTTTGACATTTTCAGAGTAAACCACCTATGTGAAAGCATTTTGGAAACTACCACTATACAATTAATTATAACATTATTTTGAATCTCTATTTTCTTTGGCCACATAATCCATAGGCAAAAGTAGTTGAGTTTTAAATTGTTTTCCATTTCTGCTCACTTTGACTCTCTGAAACTCTGGGTCCATCAAATCTCTAGTAGAAAATGTTTATTTCTCTGTTCAATCCAGCATACCGTGTGCCACCAGATAGCATAAGTTCTGATGGTGTTGTGAGGGCCTGAGAGCTGGACAGAGTAAGAGTTACCCTTGCTGCAACTCTGTAAATTATGCTAAGCTTTTTGAGAGTCAGGGCTAGGGTCTTATTTAACTACTAGAGGCCTGGTGCATGAAATTCGTGCATGGGGTGGGTAGGTGTCCCTCAACCCGGCCTACACCCTCTCCAATCTGGGACCCCTCGCCTGCCTGCCTACCTGATTGCCCCTAACCGCTTCTGCCTGTCAGCCTGATCGCCCCCAACTGCCCTCCTCTGCCAGCCTGATTGCCCACAACTGCCCTCCTCTGCCACGACAGGCCTCCCCTGCTGGGACCTGCCTCCTCTATGGGGCAGCAGAGATACCCCAGGAAACCCCAGGCCTCACTGTGCGGAGCAGCCGCCAGGCCCCGCCTCTGCTGTGCATGCGGCCATCTTGTGGTGACAGCGCCTCAAACTACGGCCCGTGGGCCTCATGCGGCCTGCCAAGGACATTTATCCGGCCCGCTGGGTGCTGCTGCCTGTCCTGCTTAGCAGCCGACTCGTCCTGGGCCCGCAGTGCGCATAGGAATTTGTTCATAGTTTTTTTTTAACTATAGTCCGGCCCTCCAACTGTCTGAGGGACAGTGAACTGGCCCCTGTTTAAAAAGTTTGAGGACCCCTGACCTAGGCTTTTATTAGTATAGATTCCTCCCCAACACCAAGCCTTAGTAGACACAATAAATGTTTGTAGATTTTAATTCCTTATGGTAATCCATTGGTGTGGTGGTGGCAGGGAGGAAGAGAAATTGTGTCAGATGCTGTGTCCCAACCTGGTGCTGGCCTAGCTTTCTTCCATTTATTCTGCTCAGGGTACAGGTGAGGAAGTCTGTTTTGATCCAGAGTAAGTTGTTTATGCTCCATAACGGTGCTATAAAAAGCCTACAACCCACTGTCTGAATGCAGGTAACTCAGGGGCAGGGAGCTTGGTAAACAATTCCAGTTGTTCATCAGTTATAATTCCTTAGGCCCCCCTGACCAGAATCCTTGACCATTAGCAATATGGGGCAAAGAAGCATCAAGGCCCTTAAAGTCCCAAGGAATGTCAAGTAAGGATCTCATAGCTATATGAGATAAACATGAATACTGTAATTCCAATTTGCACTATTATGATTTCTATTAATAGTGATACTTTACATTCTCTTTTGAATTTAGAATTAAAATATATATGTTTTAATTAATAGGAGTTATGGTTATTCATGATATATAAATATGTCCCCTGTGATACATCTTGATACTCTTTGTCTCATATATACAGTTTTTTATGGTGTTATAAAATCTAAGCTGGAGAGACATAGTACAGTTTAGATTATTTAAGGTCAAATTTCATTCTTAGCCCTATAAGTGTTTAGAGCAGCACAATTCACCATAGCTAAGATTTGGAAACAGCCTAAGTGCCCATCAGCAGATGAGTGGATTAAAAAACTGTGGTACATCTACACAATGGAATACTATGCTGTGGTAAAAAAGAAGGAATTCTTACCACTTGTAACAGCATGGATGGAGACAGAGAGCATTATGCTAAGTGAAATAAGCCAGTCAGAGAAAGATAAATATCACATGATCTCACTCATTTGTGGAATATAATGAACAACATAAACTGATGAACAAAAACAGATCCAGAGACAGAGAAGCTTCAATAAGACCGTCAAAGCTCAGAGGGAAGGTAGGGGAGGGTGGGTGTAAAGGGGAGAGATCAACCAAAGGACTTGTATGCATGCATATAAGCCTAACCAATGGACACAGACACCAGGGGGGTGAGGGAATGAGTGCAGAGGGGTTGGGGGACAATGAGGGGATAAGGACACATATGTAATACCTTAATCAGTAAAGAAAAAATAAATAAAGTAAATTAAACAGCTAAAAAACAAGTGTTTAGAAAATTGAGATGAAAGATGCTGAAGTTTTGGATCTGCTCAGCAATACCCTGCAATGAAATCAGCTTTCCTTTGTGAAATCCAAAAGTAAACACTAATATCTGAATCTTATACTGAATCTAATATCAAAGTCGTGCTTAGACTGGGCTCGAAGCTGGAAGGGATGGAGGAGGAGAAACTCTTCTTCCTACGCAGACTGTAACACTCTAGCCTTTTATACATTTCTAGTGAAACTTATTTAATCTACCTTGTCATGTGCTGACGTTTAATAAACACCTCATTCCTCTTCGGCTGTTTTTAAACAGTGAGCTACAGAACGGTAAATCCCTGGCCGGTTAACAATATTTAAATGACCAAACAGCTTCCCTCTTGAAAAATAAGGATAATGGAAAGAATTTCTATTTTACTGTGATTTTCTCCATTCTGTCGACTGTATACATGTGCACACCTGCAGTGTCTAGTGCTCACTATCAGGAAACCATACTTTTTTTTGTGATGGTAATGATGCTTCTATAATATTATGCACATGGTTCCCATTGAATGACACATAATTCATTACTCTCTTTTGTTGGTTAATACTTTTATGATGTTCCCCCCTCCAGACCAATGCAATATGTGCCTCTCTGTGCACAGCACACATCTTCAAAGAATGCTAACACTTTAAAAATTTGCTGGCTAATGTGTAATCTGCAGAGAATGTCCGCCTCATCTGACAAACACCATCTCAGCTCAGGAAGCCGCGTTCAGTCTGTCTATCAGATCTGACATTGGTGGTATCCACGCCGCCCTTCCCAGCACACACCCTGCCTTTAAAGACCTTCCCATCCCTGTTATTGGTCTCACAGATGATAGAGTATGACACTCCATAAACAATGAGCTAGGCCTTTTGTAGGCTGCTTTGCTTTTCTTGGCTTCAAACTGCCACTGAATGTCAAATCAATTTGGCTTTCATTAGAACAGCTTTATATGTGCAAATGTATTTGGGTCTGGTTGCCACTTTTTTTTTTCATATTTTCCCCCTCCTTTCCATTCCTCTTCTTCTCTTCAAGATGATGTAATTTTTCTCTAATCCATGCCAGCACCTGTTTCTTTAAAAGAGACGAAAGGAAAAAAAAAAAAAACTGAAGAGAAAGAAGAGTGAGAGAAAATGTTGAGTGTGCTGCTCTTTATTACAATCAGTCTGAACACCAGGCTGGCACATTGTGGCTCAAGTTTCCCCAGAACAAAGAGAAAAGGCCTTGTTGCCATGATATTGTACATCACAGGGCCCAGATAAAGTCAGGAGTCTGCGTAAACCTTGTTTCCCGATGTCTGGGGAGACGGCTGTCGAGATTAAGCAAGGTGTGTAAGCCGGGTGTACTGATAAGTGATGAAGCCAGCAATGAATCTGGTGCAGTGCTTAAGGCAGTCTGAGCCAGCCAGAGCACCCTGCTTGATGGAAGACCGTCTTCCTCTCGAGTTGGGAGAAATAGAGGGCTAACCTTAGACAAGAGCACAGACCTAAAGAGGCAGCAAGAAGCGGGGTGATGAATAGACCGCTGGAGAGAGACAGATGAAAACATGAACTAGAGTCTGGCCAGTCTTTTTATGTTTACCTGCATGCATACATGTCTCAGTTTATGTGAGAGCGTTTTCACCCCACCCCTAAACATAAACTGTGAGGTCTCTGATTCAAATAAGCCACTTTACTAAAAGGAAAATGTACAAAGTGTCTGATGGCCTTTTAAGGAAGTGTGTGTAGGTGGATTTTGACTTCACCGCTATCCACTCTAGTTGGATTTATTGATGTAAAAGAAATAAGAAGGTGGGTGGAATATAAATCTACAAACCAGGTAATTATTATAATTCTTAATATTGTCTGATTCCTGAGAAATTTGGGTGTTGGAGAGTTCACAAATGTGTATTTACATTCATTTATTGAGCACTTATTATATGCACAGTTTCTAGGTGCTTGGGATACAACCATGTACAAAATTTAGACTAATCCCTGTCATTGTGGAGCTTAGATTCTATCAGGGGCCACAGATAATAAATAATGAGCCTAAGAAATAATTGAAGCATTAGGTCTATTAGAAAGTGATGTGTTACTGAAATTTTAAAAAATTGAGTAAAGGAAAGAGGACTGAAAAATATCAGGGGAAACACTTTGTCAAGTATATAATTGTCTAACCACTATGCTGTACACCTGAAACTAATCTCTATATATAAAAGGCTAATATGCTAAGTATTCGACCGTCCAGCCAGTGGCTATGATGTGCACTGACCACCAGGGGGAAGACACTCAATGCAGGAGCTGCTGTGATGCGCACTGGCCATTTACAGAGAAACGGCACCAGGGACCTGGTGCCCACAAAGCAACACTCGGCTTCCCCCAAGTGGGACACAGGCCCCGCCATCACCCCAGAGCAACACCCCACCAAATCGCAGCCGACACTATCAAGACCCCATGCGGCCCACAGCCCAGCCCATCTGGAAACAGTAGCTGTGGGTACCAGGTAATGATGTCATGTAGCAACACCTGGCTTCATCTCCCTAGTGACAACTAGCCTCCTTGGAGTTTCTTCAGCCCAGGAACACGACTTGCTTTATAGCCAGGTGGAAACATTTCTCACTGTAACCAAATGTCTGTGAAGCATTTTCATGTGCCTCATCTCATTTGATCTTCACGGAAGTTCTGGAATTGGTAGATAGGAGACTCGGTAGAATCCTATTTTATTTTCATTGGCTGGAAAATGGAGATTTAGAAAGCTTAGAAACTTGACCCAACTGAAAAGAAGTAAAAAATGGTGGACCTTGAAAATGACTTCAGGCTTTCTCACTGCACAGAATATAGTCAAATACTGCTGCAGTTAAATATTTTACCCTTTGTTCTCCCTGTGTGATTTACAATAATAATCTGCTTCACGTTAATATTTACTGATATATTGCTGACAATTACCTGAAAGAGAAGTTGGGGTGCTTCACTGGGCTGGAAAAAGTTTAGCTAAATCAGAAATCAGGTCTAATTAAGCAAGTTTATTCTATATATATAAAAGGCGAAGTTGACTCATGCATGCACGATGCATGTAAAGCTCTTGTTGGTACCAATCGCACGCTTGTGTTTCAATGTGTCACTGTGGATCGTGAATTTGGTTTACACTTCTATTGTAGAGAAAAGGTGAATGGTGATATTAAAATATTTCTTCTAATTAATTTCCTTTCATTGTGCACAAATCTGTGCACCGGGACACTAGTAGACAATAATATTGAATGTAAACTGCAATAGAAAAGTAGCCGTTAAGAAAAATAAAATGAAAAAATATTATTGCCCATTTGTTTATATTTTTTAATTGGAGAATTAGGGTAGATATTGAGAAAGTGAGTTTTGAACAAAACCTTGAAGGAAATAAGGGAGGGAGCTATCTGCAAATCTGGGAAAGAAGGCACCAGGTAGAGGGAACAGCCCATGCATAGGCTCCTATGTGGGTGCATGACCAGAATGCATGAAGGGCATGCGGCCAGAGAACAAGAGCCAGGGACAGGACAGTAGGCGGGACCATCAGAGAGGTAATGTAATGCCCTGTAGTCTATTAGAAAGCCCAAGGTTTTGTACTTTGAGCAAAATGGGGATTTAGTGAAGGGTTTTGAGGAATCATATGATGTGTACACCATACATTTGTTTCTATAAAAGTATGTTTGTTCTGATTGTAACCAGTTTGAAGTTTGTAGAATGTCTCAGGAAGCCTGATATATGAAGAAGAATTAGATCAAGGACACTAGGCTTTTTGTGAATTTCTAGGAAGGATTCTAATAAGGATGAAACCAAACCCATACCAAAGAGCTCACTTAGGATGCCAGAGCCAAAATCTTTCTGGGTAGGTTACTGGAGAAGTCACTGAGGAATTATAAGTAATGCCTAGAGATAAGAGCACAGGATGTGTGTATACTCAAGAAAATTAAAGTAAAACTGACTTCCTGTGCAGCAGATATTGTAAGTAGACTTACTTAGGTTTATACCCCAGCTAGGCACAGTCTGTGCTTTCAGACTAGTTAATTAATATCTTTGAACCTTTGTCTCCTCGTTGTAAGATGGGAATAATAACCCCTCCCTTGCACATTTGTTTTGAGGGTTCAGTTGTACATCCTATTTGTGTTTGGCATAAAGCATATGCTGAACACATTGTAGCTTTCTTCCCCTGTAATCTCCATGGATTTCCTATTCAAGTATTTTCAAATTTTTCCACAGATGTTAGTGACCAATTAGAGCAGTGGGGGAGAAAAGCATGATAACATGGGAGATGTCTGATTCAATCAGGCTCCCACAACTGCCCAGGCAGGTGATGTGAAAGATTCCCTCACCTACACATGTCTAGGCATCCCAAACCTTAGAAGTCACAGTGCAAAACAAATACACCAAAGGTACGTAAACAAAGGGGGCTTCATCTGGCCAGTTTAAAACCTGCAGCAGCCCTAGCTGGTTTGACTCAATGGATAGAGCGTCAGCCTGCAGACTGAAGGGTCCCGGGTTCGATTCCGGACAAGGGCACATACCCAGGTTGCAGGCTCAATCCCCAGTGGGGGACATGCAGGAGGCAACTGATCAATAATTCTCTCTAATCATTGATGTTTCTATCTCTGTCCCTCTCCCTTTCTCTCGGAGAATCAATAATAACAAAACCAAAAACATTCTGTTAGAAAAAACAACACAAAACTGAAGTAGATTCACCTCAGCAAATATTTGTTAAATCTGGCTGTGTGAGCACTGAGAGAGATGAGGGATTGGCCTTGCCCTTCAGAGGCTTCAGGTCTGTGGGAGGAGTTCCCAAGACTAGCTAATTCTTTCTCCTCAAATGTTTTAACTCATTATTTTTTTTGTATTCAGAATAAAACCATTATCATATACCTTGTAGAAATATTCCTCTTGTTTGCCTAGTTGACAAATAGTCACTAGTATGTAAATAAGCTGATATGAAGACACTGGGAGAAAAGCTGGTGTATATTAGTGCACGAGTGCAGAATTCATCATTCTCCAGAAGGTTATTTTCTCAAGATCAGGGTGGGTAGCTATATTCAAGAGTGGTGTTTGAATGGTGGGGAGCAAGAGCTAAGAGAATTATTGTGTCTCTTACAGCAAAGAGCAAAATACTTTAACTTATTGTTTTTCTGGCAGATGCAAGCCAAGATTCTCCTAGAATTGCTTTAATAACAGTGGAGAGAAAAAAAGTGAAGTAAAACTTTCTAGCCCTAAAAATCCTTAAAAATAGTCTTTAAAGGATACAAAAAAAAAAAAAAAAAAAAAAACAGAAAAATTCTTTAAGTTCTTGGGTCCCACAAATGAGATTTTAGTAGTGGCAAGTAAAACATATTGATTGGCACCAAAGTATAAGATCTTTGTCACCATCTGTTTCCTGATTGTGTCAGCAAGTATTTTTTCCCCACGAGAGTGTGAGAATACACCATAGCCTAAAAGTATCAAAGTGTCAATTATGCACCACATTTAAAAGTTGGAAGCCCAGTTCATGAAAGTCAGTGACAAAAGTCCTGATTCCTGTTTCTTCTCAAAGTGAAATCCTTACACTTCATTCATTTTGCAACCCACAAAAAGACCTGATGGCTCCAGGGCGCGGCAGGGTGGGAGCTGTGGCAAGAGGAGAGAGGGAAAGTCATCTTAAATGAATATTTATTGAAAGCCTCCTCCATGCAAGTCACTTTGCTAGGATATGAAGTTATTATGAATGCTATATGCAAATAATTTCTAACAAGTATGGGGTGACAGGGAGGAATAAAAATCGAAAAGAGAAGAATGAATAAACAGGCAAACATTTGGGAGTCTGGGCTAGAAAAATGGAAATGAGACACGGATGGTACTAGTTAAAAAGTAGGCTATGAACAATGGAAGTTTGAAAGGATGGGATCTTGCAGAAAGACTCCAAGTCTGGCCTTTTTAGGCTGTAATCAAGATGATCCCCACCTCTCTTCTCTCTTATCTAGTAATTTTCCTGTTGTTGCTTAAATTTGACCTGTGATATCCTTTTTCTACTTCCCTCTCTATGATAATCACTGCTATTGTTAATCCCAGCTACTGATTAACTATGCTGATTTTCTTTGAGTTCCTTCATATGACACTCTGTATTCTAGGTAGAGAGAAAAATCCCCTTCCTCTATCTGCTCTGATTATTATTATTTTTTTTAAATAGATCTTTATTGATTCCAGAGAGTAAGGGAGAGGGAGAAAGAGATAGAAACATCAATGATGAGAGAGAATCGTTGATTAGTTGACTCTTGCATGCCCCCTACTGAGGACTGAGCCCACAACAGCAGCACGTACCCTTGACCAGAACCAAACCTGGGACTCTTTAGTCCACAGGCTGACATTCTATCCACTGAGCCAAATCAGCTAGGGCAGTAGTTGGCAAACTCATTAGTCAACAGAGCCAAATATCAACAGTACAACGATTGAAATTTCTTTTGAGAGCCAAAATTTTTAAACTTAAACTATATAGGTAGGTACATTGTTATTAACTTAATTAGGATATTCCTAAGCTGGCCTTTGCTAAAAACTCAAGGGGCCAAAGAGCCGCATCTGGCTCATGAGCCGCAGTTTGCCGACCACTGAGCTAGGGCAACTCTGATTATTTTTTGATGTGTCTGCAGCCAACATTTGGTGGGGCTCTCAGATTCTACATATTCTCTTACTAAATGTTTTGTAATAATGTGCTGAGGCCGTTCCTGCATGGTTGGAGGAAGGACCTATGATCAGGTCAGGTTTTGACAGATACTGTCTGTCTACTCAAGAGTTTCCTGTGTGGTAAATTCTGGGAAGTTGTTTCTCTGGGTTGGCCCAAAAACTTTGTTATGGAAACAGGAGACTTGGGTTTCCCTAGTACGCTCAGTGCTATTGAACTGAGGCCTGTAAAATTTTTAAGAGTTAGTTTAAGCAAAAATTAATTTAAATAGGCCAATGCCAAACCAGAGTGAGTAGGGGCATACCTCTGACAGGAGCTAGGGAAGACTTACATAGAGAAGGTGTGGAAGCAAAGAAAGGAAATGATTCGATTGGCTACAAAGCCTACTTGGCTTTTTGTGATTGGTTGTTCCTAGGTTTTGATTTCATAACTTTGAGACATTTCAGGCATATATTTTGGTTTGCTTACATAGGCCACCATGGCCTTAGAGTTAGCTGAGTCTAATGGTATTGTTTTATTAATTTAATGGTGCTTTACATCAAAATTCAGCATCAAAACACAAAGATTTGTGTTCAAACCCAGTGGTATGCGGAAATGTTGCAGCGAGACAGAGGCCTCGCTGCAACAACCAAAAGCTTGCGTCAAACAGAACAAAAGCATGCCACTCTGCTTTCTTGTATGCACCTGGGTTAATGTGGCAGAAACACCTTTCCTGGTGAAACCACCAGCTCTGCACTGTAACCAGCCAGGCTCTAAACTAAAGTCTGGGCTTCAAAGGTACTGGGAAAGTAGGCAAGCCAGATTCTCTGTTCAGGTTTGCTCAAATAGAGTATCAGAGCTTGCCAGATGGGTCTCCTGGCACACTCTCAAATCATACACAGCCACAATTTAAGTCAAATTTGCTGTTTGAGTCTGGAAACCATGGGATACCATAGGTATTGTGAGTTTGATCTGTTGAAATGCACTGATTGTATGAGAAGAAGAGAAAGGGAAGAGCCCTTTGTCAAGGAAATATTAGGCAAAGCATCATAACCAGAAAACATGATCACTCATTTATTTATTTATTCAATTTATTTATTTATTCAAATTGATACCTACTATTTGCAGGATGCCATAAAAAGCACTGGTTATATAATATTAAATAGGTCAACTGGGAAATTACATTTCACTGAGGGAGAAAAAATAAATACAAAAGTTAATAAAAACAACATCCTCTATAATAATAAAAGCATAATAAGCAAAGAGACCGAATGACTGAACAGCAGAATGACCATCTGGATGACCTTTTGGACGACCATGCTATGACACCCACTGGTGCCAGGCCAGCCAAGGCGGGTGTGATGTGATTGGTCGGGGGATTGCCCTGCAGGGGAAGCCCAGGCCACTGGTCAGCAGGGCAATCAATCAATCGGGGGCGGGGGGGTGCTCCACGATTGCCCCAAAGAGGGAGGCCCAGGCCACCAGCTGGTGGGGCAATTGATCAATCGGCCGCTCCACAATCACCCCAGCCAAGGTGGGTGCGATGTGATTGGTCAGGGGCCTGGCCATTGCCCCATGATTGCCCTGCAGGGGAGGCCCAGGCCACTGACCAGCGGGCTGTGGCAGGTGGGTGGGGCCCCCCTCTGAGGGGGCAATCCATCACAGAGCCCCAGCTGGGTGGGCAGGGTCTACTTCTTTGAGGCAATCACTTGCAGGGCTCCTGAACTGTGAGAGGGCACAGGCTGGGCTGAGGGACCCCTCCCCCCGAGTGCACAAATTTTGTGCACCAGGCCTCTAGTATATAATAAAAGGCTAATATGCAAATTGACCAAACAGCAGAACGACCGGTTGCTATGATGTGCACTGACCACCAGGGGGCAGTTGCTCAATGCAGGAGCTGCACCCCTGGTGGTCAGTGCACTCCCACAGAGGGAGTGCTGCTCAGCCAGAAGCCGGACTCATGGCTGGCAAGCCTCTCCTGTCTCCGCTGCAGGTGGAGAGTAAGGAGTGAGGGGTCCGGAACTGTAAGAGCTCCGGACTGTGAGAGGGATGTCTACCATCCCCTGAGGGGTCCCGTTTTGTGAGAGGGTGCAGGCTGGGCTGAGGGACCCCCCTCCAGTGCACGAATGTCATGCACAGGACCTCTAGTATTATAATAATGTTGAAAGAAAAAAGCAAAGAGTCCAGATGAATTGAGGGATAGGGACAGAGGTGTAAGGGGGTAAAGGTAAGTTTACCTGAAATGGTAAAAAACTGAGACATGGAAGATTAGGAATAGGTATTTTTAAAAATATTTTCAGTGGCATGCCATTGCTTTCTTCATAAACTACTTAGGCCGAATACCAATGATCTAATAATATCCTCCCTATCCATCTTTATCTTTTACTATTTGTCCCTATTATGTATTGTTCTTGGAACAAATGGAACTATTCATTGTTTCTCATATATACGCTGTGCTTTCCCAACTCAGCGTCTGCATTCATCATCTCTTCCACCTGCCATGCATTTTTTTAGGACTTTTGGACCCAAATCCTGTGCACCTCATGATCCCCTCCAATGTCAGTTCCTTCAGTCCTTCTCTCCTGGATATCCAAGCTCCTCCTTTTGCCCTCTTACATTTGTAACTTTTTTTATTACTCCTGTTTTATGTATTCTAATACATTTTTAAAATGTGCAGCTCTTATTTCTCTTTCTAGCCTAAGAATTCCATAGGTGTAGTGTCCCTATGATAATATAAAATTGCCTGTTGTCTTGTAGGCATTCAATAAATATTCTTTGAATAAAAATAAATCAAATCCAGCTGGCAGAAAGCCTGGAAAATTGAAATCACAGAAATTTTGAGTCTGAGTCACAGAGACTGTCTTAAATTTGCTTTCCCCAAATCAAATCCTGTGATGATTATTGAGTATAAGGAGTTTTGTGGTGTGTGTGTGTGTGTGTGTGTGTGTGTGTGTGTGTGTGTGTGTTTGTTTAAGGTCACCTTAGGAAACTTTGTCATGAGAGAGAGATGGAAGAAAGGGAAATCAATAAAGGGTATATTCATGAGTAGGTTTCCACTTGCTGGAGATTCTGAGACTGTGTGAAATATGATTTGGGATTTTTCCTTCTGAAGGTTGAGGGGGTGAGGAACTATCTCTCATTGGCTAGAGATTGCTCCTGGGATATTCAGCACTAAGTTTACCCTAATTTTGTCTACTTGACATCCTTGCCTTCTATGACTGTGTGCTCATTCTCCCAATAGTTGGGCCAGGGAGGAGGCACTTGACAACTTATGGGTCTGTTTTACTATGAATGGTGGGGCACTAAGCAGAAGTCCAAAGTTGTACAAGATCCTGTGCTCCCTGGCTTAGCTTTTTTGTTTCATGTTTCCAAAAACAAAATTTTAAAAGGATTATGTAGCCTGCCAGTGGTAACAAAGCCTGTCAAATTCCCTAAAGGATACACCTGAAGGCAGTTAAGAAAACCTTCTTCAACTGACACAGAGTTCTTTGGGAAGGTGGTTTCGAAATAGTGCCCAGATGAATGTGACAATAGTGCTTGATGTAGAGAGGAGAGGTAGTACTGGTATGCTTGGCCTCCTCCGGCTCCTCGAAATCTTGGAAGTCCACCTCAAAGTCCCGGGACAAGGCATTCTGAAACTTTTAGAGCTCTCCCTATTGAATTCAGTGTCTATAAGAGAGATTATGTACAAGTGTTGTTTTTATTCCCAGAAAGGAAGAATTTGAACCTTGAACAGCATGCTTGGATGAAATGCTTCAGGAAGGGCAAGTGTTCTCATAATAACAGAAGTGTCCCATGGAGAGCCTGGGGTCATCACAGTAGGTGTTATACAAACTCTTATGCTTGATCTAATCTTCCTAAAGGAGGAATGCTTCAAGGCCTCTGAAGAAATCATCAGGAGCATTGAAAAAAATCAAGGCTATTATGGTACTGGTTACATTTCAATAAAAAAGTCTCCAGCTGTGAATGGCAATAAAAGAAATTGTTGTAGATAACCTTAACAAAGGGGACTGCCTCTAGCTTTAAGATATATTGATTATGCCTTGAATCCAAAGACTTCTGCTTAACAAAAAGTTGTGGAAGTTCTAGCTGCCTGCAAAGAATCCCTGTAATGGTAACTTTTGATTGATGAAGATTATAAGAGCCTTCCAATGAATGAGAGTTTCTGGTGAGGGTCACCCAGAGCCAGGCATTTGGCCATGAATATTGATTGCATCAGAAGGGAGTCCTAGATGACATCTTTTCCTTTACTCTCCACCAGATCCCAAACTGCAGAAGGAGAAAAATTTATAACTCAAAAACATGATAATGTTATCAAAGGTACATGAAGTGAGCTGTATACATTGTGAAACAATCCATTGTTGTATTTGCTCTTTGGCCTTGTAAAAATATGTGTTCTGCTTCCATCAAGATAGGAAAAAAGATACAGGGAATGGAATCTAGAGGAAATCAAACTCTTTACTAGCTACAAATGACCTAGAGTTCAGAGAAAGAATTGTGACTTAGATGACTCCTAACTTTTGTCATTTCAGAGTTGATCCTTTGTGCCTGTGTCTTAGCTCTTTGTTTTTTTACTGTCACATTCACTCATAGCTACAATTCGTGAGAAGATATTTTTGGAGGCCTAGCTTTCCTATTGGCTATTTTGGCTGAATAGCACTTACTGTAAAACCCTAATTTACCTCATAATTTCTCTTCATATTTATGTCCAATAAACATGTTCCCATAACTTTATCATGGGGACATGCATAACGCATAAGATAAATCTGATTTTTAAAAGCTTTATAGACAGACTATCTCTGCTCTTTTCATAGCCTTTATTCTAAAGTTCTTGAAATGAAAAGAGATGAAGCATTACTCATGTCCCTAAGTCTTTTTAAAAAATGTATCTGTCAAATGACCATACAGTAAAATTGACTATTACGGTGTAAAGTTCTATGAAATTTAACATGTGGATTGATTTATGTAACAACCACTATGATAAGGATACAGAAGAGTTCCATCACCTGCAGTAGCCCCTTGTGCTATCCCTTTACAGTCACATCTCCTCCCTCCTTTGGCGGCCACAAATCTGTTCTCTATAAATATAACTCTGTCTTTTTGAAAATTTCATATGAATAAAATTATATAATAGGTTATCTTTTGAAACTGATGATCTAGATAGACTAGATAATAAAAGACAGTGAACGGTAACTTCTAGATTGTGTGATGTAGAAAGTGGTAGAAAAACTTAAGTAAGTATTATTGTTGGACTAGGATGGTTTGGGACATGTTTCATGGAAGAGTTCAAGTGTGGAGGTTGGGATGTACAGAATTTGTATTAATGAAAAAAAATGGATAGAGTTTCAAAGAGCAGAGAATGATAACAATGTGTGGTTAAGGAAAGGAGGAGACCAGTGCGTTTAGAAAGGAAGAATCCAGACATTGTGTTGGGTCTTAAAATGGAAAGCAACATGAATAAAACAATGGTATCTGAAGATTAACTAGGCAGAGATGTACAAGATGTATTTTTTTTTTTTAAGATAAAGATTGTGGCTGAAGTCTCAAGAGCTCTGTGAAGGAGAGAAAGCATTGGCAGTTGAGCATAGGGTCAAAGGTTAAAATAAATTTGAGAGACAGCTTGGGGCTAAAGTGAAGGAGACCTCTAGAAGATTTAAACAAGGAATGGTAAAGGAGTAATTTATAGAGGTTAGATGAGACCCAGTTCTTAAAAGGGAGGCAGGTGATCAAATCTCTACACGCCATACAGAATTTGAAGAATATGGTATAGAGGAAAACATTAGTGAGGTTGGAAAAATTTGACTTCAGTGGAATCATGGGGGTAAAGGCAAGATTGTAGTGGGGTTAAGTAGTTACATGGAAGATGGAAATGAAGAAATGAAGGCAGTTTTGGTTATAAATTGGCCCCATATTTGGAAGGAATGGTGGAATCAAGTGGAGGGTTTACAAACTGAGTAATAAGCACAAGCATTGAAGACAGAGAGGAGATGTAATGAGTGAAAACAACAGAGCCAAGAAATTTCTCTCAAGATCCAGAGCTTATGAGGAGCTACTTTAGTCAATTTACCTATATGTTCATTTTATCTGATCAGATTCATGCATGGGTCAAATGAAATTCTGATAACCTCTATTTGCATCTCTCATCACCACCAAAAGCAGTCCTATTATACTTGTTATCTGGTACTCAGATTTTTCAGTTGTCATAGAATTTACTCACATCTACCCAAACTCTGATTGACTTGAAAAGGGAACTCTACTGATTTTGAGAAAATGAACTAATATTGAATTAAACTGATAAAAACTATTTATAAGTGCTTTAATCTATAAAGCCTTTCATAAAGATTTTCATTTCACCTACAAGTATGTAGAGTGACAAAAACTACTTCTATAGCATAGCAGCATGTGAAGATTTTTCCAACCTCATTATAAATACACAATTCTCTCCTGGAACTCAATCATGCCAATCACACAGCAGTATCCCAAAGCATTTGCCTCCAATTTTCTTGAATTGAAGAATCTCTCAAAGTTGTTGGTATCTAGGAAGCTGAAATTTTAAAAAAGGCTTTGCTTGCAACCAAAATTGATTTCTGTAATTCTCTCTAGCACGGCTTTTCTGACAAGGCTATTTCTAGATTACCCAGGGTTTGGACTTAGCTCATGTTGCTTATGCAACTTTAATTCTTGCCTCTAAGCTGCAACCTGGTCCCTCTGCCAATCACAGCTGGAAGCATCCTCCCATGTTATGAACCTTTTCATCAACTGGGCTCTACCAATCACTACTATCGACCCTCTCTACTGCTCATAAAATAAAAAGAGATTTCGAGGGCTTCTTGACATTTTGTTCAGGTTCCCTGAAGACCCATCCAGGACACCTCCATGGATCTGCTTTACTCTGTAAAGATGATCTATTTCACAAAGGCCTTACCATAACTCAAAGTAATCTTTAAAATAAACCTTGCAGGACAGGCTAGGGCATATTGATTACCTCTCCTCTACATTCTGGTCCTGGAGAGAAGCCAACCAGATTCCTGTGAATTCTGGAAACTTGTAACATTCTATTAAAAAGGGATGGCAGCATGATACAGCTAGCACCTGGGTCCAAGCAGAATTTAAAATTGTTAATCCCCGAGACCCTTCAGATGCCATTCTCTCTTAGGCTAAAGGGCATGCAAATTCAGCTCTTAATGTTTGCAAGGGGCCAGGATTTCATAAAAACTCTATAAATCTTTATTGTATTCTACCTAGAATTCACATCCTTTGAACTTAAGTATATCTTCTTAAGTTTATTGAACAATCAAAATGTGGTAAAGTTAATAATGGGGGTCTATGCTATTCAGTTCTCTGTAGTTGATTGTCCACATTCCCAAACACCCAAGGTATTCAGTAAGTGTCACTGGGCTCTGCTTTTATTCTTGTAGAGAGGCAATGCACAATGAGAAATGGGCTGTGTTTGTCTGACAGGAGATGTGAACTCCCTAGAAGATGAATGCCTCTGTGGAGACAAAGTGAAACAAATACTTTTCCAAATTGCACACTGGGTCAGACCTATGTGGAGATGCAAAAATCAGTCACCTATACGGCACAATTTGCCAGTAACCTCTGCTTCCAATTTCTCTCCTGAAACACATGTCAGGGAGCCTGAACTTCAAAATGAAAGTAATATATTTGAATTAAATATTACCTTCTTCCAGCAAGTTCTCTTGTGAGATGTGACACAATAAGTCATTAACACACTAGTACAAATTAGCCTATCGGATTTATCTTTTGCCATGTTAGGAGTGATCTTAGGTGCAGGACAGTATTGTGTTTGAGGAAAAGGCATGCAGGAAAAGGGGACACAGGATTAATTCAGAAAAAGGAGGAAAGTGGAAGTCAAAGTCAACAGTTTGTAAAATCTGCTTTGGGTTGCCTTTGCTAAGGTGGTGGTAAATCTGTACTGATATGTCATTGAGCCCACCCTTTGTAGACAGGGCCATTGCAGTACTATGTGCATGTCTTAGAAATGGGGAAGTTGGTGATACTTCACTGTGTGAGGGAAGGAAAGGCAGAACAGACCTTCAAAATCATCAGAATTGTTTGTCTTATGTAAGGAAAAAAATAAGAATTTCAAAATTTATCAAATTAAAGTAAATTATGTTACAATTTATTATAGTGAGAGAACACGTTTATTACACAGCAACTACTTTGCTCATTACTTAGTTTCTCTACAGTTATTTCACTTTTTACTATCTAATATTTCAGGAAGTGGTGAAAACTGTCCTCACAAGTGGCCTCCTTAAACTAGGTCACCATTTTTTGGAAGCAAAGAGGTCAGTAGAGAATAATGTCAAGAGAAAAACTGTATGGTATAAACTGAAATCTGAAGAAACTGTTATTCAGGGAATAGCTACAGGGCTTTAATGCTCAAATTGAATTAAAGAATAAAGAATCATGCATGAATGCCAAGGAGAAAGGTCAAGTGAGGCAGGAGGAAACAGAGGATTTACCAAAAAGCTAAGAGCATCTCTGAGAACTAAGAGGGAGCAGACATTTAAAAAATGAATGAGACCAGACATCAGTGGATAATAAAACAGTAGTGATGTGGAAAAATATTTGTTCTAGTAACATGGGTAGAATAACTAAGGGAAGGTGAAACGTGGGGAAAGCTGGACTCAAGGCTGCTTACAAGAACCCAAAAGAGATGGTTATCAATAAGCAAAACCATCTGCTTGTATGAAATTGCAAATACGTAAAAGAGAGGAAAAGGGGAGACAACTAAATAATTTCCTGTTGCTCCATAGGAGATCTCAAATGAATCCATCTTTCCAATTGTCATAGCCAAAAATGAAAGAAAGATTACATGACTCAGGATCAATATAGAGATTGGCACAAATCAATTAGCATGGGATCAAGGCAGAGAGGGTGGAGTCAGGTAAGAAAGTGGGAGACCACAAAGAGCTTGAGTTCAGTTGTGCTCAGAACAGAAACAAAGAGAATGGCATTGGTCTTCTGCTAGGAGTAAATAGAGTAAGGATAACATATAAAACAGAATGACTTGATCCCAATTTTGTATTTTCTCTGTCAAGAAGGAATAGACCTACTAGTAGCATAATTGAGAGAAATTTGCTATGAAAATTGTTAGAAAATACTCAGTTGCTCTCAGGATTAACTTACAGTACTTAAGTTTTTGTGGATGTGATTCTATGCTATAATCACAACAAATACTAATAACCTTTTCCCTATATAATAAAGGCCTAATATGCTAAGTGTCCTGTCGTCCGATTGGCCGTTCAACCAATCAAAGTGTAATATGCTAGTGATATGCTAAGGCTGCTCAACTGCTTGCTATGATGTGCACTGACCACCAGGGGGCAGATGCTCTGACTGGTAGGTTAGCTTGCTGCTGGGGTCTGGCTGATTGGGACTGAGCAAGATGGGCCGGACATGCCCTGGAGCCCTCCCGCAGTCCCTCCCAGCTGGCCAACTTCCCACATCCCTCCCTGGCCCCTATCGTGCATCAGTGGGGTCCCTTGGCCTGGCCTGCACCCTCTCACAATCCAGGACCCCTTAGGGGATGTCAGAGAGCTGGTTTTGGCTTGATCCCACAGGCCAGGCTGGTGCATGAATTCGTGCACCGGGCCTCTAGTTTTAACATAATTATTTACAATTATGCATTTTTAAACAGTACCTATAGTTCAGTGATTTTTAATGCTCAAATTGAATTGGCCATTACTGTAAACCCCAATCTACAGTAAGAAATAATTTTGTATTACACCCCAAAATACACACATCCGTACACAACTAAAACATTTTCTTAAGTACTTGTCTTACTACCTGAGTTTTGTTTGGTAGTCTTCTATTCTATGCTGTTTTATGCTATTCCTTTTCACAAGACAGTGTCATGGCTCACCCATTGTGTGGTACTCCAAAGTTTAAAAAACAATGCTCTAGATCAGGGGTGGGCAAACTTTTTGACTCGAGGGCCACAATGGGTTCTTAAACTGGACCGGAGGGCCAGAACAAAAGCATGGATGGAGTGTTTGTGTGAACTAATATAATTCAAAGTAAACATCATTACATAAAAGGGTACGGTCTTTTTTTTTATTTCAATAGTTTTATTCATTTCAAACATTTTAACAAGAAGAATGTAAACACTAATTATTATAATTTGAAACTTCAAAAAATGGAGGAATCATAGCACAATAACATACCTTATATTGAAGATGGCAAAGGCAAAATAAAATTGCCTAACAAAGGAAAGGTACAAAAGCCTTTCAAATTAAACTTAAATATAATAAAATAATTTAAAACTAAAACAAATAGAAAAGAACAAAATGTGTAAACAGTAAATTAAACATTTTCTTTAGTGCAACTTCCAAATTATGCCTGGGACGTAGATGTAGATGGCAATGTAGACTGGGTTGAAAGGTTTTTGGTCTTTAAAACATCAACTTCAGTGGGAACAGTGTTGTTGGTCTCCTTTTTTAGCTAATGCATCAAAGTCTGGAGTTAGTTTTGTTGTGGCTATTCTCAGGATAGATCTGAGGTGTTCGTCAGTTAAGCTGGATCTGTGAGGGGCTTTGTTGATGTTCATGATGCTAAATGTCTGCTCACAAACATAGGTTGACCCAAACAGCACCAGTATCTTCTGTGCCATCCTCTGGATGTCTGGAAAAGTGGCTTCATTAAGTGAAGCATAAAAGTCTTTTAGTTCAAGAGAGCTGAATTTCTCCTTTAGGACAAAGTAAGACTGAAGATTGATGAGTTCCAGTTGCACCTCTTCTGGTGCTGTTTCAGGGTTTTGTGACAAAGGACAGGCCACCAGTTGAAGTGACTGGTCAATTTTTTCAACATCAGAAAACCGACGACAGAATTCTGCATGCAGGTCATCCAGTGATTTGCTGTATTTCTTCATGTTTTGGATGGTCTCCTTCTGTGTGGCTAGTGTGGCAAAATGAGTGAAGACTTTGTCTGAAATTTGTCTGGAAAAGAAAATCAGCTTCGATTTAAAGGCTTTCACATTAGTGTACATGTCATGTACATACTGATCTTTTCCCTGTAGCTTCACATTTAGCTCATTCAAATGTAAAAATATATCTATAGCAAATGCAAAGTCACATAGCCAATTCTTGTCAGTCAGCTCAGTAAATTCGTCAGACTTCCCCTTTAATTTCAAAAATGCACCAATCTCTTCTTTGAGCTTCCACACTTGTTGGAAAACTTTGCCCAAACTCAACCAGCGGACACGAGAGTGGTAAAGTAAGTCGTGGTGATCCGTATCAGTTTCCTCCAGAAACTTAATAAACTGACGGTGCTGAAGTCCCTTTGCTCGAATGAAATTAACAAGCTTTATGACTGTATTAACAACATGATTAAGTTGTAATATAGACTTGCACAATGATTCCTGGTGAATAATACAGTGAAGAAAAATAACATCTTGGTTAGGGTTCTCCTCTTTCACTTTATCCTGAATTCTTTTTAGCAGTCCAACATTTTTTCCAGTTAAATTTGGAGATCCATCTGTCGTGACATTAGCAAGTTTACTCCATGGTAGCTTCATTTTCTCGATGACAGTAGACACCCGGTCATACAAGTCCTCTCCCCGTGTTTTTTCTTTCAGTGGCTCCATGGCTAAAAACTCCTCCATAATTTCAAAATTGTCACTAATCCCTCGGATAAAAATTAAGAGCTGAGCAGTGTCCTTTATGTCATTACTTTCATCCAATGCTAGTGAATAAAACTTAAAGAACTCTGCCTTACTATTTAACTTGCTGGCCAAGTCTTCATCAATCAGTTGCACTCGACGAGTCACTGTCCTGCGTGATAAGCTGAGTTTTTCAAACTTGCCTTTGCTCTCTGGACACAAGAGACCTGCTGTCTCTATCATACATTCTTTCAAAAACTCGCCTTCAGAGAGAGGTTTGCTAGCTTTTGCTAATTTGAATGATAGCATAAAACTTGCTTTGGTAGTTGTCTCTTGAATTGCAGTTTATCTGTGAAAGACATTTTGCTGAGCCTGTAATTTAGCCATCAACCTCTGTGCAGTAGCCTCCCATTCTTGAGGTGACTGCTTGCTAGCATAGTTGCCATGCTTTGTGGCAAAGTGACGGCTGAGATTGTACTCTTTGAAGACTGCAAGTGTTTCCTGGCATATCAGACATACCGGCATTGATCGGACTTCGGTGAAAAGATATTTTGTTGTCCACTCCCTCTTAAACACTCGGCATTCACTGTCCACTTTCCTTTTCTTTGGTCCACTCATGTTTAATATTGGGCTAAAACCAACAGTACCGTTCTCTTATTAAATTCTTTACTAAAATAAGACAGTAAAGTATAAAAACAAGTGATTAAATTTGCTCTACTATAACATTTTTGGTCTTCTAAAAAATATATATATAACAAAATCATCTGAAAAAGTTCATACATGGGACAGAGGCACACCCTGACCATAGAGAACAACCCCTTTCCTCCATAGGAAACCTGTGTATCTTTCACACAGGCCCTTTGTTTATGGTAACACACATAGCTGCACATTGCTGTGTCTTCCAGACACACTTGTATGGGAGGTGCTAGGGCAGTGCAAAACATGGGTAACCAGTAGTTACCACTAGCACTTCCGTTACTGGCAAAAAACAGCCGCAGTGCACATAGTGTGAAAGAGCCCATTATCAATGTCAGATTGCATCCACTGGACTCTATAAAAACAACCAAGTGCCACTTTTAAATGCCCATTGCAACAGTTTTTCTTATTAAAAGCTGGAAATGGCAGGATATTTATATATATACCCCTACTGTGACAGCCTGGCAGAGCATTACAAAGGAGAAAACCCAGCATCTGGTGATGTCCATAAGTACAAGACTTCAAGCTGTCATTACCAGGAAAGGGTTTCATCCAAGTATTAGATATGAACATTTGATTTTCAGTTTTTTATTTGTCCAATTACTTCTGAAACCCTGAAATGAAGCGATTTTGTAATAAAATCTTTAGTTCATCACATTTCTATACAATCTTTTTGTTCAACCCGCTGAATTAGGGTTCGTTCACACTAGCCGTGCTGCCGTTGCAGTGTGGTGCAGTACTGCAATGCAGCGCAGCTAGGGTTAATGCAGGGTACACAGGTTTCCATCATGTTTGCGTTGATGCTAATGTGCAGTGGTGCATGTTAACACAAATGCCCTGTAGCACGCATTTTTACAGGCGCAAGGGGGAGAAGCAAACGCAGCGCAAAATGCATTTGTTTTGCCGCTAACACATGCGGTTAGTGGCCACGGTAGCGCTACTGATACCGCATCTGTATCAGCAAAAAAATGCAGCCGCAGCATGGCTAGTGTGACATGTCCTCTGTGTGTCTTTTTCCCTGCTGCGCACGTCCGCAGTGGGAAAAAAAACTGCAGTGGATACAAGCCCTAAAAGCTGAAAGTCTTTGTTGTTTTATTAACAAGTCATTGTGATGTACAGAATGTGGGAACAGGAAAAAATTGTGTTTGAGTAGAGCTCTTAATCTTACCTCAGAAAGGCTCTGATACTGTGCTCTCCAGGGGCGTGTCTCCCTACATCACCACGATAATGTGTCTACCCATTCCCAGGGTGATGTCGGGGGACACGTCCGCGGGCATTACAAGGAGCCTCTGGAAGATTGAGAGGTTGTTCCTTCTACTGAATGGGCGGATATAAATCCGCCCACTCAGAAGAAGGAGCTGCGGCCGTGTTTCCCGACGTTGCCATGTTAACACTGCTGCTGGTGAAGGAGCAGAGGGGAGAGCAAGAGAACCCTCTGCTCTTTCGGCTCCCCCGGGCCGGATAGAACAGCCGAACAGGCCGGATCTGGCCCACGGGCTGTAGTTTGCCCATGGCTGCTCTAGATGAAGAGGATATTGATTACGTGGATTCAGTCCTGTCATTTTTTCCTTGTTACTTAAATACATTTTGCAGTATTCTTCTATTGAAACTACTTGTTAGTTGCCTTCTTCCTTGGATAAAATAAATAGCTTCATGAGACTCACTATCATATGGCTTGAGTGCAAATGTCTGAGCTAACACCTCCATCTGCAACAAAGTGCTGACCTGCTTCGGTGTTAATTATAGATTTTTAAAAAAAACAAGCTTTCTAAAGAGACTAACTTCATTTCATATCTCTGTGTTATTTGTCCAGGGCTCTCAAGACTAGCCAATATTTGCCATGCTAATTTCATGGTGTATACATCTTAGTTCGTAGTTGACATTGCCATAATGTTGGGCAGTTCTTTTACATGGGCATAGTGCAGGACTTCTACTTTCTTTGTACTTCCTTCCTGTTTTATTGTGAGGTGGGATTTAGGCCTAAGAACTGTATTGAGAATGGAATTGAAGACAGCAACAGAAGCCAACTTTTTCTATTGTGACCTCTAGGTTGCTAGTCTTCTGTTCAAAACTTTTAACTTGTATGTAGGGGATAATCATGTAAGCTTCCATTTCTGAACTTTCTTCTCCAAACTTTTCTCATAGTAACTTCCCGACATTGATTTTCTTATCCTACCAAGTTGTTTGACCTACTGGTTCTCATAGACATTTTGCATTTGCTTACTTGTATATTTTTGATACAAATGTCTCTGTAAGATATGACCTTTTTTTTCTCCTGTCCAAATCTTTGTCATTTCTTCAACCAAATCCCACCACTTTAAAACAATATAAAAGCAATTTTGCTCAAGCCAGTTCAAGATGGTTGCTCCATCTTTTAAGTACCTATTATCTGTACAGTTTACTTGCTAGTTAACGGCAATATGAAGTAATATAGTGTTTGTTTTTCTTGTATTTTTATTGAATTTATTGGGGTTATATTGCTCAATATAATTATATAGGTTTCAAGTATACAATTCTACAATACATCATCTACACATTGCATTGTGTGTTCACCACCCAAAGTCTAGTCTCCTTTTATCACCATTTATTCCCTTGTAAAAGTAACTTTTCACTTATGCATATCTTGGATGTTTCTGTAAATTATAAGTGCCACTGACATCATTTATTCTTTACTATATTCCTTAAAAATTTAGTTGGTGCCTGCTATATATCAGACATTGTGCTAGGGATTAGCTTACATGTGGACATTAACATTCTACATATATTTTTAAAAATGAAGTCACATGACAGTCTAGCACTTGTTTGTATTTCTCTTAGAAAACTGTCCAGTGAATGTTGATATTCACTAAAAATTCAGGTACTCCTCAATATTTCCCAGCTCCCATGCATTTGGGTGGGTTGTGTGACTAATTCTCTAATAGGATATGAGCAGAAGTAATATGCCACTCTGGATTGGAAGCAAGAGAGAGTAAGAGGTACATTAAATCTCTGGCTGAAAATGAAAGACTTGGGCAGCTCAGAGTTTTAACTTGGAAGCAGCCTGTTCTTTGAGTCTCCATTTGGAGAGACCAGCACAGAATAGCCATGCAACCTGCATCAGATTCTGACATGAATGAGAAATACACATTTATTGTATTAAGCCTTTGTTATTTGGGGTCTTGTTTGTTACTGAAGCATATTTATTACTTCCTGATTACCAGAGTAATTTTATTTGTGTACGTTGATAATCCAATTATTAAAGATGCTGAATGATGTTAACCCTGACTCCTTATAGGATCCTTGAAAGTAGAGATTTTTATGTTCATGTACATTATTTTCAGTGTCCAGACCAGTGCGAGGCACATAGCACTCTTAGTAAAAATGTGTCGAATTGACAAATGAAAAAACTCAGGGTAATTAATAAGATGAAATCATTAATGCAGAACTGGAGGAAATAACAAATGATGAAATCCAGAAGTTTCTAAATTATGCATTCAGAGTTAGAAACAGAATTTAACAAAGAAACGGAGATTAAGGATTAGAAAATAAAAATTGCTATTGAATTTATAGAATTTCTACATTTTCAACTCCCTTAGTGTGTAGTAGTAAACTGTTTTCTGTGGTTTATTGGTAGCAGGAGATAGGGGTGGTCTAATGAGAAAACTTTGTCAGTCCTTTCAACACATCAGTCTTTACTCTTTAAGCCACCAGTCTGCTTCTGTTGAAAATAGCATAGGAGTTTTAGCTTCTCAGTTAGCTCTTTGGGAGTCTTCTGTCTAGCAGATACTTCCTCACTCAGAGGGCATCTTCATTGAGTTGATTGGATCATAATAAACCAAGTAAAGGAAGCTGAACATTCTCAATAATGAAAAAGTAGAAAATATCTTTCTAGTTATTATTGCCTTTCATTTCTGTCATATGACCTGGGCCAATTCTTTACATTTGCTCTAGGGCAAACCAGTATTCCAGATCCTTGATGGAAGGTAGAAATTGTGGCTAGTGAATATTTAACTATGACATCAGACTGGGAAAAATGTGAATACACTGATTAATTGCTTTCCTTTAGATATGTAAAGTGACAGGAGATATCTATCTACCTATCTATCTCTAGATCTCTATATTAACATATCTATAGATCTCTATATATCTATAGATAGATCTGGAGATAGATATCTCCTATCACTTTATCTCAGGACTCTTAATTCATTTTGAAATTATCAGGCAGAATACATTAAGGATAGCACACTGAAATGATGGAACCGGCATATATATACACCTGGTATATAGATCACCTGAATATAGTAATAATAAAAGAATGATAATACTTGAGTAAATATTTACCACAGGAAGCAAGTATTATTGAATGGCATGCCTCTTATACATGTATGAATAACCAAAACATAAAAATGTTAACAGAATTAAAAAAAGTAAATCCATCCTCCAAACAATTTTATCCTCAACTTTTTACATAAGACTATTTATTATAAAATTATTTATTATAAAATGTTATCTCTTTAAATATTTTCAGCAATGTCAGAGAGGTAGAGAGGTAGGTTTTATCATCTGAAGATGAGGAAACTTCCACCCCCCAAAATGATGCTGCTTGCACAGGGCTACTCAGCTCCTCCAGGGTTAATGCCCCAGCTCAGTTCTGCTGACTCCTCACCTGGGGCTATTTCTATTTTATCACATTTGGAGACAGTGAAGATCTTTTCTCCAAGGCCAGTTATAGAAATGACAGCTCAGTGCCGGGAGGGGGACAAATCAGCAGCCTTTGCCACCGCAATTCACTGATGCCCAAGATGCTTTAATATCTCATTAAGGGCCACACACACTTGAGACACACAGAAGCACATTTCAGCTTCATCCTTTGATGTGTTTGGGCAAGGCCCTTCCAGACACACAGGCGCAGCACCTCCCCTTGTGTGGTTGATGGCCTTTCCTGAGGGCTATCAAACATACCTGCTGAGACCGCACTAAATAAAATGGCTGTCACAAAGCCATCTGGTGCATGTGAGCCTTTCCCCTCTAAGATGCAAGTTTTCAGTTTGCATAGCACTTCAAATTCTTAATACACTTGACTAAGTCATTAATATTTCACTTTCATTACCATGTATTAATAACACAGGAATTTAGAATGATCTTGTTCATCTAACTCCTAGAAAACAAATAACTACATTCGTGCATATCGATTGCCGGATAACTAAAGATGTTTAGCCTGGAGCTATGATAAATTTACCAGCAGGCCCAGTTTTGAACGTTAGCCATGTTCAAAGTATATCAAGCTGATTTTTCTGAAACACGAGAGACAACAGGAGAGAAATTCTTGGAGTTAGAAGGAGGAGCCCTTAAATGGACCCCATAGAGGTCCCCACAATCTTTTAGAAGATGGTTTATTCAGCAAGGGATTGGAAGTCCTAAATGATACTTAGAGGAAATGCTAATAACTTTGTCCTGGAAGTTTGGTCTTGTTTTATTTTCTGGTGTGTGGGGGTAAAGGCTCATTTTTTTCTCTTTTCTCCTCCTTGTATTGATTAATGGTGATGGGTTCTAATGCCAGAACAAGACCTGCTTAGACATTGTTCAAAGATTTAAGATTCATTCAAATAAAGAATTAATATGTGTCTACCAAGAGATGGATACTGGGCTAGGTCACTGGCAATTTGACATGGGTAAAACAGTGTTGTTTTCTGCTTATTAGTGAGAGAGACAGATGATATAAAACTGAGCTAACTTTGTAAATTTTTCTTATGACATTTTTCCAGTTTTATTGAGATATAATTGACATATAACACTGCATAAGTTGAAAGTGTACAGTCTGATGATTTGATACACATTTATATTGTGAGATGATTGATTCCTTCATTAAGGTTTGTTAACATATTCATTACCTCACATTCATTACCTTTGTGTGTGTGTGGTGAGAACATTTAAGATCTACTCTTTTAGTAATTTTCAAGTTTATAATGCAGTATTTTTTTAATTTTTTTCTTTATTGATTAAGGTATTACATATTTGTTCTTATCACCCCATTGCCCCCCCCCCTCCACTCATGCCCTCACCCCCCTGGTGTCTGTGTCCAGTGGTTAGGCTTATATACATGCATACAAGTTTTTTGGTTGATTTCTCCCCCTTACTCCCACACTCCCCTACCTTCCCTCTGAGGTTTGACGGTCTGATTGATGCTTCTCTGTCTCTGGATCTATTCTTGTTCATCAGTTAACATTGTTCATTATATTCCACAAATGAGATCATGTGATATTTATCTTTCTCTGACTGGCTTAATTCGCTTAGCATAATACTCTCCAGTTCCATCCATGCTGTTACAAACGGTAAGAATTCCTTCTTTTTTACCATAGCATAGTATTCCATTGTGTAGATGTACCATAATTTTTTAATCCAATCATCTGCTGATGGGCACATAGGCTGCTTCCAAATCTTAGCTATGGTGAATTATGCCGCTATGAACATAGGGGTGCATATATCCTTTCTGATTGTTGTTTCCAGTTTCTTGGGATATATTCCTAGAAGTGGGATCACTGGGTCAAATGGGAGTTCCATTTTTAGTTTTTTGAGGAAACACCATACTGTTCTCCACAGTGGCTGCAACCAGTCTGTATTCCCACCAGCAGTGCACGAGGGTTCCTTTTTCTCCGCATCCTCACCAGCACTTGCCATTTGTTGATTTGTTGATGATAGCCATTCTGACAGGTGTGTGATGGTACCACATTGTCATTTTGATTTGCATCTCTCGGATGATTAGTGACTTTTAGCATGTTTTCATATGTCTCTTGGCCTTCCTTATGTCTTCTTTCGAGAAGTATCTATTTAGTTCCGTTACCCATTTTTTGATTGGGTTGTTTATCTTCCTTTTGTTAAGTTGTATGAGTTCCCTGTAAATGTTGGAGAGTAAACCCTTATAGGTGATAACATTGGCAAATATGTTCTCCCATGCAGTGGGCTTTCTTGTTGTTTTGTTAATGGTTTCTTTTGCTGTGCAAAAGCTTTTTATATTGTTAACTATAGTCATCATGCTATAAGTTAGGTCTCCATAACTTATTTATTGTATAACTGGAAGTCTATATTCTTTAATCACTACCTCCCATTTCTCACTCCCCCAGTCCCTAGCAATCACCAATTTACTCTCTGTCTTTATGAGGTTTTTGTTTTTTGTTTTTTGTTTTTTGTTGTTTTTTTTTTTCAGATTCTGCATATAAGTGATATTATAAAGTTTTTGTCTTTCACTATCTGACTTATTTAACTAAACATTATGCCACTGTGGTCCATTTGTGTTGTCACAAATGGTAGGATTTGTTTCTTTTTATGGCTAAATAATATTTCATTATATGTCTATACACATCTATCTCTATATCTACACACACACACACACACACACACACACACACACACACACATATTCCAATCTTCCTTATTCATTCATCTGCAGATGGATACTTAGATTGTTTTCATGTGTTGGCTCTCATCAATAATGCTGCAATGAACACGAGGTGGCACCTATTTTTTTGAGATCGTGATTTCATTTTCTTTGGTTGTATTCCCAGAAGTGGGGTTACTAGACCATGTGGGAATACTATCTATAATTTTCTGAGGAACCTACATATTGTTTCCCATGAAGGTGTTACCAGTTTACATTCCCATCAGCAATGCACAAGGGTTCTTTTTCCTTCATTTCCTCAGGAGCACTGGTCAGTTTGTCTTTTTGTTAATAGCCATTCTAACCGATGTAAAGTGCTATCTCCTTGTGGTTTTGATTTGCATTGCACTGATAATAAGTGAAGTTGAACTCCTTTTCATAGATCTGTTGGTCATTTGTATGCCATCTTTAGGAAAATGTCTATTCAGGTACTTTGCTCATTTTTTAATCAAATTATTTGTTTGTTTGTTTGTTTATTTATTTATTTATTTATTTATTTATTTATTTATTTTGCTATTGAGTTGTATACATTCCTTACATGCTAACCCTTATCAGATATTTTTCACAATTTATAGATTACCTCTTCATTTTGTTGATTGTTTCATTTGCTATGCAGAAACATTTTAGTTTGAGGTAGACCCACTTGTAAATTTTTATTTTGTTGCTTGTGCTTTTGATGTCATGTCCAAGACCAATGTCAAGGAGCTTTCCCCCTATGCATTTTTCTAGGATTTTTATGGTTTCAGGTCTTACATTTAAGGAGTTAATTTTTGGTATAAGGTAGGGGTCTAATTTCATTCATTTACATGTGGCTACTCAGTTTTCCCAGCACCATTTATTGAAGTGACTATCATTTCCCCATTGAGTATTGTACCTTCCCTTGTCAAATACTAGTTAACATATGTATTTCCTTCCTTCCTTCCTTCCTTCCTTCCTTCCTTCCTTCCTTCCTTCCTTCCTTCCTTCCTTTCTTCCTTCCTCCCTCCCTCCCTCCCTCCCTCCCTCCCTCCCTCCCTCCCTCCCTCCCTTCCTTCCCTTATTTCTTTATTTATTTCTGGGATCTTGAATCTTTCCCATTGGTCTATATGTCTGTTTTTATGCAAGTGAGCTAACTCGATAAACAAGATAATCCAAGATTATGATAAGTGCTGTGAAGAAAATAAAACAGACCAGTATATGTGCATGAGTGTATTATATGTTTTGTGTGTGTGTTTAAGGAAAGAGACTTCTTTAGATAGGCAGCAAGGAAGACCTGTTCTAGAAGAAGATGCTTGGGTTAAGATGAAGGATAAGGAGCCAGGCATCCTTCTAGAAGTTCAGCCCAGTTGTTGAGTATTGACCCATGACCCAGGAGGTCATGGTTCTATTCCCAGCCAGGGCACATGTCTGGGTTGTGGGCTCGATCCCCGGCGAGGGATGTGCAGGAGGAAACTGATCAATTATTCTCTCTCATCATTGATGTTTCTATTTCTCTCTCTCCCTCTCTTCCTGTCTGAAATAAACAAAAAATGTTTTTGTAAAAAGAACTAGGAGTAAATAATAGGCACAGGGAATAATAGCTAGAGAGATGCTACAAGGCAGAAAAGTTCTTAGCTTTTCTAGAAACCAAAAGAAGGGCAAAGGGATAAGGAGAATAAGATCAGATGAGTTTCAAGAGATAGGCAAAGGGGCAGATCATGCAAGTCCTGGTAGACCATGATAAAAGAGTGAGAATTTTCTTTTAAGTGCAGTGGACATGCAGTGAAACCTTGAAGGCTGTTCTAGCAAGGGAGTAACATCAAGGGAAAATAATGTAGGGATCAAATTACTAGCTTAAGTCACCTGGTAGATGGTGATACTTACCATTTAGTCAGGTAAGGCTAGGGGAGAGGAGAGGGAAGCATAGAGACTAGTGAAGAGAGATCATTTAGATGACTCAGGCTTTTAAATTCAGGTGTCCTTTTTTCCCTTTTTATTTATTCAATTATTTTTAAATTTATCTTTATTGTTGAAATTATTATATATGTTCCCTCCCCCCCCCCCCATTTACCCCTTCTAGCCCATATCCATCCCCTGCCCCAGGCCTTTACCACACTATTATCTATGTCCATGGGTTATGCATATATGCATATAAGTTCTTTGGTTAATCTCTTCACACCCCCACCCCCGCCTTCCCTCTGATATTCAGCAGTCTGTTCCATGCTTCTATGTCTCTGGATCTATTTTATTCATCAGTTTATTTCCTAAAGAAGGAAATGCAGTTATCTTTTAAGTAGCATGAGCATTTGTCCTTCTATGCCCAGAACAGTCTGATTTATGGCTGTTGTCCCACAATTATTAATTATGTCTCTTTTTACTCAAAAACATATCAGTTTGGGCAATAAAGCATCTGGACATGTTAACTATCAACACTCCTCTAGTTCCTCCCCTGGATTCGTCTTGTCCTCAGGGAGAGAGGAGAGCCCGGCATGCCAGCAGCTTTCCTTTCCTGCCATGTTCTGGTCACCTCCCCCCTCCCAGCATGGGCAGTTGGTAGTTCAGTCTGGCAGAAATGTGTCTTTCTCTCTTGCCTTCCCGTGTTTTCACCACTGTCCGATGCCCATTACTAACTCCCAATGAAGTCATGGAGTTTCTTTCAAATACCAGTGGGCACTGCTTCCCTGGGGGAACGTTCACCACACATACCAGCCTGTGAAACGTCCCTCTCTCAGGCCGCACACCATAAGGCTGTGGACAGCAGCTGTGGTTTAGGTGGAAAAGCTTCTAGGAGGCTGATGACAGCTGGGGTTTTTCAGGACTCCCATGCTCTTGGACACACAGCCCCAAAGAAGGAGGTTGAGCCAACATTAGTCTCCTCTTTTCATCTCCAAATCAAAGCAAACACAGAAACTATTCTTGCCCTTTCTTATTCTTTGAATCAAGATCAACACCCTTCAAATCAGAGGTGTCAATATTCAGTTTCAGGACTTTCAAGCCCAATCAGCCTTAAATAACTGTGAACTTTTTCAGGCTCAATATTTTTTCTTCCTTGAGTTCTCTTTTATTTGTTTCTTGCTTCTCTTTTATACATACTCTAAGCCTTATTCATTTTTTGACACAGCATTTTGCTTATTGTTTCTTGTTTTTTTTTTCCTTTTTATTGAATTTATTGGGGTGACATTCATAAATTAAATGATATATTTTCTAGCTTTAAGAATGCAGAGTCATTTGTCCTACTGTGGATCCTTTGCTCTGGCACTGCCTCTGCACTCGGAGTTTTTTCTGCCTGTAACTGTCACCTGCCTGACCATGTCCTACTTGACTTTCAAGGCTATTGAAAGTATATTGTTTTCAGGAAACCTGCATCTCATTATCATAATATCTGTATTCCTGAGATTGGGCACAGATGCAAAGACAGAGAATAAAACACCAGAACCAATACACTGGTTTAGGTGATGGTGATACAGGGGACACAGGATCCTCAAGCTTATCCACTAGCTATGTTGGCAGGAAACGCACCACTTCAGGCCCTCTGGTGTGTGGCACCTCTCTTCCTCTGAATTCACACATGCACCTTCCACTCTTTCTGCAAAGGTCACCAAAGTTCCAAAATGCTCTTGTTTGGAACTGGAGACTCCAGCCTTTCCTCCTCCCCCCAAATCTGTGGAATTGGCAGAGGGGACTCACCATGCAAAAAAGCTGGCTTAGAAGGGAGGAGAACATTTTTTATAAAATAAGCAGATGGTCTCTATAGATGAGGGAGTGTTAACATTAAAAACATATGCTCAGTACCAGGGAGGGAGAGACACAAAAGAGGATAGTGAGGCACATGGACTCTGTAAACAAGTAGTCTTTGTGAAAGTTCCCATGTGAGGAAAACAGCTTTACAGGGTGCTGTGGAGAAACTTGCCTGAATAATTCTGACTTCATCTGCAAGAGTGTTTACCTGACATGAATTATAATAACACATTACCAAGAAACGACATCTGCAGACATGATAGCTAGATGAGCTTGTGTTTATTTGTTTAGTTTTGTTTTCCAACCCATTTGATGAAATAAAAGCGTTAGGAAGTAGTCAGGGTGAACTTGCACTCCATCTCTGTGTTCATAGCAGGGAAACATAACTGACTTTGTGTTAGCTTCGCTGTGTTGCTACCAAATATAGATAACAGAAAGCAGAACTAGGTATACTAGTAAACGCAGTCCATACTTGTTATTACTCTAGTGATGTAATTTCTAATTAATGTGCTACTTTGGTTATATATATATATATATATATATATATATATATATATATATATAGAGAGAGAGAGAGAGAGAGAGAGAGAGAGAGAGGCCTGATTATTATGATCTCTGAACGCATAATAACCTGGCCACTCAGTGTATATCCTATATAATAAAAGGCTAATGTGCAAATTGTCCCCTCGACTAGGAGTTCGACCAGCAAGCAGGCCGGCCAACAGCCCATGTCCCCTCCCCATGGCCAGGCTGGCCGGACCCCACCCATGCACGAATTCATGTACCGGGCCTCTAATATATATATGTATACACACTGAGTGGCCAGATTATTATGCGTTCAGAGATCATAATAATCTGGCCACTCGTGTGTGTGTGTGTGTGTGTGTATTGATTTCAGAAAGGAAGGGAGAGAGAGAGATAGAAACATCAACGATGAAAGAGAATCATTGATTGGCTGCCTCCTGTATACCCCTATTGGGGATCAAGCCCACAACCTGGGCATGTGCCCTGATCGGGGATCTAACAATGACCTCCTGGTTCATTGGTCGATGCTCAGCCTCTGAGCCACACTTGCCGGGTCTACTTTCATTTTAGAGAAGAAATCTGTATCAAAGATGGAAAGAACTCTGACAGTAAAACACCCTTATGTTAGAATATATTTAATTGATTATGAGTTAAATAAGCCTGGTTCATCTTATTCTTACTTATTTCAGTAGGTAGAAATTGATGTAGAGGCATAGCTTGTATTATAATTAGTTAATGTATTTTTTTCTCTTTACAGCAAAAGAAAACACATAAGTGTGATAAGAAAAATGATGAACTATACTGTAATAAAATGAGCACTAGATCAGGAGTCAAAAAGATTTTGGCTCTGCATTTAACTAGCTGGTGACTAGCTGGTCATGTATTACTATTTACTTTATTTCCTTGACTATAAAACAAAGAGGTTAATTTAAGTCTAAGTAAGGAATCACCAACTCAAATTTCTCTATGGTCTAGGCTAGTGGTCGGCAAACTGTGGCTCGCGAGCCACATGCGGCTCCCGAGCTGTGGTCTGCCACTCTGTTGACTAATGAGTTTGCCAACCACTGGTCTAGGCTGATGTCATACATGAGTAAATCTGCCCAAGTGTAAGACTATGATGGTGGGACTTGTGATGAACTGGAGACCATGTTTCCTTTAAGTGGGCAGGTGCTACTAAGCTCCATCCAATTATTACTGTTCAGAAATGGAAGGAACATGTGTTTCTAGAGCTTCTAATTTTTCAGTATTTCAAGCAAGAAATCCAGATTTTGTGTAAAATAGCTTAGTTTATCAAGGTGTGTAATTTATCTAAATTTAAAAAAAAAATGTGTGGTCACATAATCATGTCAACAGACTACAACCTGCTCCATGAGCTAAAAGTGAAAAATGGAGGCTAAGTTATCTCCAGAGTGTCTTCTGGTTTTAAAATTCAGAATTCTAGGGTAGAAATTAAAGTAAGAAGAAATTCACTTTTACTCAAAATGGGCCATGTTATTTTTTAATGATATGGAAAGAAAAAGGGCTACCAGAGATGTGGTGTGTTGATTAAATAATAGAGGTGCTAACGGAGAGGCTCAATGGCCATTGCTGGGGATGTGCTAGAGAGGATTTCCATATTTGGTGTGTGTGTGTGTGTGTGTGTGTGTGTGTGTGTGTGTGTGTGTGTGAAAAAATGGGAACTAAATTAAATTATTCTATCAGTTTTTTCCCCCATTCTGTTGAGTCTATGATTCTAGCTTTGTGTTCATTCTCACTTTTGTTTATCTTCTTACCCTTATTCTGAATTATTTCACTATTATTTTTAAGTAAAAGCATCTGGGTATTTTTTAAATCTGGGTAGGAATAGAAGAGGGGCAATGAGTTTGAAGGAAGATGTAAAGAAGGAGGTGACGGAAGTAAAGGGAGTTGAATTACCTGCAGAATTGTAGTTGGGTAAGTCTGTTATTTCAAGCTTGACTTATCTTTACTGTGGACATAAAATATGATCAGGGAGTACGATGTCAGTGCATCCACTCTCAATAATTGATATGATGAATAATCTCAACCTTCCAACACCTTCTGTATCTCCCCACATCTCAAGAAACTTCATTCATCAGCCACGTTTGAAATGTTTAAGTAATCTCAGTGATGTATGGAACCCTGACACTCCCTTGTTAGAAATTCATGCTACTAACATTCTATCAAATTAAAAAGCCACTGAGCTCTTGTGCATAAAATTATCATAAATTACCTTCTGAAGGTTCATTGCTGTTTGGAATGTTTAATTGCTCACTCAGCTGAACTTTAACAGCTCAGTATTATTAATCAACTTGTCAAAAGGTTCTTCATTATGTCTTTAGATAGAATTAGGCAAGGAACAAACTAGTGACTTCATCAGGCTGAATGTAGCAAATCCCAAACAGATCTTGATAGAGTCTGCCATCTTTTGTTCCCTAATTATGATTTTTACTAAAGGTTTTTAAGAAACTGAGTTCTCCTATAGTTTTCAATAGAGAAAATGAATTCCTTTTCAAAGTAGTGAATTGTACTGACCACTTAAGGAGCAAAGAAGGCAGGTGAATAAACCCTACTTATGAGTGATCTTGAACATTCCTATGGAAATATGATAAGCATGATGGGTAAACTTCAAAATGTTATTTATGATTCTATGATGGCTTCTCATGTGGTTTTATAGTAATATATTACTTGAAAAGAGTGTTTGGAGTAACAGAATGTTTAAGTAATTGAATTGTGTTCAGAACACCTTTATAATGAGGCCAGGGCAGTCTTATTTTCCAAAGGAGTGAAATTTTTCTTTTGTCTAAGTTAGCAAAGCCACATCACAGGCTACAAATTCTTCTGAGCTTTAGTTCCTTTATTTTTAATTTTTATTTTTTTAAAATAAATCTTTATTGTTCAGATTACTACAGGTGTTCCTCTTTTTTCTCCCCCCATAGCTCCCTTCCACCTGATTCCCTACCCCACCCCATGCCCTTACCCCCCCCGCCAATGTCTTCATCCATAGGTAAGATTTTTGTCCAATCTCTTCCCGCACCCCTCACACCCCCTCCCTCTGAGAATTGTCAGTCCACTCCCTTTCTATGTCCCTGATTCTATTATATTCATCAGTCCATTCTGTTCATCAGATTTTTTATTCACTTGTTTTTTAGATTCACTTGTTGGTAGGTATGTATTTGATGTCATTTTGTTGTTCATAATTTTTATCTTTACCTTTTTCTTCTTCTTCCTCTTCTTAAAGAATACCCTTCAGCATTTCATATAATACTGGTTTGGTGGTGATGAACTCCTTTAGCTTTTTCTTGTCTGTGAAGCTCTTTATCTGACCTTCAATTCTGAATGATAGCTTTGCTGGGTAGAGTAATCTTGGTTGTAGGTTCTTGCTGTTCATCACTTTGAATATTTCTTGCCATTCCCTTCTGGCCTGCATAGTTTCTGTTGAGAAATCAGCTAGCAGTTGTATGGGTACTCCCTTGTAGGTGACTAACTGTTTTTCTCTTGCTGCTTTCAAGATTCTCTCTTTGTCTTTTGCCCTTGGCATTTTAATTATGATGTGTCTTGGTGTGGTCCTCTTTGGATTCCTCTTGCTTGGGGTTCTCTGTGCTTCCTGGACTTGTAAGTCTATTTCTTTCACCAGTTAGGGAAAGTTTTCTGTCATTATTTCTTCTAATAGGTTTTCAATATTTTGCTCTCTCTCTTCTTCTGGCACCCCAATAATTCAGATGTTGGTATGCTTAAAGTTGTCCCAGGGGCTCCTTACACTATCTTCATATTTTTGGATTCTTTTTTCTTTTTGTTTTTCTGGTTGGGTGTTTTTTGTTTCCTCATATTTCAGATCTTTGGTTTGATTCTTGGGGTCCTTTGATCTACAGTTGAATTTCTGTATATTCTTTATTTCAGACAGTGTATGCTTAATTTCTGACTGGTCCTTTCCCATTTTTTTGACATTCTCATTAAGGTCCTTGAAGGTCTCACTAAGCTCCTCAGAGGTCTCATCAAGTTTCTCGGTGGTTTTTAGAAGATTCTTGAGTAACCTTATAAATGTGGTTTTGAACTGTATGTCCAGTAGTTTGCTTTCCTCCATTTCTTTCATTTGTGACATGTTTTTTTGTCTCCACATTTTGTTGTTTCCCTGTGTTGATGGAGTGGTTTTCTGTGGTAGGTGACCAGTGGTTCAGCTTATCACTTGAGATAGATACTCTTGGTGCACCCCTTTGTGGGCTGAGTGCAAAGTCTTGGTGTAGTTAAGCCTTGACTGCTGTTGGTACACTGGGAAAATTGACCTCCAGGCCAATTGGCTGTGAGGACCCGCTGTGTCTATAATGGAAGAACTGCTGCGCTGGAGACACGCTTATGGTGCAGGACTTGCTTCAGTGGGGCTTTGGTGCTCACTGAGTCTGCCTCTTGAATGTGTCACTTATGGATGTGAGGAGTTGAAATCTGGTGTCGTCTCACACTGACCACTAGATACACCAGCTTCTGGATCTCCAATGGGGTGCAGGTCTGCTACTGTCTGAGGCTACCCAGCAGGAGCTACAGAGAGAACTACAGTTTTCTCCTCCTGGTTGGGATGTGGAGGTTTTGGAGCTGTCTGATCAGAGCTGCAGTTTGTTAGGTTAAGCTGCGATAAGGCAGACCATTTATATGCAAAAGCTGCTGCGTGGAGCTTGGGTGGGTTTGTAGATTGTGTGGGGCGGGGTCTCAGAGAGTCACTAGGCTAGGGCGTGGCAAACAGCGATGGCTGCTAGTCAGCTGTCTCTGTGTCTCCGTGTTTCCAAGTCCTAACGTCCCTCGCCCCAGTGCAGTAAACAATGATTGCTGCGCGCACCTCTGCAAGAAAGCCACCCTCACTTTCTGACCTGATGCCAGACAGTCCATCTTCTCCCCGTAAGAGTTTGGGTCCCCAGCGTCTCCCCAGAAACTTGAGTTCAAAGTAATCGGGAGCTTGTCTCCCTTTGGGTTGAAAAAAGCAGCGCACCCAGTCGCCCGCCGCCAGCCCTATTCGCGCGCCTGTGTAGCTCAGCTTTTCAGCACTTGTGCACGTCTCAATGCTCTTTTCTCTTTCCTTCTAGTTGTAGAACTTCCACTCAGCCAGCTTTCCCATGGTTCTGGGTGATAGACATTTTGTCTTTTAGGTGTAGTTTTGAAATTGTTGTGTGAGGCAGCAGTTTAGGTGTTTACCTATGCCGCCATCTTGGTTCGGATCTTTAGTTCCTTTAAACGTCAACCCCTAAGATAATTACTTAAAGCTCAGTGGACATGGCAAATACTTTCATAAGCTTAGGAAATAGGAAAATACTTCAATAAAACTAAAATAATCCAGCATTTTACACTGTGCATAGTTTTCCCCTGTTCTCTATTGCTCTTTCTCAATCTTTTTCTCTGTGTGTGCATAATTTTAAAAAGTTCTACAAATATCTAAAAAAATTAGCATGGAAAATCATGTTTTTTAATTACCTATGTATTTTCACATTTATAAAGTAAGTTTGTTTTTAGAAACTCAGGAAATAAATAACATCTAACAAACGAAGATACCATAATAATCAGCTGTGGTTGTGGTTATGGTAGTGGTGGAGTTAAGTAAGGTACTATTCTGATTCTACCAATAGCTTTGCACATACAAGAGCTTTTCTTTTAATTTAAATTTTTTATTGTTGAAAGTATTACATATGTCTTCTTTTTTCCCCCGTTGACCTCTCCCAGCTGCTCCCACCCCCTAGCACATGCCCTCACTCCCCTACTGTCTGTGTCCATTGGTTATGTTTATATGTATGCATACAAGTCCTTAGGTTGATCTCTTACCCACCTCTCCTCCCCCACAACCTTCCATTGCCTTCCCTCTGAGATCTGATGATCTGTTCGATGTTTCTGTGTCTCTGGATCTATTTTTGTTCATCAGTTTACATTGTTCATTATATTCCACAAATGAGTGAAATCATATGATACTTATCCTTCTCTGACTGGCTCATTTCACTTAGCATAATGCTCTCCAGGTTCATCCATGCCATTGCGGATGATAAGAGTTTTTTCTTTTTTACAACAATGTAGTATTCCATTGTGTATATGTACCATAGTTTTTTAATCCATTCATCTGCTGATGGGCACTTATGCTGTTTCCAAATCTTAGCTATTGTAAATTGTGCTGCTAGGCCAATATCCCTAATGAACACAGATGCTAAAATCCTCAGCAAAATATTAGTAAATCACATCTAGTGATACATCAAAAAAATCATACACCATGACCAAGTGGGATTTATTCCAGGGATTCAAGGCTGGTACAATATCTGCAAATCAATAAACATGTTACATCACATAAAAAATTAAAAGATAAAAACTACATGATCATATCAATTGATGCAGAAAAAGCATTTGACAAAATCCAATACCCTTTTTTTGATAAAAACTCTCAGCAAAGTGGGAATAAAAGGATCATTCCTCAATATAATGAAAGCCTTACCATATATGACAAACCTATAGCCAACATCATACTCAATGGGCAAATGCTAAAACAATTTTCCCTAAGAACAAGAACAAGACAGGGATGCCCACTTTCACCACTCCTGTACTGGAAGTGCTAGCCATAGTGATCAGACAAGAAGAAGAAATAAAAGGTATCAAAATTGGAAAAGAAGATGTAAAACTGTTATTATTTGCAAATGACATAAAAAACCCTAAAGACTCCATAAAAAAACTACTAAATGTAATAAATGAATTCAGTAATGTAGCAGGATACAAAATTAACACTCAGAAATCTATGGATTTTTTTATACACCAATAATGAACTCACAGAAAGAGAAACTAAAAAACAATCCCATTTACCACTGCAACAAAAAAATTAAGATACCTAGGAATAAATTTAACTAAGGAGGTAAAAGATCTGTACTTAGGAAACTATAGGACATTGAAAAAACAGCTAGAGAAAGACATAAACAAATGGAAGAATATGCTGTGTTCATGGATTGGTAGAATCAACATCTTTACAATGTCCATACTACCCAAAGCAATCTATAGATTCAATGCAATCCCCATTAAAAAACCAACATTATATTTCACAGACCTAGAACAAACTCTCCAAAAATTTATATGGAATAAAAAAAAACAAAAAAAAACCCGAATAGCCTCAGCAATCCTGAGAAAGAAGAACAAAGTTGGAGGGATCACAATACCAGATATCAAGATATATTACAAAGCCACTGTTCTCATAATGGCCTGGTACTGGCACAAGAACAGACATATAGACCAATGGAACAGAACAGAGAACCCTGAAATTAATCCAAGCCATTACACTCAATTAATATTTGACAAAGGAGGCAAGAGCATACAATGGAGTCAAGACAGTCTCTTCAATAAATGGTGTTGGGAAAATTGGACAGATACATGCAAAAACATGAAGATAGACCACCAACTTACACCATACACAAAAATAAACTCAAAATGGATAAAGGACTTAAACATGAGGCAGGAAACCATAAAAATCTTAGAAGAATCCATAGGCAACAAAATATCAGCCACATGTAAGAGTTTTGCAAAACTTGCCTCCTATGGCAACAAATGTAAAAACTGAAATTTCATTCTGATGCTATTACTGGAATTGAAGCTGTAGAACCACCTAATGATGACTAACCTTACTGAACAGAACTTAGGTACTGAAAACTAATCCTTCTTGGTTGAGAAATAAACTACCTTTGCCAGAAATTCTTCTTTAAAGAAATAATTTTTAGTGAGGTTTCAGTATATTTGCCTCCTGGCTTTTCAAGTGGCAAAAAAAAAAAAAAAAAATGGAAATGACAAACATAGAAAAAACAATTCAGATGCAACTGGATCCTGAGATGACTAAGGATTCTTCTCCCTGCCCACATGTCCCTCCACCAACCCTCCCACCCAACGCCTGCAAAGACATAATTTCATTCAAAACCCCAATGTGTAGCATGTGGTAATATTAAAATCAAAGCCTGTAATTTACCCTATGCCTTCTCTCTTCGCATCACTACTCTCATCATTTTATGTGTGCTCCTAGACTGAGAAGAAGGTGCCTTTAGGGAGGGGAAACAACTTACAGATTTTGAGAAATATTTTGCATTAATGAAAATGATAGGAACAGATAGTAGTGGCCCACTGACTGAACATTGCACTAAGAAGGGAAGACGGGTGCTGGATATACATCATTTGTAGAAGTGACAAAATAAATACAATCGTGATCATGGTATCAATAGGATTGTGCTGGACTACAAGTAATAGAACATCTGATGAATAGTGACTGCAACAAGGTTTTATTATTCTCTCATGACAAGAATCAGGAGACAGGCTGTTGCTGCTTTTGATTCAAAGATGCCATTGAGAAGCCAAGCTCTTTTCCTATAATTTTGGTTCACTGTCCTTACAGGGTTGGGAATAGGCATTTTAGTGAGTCAGTCAACTGTATCAGCCACAAATGAATCAACTTTGTTTAGTATTCATAAGATTGATTGTCACTGGTGAGAATAATCATTTAGTCGAAGTTTCAGTCTACCCTCTCTATATTTAACAGGAAGACTTAAAACGTAGGTGAAAGTTTGGAAAACAAGCTTATTAAAGAAAAGTTGAAACAGTCTTTTCTATTCTTCAAGTGTAGGAAAGATGATTGGGGAGATGTTGGACAAATAACTGCATTACTTATACAATATAAGGAAATAAAAACTTATATATCATGCAGATGAATTTACTATCAATGAGGGTTTTGGAGTCCTGGAATGGATAAATTCTTTGAAAAATGGAAAGAACACATTTCAAAATAGTATATATGAAATAATTCAGGCAAACCTTGCTTTGAATCAGGCTGTATGAAATGATCTCTTGAGGTTCCATTTAATTTGGTGTTTCTCTGATTCTGTGATGCTAAATTTTGATATGATTGACTAGAATGCGTTAGGACTAAATTCCACTCAGTGATTCTAGTACCACATAAGAAAAAAAACCTAGAAATTGCCTTTTTATGCACCAGTTGCAACAGCTGGCTTTCCCCCCAAAGCTTTGTAGTGATGCATATTGGAGAGTAGAGTGGAACTCATAATGTAAATTTTCTTTAGTGCATGGATTTATTGATTTAATACATCATGACAATCTATTTTGTCAGACCTGCTACCACATGGGTTCTGAGTCAGCGGGCAGATGAACCTTATAAAATATTTGCTGTTTAAAAAGTTATTGCATAATATGAAATTAAAGCTCAAGAGTGTTATAATCAGTTTTCTGATAAGTAAGGTAATCATAAGACAAGAGCCATAATCATTAGAGAAAAAAACACACAGTAATTTTGCTTTATTACTTTTGTCATTTGAATGACAAATTTTAACCCAGAAGAAGAAAAAAATACAAATTTTGGATCATTTAAGGATGTATAATATAAAGGATGAAATTATATTTAGTTCAATCCTTGGTTGTCAAAGGTAAGGTATGACAGGAAACAGACTGATTTGGCTATTTGGTTGCAGGCAGTTGATTGAATAGTGAAGGGAAGCTGAACTGGGCAGAAGGAGGAGTCAAATTGTGATGCAGTTCTAACCATTGCTCCAGCCAACACACAGGGAGCTCAGATGCTGGAATATTCCTTCAGCGATGTCCCAAATAGAGACAAGAGAATTGAACGTTTGTGTCAATCCATGGATGTGGTCTATCCCTTGGGAAGGGACATAAACTTGGTCACGCAACTCCCTTTGGCCATGACAATTCTTGGCGAGGGTCATTGTTGAGGAAAAAATGGCTTGGTCCTCAGGAAGTTCTGTGGACACACCACAGTCTCTAGTACAATTCACTCCCACCACTCAAATCTGCTTTCTTCATATAATAAACTCACCCCATTTGGGAAGATCTGCTCAATTCTGATTGGTTTACTTTCCCGGGGAAACTTTCAACACTAAGTTTGGAGGAACTCTAACCCCAATCAGGACAGCTGGTCTCAAAGCCACACCTGATACTCATCATCTCCATTCTTAACTATGTATTCTATACTTCCCTTCTCTGCTGATTAACAAGTCAGCTGTTCCAGGTGGCTTGCTTGGAATGGTGATCAAGCTCTCATCTATCAGCCTACCATCACCATACTTTCCTCAGGCCATGGCTGAGGTACTTGTTCATTCACCATAAAAATTGGCCAATGGATTGTGAGATGCCCTAGAATTACCTGGATACCAAACATATCCTTCCTTGTCCATTTTCTGTGTAAAACTAGACCTACTTCTTCCTTACTATCAGAGTCAATTATCTCTGTTAGGATAGTGACTGTTTTCTTTATCTACTGACTTCTTAATTGGAGAAGCTCAAAGTGACCAAGAGACATCTGAAGCTTAAAATTCAATGGGACTCGGATGTATCCAGAAGTGAAAATTCCATTTTAGATTTTGCCCAATAGGATTCTGATACCAGTTTAAAATATTGGGGAAAGAGACTTGAGATTGGAGATTGGGTTGCAGAAGGTATATTAAGGAGTCCTCAGGAAGGACATGAGTGTGGGATCAAGAGCAGCACAATACAGCAGCTGAAGAAGCTGAGCTGCTATGTGGTTGCCATAACAGCCTCAGATAATCCCACTGGGAGTGCTGAAGCTGGAATGATCCTTCAGAGATTTCCCAAATTGAGGCAAAGAGCCCAATGAATTGACCAGTCATTGGATATATGCTGTCCCTAGGAGGGAACATAAACTTGGGCAAAACAATTTTCTTTGGCCAAGGGCAATTTCTATAGGAGGACATAGATATGATCTCTGAGTTGGGGTAAAGAATGCCTCAGTCCCCAAGGGGATTTTGGCTGTTGCACTATAACTTTCTTCACCTTAATTCTGAATTTACTGTGTATATGTTTAAGATAAAACTCTAGACTTACAATCAGATGACTTTTATTCTTTCCTTCATTACAAATTCTCAGTAAATCATTTTAAAATAAGTGAATGATTGAAATGATTGCATGTTTATGATGTGTCAGCATTCTGCTATTTATATTCTTCTCTCTGCCTCTTACTGAAAAGATGTACTTGGCAAGTAATTGAAAATATTGTACCTTTATATTTTCATCTGTAAACTGGGAAGAACAATGTTTGCCTTGTTCACCTCAAGATTATGATAAAGCAGTTTGTAGAAGTTCTCAGAAGATATGAAAAGTATTTCATGACTATATATATAGAACCATTGTTATAAAAGTTAATATTTTAACATATACTGACAAATAAGTGCTTCACTTTGTGTTTGCTGGACTTACCCTGATGTAGAGCTTGAATATTACTTGAATATTTTGAGAAGGATGCTGTTAGAAGTACCCATTTGGGAATGAAAGTTGCAGCTTAATGCCCTGAATTTCATTTCAATGTTATTGTATCACAATAGGCACTTGGACAGTCTAAACATGGATAATATATATAATTAATTCAACTATATTATTATTTTTTGTTATTTTAATACAGTTGAATGTATTTAGTTACTATTATTATGGTATTATTTTCTTCATTTCCCCCATTTTTCTTTCTAGATAATAACTTTTGATACTTTTTTTCAATTTTATGAAAGACAATATATTTTTATATCCATATGATATATGTTAGTTGAGAATTTCATTTGAATATTGAAATTTCAATACTTAACAATATACAGAGAGAACTTTTAGAATGGTTTGGTAGAGCCATTTAAGACCATATCAGTCTTCATACCACAATTTTGACCAAATTAAAGTCAATAATAATTACTAGACACTTAACAAATGTAAAGTCCTGGCCCGGTGATGTGAAGTCAAAAAATAAGAAGATGTGATCCAGGGTCTTCAGGGTCTCATCCTACAGTGAAATATGTTTACATCTGGTCATGCATAAATAAGAAAAATGTATTTACCTATGTCAATCCAGTGGAAGGAGCATGGAAGAAAATAGCTTATAATTCTGGCTAGAATAGCTATTTCAAGAAAAAATTAAAAATTTGGATGTTCACTAGATTTATTGTGGTGATCATTCACAATATATACAAATATTGAATCATTATATTGTAAATCTGAAATGAATATAATTTATTTGTCACTTATATCAAAATTTAAAAAAAAAACATAAAAAAATTCAGGCTTTTTCACTTCTGAATTTTAATCTGCTCAGGAAGAACTGGATTATTAGGGCTTTGTTTTCTTTCTTTCTTTCTTTCTTTCTTTCTTTCTTTCTTTCTTTTTTCTTCCTATCTATCTATCTATCTATCATCTATCTATCTATCATCTATAACTATCTACCTATCATTATTTATCATTTATCTTCAAGTATATTAATTGACACTAATTATAGGTTAAGACAGAATAATAAGGTTAGGGTCCATCCTTCATTCTCCATAGGACAAAATGGCCTTCAAACTTATAACCTAATTGTTATGAAGTTGAAACTGTCTGGGTGAAAGGGGCCATAATTTTTTTATCTGGTGCACAAAACCATCCTGGTCTGGAGGATTCACAAATATCCTCTTTAGATGCTTTGTCGTTCCTTCTTCTTTCTTTTTTACCAGCTATATATGACAAAGACATATTCTCTACAGCTTGGAAGAGTGATTTAGTTTCTAAATCACCTTGTCTGCTGCAGATCTGTCTGTGTTCTGTTGTTAAGGCTGTTATACATATCCCATGGCCAAACATGGCAGCAGCAAATAGAACTGCCAAGCTGCCCTCACCCTGTACAGTAACATGGAGGCTCACAGGTTCTTTTCGGTTTCATAGATCTTACAGGGTTTGGAAAAAAGAAACTGTCTCTGAGAAGGCGAGGAATGAATTAGTGCATGGGCAAAGGAAATGCCTGTTATGAATGCATGGCCCTCAGAGGACTAAGCAATATTCAATCCTTGTCCTTAAGTAAGTCTTGTAAAAGTCAAAAGGCAATATAGTAAAACTCTAGAAACAAAGTCTTGGCCACCCATGCCATTCGCATTTCTCAGTGTTTCTACGAAGTAGTTTAGTGGCATCTATTAAGCTGACAAGGAGCAGGTTTTATTTTACCAGGCAGAAAAATTTTCTAAGGATATCAGCAATGAAACATGCATTGCAGAATTAAATAGCTTCAAATGAGCAGTTGGAGGGCAATGTAGAACACCTGGTAGACAGGTAAATCAATGTGTAAAGATGTATAAGGAATCTTAAGCATCTCTTCTACCAAGCGAATCCAAAACCTGGACTGGAACAAGAGCATAAGGACAAAACTCAGATATTTCCTGGACTGTGATGATAAGTATATTCAATTTTCTAAGCATGTACAATATACTATATATAGGACTAAGTACTGGTTACATTTATTGACACTATACATTATTCAGCATTTATAGGTGAGAATCTGTCAACTCTGAATTGTCCACATAAATAAAAGGGAAGCTTAGGCATTGATGATTTCACACAACTGACTTAGAAAATTGTACTTAATTTTAACTAGTATTTATTGAATGCTTACTTTGTTGAAGGCACAGTGCTTGGCCCATTAGGGTCTTTCTTCAGGGAGTAGGGTAAGACAAATTAATCCACTAGTAGTACCTTTACCAGTTCCAATGTAATGACTCATACAAAATAGATGCAAGGGAGGGAGAGAGGGAAAATTATAAGAGACCTCCAGGAAGAGGCACTAGTAGCATTTTGACAAATGTGGGGATGGAGGAGTGAACAAATGTTCCTGGGTGAGAGAATAATAGTAAAAGCAAGATTGGTAAGGTGGAAAGTGAAAAACGTGTTTGGGAAATCAGGAATGGGTGGCCTATGGAACATTTGCATGGCGATAGGAATTTAGTCTGGAAAGGAAGTTGGGCAATCTTTCGAGGAGCCTTATGTTTTAGGGAAAGAAATCCACTTAATGCTGCAAAACAGTGTTTCTCAACCTTGGCACTATGGGTATTTTGAAGCAGGTAATTCTTTGTTGTGAGGGGCTGACCTGTGCATCTGTTCTGTGCTCTGGCTTAGTGGCATTCTTCTCCTCCTTATTTCCCCACCTCTGGCAACCAAAAATGTCTGCAGACTTTCCCACATTCCCTGGAGAGCGAAATCACCCCAGTTGAAAACTGTTACTGTAGACAGTAGGAATCAGCTAAACCATCATATAATCAAATACATGCTTTTCCTTACCTTTCACATGCAATCCATCACCAAGTAATTGAAACTCTTCTCCTTAAATATCTTTTGAATCTATTCCTTGTATCACTATTGCTACTGACTCAGAAAAGACCTTCATCATTAGCACAGAGATCCCCGCAATAGCTTCTCACCATATCCCTGCCCCAGGCCTGTCACTTGCAACACATTTTTCATGTTCTTTCATACCATTTTTCAAAATGCAAAATGGTTATGTCATCACCCTGCATAAGGTGCTTCAAAAACTCTGCATTGCTTTCATGGTTGTGGCCCTTCCTACCTGTACAACCTCTCACTTCTTTCTTAGAACCACGTTTCAGTCAGATTAGACTACTGACAAGTCTTGGAAGTGTCACATTTTTTATATTGCCATGTTTTTGCACATGTATTCTTTCTGCCTGGAACTGCAGTCTCCCTGCTTAATGGCTAATGCTGATCCAATTAAAAATGCAGTTCACGTGTTTTCTCACTCAAGCATCAGAAAACCACTGTACTTTGTGCTATTCGCTGTCATAGTGATAATATTCTTCTGCAATTCTCTGTGTTTATTTTTGCCTCCTCTATTAGAAGGTACTTTTTTTTAATCCTCACTCAAGGGCATGCTGAGAGAGAGAGAGGAAGGGAGAGAGAGAGAGAGAGAGAGAGAGAGAGAGAGAGAGAGAGAGAGAGAGAGAGAAATATCAATGTGAGAAAGAAAAATTGATCCATACTCACCCTAACCAGGGATGGAACCCAAAACCTGAGCATGTGCCCTGACCAGGACTCGAACTGGCAATCCTTTGGTGCACAGGATGACACTCAACTGACTGAGCCACTCCGGCCAGGCTGGAATGTACTTTTCTTGAGGACAAAAATTAGTGTTATTGTTTTTGTATATCCACTGTAGAAATGTAATAAATAATTAAATTGGAAGGGAAGATTATGTGACTATGATGTAGATGCACTACTGTGGCAAATGATTGGAAGTGGGGAGATACATTTGAGGCTAATATCCTACATAATAAAAGACTAATATGCAAATCGACCGAACGGTGGAACTACCAGTTGCTATGATGCGCACTGACCACCAGGGGGCAGACGCTTAATGCAAAAGCTGCTCTCTGGTGGTCAGTGCGCTCCCACAGGGGGAACGTCTCTTAGCCAGAAGCTGAGCTTACGGCTGGCGAGTGGCAGTGGCGGGAGCCTCTCCTGCTTCTGCGGCAGTGCTAAGGATGTCCGACTACCAGCTTAGGCCTGCTTCCCATGGGGAGTGGGGCTAAGCCATCAGTCAGACATCCCCCTAGGGCTCCGGGACTGCTAGAGGGCGCAGGCCGGGCTGAGGGATCCCCCTGAGTGCATGAATTTCATGCACCGGGTCTCTAGTTATAATATAAGAAAAAGATGATGTGAATCTGAACCAGAGTACAGGGAAAGCAAAATGAAAGGAGGTAGGTGTTGGGAAGTTATTTAACAGATAGATATTTAACTAAGATTAGAAATATAAAATAAGGAAAAAGTGGAAATAAGAGGACAAACGATGTTTCGCTTTTTGGTTGTAGGTTGAGCTATCAGTCCATTTTAATAAGTCCATTCTGACAAAAGGCCCAGCTGGCAAATGGAAAAAGCAGCCTGAAGTTAGAATGAATAGCAGTGTAGACTGGGGAGTCACTGGGTAGAGTAAATGAAAATGCAAAGAAAGTTTGAAAGGATAAAGAATAGACAGGGTCAATACCTGAAGATTGTCAAATACCAAGTTTATGGGCAAGAGAGAAAAAAAAGAACAAATGAATTAACAAACCAGTCATGTTATTAGGTGAGAAAACAGAATGGTAAATATCAGTATCATCACTCTGACTCACCTTGACTAAAATGGAGTTGTGAAATTGCTAGTGGTAATTCTCATCAACTAATAGAAAATATTAGAAACCAGATCCCATTGTCAGATGTAGCCAGTGATGTGTATATGAATTATTGGATCATTATAGGTTTGCCAGCTAAAATATAGGGCATCCAGTCAAATTTGATTTCAGATAAACAATGAATAATTTTTAATGTAAGCATGCCCCATGCAATATTTGGGACATATTTATTCTAAAAATAATTTATCATTTATCTAAAATTCAAATTTAACTGGGTGTCCTATATTTTATTTGCTAAATCTGGCAACACTAGTCATTGCCACTTTTAGACACTGTCTGTCTATTTCCTAAAAGAAAAGCAATGTAGTTTTGACTAAGGGTTATTGGAAACCAATAAATGCTCTAAGGAGTTGGCCTTCCATAGGAGACTTGCACATAAGGGCTTGCTGGCCTTTGGGATATATAAGCTCTTTTCAGAATTAGAAGACTCTACCAACCCCTGACAGCTGCTTAAATTACAGGGACTCATTAGTATTTACATTTTCTAAAGGGATTCTATTTCTATCTACAAGTAAAAATTTAATCTGCCAGCTATATGATTATATCTGGCTTCACTTAGAACAGTGGTCTTTAACCTAAGACCCTTGGAACTCTGTAGGGTTCTACAAAGGCTTGTAATCTTGTGCAATTGTTTTCTGAGAAAGAATGCATAATTTTTGTAGATTTTTAAAAGGACTCAGAATTCTAAAAAGGTTAAGACTCATTTTCTTATAGAGAACACCCTTTACAGAGAAATCTTTGCTTCTACACTTATCAATTATCAGAAGATTCTTTGACCACAGACACAAAGGAAATGTCTGACTGTGGTTGGAAAAAAAATCCAACATGATTAAAGTACTAGCTAAAAAATAAGCCCTAGGTTTTCTATCTTAAAAAAAAGAAAGAAAGAAAAGAACAGGGGAAAAAAAAAGATAAGTGAGATGCTGAATTTTCTGGAAACAATTTCAGCATCTGTAAAAGGTCTATACTGTTTTTGAATGCTGGCTACTTCCACGTCTGACATGTGCCACCTTAATCAACACTTTGGTGTGGGTATAATGGAAAACATGTTTTCTCTGCCATAACTAGCATAAGTTTCTGACATCAGCCAAATGGGACAGACAGTCTGAGTCCTGTGATAGACAGGCCTTCTGAGAGCTAAATAGAGGACACCCTGCCCATGAAAGATAGCCTTTAGAGATACCTTAGCCTCCAAGTGGAAAACCCTCTCTTGGAATAGAGATATTTGGCACAACTTTTCCCAGAAACGATGCCAGAGATCCTTAATACTAGAGGAAGTCCTCATAATCACAAACTCTACTGGTTGGTCTACTGACACAAGTGCTTGGTGCTTGTCCATCTAATCAGACTTGAGCATGGAAGCAGCCCAAGGTTTTCTCAGTGTTTATATTATTTCAATGGCACTTCCTTTGATTTACCTAAGGGATGTTTTGTTTTAATTAAAGTTTATGACCAAAGACGGGCTGAAAAAGTATTAAAGTGGATGTACGTTGTTTATGGGTTTTGAATACAATTATATCAACCATAAAAATAGACCAAACAATTTTGCTTGTCTGCCAGAAATCAATTCTTGATCATGAGATTTCAGGTCTTCATTTTGTTTTCATTTAAAGTAATAAAAGGTGTTTGCTGATCATTAACTGGGGAAAACTGTAAAGTCCATAAATCTGGAAACTAACATTTATTAAGTTTCAATGGGGAATGTAGTAAGGAGATCTGATGTTGGTTAAATTATGGATTCTTTCCAGTTAGTTGGCTCTCCCTCCAAAGCAAATGTACTAAAAATAAAATGACTTCCTTTTTGATGTCAATTATAAAGTGTGTATTTTTTCTTCTCTTTTTGTCTTTTAGGTTTTGATAAGATTTGGCAAGATAGTTGCTTATGAACCTATCTGACACCTGCCTCAGAAATCATGCCAACTGTCAGAAGGTCACGATCCATTTCCTTCACACTCTCTATGCTTTTATGTATCAGATTCTTAAATTAGAAGCAAGAGAAATAATGTGCTGGGTCATCCATCCTCACTGAGGATTTAATTAAAACCAAACAACCTCTCCTGAGGCAGAATATTAGATTAAAATGGCTTCCAAAATATAACCATTGGTTTATTGGCAGGCCATCCTAATTCCTTGATACAGAACTTTGACTCTAAGAACAGAATTTCTAACTTCTGGGGCTTCCCCTGTGTTTGCAAAGTTATCAAGAAACATAATAGTTAGGGGCCCTGCTTCAAGATTAGTGAATAACGTGGACTCAGATCTAGAGCTGCTGTATGTGCTCCTTACATTCCACAAAGAGAGCAGCATGAATCAGAACATGGTCTAAAGTTCCTCCTTGGGCACCAACATGCTTCAAAGAAGACATCGACATAGTGACAATATTGCTGTTTTATTTAATACTAGAGGCCTGATGCACGAAATTCGTGCAAGAGTAGGCCTTCCTTCCCCTGGCTGCTGGCACCGGCTTCCCTCTGGCACCTGGACCCGGGTTTCATCCAGAAGGTTGTCCAGAAGGATGTCTGGTCTAATTAGCATATTATGCTTTTATTATTATAGATATGCCTTGCTTCAGGCATTTCTACTCCCCAAAATGAGTTTTTAAGATGGGACTGAGGAACCAGAGGTATTATTTGTGAATTTATAAATTGTATGATGAAGATTTAATAAAACATTGAAGTTCTCATTTTAACTGAGAACAGGAAGTTTGATGTACAAGAGCTGAATTCCATTTCTGGTTTCATTTTTCATTATTGTATGTCCTTTGTCAAGCCACTGACAACTATGAAGCAAGGATACTAACACTCTGCAGGAGAAAGAAGCTGAGGGCAGCTTCCTTGGAGAAATACTAGGTTCATTTTGTGGACACAGTGCTAAGGGCTGTACCAGGTTAAAGACTGGCTCACACAGGAATGTGGCCCTTTTAGATCCCCTCACCCTGTCCCATGAGGTTAGATAAGTTCCCTTTTGGGGAACAGGCCATCTTTCATATTACCACCTGGCTGCTGAAGTGAGAGCGACATGGAAGAGGTTCCCAAGCAGCCACTGGGATCGGGGAAGCTACTCTCTTGCTTTTGTGATTTCTACTACTTCCTATGGCACATGCATTCTAGATTGGCCTTTCCTCCATGGTAAAATCTGATATGCAGGCTTTGGGGGGCAGGAGGCAATATATACCTTTAGAATTGCTTTGACTTTACTCTTCTCTGCTAGATCAAAACAAGTCTTCCTCATGGCCTACACCAGAAGGCTGGGGTCCATGCCAATGTTGGCCTCAAAGCCCCAGAGAGAAATAAATTGCTTTTTGTCCCATTGGGCTTCTTTCTTTCTTTCTTTCTTTCTTTCTTTCTTTCTTTCTTTCTTTCTTTCTTTCTTTCTTTCTTTCTTTCTTCTTTCTTTCTTTCTTTTTTAGTTTGGTCTAGGACAGGATTTAGGTATTTAAAGTCTTATTTCCTGGCCATTTATCTCTCAATAGCTAAGTACTGGCATTCTATTTTGACTTGATTTTCACTTATCTCACAAGGTGGATTACAAGATTAGTTGAAATAATATTTGTCAAAATACATGCTTCAGGCCCTATAAATAATTCTACAAATATTTGTTTTTTGTGATTATTTATTGCAGGCACGTTGTACAGGTGTATTTCTGCCTCTTATTATTTATTACAGTATATAGTATGAAGGAACTGACATTTTTATTAGTTACAGGTCAGTTCTCCAGCTTCTTCCTTCTCTCTACTGTGTTCATGTTTTCCATCTTACTTTGTTCTGCTTCTGTGCAGTCCGTGTATATATTTCATGGACTTTCAGATTCTCTTTGCACGGACTAGTTATTATGTTTCGGGGGCTTCGTGGACCCCACTACGAAAAAGGTCTGAGGACTACAGTTTTTGCTCTTGTTCTCTGAAGTATGATAATGTCTTTTCACGCTCTCTTTTCAATGTCTTTGTTCTTTTCACATTGCTGCCTAGGGTGCAGCTGTCTGATCCAGTCTTGTTTCTGCTGTTTAAACTCAGCCTGCCCTCTCTACACCACATGTTTCCGGGGAGATAAAAGCCAACTGGGGGCAATGTCAGGGACTTAGCACAGCCTTCCTTCTTCTCTCTCGTTGGCTGTCTCTGCTGTCATCTCCATGCCACAACTTTCATTAGCTACCTGATTCCCTCAGTTTGGGGTCTCATTCTCACTTTATAGGGTTGGGAGTTGCAGAGCCTTCACCTGTTGGGCCAACCTCTAATCTCCCATTCGCTCCCCATTTAACAGTAAAGAACTCATCACATTTGAAAATTATACCCATCCTTCAAGGACCAGTTAAAAACTCACCTGCGTGTCAATATCAATGTCTTTCTCTGCCCTCTCTTGGTATCTTGCTTGCATCTCCTTATGCCACCTACCACTGTTTTCCTTGTGTTCATGTCTGGCTTAGTCTTTCCCACTGGATTGTGGGCTTCTGAAGGGGTGGCTTCACCTTACCCATCTTTGTATAATTCGGACCACCCCTGTCATCCTTTGTGTATGAATAGCCAGGTGGGTAGGGCTGTATGGAGTTGGTTTGTATTGAAATGCTCTTTCCTGACTTTACGTACACACCACTGCCTCTCTCTGGAAGGCCCTTCAATTTCCCTCTGTCTACTTACTGCTTACTCATCTCCCTCTTTCCACCGAAAGGCTGCTTCCCCTGGACCAGGTCCTTAAGAAAGCTCTGTTAGCCCATGTATTTACCTTTAGGTAAGCTTCAGCGCACTCAGATTATTTGCTCCATCTCTATTTTCTCTTCTGGATAATCAGCTCCATGTTGACAGGCCGGGCATGCCTGTCTTGTTTAACCCTTTATACCTCAAATTGGTTGATTGATTGAGATAAACTCACCCTTTACTCCCTTAGGAGCTATCAAAGTGTGAAGCTAAAATCCAGTGAGGAAGATTTGTATCCCAGTTCTGTCACTAATAAATTGGACCCCCTTAACCTCTCTGTTCCTCAAATTCCTCAGGCTTAACATGGGGATTATAACAGGGTCTACACTGAGGGATGTGGTCAGGATTAAAAGAAATAATCTGGATTGCTTGGCACAGTCCTTTGCACATGGAGGCATTCAATAAACATTCACTATTGTCACCATGCAGCTATCCTTATGGAAGGGAGAACAGAGGCAGATAATATGTAAAATTACTGAAATCTCTGTAGCTCTGGCATTTCATCTTCCAAACCAAGCTGAGGAGCCACTCAGAAGTGTATGTATTCATTTACATGTGCCAACCTTCACTCCTGGGAGGGTCAGTATTCCCATGAGCTGCCTCCCTGGGATTGGGGCCTTGTGCGTGTGGTGGTGGGGGGAGGGGTGTAGCAGGAGGCTCCTCCCTAAGACTGGAGTCCTATAATAGAGACACTGAGTGTCCCCACTTCTTTGTGCCCTCCCTCTGAGATCAGGCCTCTCTCAGGAAGCATGAACTAAAATGGGCCAATCAGCGCCTCCTGGATTCCCCAGAGCCCATGCAGCAGCATCTTTGAGCATAAGATTCTCTCCTGTAGTGCTTTCCAAGAACTTTCGTTTATACTGGGTTATTTCATAGCTGCAGCCAACACCAGTGCTCTTCTTTTTCTTCATTTTCTTGACATTTTACCCAGTCAATTATGAAGTAAATTACTCTTTGCTCTCAAAATGGCATGGGTTTCTTTCTTTTGAACAAACTTATGAAAATGTCAGAAGTTGTTAAAGGAAGTGAAGAAAGAAAAAGCCACAGAGGAGAAATGTGGCTTTTATGTGTAATTGACATACAGACTGACTTTTAGCCCTAGTGACTTGAAATTGTGTGCTATAAGGACAAGGGGGGTTCTAAGTTAATTATTCACACACCTTTTCTCATTGGGTCCATATAATGGCCTGTGAGGGAGAAGGGCAATTACTCTTAGACCTGTGTTGGAGATGAGGAACCTGTGACTCAATGACTCACTCAAGGTTGTAAGCTTTAAATTTTCAGGGTCCCTGATTCCTAGCCTTAGCCCCACCATTTACCAGTTCTATGCTGTGGGGAAGATGTTTTTGTCTTAGTTTTTTCATCTGTAAAAGTCAGGATAACCCTTCCATCTCAGGGTTCCTGTTAGGGTTAATTTGGTTCTTTAAAAACTGTGCCTAGCACATGGCAAGTGGTAAGTACCGGCTATTAATATTATACTGTAAAATAATATAGTGAGGTTTCAATGGTATAATCTATGCTAAACCCTTAGAACATTTCCTAGCAAAAAAAGCAGCATTGAAGTGCTTGGATTACTTTTCATATTATTTTTGTGTTTATTCTATTTGGTCATGGTGATTAAATGTATAATCAAATGAGTCATTGGTTGCGACTGGAAGACTGAGTTCCTCCCTCACTAGAATACTGATGACAGCACTCGAAGTGCTTGTTAACATCCTTACTATCCTGTATGTTCAAATAACCTGCTGTGTGCAGATTAAAGACATTAAAAACTCATCAGGTAGATAAACTGATCAAAGGTATTTGGCCATGAATGCTCTTTACAGTTTAACAACTGCCATAAAGAAGTAACAGTGTTTATTCTCTTCTATCATTGCTAGGTATTGTTTTATATGTGGAAGTTTTAGACAGTACTTGGGGACATATGAGGTGAGAGGCAGCTGGTGAAAGCAGACTGTGCTTGGCAACACTGCTTTCAACCTATAGCCTTCTCTGCCCCGCTGTTATACAACCCTGAGCTTTAGCCGCGCATATCCTGACACTGGGCTTGCGCAGGAAATACAATGTTTTAAACCAAATGAAATTATTGACAGCAATATTAAATGAGCCTTTTAACTTTGCTCATTATAAACATTCAAATTTTAAGAAACTGATTTTATAGAAGGCTGCAAAGGCTGCCTAGTAACAATTTTTTTTTTCCCGGATTTGAGTTAGGTGGCAGAGTTTGAGCTCTTTGCCTTTTGAATATCAAGTAGATATTCTGATAGGTCAATATACACACAGGAAAAGTTTCTGACTGTCAGGCTTTGCTTTCAGTATTTCAGAAAGAAATTTGAAAAGCCTCATTGTCCTTGCTTGAGATGTGAGGTATGAATAACCAGCAAAATAACTTACTTCACCAGGTCTTGCTGCCCAGCTCAAACATGAATAGTAATTTTGAATATGTCCAGCAAACTTAAGCTGCTTGGGTGAGCAAATGGATTTAGCTGAAAATTTGGGTGTGCAGTTATAATATCCTCTGCCTCTCTGGGCCTAAACTGTCTGTCTTCAATTCCCAGGTTTGAAGAACACAAATTATTATCAGGTCCAGGTCTGCAGTAAAGCTGGAGAAGAGAACTTTCTGGCCTATGACATTGTAAGTAGTCTAGATTTGGGTCTGAAATCTCTAGTGCGGTTGTCGATACAAGCCAAAGCCTTCAGGCAATTGTCTAAGCACAAGCTCTCTTTGTGGTATGTGGACACTATACCCAATACTGTGTCACCATATTTACAGGGCATCTTCAGTGTCTTCAACGATGTTCAGTGTCAGCCTATTTGTCTGAGAATCCAGCTATTGAGTGGAAGTTTACATTGGTCTTCTCCCCAAGGGCTTTCAGAGTAGTCAGTATAAAGTCCGGAAAAAAATGAAGGGTAGATTGTTCTTAGCATGCAGGAAGGAAGTTGTCAGGCGGAAAGAGGATATGGGTCTGTTTGCATGCGAGGGTCAGTATTTGCTGGCTAGATGTTTCCGCTGTGTCCACACGACAAGAAAATCCTCAGTTTCCTGTGCTGGACAAATAGCAGGAAAGGGTGTGAAGGTTATTGAATGACATTATCATGTTATAGCCTCATGGGTGAGGAAAGCCTGCTTATCAAAACTGATAGCAGTGCCGGGCTTGTTTGGGGAGGGGACCCAAGGTGCTGGAGTCACTTGGGGCGTTCTTCCTCTTGGGAGCTTGGGATCATTTGGCTTTTGCAGACCTGACATTCTTTCTCTCAGATAGAAGGGATTGTTCTCATTCATTGGAAAACTACTATCAGTTTCATTACTTGCCATCTTTCATCCCACAAACCGTTCAGGTGCAAAGAAAAGAAGAAATGCTCTGCCTGGTTGCTAAAGTAGAAAAGAGCAAGACCTGAAACTTGCACCCCACCCCGCAGACCTTCTCCTTATGTCTAGTCACAGATGCTCAAGTGTACGCAACTTCACTCAAGTGTTGATTTTATTTAGTGCAAAGCCCATTTTCAGTACCTGCCCGTGCATCCACTTAAATGAGCCTCAGGGTTAAAAGTATAATTCACTCTGCTACTTTAAAGGTTCCAGGTGTAAAAGTTGTTTTTTAATTGCTAACGCTTCCATTGGAAAAATACACAGGTAATGTCTATACTTCTGACCTGTGAGTCTATTTAGGAGTATAATTGGGCACCTATTAATTTGTCCTACAATTAATTAGTGTTTACCACTTTTAAAAATTATTACACCCCCATATCAAGAACTTTGATAATTAATACTTTTAGTTGCTTTCTTATCAACAACTTACTTTTTATAACAGTTTTAAAATTATTATTTAAAAATTATTGTTGAAAATCTTCAAAATTGTAAAATACTATAAGCAAAACAAATTGGTTAGAGTGAGAATATTTGAGTTTTAATGAAAGTTATTGTTTTTTTCCATTCAAATCCAACCACAAACTCTCTGATATCCAAGCAGAAATATTGAAGTCCAATAAAAAAGGAAAGAATCAGGACCTATTTTCAAGGAGAAATCTTGTACTAAAAATAAATAATGGCCATGGCTAGTGTGGCTCATTTAGCTGATCATCATCCCATGTACCCAGAGGTCGCTGGTTCTATTCCCAGTCAGGGCATATGCCTGGGTTGCAGGCTTGATCCCCAGAATGGGGCATGCAGAAGGCAGCCTATCAATGTTTCTTGCTCTTCAAAGTTTCTATCTCTCTCTTCCTCTTCCTTCTCCTCACTCTAAAATTAATAAAAATATGAAAAAATAAATAATGGGTACACATCAAAGATACTAGAATTGAATCTTTAAAGGAAATAATGAAATGGCTAACAGAAAACATTGCAGAATATTAAATGCTGATAGAAGAGATTTTAAAAAATCTCTTTTTTGAAAGAGATTCTTTGAAAAATATGCTGTCTTTAATGACATCCTGGGTATGAGGGTTGATATTTATCTTGAAGATAGGAAATCATTTATTCTCTTCTGTTAACTGAGAAGCACCCTTTCCTCATACAGATTTATGAAGTAAAACATTCTACCTGAACTACAAGTACTTCCAATACATTCACAGCCAGGTTATACAGGTTTTAAAATTTACAGCATGAAGAACAAATCATGATTGTAAATAGCTGTTTAAGATCAAATTACCTCCATTAAGTACCAAATTTCTCCATTTCACCACTGAAAAGTTATGTTTTCAATAGGTACTACTGATAAAAAAATAATCACAATGTTATGTATGGTTATTTGTATGTACTCTAAACTTAATCAGTTAAAGCCGTGGTCGGCAAACTGCGGCTCCCGAGCCACGTGTGGCTCTTTGGCCCCTTGAATGTGGCTCTTCCACAAAATACCATGGCCTGGGCGAGTCTATTTTGAAGAAGTGGCATTAGAAGAAGTTTAAATTTAAAAAAATTGGCTCTCAAAAGAAATTTCAATCGTGGTACTGTTGATATTTGGCTCTGTTGACTAATGAGTTTGCCGACCACTGAGTTAAAGCAACCAAACGTCCAATAAATATCTTGAGATTGCTCATTCTAATTTTGTTGATTTTCTTATTTGAGGAAACAGCCCAGTTCATGCCTTTAGAAAGTCCGTGAGATATTTCTGGAGCTTATGTCTTTTTACAGACATACTGGGTTACAGAAAACTCAACTCACTGAAATACGGTGTGCTGTGGCTATACGCTGCTCTGCATGTGTAGGTCTGCGGGAGTTCTGGGAAGGTGATGAAGACGCGGCATAAGGTGCTGTAGGAGGAAAGGGCCTTCACTGTCTGAGGTGTGTGTGAGCACTCAATACCTGGATCCAGAGGTGGCGTAGGGTTTCTTACTCAGAGTCACTGTCATCCAGTTTTTGTTTGTTTGGCTTGATTTCCAACCTTCCAGGGTCTTTCCACTTCACACATTTTCGATACTTACTGCGCTGAGAGCTCTGACCATGTCAACTCTGCTTTTCACAGGCCCCCGGAGGCTGCTTCTCACTGGTTAGCTGGGCTGCTGACTGCTGCCTTCAAAGCTCCCTAACACTGTTCCCGCATTGCCTACCTGTCCTTCTCTCCTAAAGTCACAGCAATCTGTGGTGTGAAATGGCTAAAAGGCCTCGGGGGAAGAAGGCTCCGGCTGTGCACTTCTTATTACCTGGCCACTCTGCCCTGCTTGTGTTCACCTATTCCCCAGGGAGCCGCAAGCTGAACAAGGAGTTGTGAGTCAGAGCTTGCTTGGGCTATGGGCCTTCCTGTGATCTGAACCTCTGTACACAAGTACTAGGAATATATATGTTCGATAGACATTTTCAAAAGCAATTTTTCTCTTTTTTAACTTTAATGTCTTCCCATATTGCATTCATCTGCATAACAGTAAACACATGCACCGACAGAAAGTTGCAGGCAGGGATATTTATTTATAACAGATGGCACGAAGCAGGAGCATGATGAATGGGCCTGTGGCTCCTGAACTAGCAGGCCCATAAATAAAGTATCCTCAAAGCTACTTTGGGGATCTTGCTTGCTCAGAAGGAAGAAAGGAAAGATGATGCTCACAATTTTGTTGCCTTATATAATATAATCCCAAACATGTGCAATTTAACCGCATGAAACCATAATTTTATAATAACTTTTTGTCCAAAAATTCTGTTCATAGGTAGCTTTTCAGACTCGTGACATAATTATAGCAATAACAGTTTCCTTCCTTTATTCCTTTTATGTTTATTGGTCAAATTTCTCAATACGTTTTAAAAAGCATATAATTGCAAGTTGATAATGGTTTAGAAAATACACAGACCAATAACATTTACATAACCCTTTGCTTAAAAACTTATGTATGAGATTATTCCAAAGAATACAGTTGTCAAAGACACAAAAATTGTTCCTTGAATTTTGAATAATTATGCTGATTTATCAATATACAAGGTACACTACGAGAAAAAATATAAAGGACAAATTCAGCAGACCTATGAATGCTAATTATTAATTTTAAGGATTCAGTGTTTAAAATTTGAATTTTTTACCAACTTTGGGGTTTCATTGACCTTGTAATTATTTTTAATGTCTTGAGGTTGAAATGTAACAGTTTATTAATTCTGACATACATGTTGTAAACCAAATATTTACTTAGAATTATATGTATACTAGGGGCCCAGTGCATGAATTCATGCACCTTGAAAGAAACTGTGGGCCGTGAGGCTGCAGTGGGCACAGGGATGGGTCTCGGCCCATCCTCTGCATCCCTGCCGCGGCCCCCAGTTCCCTGTCTGCCAGCAGCCCCGCTCCCACAGCCACCGCTTCCATGTGCTGATGGTGCTGGCCCTGCTCGCACCCCCTTATGGCACGGAGTGATTGGGGCTGGCACCAGCAGCGGGTGCAAGCGGGACTGGTGCTGTCAGCAGGTGTGAGTGGTGGCTTCTGCCTTGATTGCCCCTCAGGAGCAGGAGGAGGTGGAGAAACTCTCAGGGGCAATTGCACTGGCAGCCGCCACTCACACCTGCTGACGGCACCAAGTGATTGGGGCCAGTGCCGGGCGCCAGCAGAGAGTGCAAGCAGGGCCGGCGCCAGCCCCAGGTGCGAGTGCCAGGCGGGACCATGGTGCATGGGAGCAAAGAATTTTCAGTAACCGCAGAGGCTCGCCCCAATGACAGCAACCGGCCCTCTGCCTTGGTCTGGCACCCCCACTCACCTGCTCCACCATACTGTCGTGCTGACACCTGCCATGTTCCACTCTCTGCCGCCGCTTCTGACACCCGCCATGTTCCACGTGTGCCCCCTGGTGGTCAGCGCACATCATAGCAACTGGTTGTTTGGTTGTTCCACCATTCGGTCTATTTGCATATTAGGGTTTTATAGATATAGATGTGCATATGTGTGTGTGAGATATACATGTATTACATATATACAGGAGGCCTGGTGCATGAAATTTGTGCACGGGGGGTGGGGAGGGTGTCCCTCAGCCCAGCCTGCACCCTCTCCAATCTAGGACCCCTTGAGGGATGTCCAACTGCCCGTTTAGGCCCGATCCCACCAAGGCAGTCGGACATCCCTCTTACAATCCAAGACTGCTGGCTCCCAACCACTCACCTGCCTGCCTGCCTGATTGCCCCTAACTGCTTTTGCCTGCCAGCCTGATCACCCCCTAACTGTAGGTATTTCTCTCTTTCCGTATCCAGCGCGGCTAGAGAGCGGGTCCAGTTCCTGAGTAGGGGCGGCTGGGGATTGAGAAATAAAAGAAAGAAAGAGACAAGACACAAAATAGAAGGAAAAAGCTGGGAACTGGGTGGGACCACTGCTCTTTTCTGCTGGAGAGACAATGACCCAAAGCTGATACAGCGCTTTTATTTTATACCCCCAAATACCAGGAAGTTTCATCAAATGGTCAAGACAAAGGAGATTATTTGCATTCTTGAGTAGGCCCGAGTATTTCTGGTGCTTGACTGGCTTTACATATCAAAACTCACTCCTTGACACCCAGGCAAAGGTAAGAGTCAGTGCTGATAACACATCTGCCTTTTTTGGTAAATGTGTATCCAAGACGTGGCTTTGCCTGTCACCTTGGGTTCAGCTGACAATAATTAAAGAAATGCCCATGTGCCTTCTCAGGCGCTGTCTACACCTAACCACTCCCCTGCCAGCCTGATTGACACCTAATTGCTCCCCTGCCAGCCTTATTGCCCCTAACTGCCCTCCTCTGCCAGCCCAGTCACACCTAACTGCCCTCCCCTGCTGGCCTGGTCCCCCCCAACTGCCCTCCCCTGCTGGCCTGGTCCCCCCCAACTGCCCTCCCCTGCTGGCCTGGTCCCCCCCAACTGCCCTCCCCTGCCAGCCATCTTGTGGTGGCCATCTTGTGTCCAGATGGGAGCGGCCATATTTGGCCACATGGGGGCGGCCATCTTGTGTGTTGGAGTGATGGTCCTTTATTATATAGGATATTGGAAAAACAATCACTGTTATTTTGATGATGAAAAAAAGCAACTTATATAGGAAAGCCTTAATCAGGGAAGAAATAATTTCACTTTTTAGACATATAATCTGGACTTAAACTGTGCATCATAAACAGAGAATATTTACTGTTGTGTTTGAATTGGCAATTCCTTAAGTGAAACAAGTAATTTGACTCCATATCAAACTTGCTATTTGGCTTCTTTTTCTTTGGTGAGGAGACAGAACATCAGAGGCTCACCATCTTTATAAATATAAACCTATCTTTTTCACCCCCTAAAATTTCTGTTTCACTTTAACTAAAATATACTAACATCCTGGTGGTGCACCTGTCCCCACAATCACTAAGTCAAATTGTTATAAGCCCTTTTCCAATTTTTCTCAACAGCTAGAGACAAAAGTCAAGGACAGTATAACCCAGCGAAACAATTGAAGAGGAAGAGCAGGGTTATTGCAGCACAGAAAGTTGAAGGCAATGATTATAAAGGTTTGCTTATTTGTTTACTGGACAAATATTTGTTGAATACTTCCAACGTTAGGTAAAGTATGCTAGGTGCACTCAATACAAAGAGGCACAGGAAATCTTGTTGGGAGACAGACAGAGAACTCTAATAGAATGTGGCAAAGAGGTGCGATAAATTGTTGAAATGCTACTTTGGGGCAGAGAGCAACACCCAGTCTGGCTCACTGGGCAGGGTGCAAGGAAGATGTCCTCTCTTTCCAAGGGACTAAAATGTGGCTAACTGCCTCTTATGGATGTTTCTTGAAATTGTTTTTCAAAATTATTTGCACTTTGAATTGAATTTTATTGTACATAAGAACTATTTGTGATATGTTTTTGGAACTAATAGTTTAAAAAATTCTTGAGGGTACTTTAATAAGACTAGGGCTTTTATGAGAATCCTTTATAAAACATGTAGCATACTGACAGCACATAATAAGTGCTATAAATCTAAGATATTATTATTAATATAATTGTTGTCACTATTTCTCTAATACTACTTAGTCTACTGCACAAGTTTGCAGTTAGAAACAATGAGGTATTAGTAGAGGGGAAAGTGCCTCTATAAAACTTTGTAAAATAAGAGTCATTTTTTAATTATTAGGGGTGCAGTCATCTATAAGAACCAGACTAAACAATAGCTTCAAAAAAAGGTGTCTGTTAGGGTTTTTTGGCCTTGCATGTGATGAAAATTACAAAGGGTTGCTTCTAGCAATGAAGTATCATCTTTATAATACCAGGGCTCATGTGTCAGAGTTCTCTTCATCTTTTTCTTACTGTGTTGACTCATTGGTATAAGGATGGCTATTGAACCTTCAAGCATCTTGTGCATTGCAATCAGGAAAAAGGGGAAAACAGTACTTTGTGATGTCCTGCCTTTTTTATTGGAAGGGAAGCCTTTTGAGCAGAATTCTGCCTACCTCTCATTGTATCACATGGCTGCCACCTTAGAAGAGAAGCTGGAGAAATGGAATATTCCACTTTCCAAATGGTAGAACAGAGGAAGGCAAGGAAGAAACTTTTTTTGGGAATAAGTTTTGGATGAATAAACCTACTTTGTCTAACATGTTATAATTAATATTATGATTATAAAAAAATCCCAGTTGACCTTTTTATACTCATGACTCAAGTCTAATGTCTGGGTTAATTGCATTAATTCTCTATGAATCTTTCCTTTATATTTGTGAAAACTTTGTTAGATCAATTAACCTGAATCTTGGATAAACTGTAATATTTTTATATACTTTATTTTTAAAGAAAATATGTTAATAAAATGAACATATATTTTTCGTAAAAGAATCTTGGAGTATGATCATTCATTACATGCAGCATTTATGGGACTCTGTCATCACTTCTTAATCTGCAACTCTATAATATATTGCTGATATTCACCTTGATAGCCTCAAGTCTTTACCAAATCCTGATTAATGGAAACAGTGCATTCAATTCTTTTGAAATGGGAGCTCCAAAATCCAATATCCATGGTTACTTTTGAAAGGGGATTTTTGGACTGGAACCGGATTCTTTGTCCGCCGGAATCGAAGAATGAATCCACAGACAGAAGATGGTATAGCAAAGGTGGAAATTTATTAAAGAACAAGTACAGACTCCCACATAGGGAGGGGGAAGAGTTCCACAGGGGAGGGTGAAAGGGTCCCACTGAGTTCCTTTTTCCTATGGCTTATAAAGGCTGCAGATCCTGGTGCCTTGATATCCCCTCTGATGGGTCACTATTCCCTTAGACTGGTTACTATAGTAACTCCTGGGCTCACAGGTCAAACCTCACATGGGACATGTGAAGTTCTTCCCCTCCCCTTCCTTATTGTTTTCCTATTCCCTTTGGGCTTTCTTCTTCTCCTTCTGGATGAAGGGCTTCCTTCTCTCTATTTTGTAAATATAGACCTTTGCTGTTCCCAGCTCCCTCATTCTATAGAAATGTACCTGTTGCAGCTTTTCAGTTTCCCTATTCTATGGAAATATACCTTCTGCTGCTCTGCAGCCCTATGCTTCCTCCACGGTCCCCTTAATTTCCAAAATTTCCTAAAACCTATCTTTTTCACACTCTAAAATTTCTGTTTCACTTTAACTATATTTTACTTGCTAAACAGCAAAGTCCCAAAAGCACATTTTGAATATTTAAAAATTTTAATTTTCTTCTTAATTTTTATTGTTGACACTATTATAGATGTCCGCAGGGATTAGTCAAAGAACATATATACATAACCCATAGACACAGACAATAGTGATGGCCAGAGGGAAGCAGGTGGTGAATAGTTTTTAAACAATAAAAATGTGTTTGTGCTGTTTCTCAATCCCTCTCACCCCCAAGTTAAACATATATGAATGAAAAAATGAAGTTAATTACGGCTCATGCTAATTGCCTAATGTTGATGGTTAATGGAAGTTTCATGCATTTTAGTTTACATTTGACAATAATATTTTGCCCAGTAAGTCACTTCATGTGTGTAGGTGTTCTCCCCATAGCTAGATTATAAACTCTGTGATTTCTCTCTCTTCAGTTTTTCCCCAAAATCCTAGACTGATGATCCTACCCCTCCTAAGAATTGCACATGTTTCTTGCTCTTTGAGTTTTTTCATTGTTTTACAGTACTTTAGCTCAAGGTTTCCTTAGTATAGAAATAGCCAAGATAGAAAAGTGCCAAGGGTTCCAGAATACATTTTTCCTGGGAAAAGCAAGTTGGAGCTTTTATTTATTTTGCTCAACCTCATTTGCATTCCATCCCACAAGAAAATAGCATAGTTTGTTTGTATAGACAATTGCCATTTATAAATATTTAGCAGCGTCTCATTTTCCCTAGGCCATAAAAGAGGGAATTAGGGTGATTAGATATTCACGACTAACTAGCCTAAGGGATAGGATTTATTGACAAAGACTCAAGTCAATGCATTGAAACTTATTCTCTTTTATCCCTTCAGCATATTTCTCTCTTATCAGGAGCTAAACAAAAATTCTCAAAAGAACAGCATCACTGTAGCATCTTTTAATCAGAAGGTATGTTATTTTTCTCTCTAGTTATATGTGCCTCTGTTACTAAGAAACTAAAGTCAAAACTTTTCAGGAAATGTTCAAATATCCAATATAGATAACTAGTTTTTTTTCTTTGCCTCAGACTTTGGAAATCTATTCAAGACTATGAGAACTAGCCTCAAGTGGATCTTCCAATTTGTAAAGTCAGCAATCAAACCCAGGTAACTTGGGGCCTCCCAAGGGATGGAATTAAATTTGTAATATGGTGATCATCTGGGCAAAAAGGGCTCAGAAGGAATAGGTTTGTCATTCTGTTTTTGCCAGAACAGAGGCATTGCATCCTACTGCATGATCCCGGTTAAATTATTTCACTATTTTGGGTGTCTGTTTTCCTATCTAACCTGGTTTATTTATATTTTCTTTTTTATTCTGAAACTGTATTGAAAAAATGACAGTGGAAATTTTTTTTTTTTTTTTTTAAATACGAAATACTCTGGAAAGCATTTTTGTTAAGGGTTCACATTTGACCTCCTAAAGTATGTCAAATGTTTGCCATCTTTAATTTTTCAGGTTATTCCCTCTAATACTGTTACTTGCCCAAACTGATTGTGCAGGTTTTTAGAAATATAATAAAAATGACAATATTTGATGGTTCATATGTTACTCTTCTGTACCTCAGTGGGTTAAGTATTTAGGATTTCAATCTAATTTGACATTCCCCGCTGTTTTTGACCTTTTTTCTCAGAAACTAAGTCAATCCAATGCTCTGATGGGCTGTGTTAGTTACTCTTTTATGGAACCCTCTAGGCATAACTACTTAGCGAATTTGCCTGCCTGCTCTGTAATTGTCAGCTAAATTGGGAATTCAATTCAAAAGCTGCAACAAAGTATGAGAATAACAAATTCAGAACAAGGTGAAATGCTTCCTAAGTTTCAAAAGGAAACCCATAATGCCCTTTGGAATGCATGTGCTGTGACTTTTCTTAAGGTATAAGCCAGGGTAGGGTGAATATTACAAGAAAGAGTTTTTGATTGTGTAGTGACAGTGGAAAAAAGATGTGTTCATAGTTTAAAAAGCAATACATGCAGGTGATTTCAAGGGGGAAAATTATTTTCATCTCCCTACCTGCTGTTTACTCTGTTACAATCTTGCTAATTTTGCTTTAGGGCTTTGGATACCAACTGAGGTTTTGAATTTTTAAATAAGTTATGAATTCGCTTTTCTCTAGAAATGCTTTGTATTAGCCACTGCCATCTGCCATCTAGGATTGAATTTAGAGCCCTTAGATCCATCATGTTCCAGTAGACTCTAATTTTCTTTAGGGATACTACCATGATCTTACTCACTGCTATATCCCAGAATGTAGATACTGACTGGTACACAGTTAGTGTGTTAAATAAATTAATCTTTATATAATGAAATCATTGTTAGCTCTTTGAGGACTATTTCATTATGAAAATAATTAAATCCTGGAGTCATAAAATTCATGCCAAAATATAACCGGACAGTCAGTGGGTCTGCGCTGCCTGTCACTACTGGAGCCAATTAAGCAGAAACAGGGTTGAATCATATATGTTTGTTTATTCCAGTACTACAGGCAATATGGGAGAGCAGCAGTTCATCCACAAAACCTGCTCTGCATCCCACCATAAGCCAGCTGCTTATATTGGGTAGAAGGACAAAGATTACATGGGGAAGTAGACAAAACGGTATGCCAAATGGGCAGTTTACAAGTAATGCGGGCTGGATATTTGCAAAGGCCTGGAGGTATACAACGTCTGGAGTCTTCAAAGAGCTGGTGATATGCAAAGGGCTAGCGGTTCTGGCTTCTGCAACAAGGTTATTAATTTTTCCATGATAACAGGAGTTCTCAGTTGGGGAGGATGGGCCACATTTCCAGGTGACCTCCCAGGTCCTGCATGCAACTCCCAGCCAGATTAGAATATGCCTTCTTTAATCAGAACAAAACAATCACAGTTAACAGAGCATGAGTAATATTTCTTATAATTATAGTTGGTCCCCAATATAATATTTCTGCCACTATCAAAAGGACATATTTGGACTATATGTATGTAGTACACACACACACACACACACACACACACACACACACACACACCTCCTTTTGAACACCTCCTTTCACCCTGTGTTCTCCTCACTTCCATGTCCGTGCTTAACATAAAATATTGGTTTACATAAATCCATGTTTATATACATATACATAATGTTGGAATGCAATCCTATCTAATAAAAGAGGAATATGCAAATTAACCACTACTCAGCTACACCCACAAGCCATGCCCACCAGCCAATCAGGAGCGAGTATGCAAATTAACCCAACCAAGATGGCTGCAGCCACAGAGCGAGCAGAAGGCTTGGGTTTCCCCGGCAATGGAGGAAGCAAAGCTTTCCTCACACCCTGGCCAGCCCAAGCCTCCAATCAAGGCTACAAAGTTTCAATTATAGAAGATAAATAAATCCCAACAAAAATGGCGGCAGCCACAGAGCTGGAGAGAGCAGGAGGCTTGAGTTGCCCCCGGCAATGGAAGAAGCCAAGCTTCTGCAGCCCTGGCCTGCCTTGGTCTCCACTCAAGGCTAAAAAGTTTCAATTATAGAAGTTAAATAAATCCCAACAAAAATGGCTACGGCCACAGAGCAAACAGGAGGCTTGGCTCTGCTCAAGGCTACAAAGTTTCAATTATAGAAGATGAATAAATCCCAGATACCAGGGCCTCCACTTGGGTCGCCGAGGGGCGTGGCCAGCCTGCAAACCACCACAGGCCCCTCGCCCAGGCCACCCACACCCCAAGGGAACCCCACCCTGATCCGGGACACCCTTCATGGCAAACCAGCTGGCCCCCACCTATGCACCAGGCCTCTATCCTATCTAATAAAAGAGTAATATGCAAATTGACCATCACTCCAACACACGAGATGGCTTCCCCCATGTGGACACAAGATGGCTGCCACAAGATGGCCAGCAGGGGAGGGCAGTTGGGAGGGATCAGGCCTGCAAGGAAGGGCAGTTGTGGGCAATCAGGCCAGCAGGGGAGGCAGTTGGGAAAGACCAGGCCTGCAAGGGAGGGAAGTTAGGGGTGACCAGGCCGGCAGAGGAGGGAAGTTGGGGGTGACCGGACCTGCAGGGAAGGGCAGTTAGGGGCAAACAGGCTGGCAGGGGAGAGCAGTTAGGGGTGACTAGGCCTGCAGGGGAGGGCAGTTAGGGGCAAACAGGCTGGCAGGGGAGCAGTTAGGCATCAATCAGGCTGGCAGGGGAGTGGTTAGGGGGTGATCAGGCTGGCAGGCAGAAGCGGTTAGGGGCAATCAGGAAGGCAGGCAGGCGAGCATTTGGGAGCCAGCAGTCCTGGATTGTGAGAGGGATGTCCAACTGCCTGTTTAGGCCCGATCCCAGTAGGATCGGGCCTAAATGGACAGTTGGACATCCCTCTAGGGGTCCAGATTGGAGAGGGTGCAGGCTGGGCTGAGGGACACACCACCCCTGTGCACAAATTTCGTGCACTGGGCCGCTAGTATTACATAAATGTGCTCTATTATAAATTATTATTATATAAAGAATTATTATAAATCTTGCTGTTTTACTTAAAAATGTGTGTTAGAGGTCTTTCCATGAAAGTAGAGTCACATTTTAACAAAGCACATGGGCTCTGAGGTTAGAAGCCCCAGGTTTGAATTCTATCTCTGTGTAACCTTAGGCAGATTGTTGAAGTTCTGAGATTCAATTTCCTCATCTGTAAAATAAAGATAATGATAGTAGTTAACTCCATGGATTGTTTGCCCTGAGATTAAATGAAATTATATAGAGCACTAGTGTTGAATTAACATCAGCTACTATACTTATCTCATTTTATTGCTAGTTGGTATTCCATGCAATTTATTCTAAGTACTGTTTTAGCTGCACCCTTAAATATTGATGTGCAATATACTCATTGTGATACGGAATTTTTGGACTGGACCCCGGATTCTTTGTCTGCCAGAATTGAAGAATGAATCCATGGACAGAAAGTGGTATAGCAAAGATGGAGATTTATTGAAGAACAAGTACAGACTCCCACATGGGGAGGGGGAAGAGTCCCAAAGAACGGGAGGGAGAGAGGGGTCCCTGAACTGACTCCCATGTGGGGAGGGGGAATAGTCCCACTGGGTTCTTTTTCCCCACTGCTTATATAGGCTGCAGAACTTGGTGCCTTGATATCCCCACTGATTGGTCACTATTCCCTTAGACTGGTTACTATAGTAACTCCTGGGCTCAAAGGTTGAACCTCACATGGGAGGTTCAACCCACCCCCTCCTTCCTTCTGAAAGAAGGGCTTCCTTCTCTTTATTTTGTAAATGTGACCTTTCTTGGCTACTTCCAGTTCCTGTGTCTTATGTAAATATACCTGTTGCTGCCTCCTTGTCTTATGGAAATGTAACTGCATCTGGCTTTTTGTGTTATGGAAATGTACCTTCTCCCAGTAAGCAGCCCAGCTCTTTTCCAATGGACCCCAATTCTAAAAAATCCCTAAGCTGCCTATGTCCCCCTAAAATTCCTGCTTCAATTGTTCTTTAGGTCTAAATATTTTGCTAATTTATATTATGGCTTTAATTTTGATAAATTACATCTGTGTTTTTAAATTTCCAACTTAATAGGTGTCTGTTTTTTTCTTTGTTTCTTTGCTGCTTATTTAATTTTTTGCAGAGGTACTATCATTTATTGAGGAAGTAGCTATTCTTTTAATATAACTTTAAAATTTTTTTCTCCTTTTGTGCTTTGTTGTCAGAGATATAATATGGTAGGTATGATATAAATTCTTTCATATTCATTAATACTTTGTTTTGAGCCAAATACATGGTCAGTTTGTAAATGTTCCAATATAAGTCTAAAAGGACTGTGTATACATTAATTTTCACATGTAGAATTCTATGTATGTTAATTAGATTAAGTGATGTATTGCTATTCACATCTTCTATATCATTATTAATTTTAAGTCTTTTAAATTAAGTCATGTGGTCTCTTACTATCATTCATTATAAATGTGAATTTGTAAATTTTCCATGTATTCAGTCAATATTTAGGCTTGTTTTTGTTAGGTAGATACAGGTGTGATATTGTTATAGCTTTCTATGAGGTGTTCATGTTTCATAATATATATTGACTCTCATTTTCCTTGTTGCTCTTAACCTTAGATACATCTTTTCTCTGATATTATAGTAATACTGGAGGCCTGGTGCATAAAATTCATGGGGGGTGGGCATCCCTCAGCGGGGAGCGGGCCTAAGCCATCAGTAGGACATCCTTATTGCTGCCATGGAGGCAGGAGAGGCTCCTGCCACTGCTGCTGCGCTTGCCAGTCATGAGCCCGGATTCTGGCTGAGCGGTGCTCCCCCTGTGGGAGTGCACTGACCAACAAAGACCAGCTCCTGGGTTGAGCGTCTGCCCCCTGGTGGTCAGTACGCGTCATAGCGACCGGTCGTTCCGCCGTTCGGTCATTTTGCATGTTAGCCTTTTATTACATAGAACTAGTGGCCTAGAGCACAGATTCGTGCACATTGAAAGGAATTAATTAGAAGAAATATTTTAATATCACTATTTGCACTTTATAATAGAAGTGTCAGAGCTGAAAGAAAATTATTAAAATGTATATGAAAATAATATATAAATTGATTAATAAATAAACAATAACAATATGATATAACAACAACAAAGACATGATATAAAAAGAACATTGATAAAAACTATGACTGATAAATTGATTAAACTTATTCTAATTATCTTCCTGTATATCACATTAAAAGTAAAAACATTTTCAGAGTGCTTGACTAATTCCCTTCAGAGATACATTGTGTCAATAGTTGTTCTTCAGACATATTCTGTCAATGATGTCACTTTCTTTCAGCTTCAGAATGTCAACAAAAACAACCAAATTCACAATCAACAATGACAGATTGAAACACACCTGTGCCATTGGCGCCAGTAAGAGCTTCACATGTATCGTGCATGCACGAGTCAACATTTATTTTTAAATTGCCAGTGCATGTCATATGTACCGGCCAGTTGGTCAATTGGACAGTCGGATGGACGGATGGTCTGTCACTTAGCCTTTTACTGTATATATAGATTGGCTTTATTTTTGTTAGTGCTTGCTGAGTGTGGTAGTTTGATTGCATTAATGGCCGCTAGCAATACCTGTGATCTTGGCCATGACTTTGTAGTTCCTCCCACGAAAAGGTGTAATCTATTTTACCACCCCCGTGTCTAGGTTGGTCTGTGACTTGTTTGGCCAATAGAATAAATCAGAAATGACAATGTGCCACTTTTAAGCCTGGGCCTTGAGAGGCCTTCCAAATTCTTAGAATCCTGCAATTATCCAAATTAGTTTGCTGTATGATGAGAGACATGGTCCATTTACCACCCCTCCCTTGCCTTTGCCAATAGGTAGCATACAAATAAAGCCATCCTAGACCAGCAGCCCCTGGCCCACCCCTGCTGACTATAGATATATGAATGAGTCTAGTCAAGGTCAGTTCATCCTGGTCTAGGTCAGCACAAGTTCTCGGCTAATCTAAGACTCATGAGCAATTATAAATACTTATGTTTTTAAATTTCTGAATTTTGGGGTGCTTTGTTATAGAGCAATAGCTAAATGACACAAACAATATGATTTTTTCAAATTTTCCATGGCCTCTTTAGTTTCTAAATTACTGATAATATTCTTTTTAATATGCCATTTTACTATTAGTTTTCTATTTTTCTCACCTCCAATGTATATTTGATTCTCTTAAAATCCTATATAATAAAGATGTAATATGCAAGTTGACCATCACTCCAACACACAAGATGGCCCCCTCCATGTGGTCAAAGATGGCCGCCCCTATGTGGACACAAAGTGGCCATCACAAGAGGGCAGTTGTGGGTGATTAGGCAGCAGGGGAAGGCAGTTGGGAGGGACCAGGCCTGCAAGGGAGGGCAGTTGGGGGCGATCAGGCCTGCAGGGAGGGCAGTTAGGGGTGACCAGGTTGGCAGGGAAGGGCAGTTAGGGGCGACCAGACTGGCAGGGGAGGGCAGTTAGGGGCGACCAGGCTGGCAAGGGAGGGCAGTTAAGGGTGACTGGGCCAGCAGGGAAGGGCAGTTGGGGGAAACCAGGCCTGCAGGGGAGTACAGTTAGGGGTGACCAGGCCAGCAGGGGAGGGCAGTTAGGGGCAATTGGGCTGGCAGGGGAGCAGTTAGGCATTGATCAGGCTGGCAGGCAGAAGTGGTTAGGGGCAATCAGGCAGGCAGGCAGGTGAGTGGTTGGGAGCCAGCAGTCCTAGATTATGAGAGAGATGTCCGACTACCTGTTTAGTGGGATCGGGCCTAAACGGGCAGTCGGACATCCCTCGAGGTGTCCCAGATTGGAGAGGGTGCAGGCTGGGCTGAGGGACCCCCCCCCCCCCCGTGCATGAATTCATGCACCAGGCCTCTAGTATATATAATTATATATTTTTAAAATCCAATCTGAGTCCCTAGATCATTTACTTTCATTGTCATTACTGATATGTGTTTATACAGCATCTTTTGTGATTACCGTTGACTTTTTTTGTCATTGTTCATTGTTTCTCCCTACTTGCTTTATATTGGATTGACAAAGTTTTCTTTATTTTCCCTTTTTATTTTTCCCTTTTACTAGTTTGTTTGAAATACTCTCCACTTCCCTTTGTTATTCTGGCATTTTTAAATATGTACTTTTGACTTAAGAAACTCTAAAGATGATTAATATACCTATTTTTCTTTCAAGCAATAAAAGATCATTAGAGTATTTTAACTTCTTATTAGCATCCCTATTTAACATGCTCTTATTACCTAGTATCTTAGCACAACCCTGGTTTTAGCTCCTCCCACTCAATAAGTGATTATTACTTCTGACAGTCAATGTTTATTCAGGTTTTTCTACATATTTATCTATTACTTTGATCACTATTGCTTTTTGCATTCCATTTTCTTCTTCTATAATTTTTTTATTTCTACAGTTTTATTTTTAACAGTTCATTTAACATGGACCTGTGAATGGTAGACTGTCTGTTTTTGTTCATCTGAGGACCATTTTATTTTTTCCTTTCTCTGAATTTAGAGTCAATCGTTATTTTCTTCTAATACCCTACATATATTATTTAATGACTATTGTTACTATTGAGAGAAATTCGTTGTGCTTGTAATGGGTAGTTCCAATGATGCACTCTGCTCTTTGGTTGCTTTTCAGATTTTCATTTTTTGATGACTTTGCAATTTCACTAGGAATGTTTCTAAGTATAAATTTATTTTTACCTATCTTGTTTAGGACTGGCACTTCCCAATTCTGAGTATTCTTGTCTTTCTTTGACTTTAGAAAACTATACTATTCTATCTTTGAATACTACCTGTATTCCATTTATTTTATGTTGTCTTTTAGAGATATATTTTTTCCTTCTTGATCTATCCCCCAAGCTTTATACATATATTTTTTATTTTTAAATCAATTTTTTTTTCTTTTACTCTCTGTGCTTTATTCTAGGCGCCCAGTGCACAAATTCATGCACCTTGAAAGGAACTGTGGGCCACAAGGCTACGTTGGGCACAGGGGCGGGTCTCAGCCCATCATCCACCCCCACGCGGCCCCTCCCGCTGTGACCCCAGGTCCCCTCTCTGCTGGCAGCCCTGCTCCTGCCACTGCCACTCCCAAGCACTGATGGCGCCGGCCCTGCTCACACCTCTGACGGTGCCGAGTGAGTGATTGGCATCAGCACTGGCAGATTTGGCGCTGGCAACGGGTGCAAGAGGCGGCTGCTGGCGGATTGCCCTCAGGAACAGGCAGAGGTGGAGAAGCCCTGAGGGGAGATTGGGGCCAGTGCCAGGTGCCGGCAGCGGGTGTGAGTGGGGCCGGCAGCAGCAGCAGGCATGAGTGCTGGGTGGGACTGCGGTGTGCGGGAGCAAAGAATTTTCAGTAACCACCAGAGGCTTGCCTTGGTGACAGCAACCAGTGCCACACCTTGGTCTGTTGCCCCCGCTCACTTGCTCAACCATCCCGCCGTGGCTGACGCACACCATGTTCCACACACGCCCCCTCATGGTCAGCACACGTCATAGTGACCAATTGTTCGGTTGTTCGGTTGTTCTACTGTTCAGTCTATTTGCATATTAGGGTTTTATATATATAGATAGTTTCCTAAGATTTATGCTTTTGATCACTAATTGACGTGTTTTTGTCCAACCTCTGTTTAACTCAGTTAATGAAGTTTCAATGATTACAATTTTTATTCTGTGACTTCTATTCATTTCTTATATAATTCTGCCTCTTCTTTTGCCTATAGATTTTGTTCTTGACTTGCAGTTTCTATTACTTCTTTCATGTCTTTTACACCTTTAATTTTATTTGTTATGTTCTCATTCAAATTGTTGTTTTATTATTTTATGAGTTCTGGTTTCTTCAGAAGTTGACCTTGAGAAGATTCAAGTACAAGTGGTTTATTTGGGAGGTAAAGGAATGTGTGGGAAACAGCAAAAACACATCTCAGAGTTATCACACTTTTCTCTCTTGACTAGAAGCAATTAGTATAGCAATCTATACTAATAAAAGGGTAATATACTAATTAGACTGGGAGACCTTCCAGACGTCCTTCTGGACAAAGCCATGGTGGTGGGGCTGAGGCAGAGGCGGTTAGGAGCGATCAGGCCAGGAGGGGAGGGCAGTTGGGGGTGATTAGGCTGGCGGGGGGGTGGGGAGGAGTTGGGGGCGTGCAGAGTGGTTAGGGGCAATCAAGCAGGCAAGCAGGTGAGCGGTTAGAAGCCAGTGGTCTTGGATTGCGAGAGGGATGTCCGACTGCCGGTTTAGGCCTGATCCCTGTGGAATCAGGCCTAAACCGGCAGTTGGACATCCCTCAAGGGGTCCCAGATTGGAGAGGGTGCAGGCCGGGCTGAGGGACACTACCCACAATTTCGTGCATTGGGCCACTAGTACTTACATATTGGCCTTGGCTGAGGGCTGCTCTGGGGGTATTAAGTTCTTGCCACATACATCCTGCTATGTGCAAGGACAGTGACTTATGCTGATGCTTTGGAGACAGCCCTCAGGCAGACATGCAGACACCTGCAATTGGGAGTTGACAATGAACATGAATTGGTAAACTCCAAGGCCCAAAGCACACTGGCAGGGCAATCAACATTTGCTTTAGGAAGTTTATCCTCCCATTGGTTTTGTTGCTAACTTTTGCTTATGTGTGCTTTATAAGTTTTAACTATGAGCTCATCTTGAGTGGTGCGCTGTGTGTGTGCGTGTGTGTGTGTGTGTGTGTGTGTGTGTGTGTGTGTGTGTGTGTGTGTGTGAATTGTTTTCTGGACTTAAGAAATATTTCTCCAGAGTGTTTTTACTTTTAGTTCTGCATTGTGTCCCTAGGGAAAAATAAATTTTTTATTCATTTCTCTTTTTAGGGGCATCCTGAACTATGAAGGTGATATAAATTCAGTCTCTAAATCTGTACATGTAGGCTCGGGCTTTATTTCATTTTCTTTTCCCCAGAGTTCATAGACAAGCTTTCTTGTCATCCCCCTTGGGTAGTGGTCTATTTTCTTTCTGTTATAGTTTTCTCTGAGGGTGTGGCTTTGAAAGTCCTGACTTTATGCTCAATTTTAGTTCTACTCCCTTGCATCGTATAGACCCAAAGTTGTGTCTCCGATGCTTTGCAACCCTAAGCCTCTGGCTGTTGCCAAACTAGAGGACCCTACTCAGGGCAGCTGCAGAGTCAGCTCATGTACTGCAATTAGGGCTTTCAGTTCCCCGGTTTCTGCCACCTGAGACTGTCCTTTATTTTTCTTTCAAACTCAGGTATGTATTGCACTTTTTGTCATGTTTTTCCATTATTTCTAAATGTTGGTAGCAGGATGATTTCAGATTTATCCAAGTTGGCTCTTCTGTTGGAATTGATCATGTAGTTTTTAAATATATAAAACATACTTTGAGTATTTATGCATATAAATATGAATGCTTTAGTAAGGTGTGTGCTAGTCAAGTAAAAAAGATAACTGGGACACTCTACCCTAATCGGGAATCTTCAATTAATGGGCTATAGTAGCCTTAGACAAGCTATTTATACTTTTTATGACTCAGTTTTATCATGTGAAAAAAGAGAATAGATATTTACTAAGGCCCCTTGCAGGAATGAAATTCCACCAAGTAGTTTACAATCTTGTACACAATACTGATGCAGCCAATTTAAGGTGATCAATGTAATTAATAAATTATGTCTATTTGCCTATCCTGTTCCCTACACTGTGAGCATCTCATGGGAAGGAGAGGATAGAGTTTATCTCTCTATATATCTAGTGCCTAGCCCAGGACTGACCCTTCTTCCATTAAGTAGGAATACTTTCTCTTTTCCTGTTGCTTCCTCACTGCAACCAAAACACCAACTTCGTTCCTAACCAAACAGTCTTTGATGTGTGTGTCCTTTATCTGCTATTGCCCTATCTCTCTCCTTTCTTCATGGAAAGTTCGATGAAATAGTAATTTGGTATCTTTCCTCTTTTATAAATTCTTCTACATTTTCATTTATAATCCTGGCCTACTTTCATCTCTATGATTTTTATTTCTCAGTCTGTTTCATGCCTTCTCTTTAAATTCTGTACCTAAAATTTTAATATGGTTGAGGGTCCTGTGTTTTAAATTTTACATTCTTTTCTCAAACTGTGTCATCTATTATTAGGGTTTCAGTTACCACCTGAATGCTGGTAATTTTTAAAACTGATATAGTACCGTGTGTGTGTGTGTGTGTGTGTGTGTGTGTGTGTGTGTGTGTGTGTTTAATTTAGTATAATAAAAATACCATAAACTGGGTGACTTAGAAACAACAAGCATTTATTTCTTATAGTTTTGGAGAGTGGAAAGTTCAAGATCATGGTGCTGGCAGTTTTGGCAGCTGATGAGGGCCAACTTTTTGGTTCAAAGACAGCACCTCCTTAATGCGAACTCACATGATGAAAAGGTCAAGGGAGCTCTCTGAGGCCTTTTTTATAAGAACAGTTAGCTTGAGCCCTCATGACCTATTCATCTCCCAAAAGTGCACTTCCTAATGCCATCATCTTGAAGATTAGGATCTCAACACATGAATTTTTTTTGGGGGGGGAGGGGCACAAACATTCATGCCATATCAATATATTTTATTTATTTTATATGGTCATCTGTCTTTTCTGTTATAAGCAGGAAGCTTACCTAACTTGTTCACCATTGTGTCCCCAAAGCATGGAACAATACTTGGCATGTAGTAGGTAGTCAGTAACATCACTCGAATAAATGACCAATTTCAGTATGTGATGCCTTACCTAAGCACCATGTTTAATTTTTGTCTGAAGAGAAATAGAAGTATTCCTGAAAAAATAACCTCAAAAACTCAAAAAATGTCAACCAGAGACTCTAAGAATATGGAGAGAGCAGTGCAGTGTAGTTTTTGCAATTTCCCTCTAAAATAGATAGCAAAATACAAACCTCATATCTAGCCCTTAAGATAAAGCTAGGTGATGAGGCATCCCCATGAACCCCAAAAGACAAGTGGATAGCCATACCACATGCAACCATAGAACTGAGTTCTAGGGACATCAGTGGGAGAGAAAGTGGAGAGAAGCAAGGAGTGCAAAGAAGAGAGAAGCAATGGGCTGGAAAGAAAAGGTACTCATTTCTGGTGACTTGCTGGGCCAATATAAGAGCAGTGGCTGAGACTGGAAGAGGTTGTGCTCACTCCAAGAACTGAAAAACTCCAGCATTCTCTGTCTCTCACCTCGCTTCTGTATGCTCTCAAAACGCATGCCAGGGCTTCCTTCCAGGCCAGGGTCCCACAATGAGGAGAAGCTGCTAGAAATAGCATCAAAACACAATAGAAAAAGAAAAGAGTGTTCAGTTAAATATAAGGGGTGGAAAGCAAATTAAAAAAGTCTCAGAAGGCAAACCACTATATTCATTTTTATTAAGGTATAATTGGTATATAGTTAATTACACATATTTGAGGTGTGCAAGATGACCAGTTTTGGAATGTGAAACCATGACTGTGCTCAAGATGCTGAACACTCATCATCCCCCCCAAATTTTGTGCCCCTTTATGATATCTCCCTCCTGCCCACTGTGCTTTCCACCAGGCTTTCTGTCATTGTAAATTAGATTGCATTTTCCTAGAGTTTTATATAAATTGAATTGAAGTTTCTACTTTTTCCTTGGCTTTTTAAAAAATATATTTTTATCAATTTCAGAAAGGAAGAGAGAGGAAAAGAGAGACAGAAACATCAATGATGAGAGAGAATCATTGATTGGCTGCCTCCTGCACGCCCCCTACTGGGGGTTGAGCCCACAACCCAGGCATGTACCCTTAACTGGAATCGACCCTTCAGTCTGCAGGCTGATGCTCTATCTACTGAGCCAAACCAGCTAGGGGTTTCCTTGGCTCTTTAAAAACTGTATAATTACTTTGAGATTTATCCATGTGGTTGCATATCTCTACTAATAAAAGAGGAATATGCAAATTGTCTGGGACGCCATCACAGTAACAACCAGCAAGCTGCGTGGGGCAACCAGGCCGGCAGGGGGGTTAGTGAGGGATGACCAAATGACTGAACAGCAGGCTGTATGGGGCAACCAGGCCGGCAGGGGGGGCAGTTGGGGATAACAAGGCTAGCAGGGGGTGGCAGATGGGGGTGACCAGGCCGGCAGGGGGGCAGTAAGGGGCAACCAGGCTGGCTGAGGGAGCAGTTGGAGGTGACCAGGCTGGCAGGGGAGGCAGTAAGGGGCAACCAGGCCAGTGGGGGGGACAGTTGGGGCCTACTAGGACAGCAGGGGGGGCAGTTAGGGGCATCAGGCTGGCAGGCAGAGGTGGTTAGGGGTGATCAGGCTGGCAGGGGGGGGGCAGTTAGGGGAAATCAGGCAGGCAGGCAGGTGAGCAGTTAGGAGCCAGCAGTCCAGGATTGTGAGAAGGATGTCCTACTGCCAGTTTAGGGGATGGGGCCTAAACCGGCAGTTGGACATCCCCTGAGGGGTCCCACATTGGAGAGGGTGCAGGCTGGGCTGAGGGGGACCCCCCCATGCATGAATTTCGTGCACTGGGCCTCTAGCTATAAATAAAAATGCTATGAAGGTTTGCATATAAGTCTTTGCATGGGCATATACTTTCACGTCTCTTCATGAGTAAATATCAAGAGGTGAAATGGCTAGATCATAGGATAAGTGTGTGTGTAAGTTTTTCAGAAATTACCAAACAGATTTCCAAAGAGGTGGTAGTATTTCACCTTCTTATCAACAGGGTATGAAGAGTTCCAGTTCCCATGTTCAGCAGCATTTGACATGGTCAGTGTTTTTAATTTTAGCCAATCTAAGTATCTCATGTTTCAGCTTTGTGTTTTCCTAATGATTAACAATACTGGGCATTTTGGGTCTTATTTCTGTATACATGAAATTTGCCATCTATGGAAGTTCTTGGTAAAGTGAAATGCCTGTTTAATTTTTTTTGTCATTTTTTTATTGGGTTGCTTGCTTTCATAGCTATGAGTTTTAAGAGATTTTTATATATTTTGGATGCAAGTCCTTTATTAGGTAAACCATATATATATACATATTATATATATTTATTTTAACCATACTAAAAATAATGTAAGAGAATGAATGCTCTGTTAAGGTAAAAAAATATGTATGCTAAAACCCCTCCTAAAAGTTCAGGAAAACTAAATGCATAAAAATCATCACCAGAAAAGTATTGAATTCAAAGTTTAGGCAAAATTACTATAAGAGAAAGAGGACTAAGGAGCTTCTAGGACTCTGCCTGATACACAGGACAAGGTTCTTTCCTAAACAATATAAATAGCTGCATTTTAGAATCAGAAAGTTTCATTCATCATATGTTTATTTCTTTGTCTTAATAATTTTAAAAGGAATACATCACCAAAGGGATGATATATGGTTACCAATACGTCAGTGAACATAATTTTAGGTGAGCTTTTACAATGTGATAGAAAACTGAGATAAACTTCTTAGGCAAATGGCTCACTCAACAGATTTTTAAAAAGGGGAAAAATAGAGAGGCCCATCTATCATGTTAAGATTTTAGAGAAGAGTATCTTACTCTGGAGGCATTGCACCTTGCATAGTGGTAGTATTGGGGGCAGCATGAAACCTAGTTTCCTGGAAGACAGTGGAGGAAAGGTCTGAAATGGAAGGAGGCAGAGCAATAATTGCTACAAAGTCACTTGCTGCCATCATCTACTCTACAGGTGGAAAAAAATAGGATAACACACAGGCGTGGCTCTGATGGTTAGAAACAGGGGAACTTCTTCCTGATAAAATGTTTATGACTCAGGAAAAATATACAAGGAAGAAAGCAGATGGAGAAATGGCAGCCAAAAAGTGGTGTGTATGAGGTGGGGGAAGGGATGGCTAGAAAGAAAAGAGGGCAGAACAAAACACAGATTAAAGCAATCTTTTTAAGGTTTGCTCTCTCTTTTTGAAAAAATTTAAAAATATTTTCAGCAAACAACATTGGTTCTCTCTTGGTTTTGTTTTGTTCTGTCTTCCTTTCTGCACTGCTGTCTGTTCTTTGTTTTGCATCCTGGCTTTGCAGGGGGAATTCTGCCTAAGCAGACACCCAGAGAACTGCCAACTATGTCAATCAGCTGTCATAACTAGGGCCAGAGACCAAAAAAGAACAGCATAAGCCAAAGAGGAAGAAAGAACTTAAGAAGAGACAGAGATGGTGTGTGGGAGTGTGTGGCTGGTGGGGGAAGCAGAGGGAGCTTGCTGGGCTGGGAAAATACATTTTACCCATTTCTCCCAAGTCACTTCAGCTATACTTTTTTTTTTTTTTTTTTTTTTTTTTTTTTTTAGTTCTGTGGGAAATCAAGAGCAAAGGCTCGGCTTATCAGTGATTGCACTGAGCCAGGATTCAGAAGGCTGAAGGCACATCCTGTACCAAACTCTGAAACACTGACCTCAATAGAATCCCCACCCTGAAGATCTAATGGAAAAATATGTGTCTCGTTGCCTGCAGTGGCTCTGTAAGATATGTAGGGTAGGGAAGACAATAGGAAAGTTTTAGAGTTAAACACTGGCTTCAAATAAAAGAATGGCCAAGGCAGTGGGTCCATTTCTTATATAAAATGTGGTATGCTGAAAACATTACAAAATCCAGCCATTTGCCTGTGTTCGTATTAGTCTCAGAAGGGTCATTAGATCTGTATTTCTGCCAAACACAGCTAGAATTTGCCCATGCCGCTGCCCAAATATAGACCTTGAGTTCAGTGTTGTGTCTACCATGTGCCTTCTCTAATCCAGAATGGACTTGCTCATCATGCTCTTTCCAGACCTGACATAAACCACCAGGACTACTGTAATTAACACTGAGAATACTGAATAACCTTTGGCTAGGACTATTTGGCCAAACAGTTGAATCCAGCAGTATAAGATATCTAGGTTTATAACCCTAGCTGAGGTCTGAGGCCCTTATATTAATAGATAATCCAACCCAGCTACAGAAGAAATTGAATTACATAACCAGTGATCGGCAAACTGCGGCTCACGAGCCACATGCGGCTCGCGAGCCGCAGTTTGCCGCTCTGTTGACCAATGAGTTTGTCGACCACTGCCTTAGGGAAAAACACTTAAAAAACATTTTAATAATGTACTAATGTCTTTAACCTGAAGTCAAAACTTCTGGGTAAGGGTAATGCTCCATAACCTATTGTTGTTGCTACTAGATATTGCAACTACAATATGCATTCTTTGGATAATCAATATATTAGAACCCATTATCCATGCACATTTGTGATGTTAAAGCTTCTAAGGCCCTCACAAATACAGATGATATTTCTGATGCCAAATTTGTCTTTAAAGGCTTTGACTTAACTGAAATATAGATAATAAATTCAAATAGCCATATGCCTATCTGTACATCATTATTGAAGAACACTCATTTTAACAGAGGTTAGAAGTAATACTCCTTAATGTGTCTCCAGAGCCACATCCTTTACATACTTTATCTGAAATGTTTTCTGGCCCAAACCACTTTTGATCCAAATAAAATCCATTTTTAAATTTGTGACATCTCATGGGGGAAATTCACGTCTACTTGTGATTATTGGGTTCAGGGCAAGGTTTTTTAAATAGCTACCTCCAGAGAATTCAAAATCAAGCAAGAACAGATGAGAAAGCAAGCTTTCTCTTAATATGAAGTTCACTTTGAACAAAGTTGTATTCACTATATGTACCATAATAGGAAAGTGTGTGCACGCAATAATATTTTTACAGTGAGTAACATCTTGTCATTTGTCAACACATTTGTCTTTTATAACCCCTTGCAGCTAAATTTGGTTAGAAAAAGCCTATATAAAAAGACATCTATGTATTTATGTGCTCATCTCTGGAAGGTCAGTGCACTTGGTAAGCTGGCTATTTTAACACAGAAGGAAAAAAGGGATAAGGAGCAGATACATGGGGAGAATATTAGCCTTTCTCTTAAACGCTAGGCTTCTCTGAAACTGGACATTTGTCACCAGATCAAGTTAAAAAAAATGATATGAAAGAGGGTAGCCTGCGGAGATACAGTGAAGGCCAAGTTCCATCATTCTGCTCCAGATTCTTAGTTGAGTTTCTTGAAATGAATTTATTTTTAAGTAAATCATATTCACTTTCTTTGCCAGCATGCAAAAAACTTATTTAATATTCAGAACCCAGTACTGTGACTTGCTGTACTAAATTCACAACGTGGATACAGAAAAGTGTAGGGAGTGGTAGTCAGAAAGAATTATTATAGAAAAATATGTGAAAGGTATAGACAAGTCTCTGGGGGTGGATCCTAACTTCTATAGTAGGGTCATGCTCAAATAAGAGGCAAAGTTAACTAGACACATAATTAATAATGTAGAAATTTTGTGATTTTGTTTTCTAAGACCTGTATTACTTTCAGCACTTCCCAATGAAAACACATGCACACATGGGGTATTAACTTCCCTAAGCTTAAAGTTGGAAAATTTTGTGCCTTACTATTTCTGCCTTATTTCTCCACTAGTAGACTTTTTACCTAAATTCCAAACATTTGACTCCTCTTGTCATTCCATAAAATATCTGGAAAAATTTTCCATAAGCCTTCTCAGAGACCAGATAAAAATGTCCTTTCCCTGTCCCCTGTCTGTCACCTCCCATTTCCTGTACATACTTCTTGGACAGCTGCATTTAGTGCTAGGTTCATGTCCTGAGTCAAAATCTGTGACTTCCAAAGAGAGGAAAAGTTTGAAGTGATAGATGTTTTTATTTGCATTCTCAGAAAAGTATTTTTCCTTGGAGTGTTGGGTAAGAAGCTGGCAGATCAGCCTACAAGTAAAGAATGGGATAATGCGATTCACTCAAATGCCTTTGCTTGTTTTTGGAGTTAATGCTCAAAGAACATTCTTTTCAGAAATGTGTTTCTCCATATGACCCGGAATTAGGAAGAAAAAAAAGATTTACCTTAATCCTTGAGACAGCAGCATCTTTGATGAATGTTCAGAACATTCCTAGGCATATTTGACCTTATAATTTCTGGATTTTTCCATAACATAATATTGATAGAAGGGGCCTGGATGTTAAAATTTCAGTATTTCCTTGTAACACAGCATCATTTTTTAGATGAATGTGCTCTCCTAGAATAATGTAAATTTGTCCCAGCAACCAAGCTATGTGACAGAGTCAATGCACAGTAAGATATCTGACCTGCTGTACCTTCTGTTGAACAGTGTGTGTGTGTGTGTGTGTGTGTGTGTGTGTGTGTGTGTCTGTGTGTGTGTGTAACTCTATTTAGAGCCCTTCAAAGTTTTCCAACTTTCCCTAGCTTAACTGTTATCTTCATTTCTCTGTAGCTATCTCCTGGGCTTTGAAGTTCTGTGCTATATTGCCCCTTGAGTACCTCAGCAGGACTTGAAATTCACTGTTAACATTAACAGGGTGAACACTGTTAGCAAGGCACTCTAAGTCAATTCCTATGGTCCACGGAGACAAATGGCATTCAAAGGACAGTTCTAAAGATATAAGGTCAATAGAAAATTATTCAAGTTGTTGCCTATGTTTTTTGGGCCACAAGTTTTCAGCAAGTTGTAAAGTTTCTTATTTTTTCTCTTATTTATTTATGGGAAAAATTCTACCAGATTAGTAAAAAGTATGCTTGTATCTTTTGCACATTTAAAGAGATGTTGGTGATATGATTTTATTGTTAGTAAAATAACTTAGATTATAAAGTTCCACATTGGATTGTAGGCTTTTTAAAGGCAGAAGATATTATCTATATTTGTGTCTTCTATTGTAGCTGATACAGCACTTTATGCGCAATAGGTGCTAATGCATTTTTAAAAATTAATAGTCCATATTTGGTTTTCTCTGAAAGTTTTTCTGGAAGGCTCCCAAAGTGTTTTACTAAAATAGACTGTTACCAAAAGCTCTAGGAGTAATAGATCAATAATAACCCCATTTCATTGAAGAGGAAATTGTTATAAAGTATGTTGAATGGGGCCCTAATATAGAAAGACTTCTATGGGGCCCTAATATAGAAACAAGCTAATTCTAGATTTCTTTTAAATTTTTTTTTTTCCCTAGAGACACATATAGTTTGATATAGTTTGACTAATATAACCTCTCCTGGAATTTTGGGAAAGAGAGGGGAGATGGATGGAAAGACATTGGCAAAAACTAGAATGGTTCATCTGGTTTAATCCTTTTCAGGAATTCAATTCAAGTTTGTATTTGGTGCCTATTATAAGATCTGTACCATGTTACAATTTATAGAATATGTAGAAGAAGGTTAAGACATATTTTTTACCTCCTGGAATATAAACATTGTCTCCAGAAACCTTCTTAAAATGTAAACCTAATTAGCTGGATGAGGTAATGGATTTATTTATCTGCATCACTAAATACTTAATCATTTTATCTGCAAAGACCAGGGACCAAAAGTAAGGGGAGTTAAAAAGGTAAATGATGGTGGCCGAGAATGGTATGGGCAAGTACATTGGACATTCTCCAGGAATAATGTGCTGGTGATGGAAGTGGGAGTTTCCACAGGGGGAAATCCCTTGGCAGAGGAGGTAGCCTGAGGTTTCTGAGAACCTGCTTGTGGAGAGGATACTGAAACAGCTCTGCTTCACGACCTCGCTTAGACCTGGTCCTGAGTGCTTCTATGGTGATGTTGCGGGCTGAGTGGGGCATTGTTAATAAGACATGGGACAGGGGGTGTTTCAGGCTCTTCATGGCTTTCTTGAAGAAATGAAATTAGTCATTCTTCAGAAAACATAAGTCTGATGGCAAGGACTTAAGTCTCTAAAAGTGTTATTCCTGACCTATTAACCTGGTTATGGACAATGCATGTTGATAGTCCAATGAAAATGTTCAGTCTTTTCTTAGATATCTTCTTCTCTTCAGACCTGTACATAAAACCAGTGAAATCAATTTTAACCACAGTCAGTCCTTTCTCTGCTCAGATTTACTTAGAAAGTCTTACAAATCCAAACTTATTTTATAAATATTTTATTTGAAATCATTGAGCCACATTATGGTATGAGCACATGTTTGCTTTACTGATATTTTAAAAAAGCGTATTGCCATATGAAATCATAGGTTTTATTGGAGATCCCAGTGGGTAGTTCCTTGAATTCAGTTACAATTTTAAAAGTTAGTAGGAGAAATCTGATTTTAGCTTACTGGTCTTAAATCCTTTGGAACTTGACCACACTATTCTTTTGACAGATCTGAAGAGTGAAATAAAAAATGGACAAGTTTAGACTCACTCTTAATGCTTATGGATGGATTGGTTCTAGAATTAGATAGTCAGAAAAGGGAGACATCTTTTCAGATAAAGGTACTGGGGAAATATTCAAGTCCAAAATTTGAGTTTTAGTTGTCACTTTGGTTCCCAGTAATTAGAAACAACTCAAAGTACTTGAGAATTTATAATAGAATACAGGGACATGGCCAGGTACGTGAAGGCAAGAGTGCAGCCAGTCCTTGGAGAGGGGTCAAAGTAGTTCCTATGAGCCAGAAAGTACTCTTTCTCTAATTCCCTCTCTACTTCAGGTACACATGGTCACACAGTTCTCAAAGGTATTTTCTATGCTTCCAATTGAGTATTGAGACTAACTGAACTCTCTAATATTCTAGTTCCAAATTCCTGGGAATAGATTGACCCAATTTGGATCAGCCAGTCATCCTTGGTCTAATCACCTCTTTCCAGTTGGGGTTGGGTAGGGCAAACGGAGAAGTGAAGTACTAATGAAGACAAGCCAACTGGGGACCTACTCCTCTGAGCAATTTCCAAAGAGGGGTAAGGCAGCTGACTTGCACAAATACCCAAGAGTGGTGGTAACAGAGTTTGAGATGAAATCCAGTGGGTTCATTGGGGGAAAAAAAGAAGACAAGTAAAAGAGAAAAAATAAATGGCAGTAGAGGTAAAAGTAACTTTTCATCAACCAGGATTAGAGTCAACCATTTTTGAACTTCTGAGTGGGAATATTTCCTCTCCTTTGCCAGTTTGAGTGTGGGGAGTGCTGTGAGAATTTCACATCCTACCTAGCGCATTTCCTGACTGGTCATTTCCCACTGATGCTTTTAACCTCTAAGCTTCTGCAGTGCTTGTAGTTTGTACCTCACAGAGCTCTTGCTAATATACTATCTTTTGTTTTTCTTAGCGTTGTTATGCAGAGAAATGGTGAAAATATACAAATACAACCTTCAGAGTAGGATTCTTGTTTTTGTTTCTTTATGACCCAAAAGGTGTCTTCTGGAGCACCTGAGACAATGAGTCACTGAAAATTGGGTTACTCAAAGGCAGTACCCTGTCTTCACTCCTCAGCATCTATTATTTTCTGCAAAATCAGAAAATTGTACTGGAAGAGCTCTCAAATGCCTTCTAGCTCTACCATTCTCTGATTCCAGAGTCTAAGATCTAAGATCTCCCCGGTGAATGGAAAACTTTGTGACAAACCACAACCATGGGATGTCTGTGACAACTTTAGCCTGCAGGTGTTGCTGTGGTGTAAGAATACAGGGATGGGGAGGAGCACATCAAACAATAGGGAGAAAAAGATGTTTTTAAAGATTCTGTTTACATCCCACGTGCAGGAGTAGGTCTCCCTGCCCCAGCATCTCTGTGAAAGGCCTGGGGTGGGTTTCCGAACAGGGCAAGGACCAGAGGGTGTGTGTTCTCTCCAGCTGGACCTGGATATCTGAAAGGATGTCCTGTTTACATTTGGCACCAGAGCCCAGTGATTGCACTGCCCGAGTGCCCCAGAGATGAGATGAAACTCAAATGGATTTTTCACACAAGTTTAAAAAATAACATTCAGCTGACCCTGTCATCATACCACCTGGGATTGGTTTACCAAAGGCCTATATTTAAACAGAATGCTTCCTAAGAAGGGCGAGGCCATGGTACCACAGAATGCAGCTTTTGGTGTTACAGAGGATTTTCTTCATCCTTTCTCTTTCTCTCCCCCTTATTATTATTATTATTATTATTATTTTTGTCCCCAGTACTTTTTTAACAAAGAGAAGAGGAAGTGGTAGAAGATTGACTGACAGCCAGACTCATTTTATAAAATGACCTATGTAGGTAACTGAACACTCTGAATACTGTACAGTGTAATATTATCATAGGTAAGCATTCAGCAAAGAGAAAATTAACAGAGCAAATATATTTTAAGGCTGGAAAAGCCTTTCCCTTCCTCCCTCTCTCCTCCTCTCCCACTTTTCCTCCCTCCCTCCCTCCCTCTTTTTAAAGAAACTATTTATCTTTAAGAGAATGTGTCAGAGGTGATGGTGGAGAGCCATAACAAAGAAGAAGAAAGGAATGAGGAACTAGATAAACATGTTACTGTGAAAACTCAGTGTAAATTTAGAAAGCCTTAAATACCTGAGTATGTCAGTCCCAGAGCTGGAATGCTGTGACTGTGAGAGTTGTTTTCTATTTGTTCATTGTGAACCTTTATTAAGAAAACCCATTTTCTTCTGATACCTTCTCAAAAGGATCCTGTCCTTTTTTACAGCTTGCCTTTCTGAGCCTCTGTATTATAGTCAGTAGTAAATACTGTCAACTTCTACTGTTGGCTACTATTTTGCCTGAAAATCTTTCTGGTATGAAATGAGTGAGGAAATATATGTGTGGATATGGTTTCAGAGGTATGAATTCTGTCTCTCCAATGAGATTATAAGCTTCCTCAAGGTAAGTCACCACAAAATTCCATATTTAGACACCATGGTGCCTACACAGAAAATAAGCAGGGAAGAACCAACCAACCTAGAAACCTCTAACTTTTGGTCTTTCCCAAAGATTTTGTACCACGTTTCATGATTTCTTTGTTTATTCTATATCAGTTGTGACTAACAAGCCTTAAATACCAATTTGTGTGTTTTTAATAATGCCCACACTGCTCTTGCATTAAGTAGAGCCAGAATTAGCAATTGAACAGTGAAGTAAATGGAGACCAAGTACTCATAACTCACCATTTATCAAGGGTTTGCAAGACAACTGCATTTATTTCAATCTGCTTGTGAGAGAACGTGCCTAGCAATCAGGTCAGCACTATGAACATTGCACTGTATTTATCTTCAGTCCCTAAACATTGTGTGTAATCAAGGAAGTGAGATGGAGTAATAAAAAACCATTATAGAGTTCTGAAAGCCCTCAATTTCATATTTACATCTTGGAAGCAGCTCATTCTGACTTCATAACTCCTTAATTAGAGGCGCAGTCGTTTTCTTTTCTGTAGGGCATTTTTTTTCACCCTCACAATACAAGCATACATTTGGTAACTAATACCAGCAATTAGCCTCATCTGCTATGTAAATGAGTGTAATTGCAATTAAATACTTTAGTAGGCCCAAAGGGAAAACATGCAATCATTACAAAGTAAGTAGGAGAGCATGGTTAAGGGACATTTAGAAGTGTTAGCAGAAGTGCCTTTTCCCTGCAGTGTCAGGAGCCTTTTCTATGGTGAATTATTTCACTTGAAGCTCCGGAATTTGACTTGCATTTCTTGTTTTATTTTTCTAGAGAGAACAGGAGAAAAGTGTCCTTTTCAGCATTTCTAAGGGTTGGTTGGTTTTAGTAAAAATCAATTTGGTAAATACAGCAGTCCTTCCTTAACCACGGTTTTGCTTTCCGAGGTTTTAGTCACTCACAGTCAACCACAGTCCAAAAATATTGAATGGCAAATTCCAGAAATAAACAATTTATAAGTTTTAAATTGTGTGCTGTTATGAATAGAGTGATGAAATCTTAAGGTATCTCATGAATCATTCCTTTGTCCTATGTCATTCAGTAGTCCTTTGGGTTATCAGTTGTATTCAAGTAATCCTTATTTACTTAATAATGTTTCCAAAGTGCAAGAATAGTGATGCTGGCAACTGGGATATTCCAAAGAGAAGCCTGAGAACGGTTCCTTTAAGTGAAAAGGTGACAATTCTTGACTTAATAAGGAAAAAACAAAAGTTCTATGTTGAGGCTTCTAAGATCGACAGTAAGAATGAATTTCTACCCATGAAATTGTGAAAAAGGAAAAAGAAATTCCTGCTAGTTTTGCTGTTACACCTGAGACTGCAAAAGTTATGGCCAGAGTGCATAATAAGTGCTTAGTAAAGATGGAAACGGCATTGAACTTGGGATGAAAAACATGAACAGAAAATGTGTTCCAGTTGCTGGCAACGTGTTGCACAAAATGCATTGAGCCTCTACAAAGACTTCAGCTAGGGATCCCTTGAAATGAGTGACACTAAGCCATTTACTGCAGGAAGGGATGGCAGTCATGCATCTTCAGAAATAGATTTGGGCTGAAAAATATAAAAATCTTCTGCCCAGTAAGAAACTGTTGCACATTTCCAACAGAATTGAGAAGTTGATGAGTGTTGGTACTTCCCATGATTTCAGGCATCTATTGGGAGTCTTGAAACATATCCTAGCAGATAAGAGGGAACTACCATAGATTCTCTTCAGCATGGATCCAGGGCTTAAAAATATCAACTGTTAGCTACTTTTTTTGTACAGGTGAGAAAACAGCACTATATTTACCAAAAAGGTAATTTTTTTAAAAAAATATATTTTATTGATATTCTACAGAGAGGAAGGGAGAGGGATAGGGAGTTAGAAACATCGATGTGAGAGAAACATCGATCAGCTGCCTCCTGCACACCTCCCACTGGGGATGTGCCCGCAACCAAGGTACATGCCCTTAACCGGAATCGAACCCGGGACCTTTCAGTCCGCAGGCCGACGCTCTATCCACTGAGCCAAACCGGTTTCGGCCCAAAAAGGTAATTTTAGTATCAATATTTACTCCTTAGTAGATCTTTCAGTTGAGCACTGTTGAAAGACTGTGACACTCACAGGACAGAGAGATGACCTTCTAGGGAATCAGCAGTTCTGGTATTAGCCAGTAGCACATAGTGCTACTGCCTCCAGAGTGTGGGCTCGCTAGCTGCATGCACTTGGCCAAATCATGTACCTGTTTTCCACATTAGTGAACTGGGGAAGACTAGTAAATGCTTCACAGGGTTGCTGACGATAAAGTTGTCTCATACACTTAAAACACCAATACAGCATGGCAAAAAGTAAGTGCTCAGTCAATAAATGTGTATTGAAAAGATCTTTAGTCCTTCCATTCCTCCATGCAAATTTTCTCTCTGGATAAAGCCAGACCTCAAGGCAGTACACCCAAATGGAATAATTTTGTTCTCTAGTTAGGAATGAGCTTATTGTAGTTTCAGCATTATGGCATATGACTGTTCTGAGGAACAGGATCCCCATGAAACTTACTGTTAGAGGCATGCATTTGCTCTAGGAGTGATTCACACTGTAATTCAGGGGCCTCTTAATGAGAATCCAGGAAAAATCTCATATTTTTTTTTAATCTATGAACAGTGAATATGTAATACTTCATTTTTCTTTCTTTGCATTGGTTGCTACGAGTCGCTGAGGCAAATTTGTAGCCAATACATCTCTGGTTATCTATACAGGACTTTCCTGTATCACAGGCTTTTGTTTCTCCCTCCTTTACTTTTATAAACATCCATGTCCCTTTTAAAAAATATTATGCTGTATGCATCTTGTAAACCACCTAAGTTATTCTTAAATAATAATGTACCATCGAGCAAGTCACTTTACCTCTTTGAGACAGAGTTTCTTTGTCTTCAAAATGTAAGGTTGGGCTGGGTGACTTTTATGTGTGTCTTTTTTCTAGCTTCCGAAAACTGATTCTTAACTTTAAAGAGTTTTTGTTGTTGAAAATGATAGCCTGGGCAAATGAAGGAGAGACTTTTCAGGAAACAAATGATGCATAATCTCATTATCAGAGCCAAAGGATGTAGGAGAATCTTTCAGCTCTTCTCACTTTGGATATTTCTGCTTTCTCTCTCTCACCACAAATTATCCAAAGCATTTAAAGACATGATCATGAATATTTCAGTCAGTTCTTGGTTCTTTTCCAGAAGTGAAGGAAAAGGCAGAAGGCTTTGTTTCTGGCAGTGGAAGTGGATGAAGCATTTTAGCAATTTTCCCCATAGTTTCTCCTATACCCTATCTAGGAAAAGAGAACAATGGGACCTCAAAGAAGAAAGAAATAAGAGATGTCTATAAAACTTTTTTGCCACTTTTCATAGAAGGGGAAATCTAGAGTTTTATCTCCTCTTGTTCACCTACCACTTAAGAGTTACAGGGAGTGCTTCAAAGGCTTAGCATTGTCCACTCTATTGAACTATGTTATCACAGAAAAGACTGCCAGATGTTTAGCAATCAAACTTGGTGCAGAACATAACTTTAATGGAAAACAGAAGGGCGTTTTGTTTCCCTCCCACTGCGCTATCTATCCAAGAGACTTTCAGGAGCCCACTTTCCTTACCCTCTTTGAAAAGCACACATACATTTCTGAATTGCTATAATATGACCCAATTTGATATAATAATAACGTGAATTTTGCATATACTTGTGAATTAAGTAACTTGGCATACTTAGGGAAGGAGTTTATGAAGCCTACATTTTCTAGTGTTAAGACCACCTTAGAGAGCAATTAATCAAACATAAATGGGAACATTTGTGTTGGATCCACCAAAAGGGGTCAAATATTTATATCTGGTCAGTTTTCATGGGACCTCAGATTCAATACTTTTTTTTTTGGTAAAGACCTGGTAGCTTTTTAAAAAAAACATTTAATTCACTTTATTTTCCCCCATTGACCCTCTTCCCACACCACAGCCCTGCCCTCCTCTGCCCGTCTTCACTGCAGTATTGTTTGTGTCCATGGGTTATGCATATATGCATATATGTTCTTTGGTAAATTTCTTCCCACCCCCAACCCCCTTCCCTCTGAGATTCCTCAGTCTGTTGCAGGCTTCTATGTCTCTGGGTCTATTTTGTTAGTCAGTTTATCTTGTTTCTTAGATTCTAGATGTAAGTGAGATCATGTGATACTTGTTTTTCTTTGATTGGCTTAAGACCTGGTAAGTTTTTAATGGGCTAAGGCAGTGGTCGGCAAACTCATTAGTCAACAGAGTGGCAAACCATGGCTCGTGAGCCGCATGTGGCTCGTGAGCCGCAGTTTGCCGACCACTGGGCTAAGGGGATAGGAGTATAGGAAAGAAAGAGAAAAAAATTTCCCTTTATTATAATGATTTTTTAAGAGAAAAAGAAATATCCATTCTTTTTAGATTGAATTGAAAAAGTGATGTTTTCCATGGAAGACCATTTTAATTACTTTGACAATGAAGGAGTCACTACTCAAAGCACTAAGATATTATCTGAAATGACTAAGGCGCAAAGCCTCCTCATAGCTGCAGAAAACTGAGCTGTTCAACTTTTTCAAAACAAATATTTGCTTAAGGTGGGACTGGCTTGTTTATAATGGGGCTGTCCCCCACACACAGTTTATTCTTTACAAACTGATCTCCCAGTAAAGTGCTCGTCTGTGGGTTGTAAAAGAACTCTAAGACATCTAGCTGTAGTAGAGCCATGGATAAGTATAATGAAAATTTGATTTTAGTGGCTACTTCCTCTAGGTGTTATACATTTGGAGTCTTTCTTATAACAATAACATGATAAAATAAAAATTAAAAATTCAAATGTGAAATAATTTATAAATTTTCTTTTTATTTTGTTACACTTTAACCTTCAGATATAGTAAACCCAGGAAGAAAAAAATCCCTGGTATAATTGCAGTAAATGAAACTGTTTGGTTGAGCAAAAGTTACTCTATTATTTAAGACACAACATCATCTCAGGTTTCTTGATACTCTCCCTTATCACCCTGCTTGTCTTATTTTCCATTGAATTTCAAGTGTTAAGCAGAGTAACCTCAAAAAATAGGTAGTGCGAATTGGATTGGATGCTAATCAAGACTACATAAGAGAGTTTCTTTCACAGACCTTTGAGTATGCTCTGTATGCCCAACTTGATTGACAAATAGTGTTTGGAAAGGGAAATTGTTCAGTAAGTGGTAAAAATATCTTTGTCTATAGTGTGACTGCAAAACAAAGTGAGAAAGTTCACAGGCCCACTTTCTAGGTCTCTGGTTCAGACAGATCACTCAGACTGTGAGCCTCACTCAGTTTCCATTTTGTCCCCTAAGAGGTGCAAGCTCAGGCTTTTGAGGTTAGGGTCATTATCCAGGTGATTCCATCCTCCTTTCCTCTGCATTCCCCTCAATAACCAAGCTTTTCCCTGTTCAGTTGCCTGTATGGAGCCTTAGAGTTAGAGCACCCTATGTGCAAATGTTACTTTTATCTTTCACTCTTAAAAAAAGGTGCTTCAAAGAGAAGTTAAGTTTTGGGCCAGATCTCTTTTCTCAAGTTTATGACCAAGCTCCCTATTAAACAAAATTGCCTACATTGGATTCCAGGGGGCATCTCCTATTTTAGGCACTCAAAGAAGGACTTGGCTTTTGGGGAAATGTTTATTATAAAATATATATGCTATTTTTGAGTTAGTACTGTCAAATATTATATATACTTGTTTTTCATATTCATTTAAGACAAATTAATGTCTTTAAGTCTAACATTTTGAATTAATTCTTGTATATGGTATAAGAAGGTGATCTTTTATTTTTTTGCACATATCTGTCCAGTTTTCCCAACAACATTTATTGAATAGACTACCTTTTACCCCAATGTATGTTTTTGCCTCCTTTGTCAAATATTAATTGATGATAAAGGTGTTGGTTTATTTCTGGCTCTTTATTCTGTTTCATTGATGTATATTTGTATTTTTATGCCAGTAGTATGTTGTTTTGATTACGATGGCCTTTTGATTACTATGGTAGTATAGTTTGATATCAGCTAGCATGATTCTTCCAACTTTGTTCTTATTTCTCAAGATTATTGTGGCTATTCAGGATCTTTCATGGTTCCATATAAATTCCTAGAATATTTCTAGTTCTATGAAATACACCATTAGTATCTTGATAGGATATATAGCTTGCTTTGAGTAGTATGGAATTTTAACTATGTTAATTCTTACTATCCATGAATACAGTATATGCTTCCACTTATTTGCATCTTCCTCAGTGTTGTTCTTTAGTGCCTTATAATTTTCCAAGTACAAGTCTTTTACATCCTTGGTTAAATTATTCTTAGGAATTTTATTTCTTTTTTTTTAAAATATATTTTATTGATATTTCACAGAGAGGAAGGGAAAGGGATAGAGAGCTAGAAACATCGATGAGAGAGAAACATTGATCAGCTGCCTCCTGCACACCTCCTACTGGGGATGTGCCCGCAACCAAGGTACATACCCTTGACCGGAATCGAACCCGGGACCTTCCAATCCGCAGGCCGATGCTCTATCCACTGAGCCAAACCGGTTTTGGCAGGAATTTTATTTCTTTTATGCACTTGTAAACGGGATTATTTTCTTAGTTTCACTTTCTGATAGTTTATTATTTGTGTATAAAAAATGCACCTGATTTCTGGAAGTTTATTTTGTATCCTGCTATTTTACTGAATTCATTTATCAGTTCTAGTGTATTTTTGGTTGAATCTTTACAGTTCTCTGTATACAGTATCATTGTATCTTCAAATAATGACAGTTTACTTCTTCCTTTCCAATTAGGATGCTTTTTATTTCTTCTTCTTGTCTGATTGCTATGGCTAGGATTTCCAGTATTTTGTTGACTAATAGTGGTAAAAACAAACATCCCTATCTTATCCCATTCCTAATGGGATAAGGAGAACCATTTTAGTTTTAGCCCACTGAATATGATGTTAACTGTGGGTTTCTCATATATATGGCCTTTATTATGCTGAACTGTCTCCTATATTCCCACATTGCTGAGAGTTTTTATCATAAATAGGTGCTGATTTTATCAAATGCTTTTTCTGCATCTATTTTATAATCATGTGATTTTTATCATTAATTTTGTTTATGTGGTGTATCACATTTTTTGATTTGTGGATATTATACCAGCCTTGTAACCCTGGAATAAATCCCACTTGGTAATGGTGTATGATCTTTTTAATGTATTACTAGATCTAGTTTGCTAATATTTTGTTCAGGATTTCAGAATCTATGTTAGACTCAACCATAAAAATCCTGAAAGTTTACATAGGAATTAGAATCTCAGACATTTCTCATAGCAATATTTTTTTCTGATATATTGCCTAGGGCAAGGGACATAAAATAAAACAGAAACAAATGGGCCTACATCAAACTAAAACGGTTTTGCTCACAATGGAAACCATCAACAAAAAAGACAATCCACTGAATGAGAGAACATATTCACCAATGATACATGTGATAGAGGTTGACATCTAAAATTTATAAAGAACTTATAAAACTCAACACCCAAAACCCCCAGACAATACAATTAAGAAATGGGCAAAGGACATGGACACTTTTGGACACTTTTCCAAAGAGGACATGCATGTGGCCAATTGACATATGAAAAGATGCTCAACGCTAATCATCAGAGAAATGTAAATTAAAACCACACTGAGATATCACCTCACACCTGTCAGAATGGCTATTATCAATAAATCAACAAACAACAAGTATTGGCAAGGATGTGGAGAAAGGAAACCCTTGTGCACTGTTGGTGGGAATGCATATTAATGGAGCCACTGTGGAAAACAGTATGGAGTTTCCTCAAAAATAAAAAAAAATTTCCTTGGCCAATGTGACTCAGTGGTTGAGCATAGACCTATGAACCAGGAAGTCATGGTTCTATTCCTGGACAGGTCACATGCCCAGGTTGTGGGCTCGATCCCCAGTAGGGGGCATGCTGGGAGCAATCAATCAACGATTCTCTCATCATTGATGTTTCTATCCCTCTCTTCCTCTCCCTTCCTCTCTTTGAAATCAATAAAAAACAAATAAAAATGGAACTGACTTATGACCTAGCAATACCACTTCTGAGAATATATTGAAAGAAACCTCAAACACTAAATTGAAAGAATATATGCACCCCTCAGTTCATTGTAGTGTTAATTACAATAGCCATGATTTAGAAGCAGCCCAAGTATCCACTAGTAGATTTGTGGGTAAAAAAGCTGTGGTACATTTGCACAATGAAATTCTACTCAGTGGTAAAAAAGGAGGAAATCTTACTTTTTGCAACAACATGAATGGACCTGGAGAGTATTATGCTAAATGAAATGAGTCGGTCTGAAAAGACAAGTACCATATGATTTCACTTACATTTGGAATCTAATGAACACAATAAACAAAATAGAAACAGACTCATAGATACAGAAAATAGACTGACAGCTGTCAGAGGGGAGAGGGGTTGGAAGCTGGGTGAATATGGTTAAGGGATTAAGCAAAAAGAAAAGAAAAGAACTCATAGACACAGAAAACAGTATGGTGATTACTATAGGGAAAGGAGGGGGTGGGGGAAGGTGGAAGAGAGTAAGGGGGATAAATGGTGATGGAAGGAGACTTGACTTGGGGTGGTGAACACAATACAATATGCAGGTGATGTATTATAGAATTGTACATCTGAAACCTATAATTTTATTAACTAATATCATCCCAATAAATTCTTTTTTTTTTTTTTAAAATAGAAAAAAAAGGAATTTCCTGAAATTGGCTATATTTTAAAAGGGAAGCAAGTTACAGGAGTAAAACGAGAGATTGGGACTCTGTTTTCTTCATTTTAAGGACAGATTTATTATTTATATACTAGAGGCCTGGTGCACAAAATTTGTGCACTGGGGGGGGGCATGTCCCTCAGCCCAGCCTGCACCCTCTCCAATCTGGGACCCCTTGGGGGATGTCATTGGGCCTAAACCAGCAGTTGGACATCCCTCTTACAATCCGGGACTGCTGGCTCCCAACTGCTTGCCTTCCTGCCTGCCTGATTGCCCCTAACTGCTCCCATGACAGCCTGATTAATATCTAACTGCTCCCCTGCTGGCCCGATTGACACCAACTGCCCTCCCTGGCCAGCCTGATCTCGCCCCCAACTGCCCTCCTCTGCCAGCCAATTTGGTTATGATTGGTTGGTTTCTATGCCAGTCAGCATCAAAAGCTCCACCTCCTAGGCAGCCATTGGCTCCTCACAGTTGACCCAGATTTGGTTCTGATTGGTCAGTTTCTATGCCAGTCAGCATCTGTGGGCCTATCAACGGGGCCTGATCAGAAACGTGGAGCTGATCAGCAGCCCCAGTGGAGGCCTGGAGAGAAATGGAGACGCAGCTGCTGGCCAGGCCCAGAAAAAAAGAGAGGCAAGTACTGATCAACAGCTGCCACAGGCTACAGATCAGACCCTGCTTCTCTCTTCATGCCTCTCTCTGGGCATGATTCGCAGCTCCCTCAGCAGTCAGTGCTGTGTCACCGTGCCTGTAGCCATAGCAGTCAGCGCTGGGTTGCTACAGCAACCCAGCGCTGACTGCAGGACTGACTTCTGGTTGGTTGAGCCTCCGGTCGTTGTAGATGTGATGGACCCAGGGTTTTTATAGATTAGGATATTTTAAAATTATTATTTTGAAAAAAATAAATTTGGAATTGTATGAAAATTAGTTGACAGTAGTGAGATGATCACTAAAGAAGTGACATTTGTCTGATGAAAGAAGAATATATTTTAAGTCATCTCAGCTATACATTCTGGGATATGTTGATTTATAGGGACACTTCTTTTTCTTTACATCAGCAGTTTACATGTCTGAAATTTTGAATTCATGACTGCTACTGAGATACTTCCTGTCTGCAGGCCAGACAAATTTCAGAAAATTTTATTTTTTAAAAAATGTTCTAAGTGCACAAGCCTTGCCTTTAGGATTTTAAATACCAAATATTATTTCTTTGTTTGCTTTTCTGGTTATGATAATAGAAATGTTTGATTTATGACCAAGGAAAAACCTAGGGTAAACCAAACTGGAATTTTGAGAACTTAGGATATAATTGACCTGAACTACAACTTTTCACTGGATTTAAATGGTTCCCTAAATGATGAATGGAGTATAAAGACCGAGAAAGAAAATTAAAAGCATCTTCCACACTGATGGACAGGTAACATTATGTTTATGCTCTAAATCACATAGAAGCATGGGCTTATTGAGTAAAATAAAGGTTGGGCTGATAGTACTGTAAGAACATTGATACAAAATAGATGGTCTTTCCTTGAAGTAGTTAACCAAAGGGTGTGATAAATAAAGATCATATCTGACCCAAACTACATTTAGAAGCAAAGCAGTATATATAAATACTTAATAATTCAATAATTGCTTCTTGAATGCCCACAGTGCCACTGTTTTGTCATGGAATGTCAAAGAGCTGTTCTTTAAAGTTTAGGAGCCCAGAGGACTTATCCAATGTTTATGAAAAGCCCTTGCTCTTCCTGAAACATAGAAGGGACTTACACATCTGTTTAATGAATGAGTGGAAAAAATAATGTAAGATGAAGTCTTGGTCCACAAGGAGCCTATTGATTATAGAGTGCTTTATCATTCACAAAATCTATTGACCTACATTATTATCTATGGTAGTCAGTGGTTCCAAGTCTGGTTTGTATCAGAATCACCTGGGTAGGCTTCTTTTTTTATATGTAGATGTTTGCAGCCCAACATGACTTAGAAAATGGAAAGGTGTTGTGAAATGGTAGAGATGGTGGAGGAAGCAGGCATTAGCACTCACAGGTGATTCTGGCACACAGCCTTATTCTGACGCAGGGTGTCATAGTGAAGAGGACAGGCTGTTGGCTTTGGAAGCAGTTTAGGTTTGAAACCTGGCTTTAGCCCTTCATAACGTTTTAACGTTAAGATTAACTTGCCCCCAAACCTCAGTTTTCTCATTCATAAAGTGGGGAGAAAAATAATAACTTTCCTCATATTACTATTGGGTGGATCCAAGGAGATAACCTATATAAAGTGCATATCCTACAGCTTTGTACAGAGTGGATGTTCAATGAACTTTTATTTTTTTTTGCGATTGTTAACTGTCTGGACCCATGACTTATTTCATTTTTCAGTACTGGACCTAGGCTGCGAAATCACACTCCTGGGTCTCTTGGGGGAGTATGTTTGTCATTTTTCCTCATCTATTTAACCCCAAGAAGAGAAATTTACTCCTCCTGAATCCAAGCCAGGACCAACTAGACATTTGGTAAGGGCAGGATTGAAGAGACTGTGGCATTTCCGATCCTTATTGACTTCCCTGGAGGATGAATGTACTCGTGTTGTTTCAGGATTTCCAGCTAGGCCCGGCCTGGAAACCAGAAGCTAAAGTTATCCCACAGCGATAAGCTCAGGAACTCCATGAAAGGTTGATTTGGATCTAGTTCCAAAGGTTATCAAAGGTTCAGAAGCCAAGAAAGGAATGGCAGTTTAAGGGTTGATGGGAGGGGTGAGGCATTTTACCAACAGGGGAAATTTTTGCTGTAGAGAGAAAAATGCATTTTAATTGAAGTTAGTTGCCAAGAAAGCAGGTAACTTAAACGAATGATAAACTGTAATCTGAGTCTCTAAGATAAACAAAATAAGCAGCTGTAACAGAATGGAGTTTATCAGAGTGTGATAGGAAGGTCAGGCATGACAAATTGGGAGCTGGGATGTTGAGCTGGCTCATGACTATTATATAACTAACATCTCTGCTAAATTTAAACTCAAGCAGCCTTCTCTGGAGGTGTGTGGGTGGAGAGGTGAAGGGGCAGACTGAAAACAATGGCCTTTATTTCCATAATGTACTTTAATTTTAGGTCAGGGTTGGATGAGAACTTTCGGCTAATAGTATACTTTTGGCAGTTCTGTATTTTTCTGAACTGAGGCTACCTTTCGCCCCATGAAATACCCCTATTTTTCTGTCAAACTACTACGTCCAGCACATTTTTCTCGGGCCTCCCTGGAAGTGGAATTGTCTCCGTCTTTCCCTTGCAGAGCACAAAACATAAACATAAGGGCATTAAAATGGAAACAGGATCTTGGTTCTCACTGTTTCACCAGGCTCCTTAGCACTGACCTCTGACCCTCATTAAGATCCCCTGGAAAGTCTGGGCATCTGGGCTGTGTAGCTCACTGTGGGAATTTTGTTGTTGTTATGATTGTTGTTTTTCTCCTCCTGGATTATTTTGGTTTAACCTGGGGCTACAATGTAAAATAAGCCACTTTCAAGAGCTTTTCCTGACCTTGTTTGGGGATAGGGTTAGAGGATGGGATTTGACTACTGTTGCTGTCAACTCGAAGAATCCATCTGAAATTCATGTGAGAAAAAAAAGCACAGCACATCGCCCATTGTCCTGCATTCATGACAGGTAACTTCTCGTTTTTGAACACCCATGTAGAACTGTAGAAGATACTGAGGCTTCATGCTTTTTCACACACTTGTTCCTTTTTTACAGTAGACTGCTCTATCAGAGCCCTCTCTGCATTTTCTTGATTTATGTTGCACCTCCACATACTTTCATTGAAGAAGACACCTTTTCTGATTATCCCGTGGGAAGATCTCAGAGAAGTTAATGTTGCTTTACTGGAATTCTTCATTTTCCTTGAGCAGTTTGAGGCTGAAGTCTAGAAATATAATTGGAAGGTAATTTTGAATATTCTGGTTGAGTGGCCAATTTATGTACACATTTAGGTATAATTAGTAAAGGATTTAGAACATCCTATCTAATAAAAGAGTAATATGCAGATTGACCATCACTCCAACACACAAGATGGCTGCCCCCATGTGGTCAAAGATCCTGCCCCCATGTGGACACAAGATGGCCACCACAAGATGGCCAGCAGGGGAGGGCAGTTGGGAGGGACCAGGCCTGCAAGGGAGGGCAGTTGTGGGCAATCAGGCCAGCAGGGGAGGGCAGTTGGGAGGGACCAGGCCAGCAGAGGAGGGAAATTGGGGGCAACAAGGCCTGTAGGGAAAGGAAGTTGGGAGGGACCCAGGCCTGCAGGGGGAGCAGTTGGGGAGGGGACCAGGCCTACAGCAGAGGGCAGTTAGGGGTGACCAGGCCTGCAGGGGAGGGCAGTTGGGGGGGACCCAGGCCTGCAGGGGAGAGCAGTTGGGGGGGACAAGGCCTGCAGGGGAGGGCGGTCAGGGGTGACCAGGCCTGCAGGGGACGGCAGTTAGGGGTGACCAGGCCTGCAGGGGAGGGCAGTTAGGGGAAAACAGGCTGGCAGGGGAGCAGTTAGGCATCAATCAGGCTGGCAGTGAAGTGGTTAGGGGGTGATCAGGCTGGCAGGCAGAAGCGGTTAGGGGCAATCAGGAAGGCAGGCAGGCAAGCAGGTGGGAGCCAGCAGTCCTCTAGTTTATAATAAAAGCAGAAGTCCTCACAATGAGGTAGAAAATTCTTTCCTAATCACTTTGATACGTCTTTGCATGTCTCAGGGTCATAGACTTTCATTCAACGAGGTCCAAATTTCACCTTAAGCTTTTCTCATCTATAATAGACTTTCTCATGGCTCAATTCCAGTTGCTATAAAACTAAATATTATGAAAATGTGCTCAGAGTAGGCTGGTAAGTTTTCTTACAGATATTTTAGATTGTTTTTAAGAGAATATTAACAGAGCAAATAATCTCTCTAGTGTTTTTGTTTTTTTTCCTCATGAAGAAATCAATATACTCTGCTATAAAAAATCTGAAGAACACACATAATTGTTTTTTTTAAAATTTATCTTAATTGTCCCCCTTTTTCCCCTCAATTGACACCCCCCACCCAAAAGTCACCCATTCAGGCCTTCTCCATTCTATTGTCTGTGTCCATGTATATACATATATGCATACAAGTTCTTTGGCTGATCTCTTCCAATCCACCACCCACCCCTGCCTTCCTTCTGAGATTCATCAGTATGTTCGATACTTCTATGTCTCTAGATCTATTTTGTTCATCAGTTTATTTTGTTTGTTAGATTCAACATATAAGTGAAATCATGTGATACTTGTCTTTCTCCGACAGGCTTATTTTGCTTAGCATAATATTCTCCAGGTCCCTCTATTCTGTCTCAAAGGGTAAGAGAATTGTTATTTTGAAATTAAATACCTGGGACTCAGGAGGGTAAGTGACTTGGCCAAAGTCACCAAGTCTTCCCATATTGTAACTCAAGTTCTCAGCCTGTGATACTGTATTGTATCCATAAAAACAAAACAAAAAACTCAACCATGCTCTACCTCAGAAAAGAGAAGAAAAAATGAAGAATGCCTAACTATTTTTTCAAGACTTATATAAAATTATATTTTTCCAGGAAGCCCTTTCTTATTGGATGGGCATATGTGGAATATTCTAAAGTCTTTCTAATAGAGTTCATTTTTTGCTTTAATTTTATTTTAGGATTTATAATTCTAGAAGACATATATATATCTGATCTCTACAGCACTCAATCTGCAATTATTTAATGGATGAATTTCTGGAGGAGAAGCAAGGGGAGAATATATAATTGCTAGATCAAATAAGCAACTGAAGTAAGTTCTAGAATGGGTCCTTGCTGTGCCACACCATTCTTTCTCCCTGAAAATACCAGTCCCTCTGCTATTCCAGGCTCAGAACTTTTGGAAAAGTTGCCTCTTTAACAAAGCCTCCTTTATTGACATAGTAATCACCTATGAACACCTAGATAGCTTATTTGATTCACACAGAGCAGGCAGTCAGTGTAAGATTGTTGACTGATAATAATATGACATGAGTCATAGGAACAATAAATGACTTAACTACATATAGGTTTAGTACAACCCTGTCTTCTGTGTGGAGATGGGATGGATCCAGAGGAGGTGTGTATCTGTTTAGTCCATGTATTCCATTCAGGGATCTCCAATTAAGGAGCATGGCCCAACATGGCAAAGTGGAGCTACCTTTATTAATAACAGTAACTTATTATGTATAGCTCCTAGGAAATTCAAATATTTTTAATTTATATTATCTTATTTAGTTCTCAGAAGAAAACTGGGAGTCAAAATGTATGGACTCCTTTTTATGGTAGAAGAACTGAAGCTCATAGGAATTTAAGGATTTGTCCATATTCACATCTTGCAAGTAGTTGAACCTCGTACCCGATGTTTTTTTTGTTTTTTTTTTTACCTCTGGAGTTCATGCTCTTTTCAACCCACCATGCTGCTTTTCTCATTCCATAAGCTATCATGTAATGCTCATAGCTTGTGTGTTTTTTCTGGAATAACAACCCTGCCACAAGTGATATTTGTAAATGTTATTAACTGAGAGAGCCCCATGACTACTAAATGCCCCGAGCTTCTAGCATAATAAAATTGTACTACTGAAATAAGAGGTCTCAGAGAACCAAAGGTTGCATGCAAAAGAGACACATGTAGCTCAGAAATTACACTTTAAGCACATTGGGTTCTCATGCTTCATATGACCAGCATGATTCTTGCTTTAACTCAGGAGGAAGGTTAGTGTAAACTTCTGGGCCAACTGACCCACCAGAGGGAAGATTAGAACATACCTTTTCTTTTTCTCAGAACCAGGAGGATACATTTAGTAGCAACTTTCTGAAGGAGCAGAAAGTCCAATATATATAAAATTGTCCAAGAAAAATAATATATTAATATAAGACAGTCATTTCCATAATGTGTTTTCCAAACAATGTATAATCACAAAACATTTATAAAATCCTACTAAGCAACATGAAATTATTGGTAGATTAACTCTTCCCCACCTACCCCAAATAGCAATAACCCCAAATTGTACTTTGTTTTATTTTTTAGCCTATGATTGATTTCAGCTAATTTAAACTTCCTAGTCTCAATTTTCTTATGAAGCATAGCTGTTCTGGCTCAGATCCTTCCATTGACCCCACTGCATTGCTCAGTCCCAGCTGTAGAGACCCAGTCTTCCAGATTTAGTAGAGATCATTACCATCCATAAATTTTATGTGCATTAAAGGTAGTTTTCCCCTCTTGTAATCATTATTAGTATTTGATGGCCAAGGTATTATTCTTTATCAATAATTTTATAGATCGTAGTTAATTTAGAAAGAAAAAAAAATCAGACCTGTAATGCAAAGTAGTGCAGTTCCACTTTAGAAAGTGACCTTGTCAAAGAGATGCATTTTTACTTCAATTAAATTCAAAGTCAGTAAGTCCCATAGGTAATGTTAGCAATTATAAGAATACTTTGCAAAAGTAGTTAAAAAACACTCAGAGAACTTTTATGTGATGCTAGTTTTTAAAGCAAGAATGACTTTCTTCTAAAACTTCAATTCTTTATGAGATCATTTTGGAGTGTACTGTTACATAAAACATGAGGTCAGTAACTAAGGCTAATTAAATTTTAGTAGGAGCAAAAGTCACCAAAAGGTTTTTGCATTCATCTTACCAATTTTAAAACAGTGATACAATACACCATTAATAGCCTTAGAATTGCTAATTATTTCAACATGAATAGCTATATCAGTGCTGTCAGTTTAATTTAATACACTCAGGAGAATTCCTGCAGAATGCATGATTTCTCTATTATTCCCTGGTTTTCAAAACCACTAAAAGCTATAAATTTCTTTACTTCAGAGACAGAGACTGGTACTCTGGAGACTTCTCACCTTTTTGAGGAATGTTGCAGTTGTTATTTTTTTTTTAAAGAAATGGGAAGTACAATCAAAATAGAAATTCAGGAATGAGAGTAGACCAAGTTTAATTCTGTGATCTAGTACAAGGCAAATTGTATCTAATTCCAAAAGAATTAAAATGCTCATGACTTCTATTGGCTTTGGTGGAGTTGCTACTTAGGGAATGACCTTAGACTCGGGGTTGAATTGTCTTCTTTTTGGAGAGGAGCTAAAATGAAAGTCTGGAGGAGTGCAAGTGAAAATAAATTGTTTGGCTGAATAAACAAGCAGGTTTTATTCATTAGGAACTTTACTAAGTTAAAAGTAAGGAGTTGTCCACTCTTTTCACAAAGTACTTCATTTAGAAAGCAACAGAGAACAAGCCCAGCTTTCTTGTGGGCTAAAATTTCTTCTAGAAAATATTAATTCAATAGCAACTAAATAAATAGTACCAGATTAGACCCTAAAATCATGGAATCTCAGGGTGGGACAAAACCTTAAGGATACTCTTTTCTAAGCTTTGAATTCATATGGTCCCTCTACAATATCCCTTCATAGTGATTGGCCAATCTTGCCTTGCATAATCTCTAGTGACAAGAAACTTCATACCTCATTTTTAGAAAATTCTAATTGTCTGAAATTTTTTCTTTAAACCAAATGCTGTCATCCTTGAAATTTCACTCATTTGTCAGTTTATTGTCTCCCGAAATGTGGTAGTTGCCTTGGTTTGGGTGATATTCAGAAGTCTTTTAATTTTAGTGGTAATAAACATTGGATTTGTGATTGGAAGTCTTTGTTACAATAGTGGGCAGATATAACAATGACCTAAACCCGTGGTTGGCAAACTGCAGCTCACGAGCCACATGCGGCTCCTGAGCCGCGGTTTGCCGCTCTGTTGACTAATGAGTTTGCCGACCACTGACCTAGACTCTCGATTCCAATAATTACAGGCTGTTGTTGTTCCTTGTGATTAAGCCCCTCCTAAACCATAGTGGAAGCAGCAGAAATGTTGAGAAATAAGTCTACTAGTGGGATGTCATGGAAATAACACTGTCCTGCATCTGAGGACTCAAATCTTTGCTTTACCTTTCTCCACCTAGACTTCCACTTACTTCTATGGGCCTCATTTTTTTTTTTTTTTAACCTGTGAAATATGGATGGTTTCCTATGTGATCACCAATTTTTTTTTCCAGCTCTGATTACGTAAGAATCATTGTAAATATCTGGAAATATGAAGAATATGAGAAAAAAGAATTGAAGATGGCAGTGAGTTTTGAAGAATGTGTTACTAGCACCATTCACAGAAATGAGAGAGGCAAGGGAGGAGGATAACAGAATCAGTGGGCAAGGAAGATTGGTTTGAATTGGTTGCATTGGAGATGCCATGACATCTCTTTGTGATAAAAGACAGATCCTTAGACATTTGAGAAAGATCAAGACACTATTTTTAAATTTGCAAAATAGAAATGAGATATGCAGAGATCTGGGGTCACTTACATAGAGATAGTAGGTGAAACCATTGAAATGGAGATGCCTATCAATAAAGACAAGAAGTCATTGCAGGGTTAAAGGAGAAAATGTTCGAGATGCTACCATGTGCCAGGCATGTTATTTACTTTGCCGCATTGAAATCTCACAAAAAACCTTATGAAGTATTTATAATTTTTCCTACTTTGCAAAATAGGTAGAAAAGATTCTCAGCAAGGTCTAAAATTGCACACAAATAAACTTATAACTCAGATTTGAACCTGTCTGCCTGACTTCCAAATCTCTGTGATATCAGCCCCAGGTGGGCAGACATGTATAAAACAAAGACAATGAAGGGAAGCAATGAGGACACTGAATAGGAGTCCTCTATGGAGTCAACGGAGAGACTCTGGCTGTGGGAGGTGAGTGCAGCCAAAGCTGGAGAGAGGAAAGGAGGGAACAATCATAATAAACTTGGCAGGGATGTCAGAGGGGTGAGAACTGTAAAAAAAATTATGAGTGAGAAGAAGGTCAATGACACTACCTTAGAGAGCTTTCCAATATATTGATGTCTCAGATTGGGGGGTAGGCTATGAAAATGGTAATTATAATAGTAATACATACTTAAAATTTACTATATGCCAGGCACTTTTCTAAGTGATTTACAATATTAACTCAGTTAATCCTAACAACAACCGGCTTATTGAATGGGCTGAGTTCTCAGCAGGGTTCAAGGCAGGAAAACATTTTATTTCTTTTTACACAGCTGTTCAATCCCATTCCCTCAGTTCTCCATGACTGCTCCTGGACAATACAGTGCACAGATCCCCTAACTTTTCTTGATCAGTTTTTCAGGTACCATATTCAAAACTACAAGCTGTACATTAATATAATGGTTACCATGTGGTGGCAAAGAGAATTGAAGATGCTCTTTATGCATGAAATAAAGTGTTAAATAGAAAAAAAGAGCAAGCGACTCTGATAACCTACCAATGTCTCACAAAAGAAAAACATATATTTAATTATGTATACACTAAATATCGCTTGGAATATCACGAAGGAACTAAACAAAGTACTTGCCAATGGGAAGTGGGCATGGTTGGCTGAGTTCACTGTATAGGGAGAGAGATTTTTCACTGAATATCTTTCTATTCTTCTTATTAATCTATGTGAGTGTATTACTATAGAGCTCAGTCAGCTATTGCCACATTAACATGCATAATAACAATCATCCCAAACTCTGGTACATGAGGATTGACTCTTACGCATAGGCAAGTGGTTTGGCAGAATGACTTACTTTGGGCTGCAGTTGTGCAGGTCGCCTGTGGTGGCGCTATTTCACTTGTCTCATTCTGGAACCCTGGCTAGAGGCGAAGAGACTTTCTGGTACAGGTTTTCCTTATGGTGAGGTCAGGAGCTCCCAGAGAGGTGACTGAAAACACTCATTTTTTGATCTAAGGATCTTAGCTTGCAACATTCGCATAGTGACTTCTAATACACATGCTTAAATAAGCAGGGAAGCATGCTCCCCAGGGGCGAGAGGGAATCATCGCTGAACAACAATCTACCCCAATATGTAGAAAAATAAGTTTAGTTGAACATAATATAAAAATTTTAGTCATTCATCCAGTCCCAAATCTCTCCTTTTCCTATGGCAGCTCAGGTTTGACCCACATTTAGAAGTCTGTAGCAGGGAAATGCATCTTGGCCAGTTTCTTCTTCTTTTTTTCTTTTTCTTTTCTTTCTTTCCTTCCTTCCTCCCTTCCTCTTTTCCTTTCCTCCTTCCTCCCTCTTTTTTTCACTCTTCCTTGTTTTCTTCCTTCCTTCCCTTTCTTTGTTACTTTACCTACTTTAAAACTTTTAGATGCTATTTCTGGCTTCTCCAAAGTTGGGTCCAAAGAAGAATGATTAGAAGGAAAGAGCAAGTTCTAATGTGTTTCTTGTTCTATAAACTGGGGTCTTATGTGTGGCCCATGGCAAGGCCATGGTTCTTTGTCTTATAAAATACTTTATGGGTTCGTTTGAGATTTCTGACAGGGACCTCCTACTCAACCATTCCTTGGTTATTAGTCTTTCAGATCTATTGGATGGAATTCTTTCAAATATTCAAGGTCTGCTACTGTACAGGCCACCTATGAGAAACAAGTACCCTTACCTACAGGGTGGTTGATTAAAGTGTAGCTTGCATCTGTTGTAGCCCTTGTTCTCATTCTGTTCACAGAGGCAGCTCAAGACAGCCACTCATCATTAAACTTTTCCAGGTGAAAGTTAGTACTAGTTTTAGCAGCCTTAAGGTTTACTTGAATTATTTCTTTGACTTGGTTTGATAGTCAGGAAGCACCATGTCTGTTGAAATGCATAACTCTAATAAACTATTTCTACTTCTTATATATCTTTTCCCTAGTTATATTAAGCATTTTATTCCATAGGTTGGAGATGGATGCTGGGTTAGAGAAGTGTGTGACATCCAGAAGAATGGATTCTAGACACAGCTCTGCTACTAACTGTAGAAGTGACATGAATAACAATCTAGTTCAATACCATTTTTCTAAAAAAAAAGAGGAGACTGGTACTCATATACTTTACATAACTTTCCCTCTTCAATCTGATAGTGACAAAGCTTTGCCTAAGTCTGTGTTTTGAACCATAGTATAATGTTGTTTTTTGTGTGTGTGTGTGTCCCCCCCCCCCATTGAATGAAAGCAGAAAGTCTTTCTTTCTGGTTTAAAAACCTTATTTTTGAGATCTTGTTCTGTTATTAGCAAAGACCAGACCAGGAGAATAGCTGGTCACCATTTTTTAAAAATATGTGAACATTATAAATAAAAACCTTTCAAACCTGTCCCAAGAGTTAGAATTTCTTTTAGAGTCTTAAGTCTCAGGGATTTGTCTTTAGTCTTTTTAAACTACAAAATACTTTGGTTCTGAAGATATTCTTCTGAAAGTTCCCAATAAAGACGTCTCCCTTCAGTGTATTCTCCAGTTAGTCCCTCTTTAGGGTTAGGGGCAATATGCTGAACTTGGAACTCATTGTTTTTAGAGGAAGTTATATTCCAAATCTACTAATTGGAATCTAAACTTTTTTCTTTGTAGGAGTTGTGCCACTTAAGTAATATAACATTCTTAATTCTGAGTCTAGAGTTCTTCACTAGGAATAGATAACTTCCTTTTTTTTCTATTTTTGGATATTTTAACTTCATTATGTTATTAACCTTTGAAAACTTCCATCCTCCCACTTTGTTGTTGGTCAGCCTAAGGTTGCGCCTCCTCCTTGTCACAGCCTCTCTCCCTATAAAGATATATTCAGTTCCTTTAGTGCTTCATTTCTCACACTTCTTAACATCATTGCCCTTTGTATGCTTATCTTGTACCCCATATTTACATGCACAGTGCAGATGAAAGAACAAATTCTAACTTTCTTCAGGTACTGTAGGTGTCTCATTTCATATTCCTGCTTGAAAATATAAGAGGGGCCCTGAATTGTGATCTCAAATTATGTCTCAGAGCTGGCTTTCTTAAAAGTACAATTCCTTCACCAGAGCAAATGAGAGATCTATTTAAAAGAAGCAATCACTCCATTTAGAACTCACCACAAGCTGAAGAACTTTTCTTATGATGATGAATCAAAGGAAGAGAGGCAAATAATTTTTTAAAAATAAATTTAAAAGGAGTTCTGGACCCATCATCATTCACTTAGTCTAAACATAAAAATTCAGTTCAATTTATCATGTAGAGAAAAGATTAATCACTTGCAGAAATCTTAAAATCAGTGTGCTGCATTCCAAGTTGTTGAGTGAGAGTCATTGTTAATTACCACGATTTGCTCAGTATTAATTTTTTTTCATGATTTGATTGTTTTGCTGTGTCATGAGTTATCTTTAATTCCCCTCCCTTTCAACCCTTAAATAAGCTCTATAGTACCCCCTGCCAATTTTTAGGGGGTTCAGATTCATTTTCTCTTCTTTTGAAAAGTTTGCACCTCATGGAAAGTATTCACATGACTGTGTACTATTTCAGTAATTGGTTACCTGACTATTACTTTCATCTTCTCTTTACTTTGTGTGTGTGTGTGTGTGTGTGTGTGTGTGTGTGTGTGTGTGTGTTATCCTGTATGCAAAAGTAAGGATCATCTTCTATAAATATTATTTAGGGAATTCCATTTCCATGGGGGATTTACCTACTACTATAGCTTCTAGTTATTTCTTAAACCAAACCTAAACTCAGGCTTATGCTTCCTGGATTATATTTCTGTTGCTGGTTTTGGAGAATATTTTTGACTACTCAACATTCATTTCTCCTGTATCATTATCTCATTTTTGCTATATTACATGAAATCTGTCAAACAAGTTGCCCCACCCTGCTCTTTTTTTTTTTTTGCTTTCATCTTGGTCAGGGCCACTTATCTTGTCAAGATTTGTTTTTAAAAAATCAAGTACTTTCTTTGTTAATGAGTTTCATTTTTAAAAAGATTAGCCTTATGAAATTTTTCATTGGCTAGCAGTAATGCAATGGAAGGACTCTCCACTGGGAAATAGAGAAGCTTGCTTGGTTCAATGCTCACTCAGTCCCTTCTCTGTGCTCCACTGTCTCAGTGGTAAGTGGCAAAAGACCATGACCACCCCCTTTTTTTTATTCTGGAATTTGACATAATCAGAGTGGCAACAGCCTGAAAATGCAGGAGCTTATTTATCCTGGAGACTGTCCATTTGTCCCTGCTCCCTGGACCACCAATGTTGCTCTGACTCTTATGCTCGCTGAGTTGGTTTCTTTAGCTTTCTTTACAGTGCTGTGAACTACTCAATATCCTTCCAATTAATTTTGTTTTCTGTTGAAATTAGAGTTGTTTTTGTTGATTAAAACCAGTGACTTCAGATTGAGACATAATGGGAATGTCCTTAAATATCCTCCAGTTTGGTTGGCTTTCTTACTTCTGGCCAAGAACAGGTCGGGCTCTTTTGGAGCTATAATTATGCTGTTTATTTCTCCTATTTTTTTCATTCTTTATGCTAGTAAACTTTACCCCTTTCATTCTTTATAACATTTCTTCAAAATTCCTTTTTATGAAAAGTTACTGCATTCAACTCTCCACATTAAGGTGCCTCCAGAACGCTTAGTACTCATTTTCCAGATCCCGGAAGTGCCACAGAAATCTCTCAGCATTTGCAACAGGATAAGCTGCCAAATGTTGAGAGAAAATAAGCAAAACAAAACTGAGCCACGATGCATCCACTTCTTCACTTTTCAATAAAGTAAATCAAAGACAAATTATTTGCTAGACCACTTCTAAATCACTATTATCAAATGTAACTTACCCATAGAAAAACCATTACTAGACTTCCCTTAAAGAGCAGGAAATAAAGTATAGCATAGACAAAGTTAAATCTTGGCAGATGATTAGTACACAAAATATGTTTTTAATTCATACCAGCAGAATAGCTAGTAAATGATCCTAAAATCTCAGCAACTTCGAACAACAAAAGTTGATTTCTTACTCATTCTGCAGGGATTTCTGTGTTTGATAGTCTCTCAAGGACCAAGTAGGTGGAGGCATTTTGTTGATAAACATATTTCTTTCTTTTGCTAATATTTCATTGCAAAGCAAGTAACATGATCACACTATCTTTAGTTGGGCAGAGGAATGAAATCTTTCCATGTTCTGGGAAAGGTGTAAATATTTGATAAATAGTCCTAATGATTACTCTTGATGCCTCACCCCTTATCTGTACTTCTCTTCCCTCACCATGCCCAGCATTATTTTTTTAAAAATATATTTTATTGATTTTTTACAGAGAGGAAGGGAGAGGGATAGAGAGTCAGAAACATTGATGAGAGAGAAATATCGATCAGCTGCCTCCTGCACACCTCCTACTGGGGATGTGCCTGCAACCAAGGCACATGCCCTCGACTGGAATCGAACCCGGGACTCTTCAGTCCGCAGGCCGACGCTCTATCCACTGAGCCAAACCGGTCAGGGCAATGCCCAGCATTCTTTAGCCTCAAACTGCCCACCTCAGTCCAGGCACTTTTCCTAGGTCTTGCATTTGAGTTAACTTATCTATTACTTGATTTCCTCAAAGACATGAATCAATAATAATTACATATTGAATTGATTGCGCCTTTATAGTTTACACAGCATTTCTATATAAAATACTTCCTTTGACCCTCATAACCACCCAGGGACATACTTGGGACAGCGAGCATTGATTCCCTTTCATACAGATGACTAAACTGGAGAGTAAGGAAGCAAGGTTCCTGGCCTGCATCCCCAGTTTTAGAGCTGAGATTCAAACATCATATATTTCCATACTAAACCTGTTGCCTGTGTTTTTCATGCCGCATTTACACAATGAGCAAACAAGGCATATAGCTCCTACCAATTTTATTACCAAATAGAAGAGGATCTCAAGAAGATATAAATTCCTTCCAGGACCAAAGAAATGAAGCTACACTGATAGGCAGAGCAGCCCCTCCAGCATATTCTGATCACTGCAAACAGGTCCCCTGATTTTTAATACACCACACAGGTGGCTGCCTACTTCAACAACTAGTTTGAGGAAGGGGAGCAGTGGTTCTTGAGTGTGTGTTTCATTGTCAATTAGTGAAGAAGATGGGAGAGGGGCATATAGGCAAGAGCTGCTTTAAAGGAGAGCAAAGAATTCTTCTGATATTGCTAGTAAAAATGGTGGCTAAACTAACCCTGTACTTGGTAAGAGTTCCTACCTTCATCTCAAAAGAATAGCCATGCATACATTTTTAACATCCACTTGCAGGTTCAGAAATTGGCCTAATGTAAGTCAGTTTAACCACTGAGTTACTAGGAAGTAGTTTGTTACAAAACGTTATGGTCACTCCATGTTCTGGAATGTCCTATTTCATACAGATGTCAGTGTGTCTCAATTTTTGTATTTGTCACCAGGGGAAATGGAAACTGTGGCTGTGGACTAGGACTTGGCTGCCTCATGCCACTCACTTCCCCTGTCAATCTCTCAAAGGCATAAGTTGAATTATAGGAGCAAGTTGTGGATCATACATGAATTTCAAGGTGACAGGAAAAGAACAGTTGACGTATAATTGAAAAAAAAGTCCGTAAGACAGATGAATATGTGAAATTGTCTTGCAACACTTGCCACTGAATATAAATCACTGCCAATCACTGGTAAACTTTTCCAGTAACTCAGCCTCATGTTCAACACTTCCCTGGGAGGGGTCCTCATCTCCGTGCATGCAACACACCTGCAGGCAGGCCTCCTGCATTTGCCTACAGGAAGGTCATTAAAAGGCAGAACAAATTAGGGCAGCTCCCCCAGCAGCAGCAATTAACATTCAGGAACCTGGCAGACTTAGGTATATTTTAGGACTGCAGAAGCCACTAACCTTCTTGTTATTTAAAGAAGTGAACAGAAGGAGGAAAATCTGAGATGCCCTTTGCCATCTTTCTCTTCACCTTCCCGTCTATATCCCTACCTCTCTGTCCTGACATTCCTCTCTATTTTATTCACCCTATGGCTGTCTTTGAGTCCTGTGGAGTCCCCTGCTCATGTTGAGATGGTGGCAGTTGTAACTTGGTGCCAGTCTGAAGTCTCAATGTGGGCAGCCCTCAAGAAGGTGACTTGCATGTGGTTAAGTGAGGTCTTTTCTGATCTGAGTCCACCCTGGAGAGATGTGATGTAGGTCCCAAAGACTCCTGGCCTGATTCCATATGGCGACAGGTGCCACTGATGCTTGTCCACATACGTCACCCCTGCTGGTGCCTCTTGAATGCCCATCCATCTCCTTCCCATCCTTCTCCCTCTGGCTCTCTAGTAAAGAAGGAAGCCCATCTTCTCTGCAGGGGAGAGCAAACAGTAAGTTGGCTCATCCATCATTGCTTGTGTCAAGTGCAAGCTGTGGATGAATGTTCAGAGACTGACACAGCACTGGGCAGAACCTACGTAAAATGCTCCCTTTCCCTGTTGGCTAGGAATTTCTGATTGTGAAGAAAATAATACCCACATTATTTAAAAATGTTAACATTCAAAAAATAGCATCTCATTTGAATAGCTACTAATTCTATGTCTATCAGTGAGGATCACTTACATTTGGATCCTAATGTACCAAAAAGAATATTTTCGCTTTAATTTCACTTTCAATTAATGATGCTTCATCCTAGAAGAGCAACAGTAAAGATAAAAGGAAAAGCAAAGGACAGTAGTCTTGAGTCTTTTATATCAAGTGTCATTGATGTACAACCATTTAGGAGAGATAGAGGGAAAAATTAAATTGTTTGACTTCATTAAGAACCAGATGCTATGATTTTATTTTAAAATAATTCCTGGGTTATTAAACAACAATGTAAAATTTTAATCTGGCAATTCATGACTGACTGTCACAAGAAGACACTTGTAAAGAAATTCTAAGAAGACAACTGATTCGGGATTTGATGTGGCTTGTGGCAAAGTGAAGAGATGCCAGGATGGCCCAGCCTCTGAGGAAGCCTCTTTAATTTAAATGTGCATGCTGAGATGCAGCTGTGCTGATGAATGCAGATTTATTGGACCTGGATAGGAGGCAAATGTGTAACTAATTAAAGTATTCTAGTGTCAGCTATTCTGGCCAACATCCCCCTTTTAAAAAAGCATCACTGTTTAAATGTATTTTGGAAGCAAAAAGTTACCACTAAACTGGTTGTTGAATAATATCTGTGGAGGAATGCTAAAGTAATTTTACTAAGATTTGAAAAAGAGAGTTTAGGAATGACTAATTTAGAGGTGACTTTATGACACACTATGTAATAACTGCTGATTGACTATCGTTGTCCTCTATGTGAGACTAGTGTATTTTCATTTTGTAAGATAAAAAGGACAAATTGTCTAGAAAAGGTATAGAATGGGATGTGGAGCACATCTAGTTCACCTGTCCCACTTACCACTGAGACAGTGGAGCACAGAGAAGGGACTGAGTGAGCGTTGAACCAAGCAAGCTTCTCTATTTCCCAGTGGAGAGTCCTTCCATTGCATTACTGCTAGCCAATGAAAAATTTCATAAGGCTAATCTTTTTAAAAATGAAACTCATTAACAAAGAAAGTACTTGATTTTTTAAAAACAAATCTTGACAAGATAAGTGGCCCTGACCAAGATGAAAGCAAAGAAATGGGACTGGTTGGCATCAGAATGCTAGAGTTCTGTTACCTCCTACCCTCTGCAACACATTAAATGCTTCAGACTAAGCATTTATTTCATCCATACTATGCACACTTTGGATTTTCACTGTCTAATGATTAAGTATCTATTGGTAGATTGATCTAGGTTGAAGATAATATTCCTACTTGGGGGGTGGGGGGAGGCAGTTTCTGATGCAGTGCAGTAAATAATGCTTCTCTTCCTTGCCCAGATTCTGAACTAATCAAGAAATAAATCAGCCATGAGCCAATGGAGTACTGAAAGATATCCTTTATTACTGATAATATTTCAACAATATATCGTAGAGTGCATTCAGATGGGCTAGCTGAGCTGACTACCAGGATTCAATGGGCTTTACTCGTCAGTCACAGGTGACAGTGACCTACAGCAGGTGGCAAGGCCAGCTCTCTTGAGACAAGGGGAGGGGCAGGGTCATATCAAATTTACTAATCTGATCAGTAACTCCGTTTGCTCTCAGGTCCTCATTTTTGCTGATGAAATAAAAGGGGATCAATGAGATCAGTTTCTCATCTGGAACTTCCCCATAGGTAGAAATAGGTGGAGTAGATGCCTTACCTCCTAACAAGGGTGTTTGAATTTTGTGGATTTTGCTTTTTATGATGCTTTCCTTCCAGTTGGCTATGAAAGACATGAGACCCAACATTTTTGGAAGGCACCCGTCTTTATAAGATTGGGGACCAGTAAATATGTGTGAGTGTGAGTGTGTGTTTTGAATGGCTTCCTCTCCATAGGGCGAGGGACATATCTCTCTGCGTGAAGGTGGGAAGAGAGGAGGGAGGAAGCATTCAGACTTATTAGAGAAGCAATACAAAGTGGGGGAAAAAGACCTAACATTCAATTTCTAATATTCAAATAAAGATTTTGACAAATAAACCTTCACTGGGTGAGAAGACGAGAGAGTAAAAAAAGCCAAGCTAGAAAATACACTTATCCCAAATATTATTGAGTTCTGACTATTAATGAGAGACTGTTCAAGACACTGGGAACACAGAATGGAGTGAAACATGTTGATGGAACTCTGCCCTTGCTGAGTTTCTATTCTAGTGGAAGGAATTGAGACCTAGTGGGCCTCCCATGGCATCTGCTCTGCTGAGGAAATCAGGGCAGAGCTGAGTGCTAGATGCCTATGCCACTTCAACAGAACAGTCAAGGGGTCACCAACAAGCCCCAATCACGTTGCAATGGGCCATACATTAAGCACACCAGTTACTGACTTCAGACCTGAGTGCCTCAGTGGGAATAGCAACCAGTTGAAAAAGAAACATGAGGACAGAGATGTCATCAGATCTGAAGACCATAGAGACCTGGGAAGCATCTTCCCCCACCTTACACCCAGATATCATTTTGAGTAGAGAAGGGAGAAGATTGCAAAATTTGCCAGTGGCTGGATCTCCAATGGGAAGTACTTGAGTGGATCTTGATTAAGAGTTGTTAAAATTAATAAACAAAAACCTCATTTAAAATGGAGTTGGGAGGCTAGAAGAGAGAACTCTCACACAGGTGTCCCTCAGCACACACTGATGACCCCAACAGGAAGAGATGTACCTTTCATCTCTGATAGGAAGTGATAGAAGGAAAATATTCCTCTTTGTCCAGCGATAGCTCAGCCAATGGGAGACTGCCATAGCTCAGCCAATGAAGTCACTATACTTTGAAATTTCAGTTTTCTCCAAGGGACTCTTTGTTTATGAAAGCCCCACCCAAGTCCATAAAAGGGCAATCCTCTCCTTTGTTTCTCTGGACTTCAGCATGGTTCACCATTAGATCATGTGCCCCAAATTGCAATTATTTTTTGCTCCCAAATAAGCCCTTTTTGCTGAAGAAATATGTGGCTGTTTGTTTAAGGTCAACAGAGTGAATTATCAGTGAACTGAATGTTTAATCTAAGGGAAGTTTTATACTAGAATGGCTGAAATATTTTTATTTGGGTTAAATTTACTTTTTTTTTCCTGCTATCTGCCGGTAGGGAGATCTGTCAGAGTGGTGTGGGTAATTTTATGACCTTGCCATAAGATGCTGTGGAGATCATGTCACATACCTATCAAAGGTACTTGGATGCTTCATTGCTGACCCTTTGTTCCAGACTATTTTTGAGACAAAAAAAAACACACCCTTTCTTTGAAGCTGACATTCTTTGGGAAACTCAATCTACTGGAGGGGAAAACTTGTAAGTGATTTCCATTGTACACTTTATCTTAAAGGTCCCAGAATGTTTACAGGGTAGGATAGAAATAGTCCCAGGACTTAGGACTTAGGGTACCAAGATTCTGGGGAAGTGAAGATGTGCCTCCATGGCAGAGCAAGGGAGTTGGTAAGTCATAGCAGGGCTGGATAAAAGACTGCTCAAGGACTTACGTTTGTTTTATTTTGTCCAATGGATCTCTTTAATCTTTTTGTAATGTCTTCTTCCTCTTTCTATCCTGAGTTCAACCCCCAATTTTATCATTCAATCTGCTTTTCCAAATGTCAGAAAAGACTTGCAAATTACAAATACAACACATTATCCACCATCCTCCCATTGCTTTCTTGTTTCTGGGGTTCACTGTTGAAATTCTGCTTCTTTAAGATTCTGAAAATACAATGCTGTATTTTTTCTATCTTTTTAAAAATTATTTGCCAGTCTCTGTTATGGGCTGAACTGTGTTCCCCCAAATTCATATGTTGAAGCCTTAGCTTACAATACCTCAGCATGTGACTGAATTTGGAGATAGGGTCTTCAAGGAGGTAAATAAGTTAAAATAAGGTGATTGATTAGGGTTGGCACTAATACTGTATAATATGATTGGCATCTTTGAGAAGAGGGAATTAGGACACAGACATGTACAGAGAGAAGACCATATGAAGACAGAGGGAGAATATAGTCAGCCAAGGAGAGAACTCCCAAAGAAACCATCCCTGCTGACATCTTGATCCCAGACTTCAGAATTGTGAGAAAATAAATTTCTATCAGAAGCCACTCCATCTAGTTGATTTTGTTACAGCAGCCCTAGTCATTTCCTTCATTATTTTCTCTCACTGCTCATCCCCTAACGGTAGACATTTCCCAAAGATTAGTCAGTAGCTCAATCTTCATGCTTAGCTTTACTAATATTATACATCTCCACACATTCAATTATTACCTCCATGACAATGAACCTCAAATTTAGTAGGTTGAACTGCATGACATGGCCATTGTTTTAGGTTAAAGTGATTGGCTACTTTCCTGCAGCTCCACACTTGCATGTCCCCTTGCTTTTTACATACCCACATGATTACACCAGAGGAACCTTCTAGATAACACATCCAAATAAATTGACCATCTTCATACGAGACCTTTAGGTTTAAAGCATTGGCCTTATCTTTGTGCTATTCCTCTCTTTCAGTGTCACATACTATGATAATTATATATGTGACACCCACTTCCTTAGTACAACTCTTTTGGGTGAACTATTGAGGAACCTAACTCTTTGCCATTTAAAGCATGGTCCTATACCTGTGGCATTCACATTGCCTTTGAGCTTCTTAGAAATAAAGAATCTCATTCCCCACTCAGACTTATTCAATCATATCCTCGGTTGGTGTGTGTGTGTGTGTGTGTATGTGTGTGTGTGTGTGTGTATGTGTGTGTGTGTTTGTGTGTTTAAAGAGGTCCAAGTGATTCTTGTACAAATTAAATGTTGAGAAGGACTGCCTTAGTATATAGTGGTAGCTATGAGAATTCTATCTTTCTGGAATGATTATTAAAATTAATTTTTCCACCAGCAGCAAGAGAGTATAGATAGTATAAGAAGACACTATAGCCTCACATGGATAGAGTATTGCCCTTAATTTAAAAAAATACTGCATATTTGATAGGTGAAAATCTATATTTTAAAAATGTTAATATTTATCCATCTTTGATTATGGGTGAGGTTATTTTTAATTAATATTTGTCCATGAATTATCTGTGTATAGCATTTGGTAGTTTTATTTCTGATCTAATTATTTGTATATTTTTCTAAATTCCACTATTAGTCTTACTCTTATTATTGCAATGTGGACAACTACTATTATCCTTTGTTAACCTGCTCAGTTTGAACTGGAGGATTTTTAATGTCCCCAACAGCCTTGCTTATAAACTATGTAGAATTTGAAGGATAAATTGTTTTCTTCCAAAGTGCTTATAGTCATCTATACAAGTCACTAGTCTTTGCTTAATTCATGAGGACAATTTGAGGAAATTAATGAATAATAGTGATTGTACAATGACTGCCACGATGCTTGACACACAGCAGGAGATGGGGATGATTCTGAACCAAGTTGCAGAGCCCTAATAAAGTGAGGACCTATTCAGCAGCCTCTTAGAGAGAGAGAGAGAGAGAGAGAGAGAGAGAGAGAGAGAGAGAGAGAGAAGTGCTTCTAGGGAGCCAAGCTGGATATGGAGACACTGATCACTAGAAATCATGTCCTTTCTTATCATTCAGAATGATTACTTTGCTAGTTGTGGCGATCTGGGCACCCTGGGAGGTGGCTTGACAAGGTTACTTAGGTCAGAGCAGGATAACAAGCAGCAGAAGAAGGAGTTCTAAGCTATTTAAGAAAATAAATAAACAGCCTGATCATGCCCCTAAAGCCAGCAGCTTCACTTTGCAGTTGAATAAGCTGTGCTTGTCTTCCTTGTTTCTCTTTGTTTATGAGGGTTTCTATGTTCTTGCCCGTTGACGGTGTAATTTGCTTTAGCCAGACAAGCAGGTACTGTACACAATAAGTTATTCTAAATAAAAGGAGTGATTATTCAAGGAAAATCAAACTGTGAGCCCTAGTACCACTCCTTCCTGGCTGGTCCCAGACTCCCAGCTTGTTTATTTAGTGTCACCCATAGTCTGTCATGGCTGACCTAAAACTATCAGGAACAGCCACGATGGCAGCCAAGCATAAACAAAAACCTGAACTGAAGGTGCAGAGGGACTGCCATTCCACAGATAAGATCTATTGCTGTAATAGCCCTTGATTATGAAGACCAAAGGAGAAAAAATACCAAATATACAGACACTTTTCTGTTTATTTATACATGAAGAAGGAGGGGAAAGCAAATCATTTACAAAGAAGAGGCGGGGGGAAGGGACTAAGGTTCCATTACATGTCAGGGTTTCTCAGTTTATGCAACAAGATTCTGTGAGAGCAGGGGTTTGCTTCTGGTCTCCTTTGTTTGTGTATTGACATTTTGCAATGCTTTAAAAAATTGCACACTGGGGCCAGAGATAGCAGAGAGAAGAAGGAATGGAGGTGGGGAAAATGACTGGACTATTTGCCTAGAGAGAAAAAGTTTTGTACTTCCATGCAACTATTCCAACTGAGCTATAGATTTAGGCCCAAAATGAGTAGATTGTTAGACCATCACTCAGGTGAAATGATGTGTTAGATTGTGCTTTTCAGGTGAACAGGATCCCTTTCTCACTGGAAGTGCACGATGCATCTCTAAGATGTAACAGGCAGTCCCGGGTGAAATCCTCACTCCTCTGTTTGCTGTGGTATTCTATCCATGTAAAATCCTTTCACTTTTTCATCAGATCATTTAATCTTATGAAGGTTGGGAACTACTTGGAAAGAAAGTTAACTGGAGATGCTTCTTATCAGAGTGGATAAATGTAAGTGCCAGCTTCAAAGCCAATCTGGTCACTACCTTAAGATGCACCATGAGAAGATTACTTTCATCCTTAAAGAGGCCCACTAGTTCTGGGAAGTAATGGCAATGGATCTCTTCATCACTGTTTGCAGGTGCTACGCTGATGCTGCTCATGTTCCAGGGACCAAATTTACCCATTTCATGGAGAAGTGTGCTTGTCCAACTAGCCTTCCAATTTATAAAATGTGTTAGAGGAAGGGCAAGATGCTTCCAATAGGATACTAGCATTGAGGAATACTGCTTTATTGTTCTCTGTTGGTCAATTACTGGGACAAATGGCTGCAAGAAGTTCTTCCCAATCTATTACCTTCAGCCCGGGCAGTATTACATTTCACTCCGAACAGTGCAGCTCAAATGCTTTATCACATTCCATTGCTCAAAAGTGAAATGGCTGGTAAGGTACCTAACACTAAATGCATCCATTTTGGTATACTGACATTGCCTGGGACTACAGATACATTTCAACAAATCTCACCTGTACACTAAGGAATTGGGATCTCATCCTCTGAGGCTCTGGTGGAAAGAGAAGGCTCTGCCTTGGGAGGGCATAGACTAGGGTTGGCATTGTCAAGAGACTGCACTGAAAAGGTGTAATGTCCTCTCAGCTGCTGTGAAAACTCCAACTGTATTCACTTGCATGGCTGGCTGAAAATTCATTTTCTTTTCCCTCTTGGATGTTTTGTGGTTAAAAAACAAACAAACAAACAAACAAACAAACAAACCACATTTGGGAAAGGCTGGCATTAGGACTTACATGGGAATCAGAGAAGGAAGAGTATGTATTGAGCACTAAACCAGCATCCACATTTATTTTTATTTTTATTTTTTTCAAAATTGTTTTTTATTATTTGCAAATTTTCTTTTTTTTTAATTAAGGTATTATATGTGTACATATCTTACCATTGCCCCCCCCCACCTCACTCCCATACATGCCCTCACCCCCCAATGTTTTGCATCCGTTGGTTACTCTTATATGCATGCATATAAGTCCTTCAGTTGATCTCTTATTTTCCCCACCTCTCCCTAACCTTCCCGCTGTAATTTGACAGTCTGTTTGATGCTTTACTGCCTCTATCTTTTTACTGTATCTATCTTTTTGTTCATCAGTTTATAATGTTTTTCATTATCCCCAAATGAGTGAGATCATGTGGTATTTTTCTTTCATTGACTGGCTTATTTCACTTAGCATAATGTTCTCTAATTCCATCCAGGTGCCTACAAATGGTAATAATTCCTTCTTTTTTATGGCAGCATAGTATTCCATTGTGTAGATGTACCATAGTTTTCTGATCCAGTCATCTGCTGATGGGCACCTAGGCTATTTCCAAATCTTAGCTATTGCAAATTGTGCTGCTATGAACATAGGGGTGCATATATCCTTTCTGATTGGTGTTTCTAGTTTCTTAGGATATATTCCTAGGAGTGGGATTACTGGGTCAAATGGGAGTTCCATTTTCAGTTTTTTGAGGAAACTCCATACTGTTCTCCACAGTGGCTGCATCAGTCTGCATTCCCACCAGCAGTGCACGAGGGTTCCTTTTTCTCCGCATCCTCTCCAACACTTGTCGTTTGTTGATTTGTTGATGATAGCCATTCTGACAGGTGTGAGATGGTGTCGCATTGTCGTTTTGATTTGCATCTCTCGGATAATTAGTGACTTTGAGCATGTTTTCATGTGTCTCTTGGCCTTCCTTCTGTCTTCTTTCAAAAAGATTCTATTTAGGTCCGTTGCCCATTTTTTTATTGGATCATTTATCTTCCTTTTATTAAGTTGTATAAGCTGCCTGTAGATGTTGGAGATTAAACCTTTATCAGTGATAACATTTGCAAATATGTTCTCCCATACAGTGGGGTTTCTTGTTGTTTTGTTGATGGTTTCTTTTGCTGTGCAAAAGCTTTTTATTTTGATGTAGTCCCATTTGTTTTTTTTCTCTTTGGCTTCCGTTGCACTAGGGGCAGTATCAGTGAAGAAGTTCTTTCAGCATATGTCTGAGATTTTGCTGCCTGTGGATTCCTCTAGTATTTTTATGGTTTCCCGTCTTATATTTAAGTCCTGTATCCATTTTGAGTTTATTTTTGTGTATGGTGTAAGTTGGTGATCTAGTTTCATTTTTTTGCATGTATCTGTCCAATTTTCCCAACACCATTTATTGAAGAGACTGTCTTGACTCCATTGTATGTTCATGCCTCCTTTGTCAAATATTAATTGAGCATAATGGCTTGGGTCAATTTCCGGGTTCTCTATCCTATTCCATTGGTCTATATGTCTGTTCTTGTGCCAGTACCAGGCAGTTTTGAGAACAGTGGCTTTGTAATACAACTTGAAATCTGGTATTGAGATCCCACCTACTTTATTCTTCTTTCTCAGGATTGCTGTGGCTATTCGGGGTCTTTTTTTATTCCAGATTAATTTTTGGAGAGTTCATTCTAGTTCTGTGAAATATGCCGTTGATATTTTAATGGGGAGTGCATTGAATCTATAGATTGCTTTGGGTAGTATGGACATTTTGATGATGTTGATTCTACCAATCCATGAACATAGTATGTTCTTCCATCTGTTTACATCTTCCTCTATCTCTTTTTTCAGTGTCCTGTAGTTTTCCGCATATAGGTCTTTTACCTCCTTGGTTAGGTTTATTCCTAAGTATCTTAATATTTTTGGTGCGATGGTAAATGGGATTGCTTTTTTAGTCTCTCTTTCTGTAAGTTCACTATTGGTGTATAGAAATGCCATAGATTTCTTGGCGTTAATTTTGTATCCTGCTACATCAGCATCCACATTTAGATGGGTACTTCAGTCCATTTTCTCCAAACTGATATAAATGCATATTTCTACTTTAGCAGTCTTCTGATGATTTAGCATCCAAAGTTCCCAAAACGCTTCTGAAGTACAACATTGTTTTTCTTTGCCTACGTGAAGCCTAACTTTCTCTGTCTCTGATCCCTCCCATTCCTTCCCAGCAGGGCCCTACTTCCCACCCAGGAAGAGCTGTTTGGGCGCGGGCATTATTTGTGAGGGGCGCTTCTGTGCACAGACTGTTTACATCACTTATGCCAATTTTAGGATGAAATATGACAGCCAGAATCAAGTGATTTATTATCATGTGCATTGGTTATTTTTGTTTAATTTTCCTTGTCTATAAAAAGGGTTTTTCCTCATATCATTTTTTAAGGTCAGATATAATTCATTTACATGAAATTTACCATTTAAAAGCACACAGTTCAGTGGCTGTTAGTATATTTACAAAGTTACATAACCATCACCACTATCTAAACCCAGAATATGATCATCATCCCACAGAGAAGCCCCCTTCCCATCACCAGTCAATCCTCGTTCTTCACTCTTCCCAACTCCTGGCCACCACTAATTTACTTTCTGTCTCTATGAATTTCCTGTTCTGGAATCACACACTATGTGGCTTTTCCGCACCCCCCCCCCTTTTTATTGAATTTATTGGGCATTGAGCATAATATATTCAAGGTTTGTCCATATATTCCTATATGTGTCACTATTATTTTATTTTTGAGCTATTTCACATTTACAGCAACACTGAGAGGGATTTACAGGATTTTCCATTTACTCTCTGCACCCCCACACACATAGCTGTCCCTGTTATCAACACCAGTCACCAGAACAGTACATTTTGCCAAGAATGAACCTACAGTGACACATTATAATCACCAAAAGTCTATAGTTTACATTACTGTTCACTTTTGGTGTGCACTCTATGGGTCTGGACAAATATATAACGACATACCCATCATTATAATATCATACAGTGTATTTTTACTGCCCTAGAAATTCCCTGAGCCCTGCCTATTTATCTCCCTACTCTTACCACCCCTGGTAGCCACTAATTTTTTAATTTTCTCCATAGTTTTGCCCTTTCAGAATGTCATATAGTTGTAATCATCCAGTATACTAATGGTCCTGTGCATGAATTTGTGCACATTGAAAGGAAAATAATTAGAAGAAATATTTTAATATTGCTGTTTTCCCTTTCTCCCTCAGTGCCTGGGAGCTGGGTGACAGCCCTAACCCCTGCCGCCCGGCTTGTTGCCATCTGTGGGGCAATCCACTAGCACCCACCCGCCTTGGCCTGGTGCCACCCGCTCACCTGCTCCATCATCCTGCCACGGTCCCGGTTGGTCCCACTCTCGTTGGGGCTCATCGGGGCTGGCAGCACCTTCACTGCCACTGCTGCCAATGCCCGCCATGTTCCATGCCACCCCCTTGTGGTCAGCGCACATCATATCAAGCAGTCGAACCCCCGGTCAAACTCCTGGTTGACCATCTGCCCAAGGGGACAGTTTGCATATTAGGCTTTTATTATATAGGACAGCCCATCAGATTGGCTTCTTGCACTTAGTAATATGCATTCAAGTTTTCTCCATGTCCTTTTATTGCTTAATAGTTCATTTCATTTTAGCGCTGAATAATATTCCATTATCTGGATGCACCATAGTTTATCCATTCACCTACTGAAAGACATGTTCCTTGCTTCCAAATTTTGGCAATTATAAATAAAACTGCCATAAACATCCTTGTGCAGGTTTTTGTGTAGATGTGTTTCCTAATCTTTGGGTAAATATCAAGGAGTGTGATTGCTGGGTCATATGGTAAGAATATGTTTAGATTTTTAAGAAACTCCCAAACTGTCTTCCAAAGTGGCTGTACCCTTTAGCATTCCCAGCAGCTTTGAATGCAAGTTTCTGTAGCTCCATATTCTTACCAGCATTTAGTGTTATCAGTGTTCTGGATTTTGGTCATTTTAGTAGGTGTGTATGTCATTGATGTTTGAATTTGCATATCCCTAATGACAGATGATGTTGAGCATCTTTTCCTATGCTTGTTTGCCATCTGTATATCTTCTTTCGTGAGGTGTCTGTTAAAGTTTTTGTTCCATTTTATAATCAGGTTGTTTGTTTCTTATTATAGAGTTTTAAGAGTTCTTTGTATATTTTGGATAATAGCCCTTTATCAGATGTGCTTTTTGCAATATTTTATCCCAGTTTTTGGCTTGTTTTGTAAGTCTCTTGATATTTGTTTTTCACAGAGCAGAAGTTTTATTTTAATGGAGTTCAATTTATCAATTATTTTTTTTTTATGGATTGTGTCTTTGGTACTGTATCTAAAAAGATGGCCCAAGATCACCTCAGTTTTCTCTTCTTTTATCTTAGACTAGAGGCCCGGTGCATGAGATTTGTGCACTCAGGGGGGGTCCCTCAGCTCGGCCTGTGCCCTCTCGCAGTCCAGGAGCCCTCGGGGGATGTCCAACTGACGGCTTAGGCCTGCTCCATGGGGACCCGACCTAAGCCATCACTTGGACATCCTTATTTCTGCCACAGAGGTGGGAGAGGCTCCCGCAACCGTGGCTGCACTCGCTAGCCATGAGCCTGGTTTCTGGCTGAGCGGCGCTCTCCCTGTGGGAGCACACTGACCACCAGAGGGCAGCTCCTGCATTGAGCGTCTGCTCCCTGGTGGTCAGTGCCCGTCATAGCGACCGGTCGTTCTGCCATTTGGTCAATTTGCATATTGGCATTTTATTATATAGGATGAGCTTTATAGTTTTGCATTTTACATGTAGGTCTGTGATTCATTTTGACTTATTTTTTTGAAGGGTGTAAGTGTTGTGTCTAGATTCATTTTTTTTTGCATGTTCTAGCAGCATTTGTTGAAGAGTCTATCTATGCTCCATTATGTTGCCTTTGCTCCCTTGTTAAAGATCAGTTGACTATATTTCCCAGCTTTCTGTTTCATTCCATTGTTTTATTTGTGTTTTCTTTTGTCAATGCCGCACTTCCATGATTAATGTAGCTTTATAGTAAGTCTTGAACTTGGGCAGCATCAGTTCTTTGTTCTTCTCCTTCAACATTGTGTTGGCTATTCTGGATCTTTTGCATCTTCATATAAAATTGGAATCAGGTTGTTGATATTTTATTCTTTTTATGATTGAATAACATTCAGTTGTATGGATATAACATATTTTGTTTATTTATCAGTTGATAAACATTTGGATTCTTTTAAGTTTTTGGCCACTATGAATAATGCTGTTATAAACATTCATGTACATGTTTTTGTTTCAACTCCTGATTTCAGTTCTCTTGAATGTATACTTATAATTGTAATTGCTGAATCATATTGTAACTCCAAGTTTTGACTTTTTGAGGAATTTGTGGAGTATGTTTCAAAGCAGCTAAAATATAAGTATTTATAACTTGATAGTTTATAATTTCCATTAAACAACTTTCCTTATTTTTATCAATTTATCTATGATGTTGATAAATTTAAATCTTCAACACAGGATATTTTTATTAGGACTCCATTTTATATATACAATAATTAAGTTGAATTTAGTTGAATTTACATACCCATTCATTAACCTTTTTCTGATTTAAAAATTTTACTAGCAATTGCAGTCAGTATTAATGACAAACTCAAAATACAATTACATTAATAATTGGTAATAAATATTGCACATATATTTATTGCACATTAATAGCTATTGATAGAAAAATACATGGATAATATTTATTAGTTCTGGTTCTTTTACACTTTCTTATTTTTTTAAAATTTAATAATACCCTGTTTCTATTTCTTTCACCAGGTAGGGGGAGTTTTCTATCATTATTTTTTCAAATAGGTTTTCAATATATTTCTCTCTCTTTTCCTTCTGGAACTCCCATAATGCAAATGTTGATACACTTAAAGTTGTCCCAGAGGCTCCTTACACTGGTGAAAGAAATAGACTTACAAGTCCAGGAAGCACAAGAGAGTTCCAAACAAGAGGAACCCAAAGAGGACCACATCAAGACACGTCATAATTAAAATGCCAAAGGTTAAAGACAAAAAGAGAATCTTAAAAGCATCAAGAGAAAAGTAGTTCGTAAGAAGAAGAAGAAAGGATAAAAAATATGAACAATAAATACATATCTATCAACAATTGAATCTAAAAATCAAAATAAACAAACAAGGAATCTTATGAACAAAATGAATTGTGATGAATAAAATAAAACCAAAGGCATGGAAACATGGAACAGACCGATGAATCTCAGAGGGAAGGAGGAAGGGGGCCAAGAAGAAATTAACCAAATAACTTATATACATACATGCATTACCTATGGATACAGACAATAGGGTGATGAAGGCTTGGTGTGGGGCAGGAACTGGGTGGAGGGGTGCAATGGGTAAAAAAGGGGGACATCTATAATACTTTCAACAGTAAAGATTTAAATAAATATGCTCTTGCTTCCTTTGTCAAATATTAATTGAGCATAATGGCTTGGGTCAATTTCCGGGTTCTCTATCCTATTCCATTGGTCTATATGTCTGTTCTTGTGCCAGTACCAGGCAGTTTTGAGAACAGTGGCTTTGTAATACAGCTTGATATCTGGTATAGCGATCCCTCCTACTTTGTTCTTTTTTCTCAGGATTGCTGCAGCTATTCAGGGTCTTTATTTCATATAAATTTTTGGAGAGTTCATTCTAGGTCTGTGAAATATGATGTTGGTATTTTAATTGTGAGTGCATTGTATCTATAGATTGCTTTGAGTAGTATGGACATTTTAATGATGTTGATTCTACAAATCCATGAACATGGTATGTTCTTCCATCTGTTTATGTCTTCCTCTATCTTTTTTTTCAGTGTTCTGTAGTAGCCCCGGTACAGGTCTTTTACTGCCTTAGTTAAGTTTATTCCTAGGTATCTTAATTTTTTTGGTGCAAATGTAAATGGGATTGTTTTTTTAATCTCTCTTTCTGTAAGTTCATTATTGTTGTATAAAAAAGCCATAGATTTCTGGGTGTTAATTTTGTATCCTACAACATTGCCAAATTCATTTATTAAATCTAATAATTTTTTGATGGATTCTTTAGGGTTTTCTATGTACAGTAACATGTCATCTGTGAATAATGACAGTTTTACTTCTTTTTTTTTCCAATTTGGATACCTTTTATTTCTTCTTCTTGTCTAATCACTATGGCTAGCACTTCCAGTACTATGTCGAACAGGAGTGGTGAAAGTGGGCATCCCAGACTTGTTCCTGTTTTTAGGTGAAATGGTTTTAGTTTTTGCCTATTGAGTATGATGTTGGCTGTAGGTTTGTCATATAAGGCTTTTATTATGTTGAGGTATGATCCCTCTATTCCCTCTTTGCTAAGGGTTTTTATCAAGAAAAGGTGTTGGATTTTGTCAAATGCTTTTTCTGCATCAATTGATATGACTATGTGATTTTTATCTTTCAGTTTGTTTATGTGATGTAGCATGTTTATTGATTATGCGGATATTGTACCATCCTTGCATCCCAGGTAAATCCTACTTGGTCAGGGTGAATAATCATTCTGATGTAATGCTAGATCTGATTTGCTAGAATTTTGTTGAGGATTTTGGCACCTATGTTATGAGGGATATTGGCCTGTAATTCTCTTTCTTTTGTTTTCTTTATCTGGTTTTGGTATTAGAGTCAAGACAGTCTCTTCAATAAATGTTTTTTGGAAAATTGGACAGATGCATGCAAAAAATGAAACTAGACCATACACAACTTGCACCATACCATACACAAAAATAAACTCAAAATGGATAAAGGACTTAAATGTAAGATGGGAAACCATAAAAATCTTAGAGGAATCCATAGGCAGCAAAATCTCAGACATATGCTGAAGCAAAATCTTCACCAATATAGCTCCTAGGGCAATGGAAACTAAGGAGAAAAAAAATGGGATTACATCAAAATAAAAAGCTTTTGCACAGCAAAAGAAACCATCAACAAAACAACAAGAAAGCCCACTGCATGGGAGAACATATTTACCAATGTTATTTCCAATAAGGGTTTAATCTCCAACATTTACAGGGAACTCATACAACTTAACAAAAGGAAGATAAACAATCCAATCAAAAAATGGGCAAAGGACCTAAATAGACCCTTTTCTAAAGAGGACATACAGAAGGCCAAGAGACATATGAAAACATGCTCAAAGTCACTAATCATCCAAGAGTTGCAAATCAAAACGACAATGAGGTATCATCTCACACCTGTCAGAATGGCTATCATCAACAAATCAACAAATGGCAAGTGCTGGTGATGATGTGGAGAAAAAGGTACTCTCATGCACTGTTGGTGGGAATGCAAACTGATGCCACTGTGGAAAACAGTATGGAGTTTCCTCAAAAAACTAAAAATGGAACTCCCATTTGACCCAGTGATCCCACTTCTAGGAGTACATTCCAAGAAACTAGAAACACCAATCAGAAAGAATATATGCAACCCTATGTTCATAGCAGCACAATTTACAATAGCTAAGATTTGGAAACAGCCTAAGTGCCCATCAGCAGATGAGTGGATTAGAAAACTGTGGTACAGCTACACAATGGAATACTATGCTGCTATAAAAAGGAAGGAACTCTTACCATTTGCAATAGCATGGATGGATCTGGAGAGCATTATGCTAAGCGAAATAAGCCAGTCAGAGAAAGATAAATATTACATGATCTAACTTATTTGTGGAATATAATGAACAACATAAACTGATGAACAAAAACAGATCCAGAGACAGAGAAACATCGATCAGACTGTCAAACCTCAGAGGAAAGGTAGGGGAGGGTGGGGGTAAGGGAGAGAGATCAACCAAAGGACTTGTATGCATGTATATAAGCCTAACCAATGGACATAGACACTCGGAGCTGAGGGCATGAGTGGGGGCGGGGGGAGGGGGGGGGAGAGGGGCAATGTGGGAATAAGGACACATATGTAATACCTTAATCAACAAAGTAAAAAGATTTATATGAATAAATAAAACCCTGTTTCACTGAAAAAGATACCTGAGCCCACATCCCAGCTGTGAAATATTCCATTTTACTTAAACATATTTATAAAAATAAAATTTAAATTATAGTGACTAAAAAACCCTTTAAAAAAAGAGAACTCGTAATTAAAAGAAAGCAACTATTAACCTTGACAGTAGAATGGTAGATTAACTACTTTGCCAATTGTTCTCTAGGTACTCAACAAATAATTAGCTAATTGATCTATTGTTTAAAGTGTTAGTCTAAACTATGTTGTTGGGACCAGTTAAAATTTGGAGACTAAATACCTTTTAAAACATCTGATGATATTCAAGAACTTTTTCAGGGCTAAGTACAGATATGGGAAACAAATCCTATTTTTGTTTTCAGTAAAAGAGATATGACCCTTTATTCTGCGTTTGATTGTGTAATCATGTTATTTTCAATAAATTAAGAAAGGGCTGGATTCTCTATTAAACTTAGGAAATTGCCTTTCTCCTAGCTTTTTACTTGAGTTCTATTTATCCAGCTGCTCAAATTTTTAGCAAGTTTACATGAACTATTCCTGTGTTTAGTGAGGAGAATGGAATTGAAGACCCATGAAACAGTGAATGAAAAAACAACAACAACAAACAAACAAAAAAGCACACCTCTGGGAGAGAGTATCAAGTGCATTTTAGAAAATGTTAAGTTTCTCAAAAATCAATAACTAAACATTTCTAAAGGTAAATAATATTAGACAGGAAGCAAACAAGCACCATTATGGTCAGTGGTCAGATTGGAGACATTTTCCCAGTAAGGGTCTCTTGGCTCCAGGGAAACCAACACAGACTCTGTTAAGATATTGAAACTGTTATTCATTTAGGAGAGTGTCTCATATAAAAGATCTAATAGGGTGTTTGAGACCACATTCCCCTCTCAGGTGGAGGTCTAAAAGGCTTGGTTGTTACATGAAAGGCTGATGTGCTTTTGTGGAGTAACAGATCAATTTGTGTGGCAAATTAGCAACACAGATTTACATAGTGAGCTTAAGACAGGTAACAAAGCCTTCTTGGGAAAGGCTTGCAAATTTTTTATTTAAAAATAATGAATAGTTGATTCCAATTTAAAAAGGGCATTCATTGTTCTGTTTGTCCACTCTTGAGATTAATTATAATAATGTCATCATTATTATTTTCTCAGAGATCAAGTCTCTAATCAGTGCTGCATTGGGATATTTCTTTTGTTTTGTTTTAGGTGAAATAAGCAAGTAACAGATAACAATTCAAATAGGCAAGGGGAGTTCATTGTAAAGATGTAGGGATGTCTCATGGAACCCAGTAATGGGAAGAAACTTAGGCTTAGAAAGAAGTTGGAACCAGAGAATAGAAAGTGTTTTCTTTCTTTTTGAAAATCACTTTCCTTCTGCATGACAGGTGATAATTTCCTTTTCACATTTGTAAGACTATATCTTACATGTCTAGATACCCCAAAATGGAACATCTTTAAGTTCTAAATCCAATTTCCAAGAGAAGGTACTCTGGCTGAGATAGAAGCAATCCTGGTCCAATCCACCATGGCCAAGGGGATGGAGTGATAAAATGGCTGTTGGTTTGTTTACCATGATGGGTGGGCTGGCTATGGATTTAGGGTGCCTAGCAGTGTAATGTAGTGTGTTTTGTGTGGTATGGGGAGAAATTGGTTCAAGTATGTATCATTTAGAACTAATTTCAAGTAAGACACATAGAGAGAGAGTGTAAACAGACAACTATTTGTCCCACTCCCCAACAAGAGTAGCTATATAATATCACTGTCTCAGACAACTCTGCATGTGGTTACTATACAAAGAAAAGAAATATTGATTTACATGTCTTTTTTCCCCAAAGTACAAATCAAAGGATGCATTCTTAAGGGAGATCATGGCAGATATTGTTTACCAATCTTTTGAATTCATACTCCAACCAGGGGGAAAATCAATTGCTTTTTAGTTGTCTTTATTAAAAGTCTTGTGAGGTCTTCAGCAAAGAGCTGCCAGTTCAAGAAATTTCAGAGCCAAGTAACTATTTATTCAAGGGCAATGTATAAAAGTACAATTGCACATAACAATGGGGGGTTGTTGTAATGACTGCTAACATATAGTGTACAGTGTTGTCTTTCCCCACACCCTTGAGGAATAGAACTTGAATAGACTTTGTTCTTAACATAGATATTTTAGAGGTATTCAGTATTCTATAAATACTCAAATAAAAAGTCATAATAGCATTTAAACTGTTTTCCAGAAAAGTTCTGCTTTAGGGAAAAATTATATTTCTTAAAATATAAGTACAGGCCCAGAGTCGTGGATGCAGACATATCTCAGAGGGGGTGGGGAGAAGCGAAGAGATTAACCAAAGAATGTATATGCATATACGCATAACCAATGGACACAGACAATAATGTGGTGAAGGGTTGGGGTGGGGCAGGGATTGGAAGAAGAGAGTTAAGGGAAGAATTAGGGTACATCTTTAATACTGTCAACAATAAAAACAAAAGAAACCAAGAAGCCACCGTTAAAAAAAATTCTAGCATCACTTCCTTTGTCTATTTTGCCTTTATTTTTATATGCATATGTTCAGCTATATCCCATTTTTTAAAAAAAATACATTTTATTAATTTTTTACAGAGAGGAAGGGAGAGGGATAGTTAGAAACACCGATGAGAGAGAAACATCGACTGGCTGCCTCCTGCACACTCCCCACTGGGGATGTGCCCGCAACCAAGGTACATGCCCTTGCCCGGAATCGAACCTGGGACCCTTCAGTCCGCAGGCCGACAATCTATCCACTGAGCCACACCGGTTAGGGCAGCTATATCCCATTTTAATCTGCAATTCTCTATTTGCAAATATAAAGACAGAAAACACCAAAAACTGATAACCAAACATACATGTCTTTACAACAAAGTTATATTAAGTGGTGATTGTTGGATTGTTTGATAGACGTATTTTTTATTATAGTAGAGAAAGGCTTCCAAGGAGGAAGAGAGGGATCACCTTAATTTGGAAGCAGGAAATCAGAAAAGGTCTTCATGAAGGAAGATGAATTTAAAATTGTGAGAGGAAGAAATTATAGGGTAAGGAAATATCATGATCAAAGACATAGGGTGGGGAGGGAGTGGTGGAAATAAATATTTTTAAGCCAATATTATGTCAGAGAGATGTTGCTAGGAAGTATACAAATATTTTAAATTGCTGGTAATAGTGAGCATTTGACTGGCATGTGGAGTGTAAAGAATAGGGTACAGGTTGTTATAGCTTTGTATAGCAGTGTGGAATCATAGCAATGGCTGCGCAAGCTGAAACCATGCAAAGATCTGAATAATCAATGGGAAATATTACAATTTTCAGTAACTTTAAAAAACTTTTGTCAAAAGAATAAAAACTATCTTATTGCTGGTTATAAATTTTTAAGGAAATAAAAAGTACAGCTAATACACTATAATTAAAAATCAGAAATATTGAGGGTTAAAGTACATTATTATTTTTGTAAAAATCCTACCAATAGTAGTTTTAGCTAGTACTTGTCTCCTTCTTGCCTATAGATTGTGGCAGGGAGTGAACATTTTCTATGCATTGGCACACTGTCATACTCCTTTGTAAGTTTAGATTAGCTTCCACGTTTTTCCTCTTGCTTTCAATGTTGCAAAATATCCCTGAGAGCTTTTTTCATATTGAAGTTGTTTGCCTGCATCTACCACTTCCTCTGGGACATCATCATTTTGTCAAAACCACTTTCCTTGTGTAATTGGTAAGTTTACCTTCACTAAGTTCTCTGGTTGCCTATCCTGAGTCTCTCAAGTGGTAGTTTTATCAACAATCCCACTGTCAGCAATTTCTCCTTAACTCGATTTACATTGCATTGGAGTTTCACTTTTGATGTTACAACTCATTTCTTTGCTGCATTTTTATCTTTTTTGGCCAATTTTCTCTTTCAATTACCCATTTTTTGTAAATGTCATGTGGGTTTATCAGTTGGAGAGCAGGATGCAACACAACTGTATGCTTTGCTGTCTGTGCTTGAGCTGCGTAACTGTTGCTCTGACCAAACACTGGCCGACTTTGAAAGAAGATGTTATTAGTAATTGATTATGATGCATATCTGTTGTTTACTTAGTGATTTATGGAGGGAAGAGCTAGTTGTGAAGTTTGTACTTTATGCAATTACTCACATAATATACTGCGGTCACTGAAATTTGAGCCATTTTGTTGGGTGATTGGAGTAACTTAACGGTGGTACCTGAAAGTCATGCCAGTTCCCTGTAAAGTGAGGACTGCCATAGATTAGGGATAGAGTTTCTGGAGAATATGAAAATAAGGACAAAAGGGCAATTTTTTAATGTCTTTTAAAAAATTAAGGTGCAACAATTTAAAAATACATTTCCCCCCCCTCACCTGAGGGTATTTTTTCCCATTGCTTTTCGGAGAGACTGGAAGGGAAGTCGGGATGGGGAGACAGAGAAACACATGAGCCCTGAACAGGGGTACGTGCCCTTGACAGGGAATCTAACCCATGACCCTTCAGTGCTTGGGCACACGGCCAGGGCTAAAACACATTTTAAAGTATACAATTGAGTGGCATTTGGTGTATTCCCAATGTTGTACAAACACCACCTCTGTCTAGTTTCAGAACATTTTCACCTTGCCAGAAAAACATCCTGTACCCATTAAGTAATTGCTCCTCATTTCCACTCCCACTTTCCACGATAACTACTAATCTATTTTATGCCCTTATGAATTTGCCTGCCTAGATATCTATATCTATATATCTATATCTATATCTATATCTATATCTATATCTATATCTATATCTATATCTATATACATATATATGCTAAGTGTCCGACCATCCGACAGGTTGCTATGATGCTCACTGATCACCAGGGGGCAGATGCTCAACCAGGAGCTACAAGGCTGCAGTGACTTGGCAGTGGCAGTTCTCGGGTGATGCAACCTGGAACCAGAGAGGAGGGAGCCTGATTCCTTGCGGGGCCATGCAATTCCACCTTCGGCCATGGGTTATGTTGTTTCTGGGGCACCGTCGGCCCCGAATCTGGTTTACTGCACACTGTGTTTGCGTTCCACACCCTGTATGACAGCAACTTTTCTGAGTGCCCTCTTGCACTCTGGGATCCCTTGGGGGATGTCAGAGAGCCGGTTTCGGCCTGATCCCCACAGGCCAGGCCAAGGGACCCCACCTGCTGGAGGAACCCCTGTTCACTCCGCAGACACCAGGGAGGGACCACGGGAGGTTGGATCCAGGATTTCCTTTCAATGTGCAGGAATCCATGCACTGGGTAACTAGTATTATATAAAACAAATCATACAATATATGACCATTGTGTTTGGCCTCTTTCACTAAACCTAATATGTTCAAGGTTCTTGTCAGTTGTATGTATTAGTACTTCATTCCTTTTTATGGCTGAATTGGGGTATATTGTATGAATATGCCCCAATTTGTTCTTCCATTCATCTATGGGCATTTGGGTTGTTTCCACCTTTTGGGTAATGCTGTTATAAATATCTCTGAAATTTTTGAGGAACTGTTTGTATATGTCTTGTAAGGCAGAAATGTGTGCATTTCTTTTGGGTGAATTGTTGGGCCTTAGAGTTTGTATCTACACTTTAGTAGATGACATTAAACAGTTTCTCAAATCAATTTTACCAATTTTCATTACCATAAGCATTGTGTAAGAGTTATAGTTGTTCCACATCCTTGTTAACATTTTGTATTGTCAGGCATTTTAATTGTAGCATTTTAGGATGGGTATTTGTTTTACTTTTCATTTCCCTAATTATCAATGAGGATAAACGACTTTTTACAGGATAATTGTCTGTTTAGATATTCTCTTATGAAGCGCCTATTCACATCCTTTTTCTGTAGGGTTATCCATTTTAAAACATTTGATTTATAGGAATAATTTATTCATTCTGGGTGTGAGTCCTTTGTTAGTTATATGTATGTGAATATTTTCTGCTTTTTCCTCTCAAAAGTGTCTCTGAGGAAAGCAAATTTCTAATTTTAATGTCTTTCATCAATCATTTCTTTTATGGTAGTATTTTTGTCTGTATCTTGTTTAAGAAATGTTTGCCTTATTCCAAGCTAATGAAAATATTTCCTATGTAATCTCCTAGAAGCTTAATTGATTTTCCTTTCACTGTTAGATTTACAGTGCACCTGGAATTAATTTTAGTGTAGGATGTGATATGCAAAGGTAAAGATTAGTGTTTGTTGTTTTTTTTCATATAGATCTCCACTTGACTCCCAAAACCACATTTTTCCTAACCCCACTGTAGGGCCATATATGCATATATTTGTTTCTGGTCTACTTTGTTCCATTAATGTTTTTGGTTATCACTGTGCCAGTACCCCACTACCTTGAATATTGTAGCTTTAAAATAAATTTACATACCTAGTTGTATAAATCATTCAGCTTAGTTTTTCACCTTCAAGATTGTCTTGTCTGTTTTTGTCCTCTTGCAGGTTTATATGCATTTTAGAATTCATCTGGTAATTTCTACACACATGCATACTACGTACTCCCAAACAACAAAAAACAAAACAAAAAACAACTATCTTTCCTGGTGGAATTTGATTTACTCTGTAGATCAGTTTGAGGAGAATTAAGATCTTTAGAACACAGCGTCCTCCAAGCTACATCTGTTATAAATTTCTCCATTGTTGAGGTCTTAGTAATGTTTTATAGTTTTCTATGTAGAGGATTTGCACAACCTTTTGTTAGATTTACTCCTAGATATTTAATAGTTTTAATGGCTATTGTAATTGGTATTTTCTAAATTTTACTTTTAATTGCTTTTGCTGATGTATAATTAATTTTTGCATATTACTCTCATATCCAGTGACCTTGCTCATTCTAAGAATGTACATGCAGATTATTCAACCACAGTCCTGTCATCTGTGTATAATGAGATTTCATTTCTTATGAATTTTTTGTTCCCTTGTTTATGCACCTTGCCACTAGTTAAAACGGGAATCCAGTTTTGAATAGAAGTGGAGTTTGCAAAGATTATTGTCTTGTCCCTCATCTCAGAGGAGGGGTGTTAATGATTGTGCCATATAGATCATCCATATACTCACTCCCCATCCCCTTGCTCAGATACCTACCTCTTAATAGTTCAGTGTTCCTCTTTCCTATGCTTTTAAGGTACATAAGCATACACAATGCTAGGTAGAATGAGGTGACAATATTTGGAGTGACAAGTGTCTTTTATGTAATATGGAGCTATTGTTTAAAAATGAAGAAAAATAATCTCCAAGTCAGGGAGGAAAAGTGATGTCAGTACTTGGGCTGGTGGATGGGAGGAAGTGAAGGAAAGCTAGTCATGATTGCCATCATCACCATGTCCTCATAAGCAAACAGCAGGTATCATTAGCCTTGCACTTAGCTCTGTTCTTTTGAGAATGATTTCCATTGAACTATCTGGTTGATTGGAAGTCCCTTCCTGACTTCATCATGGATCCATTCCTGCACAATTTGTTGGCCATCACCAACCTTCCTTCCAATAGGAATACTCCTGAATGCCCCAAATCCCTAAGCCTGGAGGAAACTCCCAGAAAGCATTGACACCCAGGCCATTTCACACTTGGAGATTCTAGAGAACTGCAGAATTTGTGGGATTTGCCTAGAAGCTAGACTAGAGAGAGCAGAGGGGACAGGTAAACAGAAAAGGACCATTTTGTAAAGGGTCTTAAATGCTAAGCTGAGACCTTGGACTTAATTAGGTGTACAGTGAAGAACCACTGAAGGCTTTTGCTTAGACAAGTGCAATGATCAAAGCTATATTTTACAAAAATCAACCCCAAAGCAGTGTGTAAGCTAGTTTGGAAGGGGAGAGATCAAGTAGAAAATGATTTTAAGAGTCCATCTGAGACTTAATGAGAGCCTGACCCATGTTTGTGGGCATGGGTAGGAAAAGTGGGCAAAAAGGAGAAACATGGTCCCATCCCAGTTCCCTGCTCATAGTGGCTACTCATTAACTGCTGAAGTATCAGTTAGATCCAGGACAATAGTGCAATTTATACCTTTGTTTCCAATAGTAAAAGAATGCTTATTAATTATCCTATCACTGTGCTCCATCCTCCTATGAGGGCACATGTAGCTGGTATATTCTTGGCATCTGTAGAAGAGAGAGTTGCTGCATTGTGTACATCTGTATTCAATATAGACTGCACAGGGTCTTTTCATTTTCATTTCCTGTTATAGGGTTCTTGACACTTTCTTCCCAGCTATCCCTAACCTACCTCCTCTGATTTATTATTCAGTTTTCCTGAAGCATCAAGATTGGAGGGAGAATGCTAGGGATGTATGTTTGAGAGCTCAAATTATAAAAGTAAAAGGTGGTTTATTGTGTCTTGATTTCCCTTTACAGAATGCACTCCATTGCACTTTTGGGGGGAAATGTCATGTTGAGGTGCTCTTTTAGAAACTCAACATTTACTCACTGTTCTTTCCTCTCAGCCAAACTCTAATGGCTCTGTAATGAAAAAACAAACAAACAGGTGCAACTGAAAATACCTATGGATTCAATTGATTCAATTCAATTGATGTCATTGTAAAATCTTGAAAAAATGGGTCATAAAGTGAGGTAAGGGACATCTCTTTAAAAAAATATATTTCCTTGATTTTTTTACAGAGAGGAAGGGAGAGGGATAGAGAGTTAGAAACATCGAAGAATCAGCTGCCTCCTGCACACCCCCTACTGGGGATGTGCCTGCAACCAAGGTACAAGCCCTTGACTGGAATGGAACCTGGGACCCTTCAGTCCGCAGGCCGACGCTCTTTCCACTGAACCAAACCAGCGAGGGCAAGAGGCATCTTTTGCCTAGCTAGCAGTCTATTGAGAACAGGCCCATGTGGATCTGATGTCAAGCATTTGAAAGACTCAGAGGTTCTACAGTGTATGAAGTGACATTATTTGGTGGGGAAGTTTCAGTTATGAAAATGTAAATGTTGCTACTGCAGAAACCTTGGAGACTCTACAGAATCTGCAGATGTGAGTCCTTATAGAAGCCAGGCCTCCAAACCTCAGGCTGTTACGAGGCATGGATATCAATTAAATTGGAGGAGCACAAAAACAAAACAAAACAACCATGTGATTTGTGTTAAGTGTGAAATCTTTAGAGTACTTGGTAATATCACAGCATTGGGAAAGCATATAGATATTCAATAAACAGCGTTAATTGTTGCAGTACAAGACAGGCTATCCAGCCTTGCCTTAAAACTACTTCTACAGATAAAGTCCCTAAGTTACTATGTGTTGTCAAGAGTTAGAATGGATGCTTGGTTAAAATAGTCCTATACAATTGGAAGGATTTTAGAAATATAGGTAAGTAACTAATTTCCTTATGCTTTAATATACCTGATTTCATGAATTATTTTCCAGTTACTCAAATCCATTTTAAAATTTCTTGAGATTTTTCCATCTAGTCACCATTTTTAAAAAATTTCCTGGGTTCTCTGGTGATAAGATTCATAGATAGGAAAAATATTTAAGATAAAATATTAGAATTTATACTTGACACCCTTGTTACAAGAATGCCCTGGTGAGGTTTCCACTTGAGCTCATTTTCTAACTCAACACACGTAACAAGCATTTGTGGTAAAGACTGCCAGTATTATTCTCATTTGCCTGTGAAAAAATTGAGAATCTGAATTCAAGAAGTTTCCTGAAGTCCCTTGATGTCTGAGTGATGATGGAGCCCTGGTCTTCTTTTTTTAAAAAAATATATTTTATTGATTTTTTACAGAGAGGAAGGGAGAGGGATAGAGAGTTAGAAACATTGATCAGCTGTTTCCTGCACACCTCCTACTGGGGATGTGCCTGCAACCAAGGTACATGCCCTTGATCAGAATTGAACCTGGGACCCTTGAGTCCGCAGGCTGATGCTCTATCCACTGAGCCAAACCGGTCAGGGCGAGCCCTGGTCTTCTGACTCCAAATCCTCACTGTGTCAATTTTGCTGTCACTTTATGAGAATTAGCTATTTACCCTTTTTCCATTCTTGATTTTATTGCTTTGGAATATTTTGAGACTACTTTGTTCCCAACAGTGTCTTTTCTTCCCCCCTCAATGGGATTTTATATTTCTTCAGAGCAAGAGGAATACTTTATACTTCTTTACGTCTCTTAAAGCAAATGGTATCTTGCCACTAGATTTTAGCAAAGGTTTTCAGTGGAATAATGTCTCCTCTACTTCTTTATGGTCCTTTACTTCTCTATTCTTGGTCAGTCAATCAGTACTCATTTATTTGGTGATTGTTTCATTCTTTTTATCATGAATCTATTAACTTCTGGTGTATGTGACCTCTATCATGAAAGAGGCCCAAGGACACAAAGGATTGTCTTCATAGGCTTATGTAAGTTACATCTGTCTGCTATAAATGTCTATGTAGCCTTGACAACCAGTTCATACAGGGGGTCATGGTTCCTCTACACAGAGTATTAGAACAACAGTGCAAGGTAAGAGGAGGAACACCACGTGGACTTGTTATGGATGGATTTACATATACATATGGGGTTGCTTGAGTCGTATTTTGTCAGTATTAGTGTTTTCTCTTCAGTCCAGAAGACAATCTTTTGGGCAGCCTGATCACTTTTGCCACATTGTAACTGTGAATACCATGGTTTGCTGGTCCCAAACGTGCAGAGCAGTCAAACACAAAGAGTGTGGAATTTCTCCTTTCCTGCTTTGATCAGGAGTGAGGCCTTCCATTCCATCAGTGTCTAATTTATAAAGGAGGAATGGTACTAACGCAGTTGATAAGACTGCTTCATAGCCTATGAAAATGGAATATCAAACATTAGCAAAGCAAATAGCATACATGGGTGAAATTATGGGAAGCAGAGGTACAGCCCTTGATACGCTCACCAAACCTGCGGACTTCAGCTGCAACTTCTGATGCTCATTTCCTACTGGTTCTTATTCCCCATCCTATTTGCACACGAAATGAATTTACAAGTTCACATTTTTTTATATGTAGTTTGGTCAAACTAGAAAGAAAAGATTTATTGAATGCATTATTATCATTCGGGGGAAGGCTTGTACTTTTCATCACTACTCCTCATATGTAGGCTTTACAACTAGCCTATAAAATAGTTGCCCCAGACTGAAGCACAGCAGATAAGGTCTCAGTCAGCCTTAAGTGCGAATTTAGAACAAATTTTCAAAACTGATAGAGTGCTATTTTTAATATGGATGTGGTCTAAATTATAGTAAAACCTAGTTTAAAGAAGCCTGCTTTAATACTAACAGGTTATGACAATATCTTTACAAATATATTCTAATGGATAGATGGCATCACTTCTGTTAGCAAGGTCTGGTGGGCTTTTCAACCGTGCTAGCTTTCATTTAATTGTGCAGCTGTATCATTATTTTCAGTTTTATCATATAACTAAATAGCTTCATTACAAATAAATATACACATTTACCTGGAGTAGGGGGACAAGAACCACTTTTTCTTTGGAGAGAATAAATTTTTAGAAATTGTGTCTCTTTTTGTGAGAGATTGAAGGACACTCACTGTGTATCCCAGCACACTCTATTCTATTTTCTAATTTTGCCATATGAAAATTGAGTCAGGTTAGTATTGGTAGAGACTATTATTAATTTTCTTTGGGTTTGGGTTAAAAAAAAACAAAAACCCAGCAGGGCTGGCAGAATAGCTTTTGGAGGATCTCCTGATGTTACAAAGCATCACTGTCATCAGGGGATTGTTTGGGGCCCATTTCACAGAGAATAAAGGAGGCAGGATCTAAATATTTAGGAAGTCAGCTGAAACCGGTTTGGCTCAGTGGATAGAGCATCGGCCTGTGGACTGAAGGGTCCCAGGTTCGATTCCGGTCAAGGGCATGTACCTTGGTTGCGGGCACATCCCCAGTAGGAGGTGTGCAGGAGGCAGCTGATCGATGTTTCTCTCTCATCGATGTTTCTAGCTCTCTATCCCTCTCCCTTCCTCTCTGTAAAAAATCAATAAAATATATTTAAAAATAAATAAATAAATAAATATTTAGGAAGTCACTTGACATACAGGAATTGTTTAAACACTAGTATTCATAATTAGGTATGAAAATACATGTCCTTCTGTATGTTTACTATTTAATGTATTATATTTACAAGCACTTTGCCCATTCTAAAAATGTCTAAGACAACAATTGGAGTAAAAACACTTCCTCTTTCCTCTGTGAGATGAATTTGTATATTGAGGACTTAACTCCTTCTACTTTAGGGAAGGTAAATAAATTATGTGTTGCTGAATGCTAGGGTCCTTGCTGACAGTCTCTTTCTGAGGAAAAAAGAATGAAGAACACACAAAAACAAAAGAGATGTAAATAAAGAAAGGAAGCTCAACAAAGAATAAGGAGAGTGGGAGCAAGAACGTTTGGACATGTGTCCCTCATCCCTAAAATTATCCACCAGGGAGCCCATGGTTAAAAAAAAAATGTGGCTAATTGCTTGGGAGAAGAACTGTTGTGAGGCTAAATTCTCAAGTAACCAGGAACTGCACAGACCAGAGAATCAGAATCTGCCCTAAAATAGAGGCCAAATAAGGATTTGTTCTATCAGCATATTATCTAGTCATTACAAGAAGGGAATCAGTACTACCTTCCCCCGTGGCATAATGATGGTTCAGTCAGTGACGAAAAACATACACGATTGGTGGTCTGAAAGGATTACAATGAGCAGAAAAATTTCTCTTGTCTAGTGACATCATAGCCATCATGACATTGTAGCCCAACATATTACTCTTGTGCTTGTGGTGATGCTGGTGTAGACAAACCTACTACAAAGCCAGTCATATAAAAGTACAGTACATACAACTATACAGTGCATAATACTTAATAATGATAATTGACCATGTTGCCAGTTCATGTATTTACTATTGTATACTTTAAATTTTTTTTTAAATTTAGAGTATTTTCTTTCTAGTTGTTAAAATAAAGTTTGCTCAAAGTCTAATATATTTATTTTTTTAAAGTTTGCTATAAAACAGTATACTGTGTTACTCCAGTAGCAGACATGCATCTCATGTTCAAGTGCATCATTTTCTCTGTGCTTGATTTAAACTCATGTTGTTTTGTACAGTAACATACTGTACAGGCTTGTAGCCTAGGAGCAAGACCATATAGCCTAGGTATATAGTAGACTAGACCATCTAGGTTTGTATAACTGCACACTATGGTGTTTACACAAAGACAAAAATCACCTCAATTGATGAATTTCTCAGAACATATCTTTGTCTTTAAGTGGCACATGATTGTATTTGGGGGCTGACTCTATGCTTATCTGATCGTTGGACCCTTGGGGAATTGCTTATTTGTGCACTAGGAGACTTAGAATCCCAAAAGGGACATTGGATCCAGCAGACTGCAGGGAGAGAAACTCCTGTTTGTGTATTTTATGGCTGGACTCAGGCACTTCAAACTATCCCTAGCTGGGGGAGGCAGGAAGTGGACATCCCTGGCACACATTTCTTAATTAACAATATAGGAATGGTGTAAAATAAATTGCCAGTTCATTTTGTTGATCTTACATTAATGCATGCTTTTCTTTGACCACGTTTTATTTAATTATGTATTAAGATTATTGCTGGAATTCAGTTATGTTCATAATAATCATATTAATATTGGTATTATCGCTCCTCCTTTTTTGCAACATTAAAATTATAATTGAAAATATTAATCATTCAATTCTCATAATCATCTGTGTCAAGTAGAATATTGACCATGGTTCATTTTTCTGCTTTAGAAGTTATAAACCAATAGGTATTATATATTTTCTGCAAGGATGTTAAGAACAATTTATATCCAAAGTAATGTCTTTGTTGTCATTTACCTAATTTTGACTGCATTTTCAATCTTTGCCATGCATTCTAAATCTACATTTAGTAGATGTTAACAAATTTAGAATTACATTAGAGCCCAACACATTCTTATTTCATAAACAATATTAATAGAAAAAATGAAGATGAATAGAATGGCTATGTTTGTCATAAAGATAAAATATCACTGAACAGTGATTTTTAATTCTTAATAATTTGATATCTACTAGAATATCAATCTCCAAGTTGACTAGGATACTTTCTAAAAAGCAATTTTTCACTTTGTCTTAAGACTAAGTAAGAGACATCCCAGGTACTTTCTATTCTGCTATGCTCCTTTGTCCAGTTTTCATTATCCTTTAACCACTGCTCCTTCTGTAATCTGTCATTTTTTGGACTCCTACATAGGCTTGCTCCCACAGCTCTACTGCCAGGGTTCATATCCTCAGGCCTCCCCTAGTAAAAGTGGATAACACACTGCTAACAGCATCAGGTTACCTCTCTTCTCACATACCCCTGTTGTCACAGATTGCATGGAGGGAATGTGAAGTGGGAACGGAAGATTAAAAACTGACAGCATCATCATGTTTCATTTAAATGCAGTGAAAAGACTTATTGGTCCATGAGTTCTTCCACGTAGTATTCTCAGGGCTGGAAATTCTTTGACAAAATTGTTTTTGGCTTCTGTGGAAAACTGGCATTAAAAATGAAGAGCTAAGTGTTCATCATCTTCATGGGCTGTTGTTTGTGTCTAGTGGTGCTGCCATCTAATCAAGGCAGGATATTTGCTAAAGAAATATTTGTTTCTGTTAATAGGTTGACCTTTCCCTAAATTGCTCCTCTGAGGAGGAATACCAGACCTGAAGCAAGCCCAAATATGTTGCCAGAAAATTAGGTCTGGCTCAATAGAGTCAGTTCACATTCATTGTCCTTCCTCCAGGTCCATCCTCCTTTAACTCCACCCTTCCTGCCATCTCATGCAGATGAATGAATGAATGAATGAATAAGTAAAATAAATAAATAAATAAATAATCTAGGAAAAATTATTACTTCTCTTTTCCAGATTCATTCTATCAGCAAGTTGAAATTATATCACAAATTTATCCATTTATCTGCCATCTCTAATACTGCCATTCTAGAACAAGCCAAAACCATCTCTCTTGGATTGATGAATTGGTCTCATAATCCATCTCCTTGCTTCTACTTTTTGCTCTTCTTCACTCTATTCTTCACACAGCAATAGCCAGCATGATTTTTGTCCCCTTGTTTAGAATGCCCCCAAAGCTTCCCATTAAATTTGGAATAAAATTCCAACTTTTTACTGTAAATCAAAGATCCAGGGATATTTTGAGCTCTGCATACTTCTCCAACCCTTTCAACAGAATTGAGTGCCTTCTGTGTGCTTGGTACATAGCTCAATGATGGAGACAATGTATAAGATAGGCAAAATTTCTCCTCAAAAATTGTGTTTCAGGAGATGAAGATATACCATAAACAGAAAGTTAAGAAGAATAAATATAATGTGCCACAGTGGGACCAATCTTAGATTGAGCCCTGTGGGAAGGCCTCATTTAGATAATGGCATTTAAGTGAAAATCTGAAAGACAAGGCAAAACACATTATATGAATATCAAAAGAAAGAGCAAAGGAAAGATATTAGAGGGTTTTATGTATGGTAGTTATGTAAACTATTTTACATTTTAAAAAGATAACTTTGGCTGCTGTGAGAAAAATGAAATTAGAAGTGGCTGGGAGGAAGCAGGCGGCCTAGTTAGGAAGCTATAGCAGTGGTCTAGGCAAGAGACGATTCTAAATTGGATTAGGATGAGAAATGGAAAAGGCTGGATAAGGATAATGAGTCCAAACCAATAGGACTTGTTAATTGATTGGATGTGGGGTATAAGGGCCAAGAGAAATGGAATGCAACTCTTATCTTTCAGCTTGGACTTTTAGGTAGAAGTGATATCAGTGACTGAGATGGAGAAGGTTGAGGGGGTGAATGTGTAGACAATAAACTTTCATTTTGTACCCTTGGACTTACCACACTCCCGTTTCTTGTGCACATACATGTAACTTCTTTGAGCCTCAGACCCTTTGCACCTACATTTCCTTTAGGATACCTTTCCATGTCTTGGTATGATGACACCTCATTTTTAAGGTCTCAGCTCAAATAGAACCTATTTAGAGACATTTTCTGATCACTTGCTCAATTACATTATTCTCTATTCAATGTGTTTTTTACTTTTATTTACAGATTTAAAAAATGATTTTCCCACTGTTGTAAAGGCAGAAATACCTTCATTTTGCTAACTACTGAATTCACACTACCTAGTAAAGAGTGAATTAGTCATTTAATCATAAACTTGCTAGGCATTCAATAAATACTTTTTGAATAATTGCATTATGTACATCATTGTGCCAATTAGTTTTGTATCAGTACTAATAAATTGTTTGATTTCAATTGGATAGATTTAAAATGAATCAAATGTATGTGTCCCCTTTGGTTTATGCACCAATAGGAAGTTTTAATGAGTGGATTATAGGTTTCTTCAGGAAATAGACTGCCCTTCAGTCCATCTTTGAATGCCCAGGGCTTAGCTCAGGGCGACATAAACAAGGCTCTTTACTTTTGTCTGTAAGCCTCCGTTTCATAATCTATAAGAGAGATATAAACATCATCCTTGTTTTAAAATTATTATAAAAATTAAATGGAATAATCCATATAAAGCATACAGCATGGTCCTGAATATATTCTAAACAATTAATGTGACCATTGTTATTGCTATTATTATTGATAGTTATTGCTGAAAGAATAGGAAGTTTGTGAGTTTGTGACAGCTAAGGACCTTTTAGACAAGCAAGCATGCTGCATTCTTATTGTCCATAAATAGAAGTCGTTATGTTAATGTTCAAAATCTGCATTCCAAACAATATTTTATAATCGTATGTTCTTCCAAGATTATTGTTAGAACTGGTATTTAAATGATTTAACTGCATGATTCTTTCTATGATTTGAATAGATTTAATTACTAGTAAAGGTCTGCCTTTTTAAGCTTCATGCTTAGAAAGATTTTAGTAGTATTAGTCGTTTAGAAATTCTAAAATGTAAAAAGAGAAAAGCATTTGACCCCTCAGATTTGTTCAAGCAAGAGCAAATGATTATATATACTAAGTAGATTAAAAGTGCCATTGACCATTAGCTAAATACCTTTTTAATTTCCATATAAAAAACACATCAGAATTCTGCATAGCAGGTTGTTAGTGGGAATCACTTGTTTTTCTTCAATAAATATCTATAGATTTAATGATATGATGTCATCATGAGGTAAAATGTTGACATGTTTAAAGACAGCATTGTGAAAACAGATTTTTTTTAATATTTAAAAAGCTTATGCAATTGTAAATAAGGCAGTGCATCCAATAGCAGAGCATGCTTCACGAGAAAAAGATGCTAAATTTCCTTGACCTACTTTCATCTTCATGTTTAGGAAACAGTATCTAAGAAGTAAACAAAGTAGCTGTGCCTCACGCAGGAGATGATTATTGTTTGAATTTATGATTCATGCCTTGAGCAAAATTTTGTTTGTGGCCTCATTTGCAACCGTAATTTACAACTTTACCAGGGATATGCTGTGTATTTGGGAGGTAATATATCAGACTTACTTTGTACTGAAACAGTTTTCTAGCTCTGGGTATAGTATTTTCGGTGTTCTGTTAGCTATAAAATTTCTAGGCATAACATTTATTGTAGCAAATATGGAAATTTTTAAGAAATTGTATTTCCCTTAGGAATGTGTTATTGTATTTATATTCTTATTATAGCTAAATCCAACTAGTGTTTAAAGGAGGTGTTAATCCTGCAAATATCTGGTGCAAAAGTAGAAAGAATTAACCTTTTCAGATTTTTTAAAAAATAAAGATTGCCTAATTTTTGCATTTTGTGTACATCTCAGCTAAGAAACTAATAAACAATATGTGACTCAGATACACTGGTTGTGTGTGCCCTTAAAAATCCAGATTTTTTTTATTGTAAATAATAAGTAAGCTGTAATACTGAAAAATAAGTTTTGCCTATTTTCTTTGATCTTTGAGTTAGTAAGAATTTCCCACAGTACTCACTGGAGTTTTTTTTTTTTTTTTTTTGTCTGTTGTAGTTTCAATTGTCTTAAGCAAGACATCCAGAAATTCTGGGGATTTTAAAAAGAAACAAACAAACAAATAAATAAAACCACTCCAAATTGCCAAGATCATCAACTGAATGTAAGGGTCCTCCCAGTACCGATTTACTTATTTCTTCGCATCTTCAATTTATGTCATTTTAAAAATATATATTTTATTGATTTTTTACAGAGAGGAAGGGAGAGGGACAAAGAGTTAGAAACATCGATGAGAGAGAAACATCGATCAGCTGCCTCCTGCACGCCCCCCCACTGGGGATGTGCCCGCAACCAAGTTACATGCCCTTGACCGGAATCGAACTGGGGACCCTTCAGTCCACAGGCCAACGCTCTATCCACTGAGCCAAACCGGTTAGGGCCATTTGTGTCATTTTTATTAGAATAGTCTTTTATTAAGAATAATATTTATTCCTCCAAGTAAACATATACAAATTAACTTTAAACTTCCATTAGTCTGGAAAATTTAAATAGCTTGATTTGAAAGTAGCCATTTTCATAAATACAAATAACAAATATGATCTTAAGCTCTAATTTAAAATTACTGAAATTATAATTTTATATCTGATTATATATGTTTAAAGCACAGTTCAAACTAGAAAGTATTGGCATCTTTTCTGTCTGCTGATACAACCCGCTAAAAAGGAAGCTTAAAAGCCTAAAGGAAGTTTAAGACTTTAGACAAAAGCTTGATAATGGACATTACTAGCCTAATATGGTTCATGCTGCATGTGCTTACATCATAAAATATAGATCAACCTAGAATCAGACTCTTCCAGAAGTTGTGTATGTTTTTTGTCCCTAAATCAGCTTCAAAGTAGACTGGATAGTCTACTGAGAAGGGACACAGTCACTTTTATGGAGATACACACTAGGGGAGGGAGAAAAAGGATAATGCCTCTAGTCACGATGCTGGAACTTAAGAACAGAATTACAACTCTGTCTGGTAGTACATAGTCTCAAGAATCATTTCAGCACTATTACACATTTCTTTTCTTCCCTCAGTAATTATTCATTCAGCTATTATAACTACCCACAGTCATTTTCTTAGAACAAAGACGAGCATGGCAACAATAGCTTTAAAAATGACGAAATTGAAATGCCCAAGGTCAGAGTGTAACATTTTGATTTCCCTTAAGCATTTCAAATGCTACAGGCTTTATGTAATAATTTTAATGTGAAAAATATGGAGGCCACGCTTCACTGCTCTTTGCATATAAGGGGGAGAAAACCTTAAAAATTGCTTAGCTTTAATTGAGCAAAAGGATTCACATGTGATCTGAACTTGTGGCTCATAATTCCTCTGGACAGCTTCAGTTGCCGTGTGATGATCTTAATTAAATTATGTAACGGCATTGAAAGCTAAAGGGCCTGTTGTTTCAACTCACCTGGTGATTTAACTCTTTGCGGGATTCTGAGTTTGGGGCTCTGGTCTTTTATCACAATTTTGTATGTTTTTCATTGTTAAGGATAGGAAAACACCATGTTGATGGAATCTGCCTTGAAAGTTTAGGCCTGTAGGTGGCAGCATTGTAAGGGTTTGGAAGTCTTGAGCAGGAGGTCTCAGCCAGTGCTAGTTGCATTTCCCCCGTAGCACAGAACCCACCCCTCACCCCCACCTCTTTAGGCTGAGCTAACATCATTACACACTCATGTCAGGTGAAACAAAAATGGAGAGAAATGTCATAGCTCCAAAATTAGGCTTTGTTCACTTCGGTCGGAGTTACGTTATATCTCTGATAATATGATACATACATTTGTAATTCTGACCTGAGATTCAGTTAAAGGAAGCATCGCAGTAGTTGGGCATTAACCCATTGCAAACCATACACCTTCAAGATAGGCATTATATCAAGTACAGGAAAGAAAATAGCACTCTGGGTGAATAATTAATTTAACTTAAGCATACCTATTTTAATGACTTGGGAATGAGTCAAAAGACTTTGAGAACGCTCATCAAAACCACCTCATGAGATCCCCACAGCATCCTTAGCATCCTGACAAAGGTTGCTCTTTCTTTGTTATTTCTTTCTTCCTTTCCTCTGTGTTGACACCTGTTTCAGTCAGGTTCCATGATTACTTTTTTGATCTGGCCAGAGCAGAGAAGAAACAAAGATTGACCAATTTTGATATACCTGAGTTAAAAGTCATGATTCATGTGACTTTATGTAAAATGAATATTAAGATGGTAATAATCAAAGTATAATAAATAATAAATGTGTATATTCTGATACTGGCATAGGTTTCATTGGCTGTGATGTTTTTCATAAGCCCCATCGAGATCCTGCAATTTCACCCGTGTCCTCTTCTTTATGAAAGTTATACTTGAAAAACTTCCCTAGAAGATCATGGAAACAGACAGTGTGAGGACCCTGGGATCAGGCCTTGTGCAAAGACGTTTGTTAACGGAATCCTTGGGGAAATCATTTCTGAGGTCAGGATTGACAAAATTGTTTAAGTATTATTGAAAATATAAAACAAAATTGTTTCCTCAATAAATATAATTAGCCATATATACTGCAGTTTTGAGAGCAAGCACTGATATTGGGACCAGCTCTTTAAATAAAATAGGACCTCTGTGGTCTCTGGAGGGAACATGCATAAAGCAAAGTAAATGATTTTCTGTCAACACTAAGTAGACAGGTGCTTACATTGAACAGCATTCTAATATGTCTCTGAATATTTATGTCTTCTTTTTCAAATGCATTGCCCATGAATGTCACAGCTGTCAAACGTCTGTACACAAGAAGATAAAAAATGAAATTAATAAAAGGCAGATCAACATTGTGTTTGTTTGGAACACTTTTCCTCCCTGCTTCTTTCCTCTTTCTTTCTTTCTTTCTTTCTTTCTTTCTTTCTTTCTTTCTTTCTTTCTTTCTTTAGGGCAGCTGTTTTTTAGGATTTTGGCACATCTGAATTTTCTAAAAGGCCACGGGAAATGTGAGTTGACTTGCTGTATTTTGGGTTGGCACCAGGGCCTGTCTCAGTGGTTAAACACCAAAATAATCAATGGAATTAATGACCAAGAGAACCAGCGTCTGAGGATTTTTCTAGCCATTTCCGCTGTCCATGTGCTGGGTTTGCATGGGTGCCACAAACGAGATTCTGACAGGTTGTCACTGCCCTGGCCTGAAACCCAAGTTTGTGAGGTGAGAGGCTCTTAAATCTTTCTGCTTCTGTAGCCCAGAGGTTTAGCTCTACAGAGCTAGTGCCAAAACAAGCCTTCGTGTGCACTCGGCGTCATAGAGGGACTCAGTTTTCAGAGCAGAGATGACTAAATAGAATTGGTGATGGATCAAAGCAATGGAAAAAGGGGCCATTTAGTCATCAGATCCCTGCCTCTCTGCTTCTCATGGTTACTGAAAGGGCCATGTGTACACAGAGCATGGGGTGAGATGAACTCACCAATAACTTTACAAGCATTTGTATATTAAGAAGCAGCAAATGTTGAGGTGACTGTTTATTATTACTAAACTAGTCCTCAGAAAAAATATCCCCCCAGCTACTTCCATATTCCTCCTGAGTTGTCTGAACAAGTCATTTGGCTACAAGGAAAGAATAGAATTTAATTGATGAACTAGAAATTTAAGCTTAGGGACTCTCTGCCCTTATTTTATCCTTGATGAAAATGGTCCGAAACAAAAATTCTCCAAATCGTCAAATAGTTGTAAAAGCCTCAGGTTACTAAAGCTTAAAATTGGTATCCAAATGTTGGCGCACTAACGAAATTTTATTAATAATCACAGATAATAAACTGGGAGAAACAAATATTGATTTAGCTTAGATTTGATTTGGAGAACATACTGATTGTCCTGATTTTGTTATGTTTATAAAAGAAAAAAAAATCAACCATGATGTAAACTATGGATTTGGGGTGATTATGATGTTATGTAGGTTCATTATTATAACAAATGTCCCACTCTGGTGGGGGATGTTGATAATGGGGGCAACTATGGATGTGTCTAGGCAGGGGCATATGGGAAATCTCTGTACCTGCCCCTTAATTTTGCCATGAACATAATTGCACTAAAAAGTAAAGTCAATTAGAAAAAATGCCCATATAGATTTAGTTCTAATTTGAAGAGGTCCACTGGACTCTTTATTTTTTATTATTTTAAAAATATTTCAGTTCATTGGCAGTCTGATTGAACAAATATTTGAGTGTCTTTCATTTGGAGTGTGTTGCATGCCTCAGTTCAAGCCCCTTTAGTTGGCATTGCACTCTTGACAGGCAACACTTCACTGTCCTATCAACCTATCTCAAATCTCTTATCAGTTTAATCTCTTATCAGTAAAACTGGGGGGATCCTAGTTGCATGACCCTTGAAGATTTTCTCAGAGGTTGCTGCTGATGCTGTGCTCAAGCCTAGACTTTTGTCCCATCTCTACTCTCAAGATCCAACACAAGCATCATATTTTCCATCAAGCCCTCCCTCATTCTCCATAGACAGAAGATTTTTTTTCTTTTCTCTCTTTTTACATAATACTTTGTATATTCTTTAATTAAAGTAATTAGCCTATTATGCTCGGGATACAAATAGTTATTTATGTCCTTACTTCTTTTTTTAAAATATATTTTTGTTAATTTCAGAGAGGAAGGGAGAGATAGAAACATCAATGATGAGAGAGAATTGTTGATTGGCTGCTCCTACATGCCCCCTACTGGGGATTGAGCCCACAACCTAGGCATGTGCCCTTGATCGTAATCGAACCCAAGACACTTCAGTACACAGGCCAACGCTCTATCCACTGAGCCAAACCAGCTAGGACTATGTCTTTACTTCTTACAACATATCATGAGCTTTTGGAGAACAGGGGATTTGTAGGTTTTAAAATTGGTATTATCACAGTTCTAGCTCTCTTGTTTGCAGATTACTTATAAATGTTGTTGCTTTCAATGTCAGTTGAATCTTTGTTGTTGCTTATTTTGTCAGCTTGTATTGGTTGAAATGGGTCATTTGTTAGGAAAAAGCTTGTAGGTATAAAATATAATCTAAATGCTTACTATTGAAAGCCTTCTAGGGCATTTTACAACATAGACACAGAATATCTAAAAAATATGCAACGATTATGAGCAGTTCACTCTTAAGTTCACGTTTCAAATAGGTTGCATCTGTTTCTTATCAGGTAACTGAATGATTAGCAGGAGAAAACATATGATTAGAAAGCATGCAACCCTTGCTGATATGTATTATTTTTAAAGCTCTGCAAAGCTAAGGTCAATAAAGAGGTAGTACATGCATCAAGAAGAGCTAGATTAGAGGAAGAGTTTCAGCTGTAAACCCCTTTGTGAGCTGTTGTAAAAACAGAACTAATTTAACTGATGGGTTGAAGCATTTGGGACTGACATGAAAACTAAGGAATGTGAAAATAGATGAGAAGAATGGTGACTAGAAAAATTATGAGAGTTGTAGTTGAAGAAAATAAAAAAAATGTTTACTGAGTAAAAAGTTAATGAACAGATGATTTCATTTCTTTTTATAGAGCCATACTTTAACTCAAAGAAAGCTGGGAAGAATAATGGAGGAAAGCCCCAAGTTTGATAAAACAAAATTAACAGGGACTATTACAACAAGAAACATTGGAAAACCCTTTATTTGCTTTTATTACTAATGGGGAAAATGACTTTCTTGAGGTGGTATATCATTTTAAGATCATATTTATCTCTTAGCTTAATCCATCACATGGAACTACCTCTCTCTCTCTTTTTTTAATAGTTTTTGCACCACTAAGCTTGACATTCACAGAAGGAAAGAACAAAAAGCTCTGTTCTCTACTCTTGATTTGAACCAGACACAGCTCACTTCAAAACTGCATGCTGTCCTTCAGTTAATTACTCTCCTGAATTCTGTCAGATGTCCCTTCCCTGAAAGCTAGTCTGCAGTGGTAGAAAGGCATGGTGAAGCTTGCTCTTGCTGACTTACTATTTGACTTGACTTGGTATACTTTTCCAGGTTTATTATACAAACTAGCTACACTTTTTTGCAGACCATCCTTACTCAATATAGTTGAGGCTTCTGGCCTAACAGAACTTAGTGTCTGACAACACTAGTGTACCTACAAAGTTATTTTGATAAAGAAGGGTAATTTGTTTGATGTGAAAGTTCATTATGTACACAATACCTTATAACACTGAGTTTTTATTATTATTATTTTTTAAATTGGAATTTCAGACCCAAGTGAGACTTAGAGTTCCAAGTTCAAAAGAACTTGAAGCCATGGGGCCCTTAGCCTTGGGAAATTTTAAAAAATCTCAGAGGGCATGCACCTTCTAAAGGACATGGGGTAGGGACTTTGAGCCAATTTTAACTACATGTAAAGGAATGAATGACCTCCCCTGACATTGAATTTACTTTTTGTCATTCTTTCCTGTCTTCTGGGTACGTATAAGTCTACAAGGTAACCACACACTATACTTAATTAACATGATTTGAACAATTATGAATCATAGTAATAGTTTTCTTGAAGCCTATGCTTCTGATCAAATCCAAACTTTGATAACCAAAGAAATAAATTAATACAAATTTTGAAATATGTGTCTTTTCTATATGAAGCACCACTATGTCATTTATAGAATTTTAGTGTCTATTTAAAAACAACAACTTTAAGAACAAATACTCTTTTATTCTTATTATTTCCATTCCAAATTATTTATATTGCAACTTTTACCAATGAAGCTCTGTGTTCATGTTCAAATAGAAGACCTACTTGTCTGTTCCCTGTAGATTTTCATAGGCTTCAAGACCATTTATATTAGTCCTCCACCCTCTTTTCTGCAGCCCAAATAATTCCATGTCCCTTGATCTTTTCCCAAGGATTTTATTTTCCATAACTAATCACAAAGCCTCTGAACCATAAAATCTTATGATCCAGAATCTGCTATATTTCATTTATTTTCTCTTTTCCTTTCATTTTCTTGCTGATGGGAATAAAAAGGCTAAGAAATGTTTCTCCAAAAGTCATGTAAGACAGACATGTAATATTTTTAATTTTACTACTAAAGTTGTGGATTTTCCTCACAGTTTATTTTTTTGCACAAGACAGTCAATAAAATCTCCTTTCTAAAATCCAGACTACAAGTTTATGTCAATCAATTTACACCCTGCAAAACAGACCAGCTTACTCTCAGATCAGTCTCTAAGCACATAGGAATCTAAGCAAGCACTTGTCTTCATAGAACAACTTAGTTTAAGCAATTAACAATCAAGCCCTATACACATAAACACACTATAATTAACTGTTTAATAGTGGAAGCTTGCTTTTCAAATTTTTCCTTTTGCGTATAGTCAAGGTGAATTACTTGATTTTTCCATCACTAAATGCTACAGCAGCTCAGTCTTTTGCAAGTCTCCAGTCTCCACATATTTTCCTGTACCCACTATATTTGACAGTAAAACTGCCAAGCTCCATCATTTCCAACTGGCAGCAATTTAATACATAGTTGAGTCAGTTATTTAACTAAATTAATTGCTTAAAGTTAACTCTATTTGTAAGACCACAAGGTGTTTCTAAAATGTGCTGCCCTTTTATATCATAAACCTGGATTAGGTTTACAACCCCATTTCCCCTCAGCAGTTTATAAATCAAACAAAGAACATAGAACAATGCATAAAAATCCCTGTGAAACCACCCTCAGAGCTTTTGTTAATGACAAAAGCATACTGGGAGCTAGATTTACTCTCTCCCATGGAGAATAAAAGTTTGGTTTAAAGTAACCGGAATTTGTAAGGGTTATCCAGGCTCCTTTAAGAGTGATCGGCTTTGAACCAGAATTTTGTGAAGCCACAAGCCATCTGTTCAATGCTTTATCTACAAAAATAGCAGGCCGTGCTAAAAAATTGGGGGCTCATTCTTCCATCTTCACTACCCATTAGCAAATAACCTGCCAAATGTTCTTAAAAAATACTTGGGGAAATAAAATTTGACTTACTTATGATATCTGTTCACAGGTGCTTATTAAATATAAATGAACAAATACACATATACACAACCACATAAAAACACATAATGCCCATGATGAGCACCAAGTAAAATGGCTCGTTTTCCTTTTTCAGTTAGTTGAGATAAGTTTCTGAGCCAGGTTAAATATGTGGCCATTGCTTCCACTGAAGAGTAGAAGGAAGCTGAAAATTGGGGCATTTTTCTCTAAAAATACAATGTTTATCTCTTTTCAAAAAATGAACATTCTTCATTTTTATGACTTAAAGATCTGTGTTTAGATAGAAAAACACTGTAATGGTTTGATCTGTAAAGATTAGAAGCCATATGTAAGAAACCTATGTCATATTTAAAGGTATATTATTCTGTTTAGATTTAGAAATCTAACCATGGTAGCATTTTTAGGAAATAGTTTTATTTGCCAAGGGATATCCTTGGTCCTCTATAGAGCAGAGCCTGGAATTTCTCCACTAGCATTTTCTGCAGAGTAGATAGCCCTAGCTAGCATTGTACTAGTGCTGTTAACTCCTGGGTATCTGCATTAATTGAAGGGAGATAATCCCCAAAGCATTTGTATTTGTCTGTGGGGGACATTTTTTTATTTCTTTACATTTGAATCTGAGTGCACTGTACTATTTCAAGAATTAAAGGTGGTCTCATCCTTGGGTCTATTCACCAGGGTCTAGAAAGTTCACCACCTTCTCTACTTGCCAGCCTCCTGCTCACTTCCCCACCAGGAAGTTCCATGCCACTTCTGCAGAGAGAGACTAATGTCTGGTAGACTTACCAGTTAAAGAGATCTGCATAATTTATTTTGTAAGTTCAAATTCAGAAGCACAGGCTTTTGAGATATGAAATTGATTGAACAAAAATGGGGGTTTGGAGGCAGGACAAATTCCCTAACAGAAAGAAGCCTGGAAGAACAGGCTCAAGCTTCTTTCCTATTGCAGGCCACCACAGACTGTAATCTGGTTCTTAAGTCAGTCAAAAGAGATGATGAAGATTCACAGAGAGGTTAACACTAAAGTACCACATAGGTTGCTTAAATTTCAGCTTTCACTGGTGAGAGGTGAAACATTTGCAGAAGACAACACAGCAGAAAGACATCCACAGCTAGTTAGGAGTGTGCACATCAGAAACTAAGGCAATTATGATCTGAGCCAACTTTTACTTATAGGAGGGAAAGAAAATAAATATGATATTAATAATGAAAATACACAAAACCCCCAAATTGCCAATGAGTAAGCCAAATACAGCACTCTATGATTTATTCTCTTTTTGCCTACCTTGATCACTCATGGAGAGTTCAAGAAGTACAAAATGGCCAGAAATTAAGCAAATAGGAAGCAGCAATTGATCTAAAGAGTTCATGAGTTTATTCTACCAAAAAAAAGCTTGAGAGCAATGCTTAAGACAAAAAGTAAAACAAACCAAGACCAACTTTTCCTCCCCTCCCCGCCAAAAAAAAAAAAAAAAAAAAAAAAAAAAGTCAAACCCAAAACAAGAAACCTGCCCACCCACATAAAAACTTTGGTATGAGCTATTTCTATGAATTATTTCATTGTTTAGAGAGGATAATGTTGGCAAAGGAGGGGAAATGTCACATAAAATAGTACAAGTTAAATAGATATATTTTACTGAAATAACTGGATATTTAATACAAATAAATACTGATGTTCTTTGGATCTCAAAATAGCAAATCAAAGTTTTATTTGTTAAAGTTTATTAAATCTGAAGTGTGTGATATTTCTGTACAGTCTGATCCCCTAAGAAGATCTATGTGAAAGTCCTAATGAGGAACTGTAAGGAGGGGTGGCTTTGACTTGCTCCCGATCTGAGTTCTGCTCCTTCTTGGTCTCCTAACTCTAGATCACTTGTTGATTCCCACTTGTTAAACCACTCTCCATCATTGCTTATGTTGTTCCATGTCATACGCATGATTTTTATATGTGCAATGATGTACCACTCACATAGAATTCTCCATCTTTGTAGTCATTCAGAATTCTTATTTACAGCACAATAACTTCTGTGTTTGCATTTATTTTATAGGTTAATTCTTACACTTCTAATTTGCTATTGCACTAATTCTTGCACATAATGGAGCTTTACATTCCTATAATTTCTGAAAATATGCCTTTGCCCTCTCTCTGTGCTGCCTCCTACACATAGCAGACATTCTCTTGAAGGAACTCCTTAGTGTTAAAGCCCTTTACGTCCTATTTACCACAATGTCAGCTTTTGTCTTTCTTCCCTGTGCCATTGTTTTGGTTAAAATTTATTGTCACTCAATGATTTTATGAACTCATGACTATATCACAATCATTTATTAAATTAAAAAATTATTAGAATCAACTACTAGTGATTCAGCCAACCTGTAGAGTAGATAGCCCTAGCTATCTACACCAGGTTTCTGACCCTAAAGCTATCCTCTAGACCACAGCCTTGCTTACCATAGACTTACACTTTGGAGTAAAGGATACACACTCCATTTGAAATAGAAGATACTTTTTCATGGAACCAGCTTCCCATCTCCTTTTAACAGATTCTGGGCATTTTAATTTCAAAGCCAAGATCCATCAATTTGTTGGAGCATATGCTCCAGGGAACTCCTTGCTAAGAGAGGGAAGTTTGTTTTAAAAGGTGATGTTAGTTTTAAGAATGAGTTGATATTTGTTTTATTCTTTGTTTGTCTTGCTGATCACTTGGATGGCATGTTTTGATTTAATTCTGTTAAGAATTTCCTTTTTTTAATGTCTGCCTAAGGGCAGTAAGGATGGGTTCATTGAAAGATACAAATTGAAAAAGAATTAATTCAGAGCTCTTTGGAAAATAACTGAAAGAATGTTTTACATTTCTAATGTCATTTACATACTAGAAATGGCATCAATCTATAGAAATAAACACCACATACATTTGAGTTTATTGATGGAAGAGATAACTACCCATAAACCTAAAGTTTCTACAATACTGAAAAAACTGAAGCCTTAAGATCTCAAAGGCCTTTGCAAAGAGAATGTTTAAGATTAATTGCTTACTTATATATATTTTTTTAAACTTTATTTTTATTGTTGACACTACTACTGATGTCTCTATTCACTGGTCTCCCACCTGCCCACCACCACCCAGCCCCATCCCTCCATTTCCTCTGGCCATCACCACACTATTATCTGTATTAATGGGTTATGGATATATGTTCTTTTGCTAATCTCTTCACCTTCTTTCATCCAGCCCTCACCTCCCCTCAACCTCCATCTTCTCCTCTAATAGCTGTCAGTATTTTGTTCCATGTATTCATGCCTCTTGTTCTATTTTGTTCATTAGATTCCACAAATAAGTGAGATCATATGGTATTTGTCTTTCTCTGACTGGCTTATTTCACTTAGTATAATAATCTCCTGGTCCATCCATACTGTTGCAAAAGGTTAAGAGTTCCTTCTTTTTTTCTTTTAACAGCCATGTAATATTCCATGATGTAAATGTACCACAGCATTTTTATCCATTCATCTACTGATGGGCACTTGAGCTGTTTCCAGACCTTGACTATTCTATTGTAAATAATGCTGCTATAAACATAGGGCTGCATATATTTTTTCTGATTGTTGTTTCAAGATTCTTAGTATATATTCCCAGAAGTGGATCACTGGGTCAAAAGGCAGTTTCATGTTTAATTTTTTGAGGAAACTCGATACTGTTTTCTACAGTGGCTGCACCAATCTGCATTCCCACCAATAGTGCATGAGGGTTCCCTTTTCTCTATATCCTCACCAATAGTTGTTTGTTGATTTATTAATGGTAGTCATTTTGAGAGGTGTGAAGTGATATCTCAGTGTGGTTTCAATTTTCAGCTCTCTAATGATTAGTGATATTTAGTATCTTTTCATATCTCTATTGTCCATCTGTATGTCCTCTTTGGAGAAGTGTCTATTCAGATCCTTCATCCATTTTTTAATTGGATTTTTTGTCTTCTTGGTGTTAAGAGTTATGAGTTCCTTAGATATTTTGGAAATTAATTCCTTTTCAGATGCATCATTGGCAAATATGTTCTCCCATACAGTGGGTTCCCTTTTCATTTTGTTGATAGTTTCTTTTCCTATGCAGAAGCTTTTTAGTTTGATGTAGTCCATTTGTTCATTTTTTTTTTCTTTGTTTCCCTTGCCTTAGGAGATATAGCAGCAAAAATATTCTATGAGAGGTGTCTGAGATTTTACTGCCTATGTTTTTTCTATGATATTTATGGTTTTGTGACTTACTTATATACTTAATCCTGAAGTTTTGTGCCAACCCAGGGTCACCTCTGCCATATCTGGATTCAGCTTGATTCTTTCTAAATGATTTATAGATCCTTGCTATAATAAATATATATTTTTCTTGAAATTTTGCACTCAAAACTTATTGTGGCATTGAGCCAGAGTTGAAATTCTTACCTGGAAATTTTGGTAAACTTTGTGTTACTTATTAGGTTGAAGAAAGACATTCTAAGGGAAGAGCAGAACTGATTGCTCATTTATCTTATTCATGCTCATTTATCATAGGAGCTTGCAAAATTGTTAGCCAATTGATAGTATAAAATGTAAGAGTCCCACTCCCTAGGTGAGATTATTTTTTTAACCTCCAACCTTTTTTTAATGGTGCCAGGATTTAGTTTGCTGAGCCAATGAATTCAAACTACTTCAATGTTCAAAATTTATAAACCATAAAAAATGATAAAATAATTTTACCTGTAATAATATATTTGCAATGGTTCTCAAAGTATAGCTCAGGGACCATTAGGTATCCTCCAGATTCTTTTAGGATATCTTCTAGGACAAAGTTATCTATAATAATATAAGTGTAATATGCTAATTAGATCAGATGTCCTTCTGGACAACCTTCTGGATGAAGCCACGGCTGTGAGGGAAGCCCAGGTCCCTGGTGTCTGCAGGCAGCCAGAGGGAAGCCCGGGTCCTGGGTGCCAGAGGGAAGCTGGTGCTGGCAGCCAGGGGAAGGAAGGCCCACTCTTGCACGAATTTCGTGCATTGGGCCTCTAGTTTTCATAATAATACTGATATGTTATTTGCCCTTTTATTCTCCTTCTCTCATAAGTGTACAGTAAAGCTTTCCAGACACCACATGACTTGTGCTGCTGTTATAGACCTGGCAACTAATATTTTTTTGTTTGTTTTTCTCTTTTTTTTCCTGGTAAAAACTTATGTTTGGTAGAACTTTTTAAGTTAGTAGTTTGGGGGTATAAATATATATATGATTTTAGAATTTAACTGTTTGTTTTTAATTACTTCTATCTTTTCTTACCAGTAGTTTTTGGTTATGCCTTCACAATCTCTGTAACTCATTAGTATTAAATAAATTGTTACCTTTACTGATGAAATTTTCTTTGCACCTTCATAGAAACATAAGAAGTACAGCTTGTGCCTTGTTTTGTAATAATAAGAAAATATTTTTGAGTATTATATACATTTTTAACTTAAACTATATTTTGTATTCAGTAATATTTATTATAAAATTTAAAAATTACCGTATTTCTGAATTTAAAGTTGAATAATTAGCTTAAAAAAAGGAGATTAGAAGACTTGCCTTCGCAATGTTGTTGCATGCTTTGTCTAAAGTTGCAAAAAATACGAAACCTAATGGAAGAAATTACTTCAAAGAAATTGGAAAACATGAAAAAGAATGAGAATATGATGAACCAATATTATCTTTGGTTTTATAGATGTTAGTAATTTATCTAATTGTATCCTATGCATTACAATATTTTTGAAGATACCAGTTATATTATAGTATTATTTGAGCTGCTAAACATAGAGATGATGAGCTTTAAAAGGGCAAAAATTGTTAATTACAGTTTTTTCAAACTAGAAATAAAAAATGAGTTATCTTATAGGGTAAATTATCACACAGCCTTATGAAGCACACACAATGGCTCATACAATTGACATAGGTGAATTCCTGCTGAGTGAATCATCAGTAAAGGAAAGTCATGGCAGTGCCAACCAACTGACTAAATTAAAGATTTAGCTGTGAAACTGAAGGCTGAGTTAGTATCTTGTTAAAGACTTATGAAAGAGTAAGTCTTTAGTCATGGCTGGGTTTGCTGTTTTGCCTATATTTTCCTGGTCTCAGCACCAACTCATCAGTAAAGAAAAAATTGTGTGTGTGTGTGTGTGTGTGTGTGTGTGTGTGTGTGAATACTTTGCGATCAAACAAATACTGATGAAATAAATATTCAAAGTACTTTAAAGTATTGACTAACCATTTTGAATCCCAGAGTTTGTCCTGACCAACTTTTTTTGTCATTTACACTGATGGTGCAAAAACATTGCTGGGCAAAACTGCTGGTGCCTTAGGAGGAATCAAGGTTGGCACCCAACTGTGTCAGTAGTCAAACTTATCACCAAAATGCACTCACAGTAAATAATAGTTTAATTTAAGAATGTCCTTTATGAAGCAGTAATAGTGATTAATTTTATTAAATCTCATTCCTGGAGTCCACTTTTTTAGTAGTCTATGGGAAATACCCATAAAGCACTTCTGCTCCATGCCAAAGCACAATGGCTATCCTGAGGAAAAACACCTGTGTAATTGTTATGTGGTTTTTGAGAAACTTGTATCCTCCAAGGTGAGCTTAGTAGTTTTCCAATACTTAAAAACTTCCTTAAAAGTTTTGGGTGTTTTTTTATATTATACAGTAAACATGTCAAGATCTGTGTAATTCGATGAAACAATATTTTCTAAATGACCAATTTATTATATTACAAAATCTTTATGAATAAAAGATTCATGTAAATGCAAGATAGATCAGTGGATTTTAATGTAACAGAATATGAAAAGCTTATAAATAAGTTTCAGAATCTACATTGACACTTCACTTTAAGTAACTACCGACTGTCAAGTCTTTTTTTTATTTTATTTATTTATTTATTTATTTATTTTTTTATTTTATTTTTTTTTAAATAAATCTTTATTCAGATTATTACAATTATTTCTCCTTTTTCCCCCATAGCTCCCCTCCACCCATTTCCCACCCCACCTTCTGCCCTTACCTACCCCCCACTGTCCTCATCCATAGGTGTATGATTTTTGTCCAGTCTCTTTATGAACCCCCCCATACCCCTTTCCCCCTGAGAATTATCAGTCCACTCCCTTTCTATGCCCCTGATTCTATTATATTCACCAGATTATTCTGTTCCTCAGGTTTTTAATTCACTTGATCTTTAGGTTCACTTGTTGATAGATATGTATTTGTTGTTCATAATTTTTATCTTCCCTTTTTTCTTCTTCCTCTTCTTTAAGAATACCTTTCAGCATTTCATATAATACTGGTTTGGTGGTGATGAACTCCTTTAGCTTTTTCTTGTCTGTGAAACTCTTTATCTGCCCTTCAATTCTGAATGATAGCTTTGCTGGGTAGAGTAATCTTGGTTGTAGGTTCTTGCTATTCATCACATTGAAAATTTCTTGCCACTCCCGTCTGGCCTGCATAGTTTCTATTGAAAAGTCAGCTGACAGTCGTATGGGTGCTCCCTTGTAGGTAACTAACTGTTTTTCTCTTGCTGCTTTTAATATTCTCTCTTTGTCTTTTGCTCTTGGCATTTTAATTATGATGTGTCTTGGTGTAGTCCTCTTTGGATTCCTTTTGTTTGGGGTTCTGTGGGCTTCCTGGACTTGTGAGTCTATTTCTTTCACCAGGTGGGGGAAGTTTTCGGTCATTATTTCTTCAAATAGGTTTTCGGTATCTTGCTCTCTCTCTTCTTCTGGCACCCCCATAATTCTGATGTTGGTACGCTTGAAGTTGTCCCAGAGTCTTCTTACATTATCTTCAACTTTTTGGATTTTTTTTTTTTTGCTTTTTGCTTTTTCGGTTGAGTGTTTTTTGCTTCTTTGTATTTCAATTCTTTGACTTGATTTTTGTGTTCCTCTTGTCTGTTTTTGGGTCTCTGTATAATATTTTTTATTTCAGTCAGTGTATGTTTAATTTCTAGTTGGTCCTTTTTCATCTCTTCGAGGGTCTCGTTATATTTATCGGCCTTTTCTAGGATATTCTTAAAAAGCCTTATAACCGTGGTTTTGAATTCTATATCCAGTCGTTTGTTTTCCTCCATTTCTTTTGTTTGTGATCTGATTCTTAGACGCCGCATTTTCACTGCTTCCCTGAGTTGGTAGATTTGTGTGCTAGGTTTCCAATTTGGCCCAGTGGGTCTGCCTCCCCAGTTAACCTGAGGTGGACACTCTTGGTGCACACCTTTGTGGACTGTGTGTACAGCCTTGTTGTAATTAAGTCTTTATTGTTGTTGGTATCACTGGGAAGAATTGACCTCCAGGCCAGTTGGCTGTAAGGATCAGCTGTGTCTATGCTGGGAGAAGTCCGGTGCTGGAGACAGCCTTATAGGATTAGACTTGCCAAATTGCAATAGCCTCTGTGCTCAGCTTGGATGGGGTGGGGTCTCAGTCTTGGCTTTCTGTCAGCGTTGCCCTTGCACGCACGTATGTGCCTTCAGTCCTCTGCCTTCCCGGCTCCCGATTCTCCGCCCGAGAGTCCAGACTCCCCCCACAAGAGTGTGGGTCCCCAGGGGCTCGCCTGCAACTGGGGTTCACAGCAGTCAGAACTGGGGCTCACTTCAGTCAGAACTGAGGTTCAGTGCCGTCAGGAGCCTCTCACTCCCTTCCGCTAGGGAAAGCCTGTGGCAGCCTCCGCAGCCTTTGTGCGCACTGGCGCGAGCGGATTTTCAGTCCTCCGCCGTCCCCGGCTCCTGAGTCTCCGCCCGAGAGTCCAGACTCCCCCCACAAGAGCGTGGGTCCCCAGGGGCTCGCCTGGAACTGGGGTTTACTGCAGTCAGAACTGGGGCTCACTTCAGTCAGAACTGAGGTTCAGTGCCGTCAGGAGCCTCTCACTCCCTTCCGCTAGGGAAAGCCTGTGGCAGCCTCCGCAGCCTTTGTGCGCACTGGCGCGAGCGGATTTTCAGTCCTCCGCCTTCCCCGGCTCCCGAGTGTCCGCCTGAGAGTCCAGACTCCCCCCACAAGAGCGTGGGTCCCCAGGGGCTCGCCCGGAACAGGGGTTCAGTGCAGTCAGAACTGGGGTTCAGTGTGGTCGGGGGCTCCCTTCCCCCTTCCGCCAGAGAAAGTCAGCCAGGCTCTCAGCCGCCCTTCCTCTCCGCGCGCACAAAGACCCTTTGCCGTACCTCCAATTCTCTGTGAGCTTTTCTCTATCCTTCTAGTTGTAGAATTTTCACTCAGTCAGCTTTCCTGTGGTTCTGGATGGTGTCCGTTCTGTCTTTTAGTTGTAGTTTTGAAATTGTTGTGCGAGGCAGCAGTTTAGGTGTTTACCTATGCCGCCATCTTGGTTTTCCCTCCCGACTGTCAAGTCTTGATATGTTATCGAATAAGAGTATCCTTAATTATCTAAAAAGACTATTATGTTACTTCTTTCTTTTCCATCTACATATCTGCATAAGGCTGGACTTTCTTCGTGTATTTCAACCAAAACAACATATCACAGCAGATTAAATGCAGAATCTAATGTAAAAATCTAGCCATCATTTATTAAGGCAGATATAAAAAATATGCAGAAATGCTACTCTTCTCACTACTATTTTTTGAAAATTATAGCTACTTTTATTTAGTATGATGCTATTCATTTTAATATCATGACTTTATTTTTGTCATTTTTACATGAATTAATAAGTACATATTTTAAATAAATTTTCAGTTTTATTTTCTAACAATGGATATTGATGGATTTAACCCTATAAACAAGAGCCTTTGATATTATTGGTAACTTTTATGAATGTAAAGGAGTCCTGAGACTAAAGTATTTGAGAATTCCAGCTATAATAGAAGCAAATTAATTTTTTTTTTTTTTGCTAAAGATATAAAGCATATTCACTCATCATCATATTACTCAAGGATCTCTCAGGAAATATATGACACTTAAATAAGATGACAGAGACAGTTTAATCAAAGAACCATTTCCATAGATATGGACAGAATTAAGGGAACCAAATGAAGAGATAGAGAATACTACTGAGACTAGCAGGAGCAAGGTACCATTTCTATTAAGCTTGGAGGAGCAAGAAGATTGTGTATTTCCCATAAATTGGAAAGAGATAATGTTTCTGAAGAGGAATTTATCAACACAAGCTGTGAATTTGGTGGAGAAACACAGTTTCCTCCAATCTGCAATCCAGCAGGGAGGGAGCCTGGACATTAAACACCTGGATCATGCTCTTATAATCAACTGCTGGTGCCTCCCCTTGCCTGAGCACAACCAGGAGCCAGGGTAGTGCAGTCCATAGAGGTCAGGACATAGAGAGGGTAAAAAAAAGATGGAAAGTGGAGCTAGAGGAAGGGTAAAGAATATCCAAAATAATCACTTGGCAGAAACAGCAGCAAGAAATATTTAGTATCTATTATAGAGTTATAAGACATAAACACACATTCTTTGTCCTTAAAATGCTTACATATTTTTTTATATTTTGCTCATTTTAGTCTTTCAAAAACTAAACTCTACATTTTATTCAGATTTAACTAGTTTTTCAACTAATGTTTAGATATTAGTTTTGATGATATTTTTAAAAAAAATGATGAATGAATGGGAGATAAACAAATTTAAGAAAATAACATTGAGAACACTGAAAGTGAAATGCATCTCAAAATATTGAAAGTAATTGTGAAGGCTCTTAATATTTTTATTTTATACTTTGTCCTCCCTCTATAACTGTGGTTTTTAATCTTAAACTTTTTTGATGTACAAAAGCTGTAGATAATTACTGTATATAACTTGATGAGTTTAGAGATAATTTTTATTACTTTCTAATTTGGGTAAACTTGCTCAGAGGGATTAATTCTGGGGAGTCAGGGAAGAGGTGAGAAAATTGGGATGGGTTTCTATTGTTAGGAAAGATATGATAATTATAGATATGATTAAGGTTGGAACCCAAGGAGAAGAGAAAGATCTTTTTCAGGAGGCAGCTATGCTATGAGGTGTGAATCATGTTAATAATAAATTGGCACAGGGATGACTATACTGAGACTTGTGATAGATGGAGAAATATGAGACAGATGTTTGTATATTAAGGCAGACCTAAATTATTAATGCTTTGAATGACAGATGATTGTACGTGACTTAATTGGCAAGAAACAGAGCCATAGGCCATGGCCAACTTTCCATGGGTGCACCAACACAGTGTGTAATAGAACAAGAAGTATGTAATTATGGTAGTATAGTGGATGATGGCCAGGTTTTGTGTGGGGACAAGACCACTTGTAGAAAAGGCAGTGAATCCCTGGTCATGGATTCCTCTCTCCTGGAAGATTTTTTTTTCCTGTATGTGGTCCACATTTGATCACAAACTTAGCATCTGTGTGAGGGACCATAGGGGCATCAGTGAACTGTGCATATTCATTATCTTTTATTTATATATCCTTCTTGCTGATTCAGTAGTAAACCAGAGTAAAAATAAAGTGAATCTTAGTCTGAGTTGTCCTTCCTGCTTATCTTCAAGCTCAGAAAAGACTGTGGGTCTGCCCTAGACCAATCAGTCTTACCCAGGATGTTTGGTAGGGACTTAGGTTGGAACTCTGGACTCTGGAAAGGAAATTCTTGAAGGTAAGAAGTATTGGCAATCATTTATAAATTAGAACATAAAATCCTTTAACAGATTTGGCAAAAACCAGTCTTGTAGGAGCAGTTTGCTTATTCATCTTTGACAAACAAAAAGAACATGCAATTATTTACATGAAATTCAAATAAAATCCCTTGTAAGTGAGATTAGATATTACATGAGGAAAGAAAAAGTGAAAAGCATGTGAGTATAGAAGGAGTATCAGCTATTGAACTTATCTTCATTATTGAAAACTTCTTTTAAAGAAAATAATATTCCTGCAACAAAGCATAGTCCTTTAGAACTTAAGAAAAAAGACTGACAACTTCTTCTAACGGGTTAATAATAGTACAATTTCATGGAAGTCATGCTTTTAACCTGATAATGAAAAATGTTTATTGGTAAAGAATCTGCCTCCTCTTGGCCAATTGAAATAAATATCATGACCAGTGTTTAGCAAACACTTTCATTATTGAATGCATTGTAAAAAATGGAAGTTGCATTTTCAATCACCTCTTTTTTTTAACCTTAGAGTGGAAAGACATCATTGAAATGAAAACACTGCCATTGCTTTTGTGTTTATAATATTGTGGTTTTTTTAATGGAGTTATTGATCTAAAATTTCTACCCCACTTTTCCCCCACTGAGATAAAAATTTCTTTATTAATAAGATTATATTTGTGCATATTTTGGAAACCACATATTCTGCATTCTCTGAGAATTTTAAGTAACAAGCTGGCATTAATGGGGAGATCACTGTCTCCTCTGCAGGCCCCCTTCTATTTTAGGTAACACAGCAGGCCTATAGGGAGAAGAGGGCATATCATTTTGTAGTGATGAATAAAAATAATGAAAATTAATTACACAAACCAGAAAAGTGACTGTGAGAGGAATATACAGAAGTTAATTAGTAGACTCTGAGAACTAATATAATCTAGATGTCTTCCTATGTATGAAACCGATGCCATTGTAATTAGCTAGTTATTAATAATAGGAAAGGAGCAAAGGAAGGCCAGGCGTTATACACATGTCATTTGGGCAGCTTCACACTCCCCAGGGAACCACCAGCTCATTCTCTGCAGATTAATGGGGGGAAGGAACTGGACAAAAGAAAAGATGGGTGTCTGGGCAGTGAGTTGGGGTGACCTAGGGAAGGTGCTTGTCAATCAAACCTGGGAACAGAAATCATTGACTAGAAGGGGCCAGTCCAAGCCTAGAAAAGGAAATTTTGGAATACATAATCTAGACAAAGGAGCTCTCTCTATTGGTTCTCTGGTTCCTTGGGCTTTGTACTTGCCTATGCTCCCTCTATAACCACAGGGCCCATGGCCATGCAGACACCACATGCAATGGACTGATGGACTATAGTAGGAAACAAACTAAACTAGCCTGATGCTGGGCTGGACACTGATCCAACATGGAGGGAAAACTCTGGACACTGGCTTTAATTCTAGCCCTACTGAAGTCACAGCTATACTTCTATGGCAGGGCTGATGAAAATGGAACCTTGGCAACTCAGGGCTTTGATTCCACAGAAATAAAGCTTTCTACCATATCTCATTCTCCCATGTGAGTCTCAGAAAATTCTTTTTCTCTGTATATTGCAAGAAGCCCTCTCCCTTCAGCAACTGGCAGGATGGGAACCTCTCCCCACTGATAACAAAACTAGGCTGTAAAGTGGCATACTGATGAAAGGCACAGACCCTAACTAGAGTGGCCACCCAAACTGTCAGAAAGACTTTGAGGTCTAGAAATGACTATCTCATACAAAGATTTGTAAAAGACCTAATCTGTGCCAGGATGAAAGATAAGACAAATAAACTTGTTTCCTGTTACTAAAGAAATTGCATTTGATGATACTTTACAAATCATTTGAGGATCATACGAAATTCTTACTGATGTTTGAAAAACACTCAGTGGGAGCTTTCTTGACAAGAATACAGATGGTATTCCTATGTTATGCAAATTTCATAAGTCTAACAGGGTTAGACTTTACCCAAGTGTCTAGTTTGTTAGCTCTGAACATTGTATTTCAGGCCTCATAAAGATACTTTAAATCTTTTTTTTAATGTTTACAAAGACTTTTTAAAACTTGATAAGCTAATAGAACTTGCTTTGAGAGCCCTCATATGTAACTTAAAATTTCTGTTTCCATGATGCATTTCTAAAGGCGGAAACAATTAAAGAAATGGCTAGGGCAACTTTCTGGATTGTAAATATTTATCTTTCATTTGTGGCTTACTTTTCTCCAATTAGGACAGATAAAGGTATTTCTACTGATAACAGTTGATGACATAGGACAAGAGTAAGTTTTAAGCATTTATTTTTCCTTCTTACCAAGCTTAAGAATCATGTATTTGATATGCTAAATAAACCCTAAGAAACAGTGTTCATTAGTTAAATTAAACATGGTGGAAACAAAATGGTTAATATACAACTTGTCCACTGATACATTGATGTTGTTAGATATTACTAGTTGAAAAATACTGGTCAGGATAAATATCATACACTTTTAAGAGTATGTTTTAAGTAGACATGTTTTATAGAACTTTAGAACCATTACATTGGGAAAAAGGGAGGAGGTCACTAATTAAGCTCATAAAATCATGTTGCTATGCCTGAACAATATCTTCAACTAAAAAGTAGAAGCTATTATAAACGCAAGCATTCATTGAGTTATTCTTCTGTAGCAGGCACTAAGCAGACAGATTGATTCCTTTAATCCTCACAACAACCTTTTGGGATAGAAATTATTATTATTATTTTATTTGTTTGTTAATCCTCACCTGAGGACATTTTTTCCATTGCTTTTTCAGAGAGTGGATGGGAGGGAGAGAGGGGGGAGATAGAAAGAGAGAGAGAGAGAGAGAGAGAGAAGGGGGGGGAGAGAAACAGTGATTTGAGAGAGACACATCAACTTGTTGCCTCTGGCACACTCCCCAACTGGGGGCGGGGAGTGAACTGCAACCCAGGTACATGCCCTTGATCAGGAATCAAACCTGAGACCCTTTGGTGCACAGGTTGACACTCTAACCACTGAACAGTACCAGTGAAGGCTGGGATAGGAGTTATTATTATAGTTCTCACTTACAGAGGAAAAATCCTCAGAATAAAGTGTGAAGTCTCTTTTCCAAGGATAAATAGCTCGTAAGTGGCAGAACAGAGATTTGAACTTGGGAAGTATGGCCTTGAAGCCCACTTTTGTAGCCATCAAACTAAGATTGTTAGAATACATAGACAACTAAAAAAAAAAAGGTCTTAACATATTCCAATTTTGCTAATTTTTAGAAACCCAGACTAAAGGAGCTAAAATCTGAACATTTTAGATCTGTGTTAGAATATTATTATTAGCCATAGACATTCTTATGGCCTGGAAAAGATCAAGTTGAAGAAGAAAAAAAGAAAAGGCAAGTAAGTGGTAAAGGACAAGTTCTATGGCTGAGAAGATTCTGTTATGTATGAAAGCACTGCTCTCCAACTCAACTTTCAAGTTAATTACTTAGACATTTTTTTTTTATAGAATAGACATGGAAGTCAATGGAAAAATTAGCTATATAAATTTGCTTCAGTGATGCTTACTTAAAAGCCTTCATCTCTTCCATAATATATAAACTAAGGGTTAATCATACATATATTAATGTCTATATTTGAATAGTAAGAATATGTTTATAACTGGACAGAACAATTTGAATATTCAATGTTTATGAGTAAGAGTAGACAGGATTATTACTGAAAACATGCCTTATTACCAAAGGCAACTCTGAAATTCAACTTTAAAGAATCTTTATTGCCAGTGATACAATCCTTTAGTTTCTCACATGGCCTATAAATTAATATAATAATTGCATAACTTACTATTCATTAAAACAATAATAGCTACTATTTATGGAATGTCTGCCAGTCTTAATCACTATGCTAGGTGATGTACATAAATGTTCATGTACAACTTACAATAACCCCCTGTGCTAGGCCTATTCAAATCACTTTACAGATGGGGAAGCTGAGGCTCAGTGAGAGAAACTACCTTGTCCATAGCTGTGTGCATCAAGCTTGTATCATTTGCTGTTCATCTTATTCTACTTGGGCAAACCTGTCCTCAGATATTTTAGAGGCCTATAAAGAACTTATCATAGTGGTAGATTTTTTAAATTTCAAAGCAGGATTCACTGAGATAAAGTAAAATGAATTATAATTGATCTAAAGAATCAGGATAATCAGTGATAATCTGCTAAAATTATATTCTCCACCAAAGAACTATATTAGACCAACTTTACCTTTGTAATGGTCTAATTACTGACTGGTGCATACATATTACATTCTGTTTTTCTTTTTTTAAAATCTATATTCTAGCTATAGATGGAAAAGGAGGGACTCCACCTACTGTTTTAGCTACTTCAGCTCAAAAATTAAATTCCTGAACAAAAATATTAGCTCCTTAGTGGAGAAATGAACAATGATAGTGTTTTTAAAAGTTAGTTGTCCTTTATTAATAAAAGCTGCTGTCCAAAAAAAGTGAGTGTTCCTCTCAATACATAGACACAGAGGAAACCACTTCAATAAGGCAGCACTGAAGCACAAACACACATACTATTTTTCTTAGTTTTTTGGCTCTGTCAGCAGGTGATGTGACATGCTGTGTTAAAGGACCGATGTTGTTGTTGTGGGTGGAAACCCAGCCAGCTTTGATTGGAGTGGTGGGTGGAAAGCATCATGCTTGGCCTTCTGTGAATGTTGATAACTTAACACTGACAAATGATCACGTTATCATTAACCAGGGTGTTTGATATCAGGTCCTGCATATTCATCATGCAGACACTAGCTTTAAACATTCCTAAATAATCACACATATCAGCTTTAGAGGAGGGGTAGAAATGACATGGATATATGGACCGTAAATTTAAATTACCCTTCTAACTTGAAAGTCATTTCATTGATTTGGAAAGAAGACCACAAACTCCATCTAGTTATTCATGAGCTGAAGTAAAATAATGTGACTGGGAATGAAGAAGCACATCCACCCTCCAGTGCCCCATTCCTGGCTCTGTCATATCTATCATTATTATTCAAACTTTTGAAAAAAGAAAATTATCATTTTTTCAGTGCCTTTTACTGCTTATTGGAAATCTGAGAGATATCAGCTAGCACTTACACATGTGGTTATGAGCTATATAGAATCACTAAATAAAATAATTAGGTGTCGCTCTTTTAGTGTTGCCCAAATATAGTTGATGGCTTTGTTGCATTCTCATAGCATAAATAAATGGCGCAGGGTGATGTTAAAAGCATGCCTGTTTTTGTGTCCTACAACCACAACTTGCTGGGACTGTGATGTTGGGCAAGATTCCCATCTTCAAATAATAACAGCTACCTTATAGGGATTCATGAGGTTTAAATAAGTTAATACATGTAAACACATGTGCCTGGCACATTATAAAGACTTAGTAAAGATAACGTTTTTTATTTTACATACATCTTTCATAATGTCAATTATCCTTTATTGAGAAATTCTTTGGAGTAAATAGTAAGGATATTTGCATCCCTAATACTTAATGCCCAACCATTAAGGTCTGCAATTATCTATCTATCACCCATCTTTTTCTCTCTATCTCTAGCTCTATCATCTCTATCTCTATCTCTATCTCTATCTCTATCTCTATCTCTATCTCTATCTCTATCTCTATCTCTATCATCTCTGTCTATCATCTCTATCTCTATCTCTATCTCTATCTCTATCTCTATCTCTATCTCTATCTCTATCTCTATCTCTACCTCTACCTCTATCTCTATCTATATCCCTATCTCTATCTCTATCATCTCTATCTCTCTCATCTCTCTCTTCCTATCTATCCCTCCATTCTCCCCGCCCCATTCACCCTCCCTCCCTCCATCTGTATAAAATCATCCTAGGTCCCCTACTTGCTGAAATGCCATATAGAGAGCCTGGTATACTGTGCTTTTAGGTGAGGTGTTTTTACTAAGGTATTTTAATAGTGTAAATAGTCCCCCAAATTTTTGTTAGTTATGAGGAGCTATTCTGCTCCTTGTTTGAAGTCTGCTGGATGGCTGGTATTTGGGGTGTCAAGGAAAGTTATAAATGTGTTCAATCAGGACATATTTATTGAGCACTGAGTGCTAGGCATAGTTCTAGGCGTAGGGGTCCTCAAACTACGGCCCGCCGAGGACATTTATCCGGCCCGCCGGGTGCTGTTGCCTGTCCTGCTTAGCAGCCGACTCGTCCCGGGCCCACAGTGCGCATAGGAATTTGTTCATAGTTTTTTTTTTAAAACTAAAGTCCGGCCCTCCAACAGTCTGAGGGACAGTGAACTGGCCCCCTGTTTAAAAAGTTTGAGGACCCCTGTTAGGGCATTGGGGATATGCAGGTGAAATGAGATACATGAGTTCTCTGTTCTTGTGGAGATTGGGGGTGAGAAGGGTAAGGCAATAAATTTGAAAAATGAATAAGAAAAATGCCACGGTGTGACAATCCTCTGCTGTTAAAAATGAAAATCATCATTTATATCAGGTGGTCAGACGGAGACTTTTTGAAGAAGTAGCACTTGAGCTTTGGATGGTAGGAAAGACCCAAGCAAGTGAAGAAGGAGGGAAGGGACAGTTCCAGGAAAGGGAATGACTTGTGCAAAGATTATGAACAGGAGGGGACTTAGAGTATTTAAAGAGTTTAAAGAGGGCTGGAACAAAGAGGAGAATAGAACAGGGTGGGTTAAAGAGACTTTGTAAACCATCTTAAGGAGTTTGGATTTATTCTAAACTAGGGGCCCAGTGCATGAATTCATGCACCTTAAAAGGAACGGTGGGCTGTGAGGCTGTGGTGGGCACAGGGGCGGGTTTTGGCCCATCATCCGCACCCCCAGTCTCCTATCTGCCGGCAGTCCAGCTCTCGCTGCCACTGCTCCCATAGGCTGATGGTGCTGGCCCTGCTTGCACCCTCTAATAGCGGGCGGAGCCATTGGGGCTGGGCCACCAGTGGGTGCGAGTGGGGCCAGAGCCGTCAGTGGGTGCGAGTGGCAGCTGCTGTCCTGATTGCCCCTTATAAGCCCTGGGGGGGCGATCAGGGCCAGCGCCGGGTGCTGGCAGCAGGTGTGAGTGCCCGGTGGGGCCGCAGCATGCAGGAGCAAAGAATTTTCAGTAACCACCAGATGCTTGCCCCAGTAACAGCAACCTACCAGCACCCTGCCATGGTCTGGCGCCCCCGCTCACGTGCTTTACCATCCCACCACAGCCGATGCCCACCATCTTCCGTGCTCTACCACCTGCTGCTGACACCCACCATGTTCTGCGCGCACCCCCTGGTAGTCAGCACATGTCATAGCAACCGGTTGTTCGGTTGTTCCGCTGTTCCACCGTTCGGTCTATTTGCATATTAGGGATTTATATATATAGATGTAGTGGGAAACTATTAGACAATTCTAATAAAGCAGAAATATTTTAAATATGTCACCATGGCTGCTATGTGGAAAATAGTTCATGGAGGTCAACAGCATCAGACTCTTGATTAAACCATAAGCCGTCTTGAGTGAAAGGACATCTACTGATTAATGGCAAATCAGGAAGGGTTGGAGAACCAAGCCATGGGGAGACCAGAGGTGCAGCCAGATCCAGGCAGGCAGGCACAACTGGAAACCAAAGTTTTGGATGCTACCAGGACTCTCTCCCTCTGCCTTTTTATCCTACTTCTTTTGTAGAAACTTTATTTTCTCTGAATCCAGATGGAGCTATATCTTTCTTATGAGACAACATGGCTACATACAATGCCTAAGTTTTTTTTTTTTTTTTTAATATTTTATTGATTTCTTACAGAGAGGAAAGGGAGAGGATAGATAGTTAGAAACATCGATGAGAGAGAAACATCGATCAGCTGCCTCCTGCACACCTCCCGCTGGGGATGTGCCCTCAACCAATGTACGTGCCCTTGACTGGAATCGAACCCGGGACCCTTCAGTCCGCAGGCCGACGCTCTATCCACTGAGCCAAACCAGGGCAATGCCTAAGTTTTATATCTTCATGGATTCCACCACCAGAATGAACTATATCTACCTCCCAGTGACAATTTGCTATCTCAGGGGAGGACTCTAATTGGCAACTCTTGAGCTAAAGAACCATAGTGAGGGAACAAGCTTGGGCGTCTTACCATATAGACACTGAGGGGGAGAGGAGGTGTGAGCACCACCCTTGACAGATCCCAGAGGAAGTAGAAAGAAGGGAGGGCACTGGGCAGGCAATTCCATATTGACACGACCAAAAGAAAGAGTACCCTTGAGAGGTGGCAGAAGGAAAGGTGAGCACCAAAGTTTACTGGAGTAGTGACTTTTATAGGTGCTGGAAATGCAGCAGCAAAGAAAACAGATGGATACCCCTGTTTCATGGAGGTTCCATTCTAGATCCAGGGTTTAAAGAGTGCTATTTATGGGACCACTGATCAGTGCTCAGTGCTGTCCTAGCAGCAAAACAGACACAGCCTCTCTGACCTGATGGAGCTCACTGTCCGCAGTGAAGTGTAAATGGAGAGAGGACAGGTCCAGGGTGCTCAGCCATGCACAGCCCTCACGGATGAAAAGGAAGAGGAAGAAGATTCTCAAAGCTGATTCACCTCCCTGCCATTCCCAGGCCTGTATCGCAAGGGTAAATAGAGCAGCGGGAAGAAGGCCACCTGGGCAGAAGCTGCCATGGTCATGGCACCTTCCCTGTGCCCTGGTAGCATATGCCAGGCCGAGGCCTGAGCAGGGCCCCTCAGCCTTTACTGCCAGCCTCTCCTCTTCAGGCTGCACATTCCATGAGTCGCGATGCAGGAAGCCACCGTGCCACAGTCAGCCCGCTGTGAAACTTCTCTCTTAGGCTAAGCATTGCATTTTCCAAACCACACATTCTGGGTTTGATGCACTGCGGTGTTCACTGCCATACCTGTCAATCAATTTCAGTCACTTGCCAATCAGGTAACAGAGCCAGAAGCCAAGAATATGTCCAGGGCAGGAAAAGATTTCATGTGTTTGTCTGTCAAATGCATCTTAATCCTCTGTTTTAGTGAAATGTTTTGAATCAACTAACAACCACAGAATGAATGACTTAACTATTTTCTCTTTTGAGAAAAATAGTTAAAGGAAACTATTAGAGACAGAAATCCATTCTGTCAGAATAGCACAATACTAAATTGACAGAGCTTCATAAGTCTAGGGATACTTATTAGAGTAATTGAAAGATTAGATCAGCAGCTTTCAACCTTTTTCATCTCTTGGCACACATAAACTAATTATTAAAATTCTTCAGCACACCAAAAAAATATACTATATTTTTTGCCAATCTGACAAAAAAAAAGGTACAGTTTTGATACATTCACACCGGATGGCTGTTGTTGTATTCAGGCTGTTGTCAATTTTTTAATTTGACATTCCAAGGGAAAAGAGGTCAACACCCTTCACTAAATAGTCAAGTATCACATTTTTAAAAAATGATGGTGGTACACCTGTTGAAAATCACAGGGCTAGACAATTGGGCCTAAGCTTCTGGGCAAGAAAGTTGTGTGTTAGAGCTTCAGTTGTATGCTGACTATGCCTGGATGGAAACTTGAATGACTAATGTTTTAAAATATCATTTTTTCAGCAATCAGTGGAGAAATAAATGTGAATGAGGTCCCATTTGTGGATCTGAGTTCTATTTGGGTCAATGATATCACCCCATTCCAGACTTGTTGAGCTTTGCTACTGTGGCAGTTACTGGTTTATTACCCCTAGCTCCAAATCCACCCATCATTGACTGATTTGCAAAAAAAGAGGGATGGGGACTTCAAATATTTTTCTTTTTTGACTTGTTCCATGTCAAGCTATGTTCATAGAGGGCCCTGGAAAGACACTGCAGGGGGCAGGGGTTTTCCTTCCTGGTTCCTGGGGTTCTCTTTGGCTCAGAGGTCTTCTCTACACAAGTCTCTACATTTAGGGCCACATCCATGCAAACTGTGCTGTCACCCAAGGCCTTGTACTTGTTTGGTGCTGTCACCATCCTACAATTATTACTTTTGAACAAGGGTTTCACATTTTCACTTTGAACTTGGCCCTGGAAGTTATATAGCCAGTCGTGCCTGCATCTCAGAGTAGCCTTCTCAGCGCTGCACAGGCAGATGTGCAGCACCCAGTGCTGTAGGCCACTGAGGTCAGCAGTGGCCAACAATTCCCCCTTCCCTCCTGCATCCTTAGAGGCAATTTAGTAGCATACTCCGCCCTGTGAATAGCTTTGCTCAGAATCCTGGATTTGAAGCATGTTTTGTTCCCCTTCTCCTATGACCTTAGTTTTATAAGGCTATTGAGTCTGCTCTTGGCATTGGGCTGGACAAATCGGGTGGCAGCACTCCTCTAGTGGGATGATGGGGTGCAGGGGGAGAGTGGCTACTCTGAGGCAAGGGGCCCTGAAGACTGCAGTGGACTCCTGGAGAGGAGGGGCAAAGCACTACATAGGTGAACAAAGAGGGAAGCAGAGAGAATGCTGTCGGGATCAGGAGTAGTCAGGATTTGATCATAGGAAAGTCCGGGGAAGCCATCAGGGCTGCGTGACAGCATGTTGCACACCACTTCTGGTGATGTCGGCTGCTGCTGAGTCTTACACATCCTGACCCGCTGTCTGTTTTAGCAACACATTCACATATAGACCCCAGAATAGACTCTTTTTGCTCATCCTGTCCTTTCTGTCCTTTTTCTTGTTGCTATTTGTTCCACCTTCATAGATAGGTAACAGCATCAGGTAAAACCTCTAGGCCCCCAAATAAGCTGAAATAACATGCTGATTACTGAAGAACTAATCACTGTCTGTGATTTATAATTCCTGTGATTTAAACATGTTGACTTGTGTCATGTATTTGACACAATATATGACCTAACTGGATGGCCCTAGATTTAGATACAAGTCTCAATCCCTTTTAGCAGTTTCCCCTCTATAAAAACGTGGTGAGAAAGTTTCACAAGCATTGAAACTTCCCAGCAGCTTTAGCAAATGAGGCACTTTATTATGAAGCAGCACAGTGACCAGTTTCCTCTTTTATTGTAATCTGAGGCTGTGAAAAGTGGCTTTTTCATGTATTTTGATGTCTTAAATGACAGAGTATTACAGAGTTTGTGGAATTTGAAGTTGGCAGCATGAACAAAGTTTAATGCTAAATATATTTAAAATTGGATAAATATCTGAAGTGGCCTCTACTTTTAAACTGGTTTTCATTTTCTTTTCAAAAAGTGGCAGAAGTAAAGATAATTTAACAAACAAATAGTGAAAATAACTTAAAAAATAGAGACATAAAATTGAACACATATATTGATATAAAATATATTGTTATCAGTTAGAAGGGTTACATAAGTTATTTCACATTTATTGTCCATGATTCTTTCTACTTTTGAAATATTTTGAAACTCTTAAAATGTTAAAATTGATTAATATTGTATTTTAGATAGTTCATTTTTCCAACTCTATGCTTGCAATTTTTAGTTTTAACACATCTGTCTTTTTTCAATCCTGGAATATTCCTAAAATTCCTATTTTTTAAAAAAATATATATTTTTATTGATTTTCAGAGTGGGGTCCCTCAGTCTGGCCTGTGGGATCAGGCCTATTGATTAAGAGGGAGAGAGAGATAGAAACATCAATGATGAGAGAAAGTCATTGATTGGCTGCCTCCTGCACGACCCCCACTGGGGATTGAGCCCGCAACCTGGGCATGTGCCCTTTACTGCAATCGAACCTGGGACCCTTCAGTCCGCAGGCCGATGGTCTATCTACTGAGCCAAACCAGGTAGGGCAAAATTCCTAAATTTTTAAATTTAACTTTTCTGCTATTCTCCCAATTTCTGATTTTAGAATTTATATTAAATATATGTTAAAACCTCAGAAGTTAATTTTGTTTTCTCTTTACTACTATTTCATATTGTTTAATTCCTATATCCTTTGGTGCTACAGTATGGGGCAAATTCTCAGTATTTTCTTATCATTTACCCACTCTTTCTTCAGCCATGTTCAATTTAGAGTTTAATTTATGAGATGTTAGATTTCAATTATTTTATACTAGAGGCCCAGTGCACAAAAATTCATGCACTGGGCGGGGGGTGGGGGGTGGGGGAGTGTCCCTTAGCTTGGCCTGCACCCTCTCACAGTCCAGGAGCCCTCAGAGGATGTCCCACTGATGGCTTAGGCCACTCCCCGCAGGCCTCCCTCTGTGGGAGATGACTGGGCCAATCAGGGGAAGGCGCTACCCCCACCACCCTGCTGCTGTTGCCGCTGCCAGCCTCCCTCTGCGGGAGGCAACCAGGCGGGCAATCAGGGGATGGTGCCACCCCCATCACCCTGCTGCTGCCACTGCTGCCGCTGGCCTCCCTCTGCAGGAGGCGACTGGGAGGCTGATCAGGGGATGGCGCAGGTAGGTGCAGACCTGCCCCCTCATCTCCCCTCCACCTCCGCTGGTCACTGCCGCCCCCTCCCCCCACATCACTTTCCTCTCCATCTGCCTGCTGGCACTCGCCTTGGCTGGCCTGGCGCCACCTGCTCACCGGCCCCACCCCCCGCTGACTGGTTCTTCCATCATTCAGTCTATTTGCATATTACACTTTTATTTTATAGGATTGTTTTTCATTTTCTGGACTCTTAATTGGTTCTTTTTCACATCTACCTGACCTTGTTTAATTTTGCTTTCTTTTATCCGATACTAGAGGCCTGGTGCACGAATTTGTGCACCAGTGGGGTCCCTCAGTCTGGCCTGTGGGATCAGGCCTAAACTGGCTCTCCAACATCCCCTGAGGGGGCCTGGATTGTGAGAGGGCACAGGCCAAGCTGAGAGACCCCACCAGTGCACAATCGGGACAGGGAAGGGACGTGGGAGGTTGGCCAGGGAGGGAAGGACCACAGGAGGGTTCCAGGTGTGCCTGGCTCATCTCGCTCAGTCCTTATTGACTGGACCTCAGCAGCAAGCTAATCTACTGGTCGGAGCATCTGCCCCCTGGTGGTCAATGCACATCATAGCGAGCAGTTGAACATCCTTAGCATATCTTTAGCATGTTACACTTTGATTGGTTGAACGGCAGATGGGTCGACCCAACACTTAGCATATTCGTCTTTTATTATATAGGATAAAAAAAGACTAATATGCTAAGTGTCCAACTGATCATTTGACCATTCGACCAGTCTCTATGACGTGCACTGACCACCAGGGGACAGATGCTCTGACCAGTAGGTTAGCTTGCTGCTGGGGTCCGGTCAATTGGGACTGGGCAAGGCGGGCCGGGCATGCCCTGGAGCCCTCCCGCAGTCCCTCCCCGGCCTCAATCGTGCACCGGTGGGGTCTCTTAGCCTGGCCTGCAGACCCCTCAGGGGATGTTGGAGAGCCAGTTTCAGCCCCATCCCCGCAGGCCAGGCCAAGGGACCCCAATGGTGCACGAATCTGTGCACTGGGCCTCTAGTATATATATTTAAAGTACTGCTTTGGTTTATTGTTTTTGTTTGTTTTGTTTTTACTTCTTATTTGGACTCCAAACTTACTTATTTTTAAAGTAATTTTTTGAGTGTGGTATTATTTTTATTTTATATGTAGTAAATTCATTTCCCAACTACAAATTGTGCTAACTTTTCCTCCCTTCCTCTTTATTTCCTTCCTTCCTCCTTTCTTCCTTTCTTCCTTCCTTCCTCCTTCTCCCCTTCCTTCCTTCCTTCTCCCTTTCCTTCCTTCCTTCCTTCCTTTCCTTTCCTTTCCTTCCTTCCTTCCTTCCTTCCTTCCTTCCTTCCTTCCTTCCTTCCCTCTCCCTTTCCTTCCTACCTTCCTACCTTCCTTCCTTCCTTCCTTCCTTCATGATTCCTTCCTCCTTCTTCTTTTGCTCCCTCCTTCTTCCCCTATACTCTTCTCTGATTTACTTGTTTTGCAGTTGTCTCCACTTTGTATCTTAAATCTCTAGTTTGGATCCAGGTCTTAAAACAGCAATTTAGGGCTGATATCCCAAGCGCCATTAGATATTTCTTATATTTGCTCAACCAAGCCAATTAATTGGTGATTTGGACCAGATGTAGGCTACAAGACTGTTTTCTCCTATTCCCTGTAAGGTGTAGCCCTTGGCTGCAGTCAATAGCCGTATGATTCAGACTGTTTTATTGAGTGGAAGTTCAGTAATATGAGAAGGAAATGGAACAGAAAGTCCTACTAGTAGTTGTTCTTAAACAGTGAGCCTAGTTTTGGTCTGCTGTCTCCTGGGGGCATGATTTTAGTTCCTGATTCTCTGCAAAAGTTCAACTAAAATCTGTATTTACAGGGTGCCTTAAAGCATGGATTTGAATGATGGTCTTAACCAGTAGTCTCAAGGTATTGTGTAATTTTCTTCTAGTGTATATATGTCTGTGTGTGCATTTTTTATCCAAGTTTTGGACTAAGTGGTATATTATGTTAATGGCTCTGAAATAATATTTCATCCACAAGTGGTATAATCCAATCAGTCAAGGACCAGTTAGTCAACTCATGCCATGAACTAAAAGTAGAACACTAGTTCCTATGGATACAGAGAAGAATAGGTAGAGGCCCCTCTTCACTGCTCTCGGAGGCCAACAAGGGAGGCAAAATAGACGACCTCCCTCGTCCCTGACTTTGCTGCCAATTTGACATATGCTATTTCCTCTTCATTTTGAGATTTTAAGAATTACTGCGCTTCAGGTGGTTCAACTAATTTATGCGTTGCATTGGACAATTATAAAATGTTCTCACTAGGTCTGTGATGTCAGTTACTTAAGAACAGGAGAGGGTAAGTCCACATATGCACATGCAAGGATTGCATGGATTTCATCAGCACAATAGAAAGAATTCAACTTTTTCTTATTTGGTCCAAGAAAGTCAGCACGGGATTAGTAATAAGTGCCCAGACTAGCTTTATTAGTAATAAATAGTGAATCAGGAAGTAGAAACGCCATCAGGAGGACCAGCAGCTGTGCCCAATATGTGCTGTTTTTTACCCAGTTTTATCTTTTACTCATATTGTTTTTGTGAAGTAAAGAGGCGAGCAAGAAGGAAAAGGCAGGCAAAGTAGAGCAAAAGACTTGAAGAGGGAGGAAAGGATTATTCCATAAAATGAATAGCAGAAAAGTTTATCTACGATGAGAAAAAGAAGTGAGACAGGAGATCAGAAAGAAAATTGCAAATGAATTGCCTTTTCCTTCACATTTATGGAGTATTTTACCCTAGTATATACAATATCCTCCTTTACCTCTCACTAGCCAACATCATGTATATTCAAGAGAAAACATACCAAAAAAACATGCACCTACTTTTCAATACAAACAGGAGGATAGTTCCCAAATAAACTCATCTCTCATTCTCCCCATTCCGCAAGTCTTAAATGAATCCATCCTCCTAGGAATAGAAATTATGGAATCTAAGAGCAAGACAATAATCTGGAAAAAGAGAAAGGAGAGAAAGGGCAAAATTTTCTTTTGTTTGCAAATCTAGTGTATTAATTGCATTCCTGGGAGACTTTCTGGACAGAACCTCTGGTAAACAAATTAGATATAAACCGAAGGCGAGGGCACGAAGGTCACTGTGGTGAGGGAACATCAAGTGACAGGCGCTGGGACCCTCGATGCATGGCTTGCAGAGCAGATGTTCGCAAGGATGCAGTGATTATTGAACTGGTAATAAAAAAGCATCAGCTTACAGGCAGCCACGATGGATGCTGGTAATTATAAAGCATCCCCTGGGAGGAAAATGACACAAGTCAGCCACAACTCCGCAATCACCGGGGCATAATTAAAGCTCCAGTAACAGTTGTTAATAGGGTGCAAATAAAACAGGGGGAAAAATTTGAACACAACCTTTTTTTTTTTTTTTTTTTTTCAAGCGACGGCAAAGGGCAATGTAATTACAGGGGTAGCAGATTTTATAATTTTGCTCCACATCAGAAAACAAAGGATTGGGGCTATCAGGTGGTCAGAGACACTTAAAGTATGGAAACCCAGATACACCTACACATATATATACCAAAGGGAAAAAAAGTGTGTTTGCTCTTTGAATATGTAGTATGTGGGGGAGAACAGATTTTTAAACAGAATGTTTATATTCTAATTTTCAAAATGGTAGAAATACAAATATGTAAAGAAAACGGAATGCATGTAAATATTTGGCCATTTCAGCCTTTCCGGAAGATCTGTAGTGGTATAATGTGCCAAGCTATATGGTACTGTTGGTTAAAATGGTTTAGATATTGTTAAATAAAGTCAGCAAATCACTTACAGTGTTGAAAGTGTCACTTCTATGCAGAACGCTGCCAGCCACTCCCTAACCTAAAACATTAAGCAAAACAGGGCTCATTTTGCATGGGCTAAATCACTGACGCTATTTGCCAGTAGAGCTCCTAAGAAAAATACATCTACACCCATTGTGACCCAGTTGCTTGGGCGATTGGGCAACTAACTATGCATCTGGGTGTGCACTACCAATTAGGCCTATGTCAAGATCTGTTTTAAGAGGCACATGGGTAGCACCATGAGAAGGAAAGAAATTCTCTTAAGTTCCTATTAATCAGTATTTTTTTTAATTCATGGATATTCGAAAGATTGGTTTGAAAGGGGTGACAAATGTAAAAAATGAACTCAATACCTTTGCACTGAACTTTATGGGAAAAGTACAGGAATACCCATATGTATCATCATGTTTCAATAAATTGTAGGAAATAAGGGGAAAGGGAATAGCAATTTTCAGTAGAACTTTCACTTGTAGGTTTTACCATGATCACAATTTCCTACTGGAAAGCTTTTTGCTGCTTTCTTTTGATATTTGAAGATTTGGCCAATTAAAACATAACTACATAACTAAATACCAATACATTTGGTATGGAATGCATGAAGAGTAAATTGTATTTCTTATATGAACTGGATCTCTAGATCTGGAAAGGACCCAAGAGTGTAGAGGACTTATCACCCTTGAACACCTACTGTGTGCAGTGCACTGCTAAACATGTAGGGTACTAAGAGACAGTGTCTGTCTTCTTAAAATATTCAACATAGACACAGAAAATGTTAAGAAGTGATAGAAGGTGAAGTCCTTGGCTTCTTTTGGGGCCTGAGGTTGCGGAAAAGTAATAAAGGCTTCATAAGGAACTTCTGTTATTCCAAGCAAATTCAGAGGCACAAGACATACTAGCCCAGGACTGTGCTATTAAGAAGTGTGGCTATTTTGGCTTCAGAGGACACCGGGCTTCTTTTAATTTGGAATTAGGTCCTCCAGGAGTATAAAATGTACGACTGTAGGGCCCAGACTAAAAGGGGTAGAACAAAGAGGAATGGGGGCAGGGGAAAAAGGGAAATCCTATCCTTACCTAAGGGAGAAAACAGGAAAAAGTGCTGTGCAGGTGGCTCGGGATTCTGTAAGAAAAAAACGGGGGTTATAATCAAATAACGGAGAAATGCTCTTTATTGCATCTCCCTCTTGGAAATTCACAATCACATTAGCCTATTAAATGCTTTGATAAAATCCTGCAGGGAGACTGTATATCAAACTGGTTAAATGTACAACATGGCTCTGGAGCTTAAATGGTCTTAGTTTGAACCTCAGCCCTGCCACAAGCTAGCAAGTCACTTAACCCATCAAAATAATAATTAAGACAGCCTGATCTCCAGTTTGTTCAGCTACAAAATAGGGAGGATTGTAGGATCTACCTCTGGGTTGTTGTGAAGATTAAATAACACATCCCATATAAAGTATTAGCACAGTTCCAGGTGCACAGAGAATGCTCAAAATATCTTAGATATTATCAAAAGTAATATTATATTACATAATAACTAAGCCAACCTCTTTAAGTGTGTTTATGGTTCAGGAAGGACACTAGAAGAATACAAGTGGAGGAAGGGGCTTACTAAGGAGGCAGTAGACATTTAACCTATTTCTGTTTTTACAATTGTTGGTAATGGTTGAATAACAATTATCCTAATGGATTGCAATTTTATTTGTAAAGTTACCACTATCTGTGTCTATTTCTTAAAACATAATTACTACATTGTCTATAGACATTCCATTGCTTATCTTTATAGTCTTAATAACTTTTCAGGGCTTCAAATAAAGCTTTCAAACCCATTCCTTAAGTGAGGAAACAATGCGCTCAATCTGCTCTTATAATCCAGGAGTCTCCACTTGTGCTCTTATTTTTCTTATTTATTTCTGTCCTCTCTTTTGTCCACCCATGACAATGTAAAAGGGTGAGAATGTGAACAGGGTAAGTGGGTCGGTGTGCAGGTACAAGGTGTGAAGGTGCAAGGTTTTCCAGGACTGGTAAAATGTAATCATTGCCTTTCATTTTCCCTGATCCCAAACTACAGTAAACAAAAAATAACCAAGTATAATTTATATCAAAATTAAGACACAAAAGAAGAGACAATATGGATCAGATAAGTTTTAATTTTTAAAAGTTATTTCAAGAAGTGGTCTTAAAAATTTATTTCCTCTCTTTGCCTAAAGTTTCAACCACTCAGTGTGCTTAGGATTTTTGCCAAGAAATTTAGCCAAATTTGTTTTAGATTTCTGATAGGTTATCATTATAGCAGATTTATTTTTAATTCTTCCTCCAGGGGATTTGTGCTAAATTAAAAAAAAATCCTATGTATCTCCCTGGAATGCTACTAATCTTCAGGTTCATAATATAAAATGCTTTGCTTGTCTTTATACAAATCTAAAAGAAAACTGAAAATACATATATATGTTTGTGTGCAGGGTAGGGAAAAAGTAGGTTTATAGTTGTTAGCATGGAAAATAATACAATAATTAACAAATTATAATAGAAGAATAAACTCTGTTTTGCACACTCACAACTATAAACCTATTTTTGCCCATGTGTGTGTGTGTGTGTGTATATATATATATATATATATATATATATATATATATATATATCTCACCTGAGGATATTTTTCTATTAATTTGAGAGAGGAAGGGAGAGAGAGAGAAAGAGAGAGAAAGAGAGAGAGAGAGAGAGAGAGAGAGAGAGAGAGAGACATGGATGTGAGAGGGAAACATTGATATTGCCCACAATATGCACCCTGACCAGGGATCGAATCCACAACTTAGGTATGTGCCCTAATCGAATCCACAACTTAGGTATGTGACCTGCAACCTTTTTTGTGTGTGTGTGTGTAGGGTGACATTCCAACCAACTGAACCACCTGGCCAGGGTTAACTAGTATATCTTTTTAACTAATGGAGCATCAAATGTTCATTTATTCATTTTGGTAAACAAAGTTAATGATCATATTCTATATTTCAGTGGCCACAGAAGATGTTGAGGATATTATAATAATAATGAAGACAATGCCAACCTCAAGAAGCTTCCAGTCTACTAGTATGTTCAAAAACCCTAAGATTGTGCAATTTTGTACTATTGCAAAGTTTTCTGTAGGATGGTATGGGAGCAGGCAGGGTGGGGAAAGCTGATAGAAAAGCTGCTATTTGCATTGAATCTTAAAGGACAAACTAGAACTACAATAGAAGTGGGCTGTGTGTGGGAGTAATAAGGAGTACACTTGGCCCCTTTCTCTTTTCTTTCTTTTTAACTCTTCCAGTTACATGACTGTCAGTTCCATTTAATTCATGTAATTACTACATTTATTTCCTTAGCTCTGACATTTCCCCTATAATCTAGATTTATATCTAAATTTTTATGTAATATTTAATATCACATGTTACATGTTTAAGATAGAGCTGTTTGTTCCTCCTCTAATGTTCCCTGTTGCATGAAATGGCACCCCTCACCACCTTGTTCCTAGATAACTCTCTTGCACCTTACGCCCAGTCTCTGAATAAGTTCCATTGGCTTTCCCTTCAAATTTTATCCTGAATCTGACCATTTGCTGCGGTTGCTCTACCCAGGTCATTTCACCTCTGGATCACTGCAATAGACTCCAAAATAGTCTCCATACTCTTCTTACCCCCCTTCCCCTACCCTCTCCCCACCCCAAGCAGGCAGAGTGCTTCTTTTGAATCATAAGCAGATTGTCTCTCTCTCTGGCTAAAAACCTCCACTGGCCTCAGAATTCAGAATAAAATCCAAAATCCGGAGCATGGCTTCTAAACCGGCACATGATCTGTCTGGGTTCCTCACTATCTCTCCTCACTTACCTGTGTCAGCTACACTGGCCTTCCTGCTGTTGGTTGAACATGGATGCTTCACTTTAATACCTTTGCACTTGCTGTTCCCTGACTGGAATGCCATTTCCCCTGGAGCCCACATGGCTTGCTTCCTCTACTCAGGTCTCAGCTCATAGTGACCTCCTTAGAGCTGTCTTCTCTGATTAGCAGCATTAGCAAACTCCCCGTCACCTATCACTTTCTATTCTCTTGTCAAAATCATTTTTTCTTCATCACACTTATCACTGCATGAATTTTTTTCATATTTCTACATCAGTTCCATGAGGGCAGCAGCTCAGTTTATTTGCTGCTATATCGCTAACACAGAGAAGAGGGTCTGGCACATAGTAAGTGCTCACTAAATATGTATTCAAAGAGTATTGAGTCTTATTCTCTTGGTAGAAATGGTCAGTTGTATATATGGGTATGAAATTAGAGAGAAAGACCTGGTTTGGAATACATTACTGAATTCAGAGAAAGGCTGTGCAGGTGAATTCCCAAAAGATGAGAAGGGAAGAAATCCATAGAAGCCCAGCTCTTCATTTAACAGGTGGTCTGCCTAAAATCAAATGCTGCATTAACAAAGCTGTAAAATTCTTTCCTGCCTCTACGATCAGTGAGGCTACTCCCTCCCTTCCTCCTTTTCTATTCCTTCCTTAGGCATTGTCTGGAAATTTGCTTCATTTCAGTGTGTCTCATTCATCTAGCATAAGAAGGATAATCTACTTCAGCAGCTTATATAAAAAGATGAAATATTAGCCCTGGCCAGTGTGGTTCAGTTGGTTGGAGCTTCCTCCTGTGCACCAAGGGGTCACAGGTCTGATTCCCAGTTAGGGCATATATTTGGGTTGCAGGTTCGATCCCTGACGACTGACTAATTTCTGCCAATATTTCTGTGTGAACTATTTCATTTTTCCCACTGGCATTTCTTACATGTAGTTTAAACCATTTTGGGAATATGATGCAGAAACATTTGAAAATTGAATGACAATATTTTGGTATGAGAAAACTATATGATGTGGAAATATTTCTGTTCAGTCCACCAAGATACAAGTGAATTTGGAAAGGAAAATGAAGTTTCTGCACATTATTTTTTTTTTTCAGGTCAATTCTCTAGACAATTGTTGAAAATGTCTTTAAAACCCTATCCTACTCTATTTTTTATTTTTCCTGACATTGCTATTTCTCTCTGCTTGGGCCTTATCAACCACATGAACACATGCATGCCTCTTAAGATCTAGCTGCTACTCTTTGGCAGCCCTGCTTGTCAAAAAGACATATTCACTAGTCTCCATCAGTTTAAGCATTAAGAATAATGTCTTTGACTTGACCAGCAAGCTATTTTATTGTCTAACTAAATGTTTAATCTCGGCAGAAGCTCTTCATAACTCCTACTACACAGCAGCGCCAGTGACACTTCTTATTTTAACAGTGTCAAATTATGCCCAATTTATTTTGTTTGATTTCCTTGTTTGTGAACTGTTATGTGTTCTCCAAACCTTCTTTCTGGAAGTTAACCCACAGCAGGGAGACACTTGTCACAAGGTGACTTTACTAGCAGTACTTTCTCCTCAGTGATAAGAATTGGCTCACCTGCCAGCTTCAAATGGCTTCCCCCAAACACATACTGGCTGCTGCCCACTGAGATCTGAAGCAACCTCCTACATCTTGGAGCCTGGCCAAAATGACACTGCTGAGATACACAACTAGGAACTTTGTTGTATTTTCTGGTGTGGAAATGGGACAATGGAACAGTGAACAAATCTCTCTAATGTGAGACTCTCCTTCTTGGGGTATACATGCTATAATCTTAAATTTTAAATAGGAAAAAAATTTCTACATTTAATCTGAGGTTTAAAAGTGGGGATAGAATCTTGTAAAATGAGGTTTGAATAAGTAGTCAATTTATAGAGATCAGAATAAAAGTCCTTACATGTATAACAACCTAGTGTTACCACCTAGTAGCATATAGCTATTTTTATAGCATTGGGATTTTTGTTCAGTTGTATTATAAAATGTTTAGTTACTTCTGTGTTACAGTTGGAAAAAAAGGTAAATTATTATCTTCGGGAAGATATCATTCCCTAAAATATAATATCAGCAAGTATCATATTTTGACTTATTGTAGTTTTTTTTTTTTTTTTACGTTGGCATCACTATAGATTAATTCTCCTTGACTGGAATTTCTTGTGACAAGAAATTCTAGAATCTGAGTTTTAGGGAGTCAATTCTTCTCTTTGTTTGCTTGCTTTGCATCTCATCTCAACAGTGATGATTTTCAGTTTGTTGGAGGCCAAATTATAGTGATATGCATGCATAGTTCCCATTAGTGTCAATAGGAATTACGCACAGTGACGGAAGAATAGACCCCATATGTTTATGAGAAATGAATGATTTGAAGCATCTGTGAAACATTCTTAAAGGCATCTCTGTCACTGCATGCAATCACAGCAAGGTTTTTAAAAAAGCACAAGAATTCCCCTCATTATGTAGACTTTAAGGAGCTTATCACTATAACTAAACTACGTGTTAAAAAATGACAACTATAACTCTAAATAACATACTACCTAGAACACTTTTATAGGTGTGAAAGTAACTTTAAAATATGGACATTCTATTCCAAAATTAATTTGTGTGTCACTTTGTGTGAGCATGTATTTTAATACTGTATTAGCATTTTTACTACATAAAATTCTAGTCATGCCTTGGCAGACAGTTTTTAAAACTTTTTATTTTGGAATAATTTTAGATTTACAGAGAAGTTGCAAAGATATACAGAGAATTTCTGTTTATGCTCCTGCCAGGTTCCCTTAATGCTAATCTTTTACATAATCATAGTGCATTTGCAAAATTAAGAAATTTATGCCCTGACTAATGCAGCACAGTGGTTGAGCGTTGACTCACGAACCAGAAGGTCACAGTTCGATTCTGGTCAGATCACATACCTGAGTTGCCAGATCAGTCCTCAGTGCGGGGCATGCAGGAAGCAGCCAATCAATCATTCTCTCACATCATTGATATTTCTATCTCTCTCTCCCTTCCTCTCTGAAACCGATAAAACTATATTTAAAAAAAGAAATTTACTTAGTTTTTAATAGACTTTACTCAGAATTCCCCATGTCCTTTTTCTATTCTAAATAGATCCCGAGTGTTGTGGTACATTTAATTCTCATGTCTCTTCATTTAATCCTCATGTCAGTTTCTCAAGTCGTTTCTTATTTTGCATGACATTGATGGTTTGGAGGACTACTGGTCAGGTGTTTTGTAAAATTTCCCCCTAAATTTGGAATTGCCTGATGTTTTCTCATGATTAGACTGGTAGTATGCTTCTTTTGGAAGAATATCAGAGAAGTGAAGTGCCCTTCTCATCACATCAGGGACTACATGATGTCAACATGGCTTAACCAAGTGATCCAGGTTAATATCACTATTGGTCAGGAGATGTCTGCTAGGTTTCCTCTACTGTAATACTACCAGTTTTTCTTTTCTGTTCTCCTTAAAGTCTACATAATGAGGGGAATTATTGTCAGTGAGTTACTAAGTCCAACCTACTCTGAAGAGTAGGAAAATTAAGCTCCACCTCCAGGAGGAAGTTCTATCTATCTACATAAGTTATTTAGATTTATACTCTGGAGATTTGCCACTTTTTACTTATCTATATATTTATTTATACATTCAGTTAATCATAGATTTATATCAGTATTGACTCAAGGATATTCATTTTATTTTTTTGGTTATAACAATACAATGGTTGTTAATTTTGATGCTCAAACAATAGCACTTTTGACCAATGGGAGCTCTCTATTTTACATGGTTTTATCCTTTCTTATTTCAAAGTTTTTAAGCACTTCCTTATTTGGCATCAGCAGACACTATAGGTTCTTCTTGTATTTTCTCTGTTCCAGTCCTAGAACCAGTGTTTTCTCCAAGGAGAAATGGATCCTTTTATTGGAGATTGATGGTTAAAAAACATCTGAGTGCTGGGTGTGCTCATTGCTTTTGGGGTGTTACTGCATCAAGAACCTCTTAGTAGACAGTTTTAGGAAATATGTCATATATATCCTATATAATAAAAGGCTAATATGCAAATTGTCCCCTCGGGAGTTCTACTGACTGGGAGTTCCACCGCTCGCTATGACATGTGCTGACCACCAGGGGGCGGTGCGGAACAAAGGAAGGCCCTGGCCGGCAGCCAGAAGGCCCAAATCAGCCCTGATTGCTGGCCAGGCCTAGGGACTCTACCTGTGCGCGAATTTCATGCACCGGGCCTCTAGTTAACATATATTCCCACATCTACATTTCTATCTATTTACTAATATATAAAATAAACATGAATTTATACTGACCTCTCTGACTCTAATCTAGCACAACAGGATTCATTCAAATATGCTCCCCCCCACACACACACACTTATTTACAGTAGGTCCTCGGGTTATGTCAGAGATCCGTTCCTATGGCTTGATGTAACGCAATTTTTGCCGTAAGTCGGAACCCACCTACATAAGCACCTACGTCACTCACATGGAGCACATACACAGCAATAATAAAGTGAAACAGTAAAAAAAAATTTAAAAGATAGATAACAATTCCTGACCTTTACTTGTGTAAATAAATAATAGAGAACATAAAGCATGTACATATGTTGAAATGACAGAACTTTTTTTTTTTTTAATAAATAAATGGGAGATGGCGACGTAACCATGGAACGACATACGTCGAGTCCGACATAACCCGAGGACTGCCTATATTTGTAATCTCTTCCTCTTGTAATAAGAGATCTGTCTCCCATTATCTATAATTTAGTTACTATTTGTTCAAATCTGGTATATGTATAGAGTAGTTTCAAAATTGCTAATCCATTGCCCTGTGAAGAAAAAAATGTACCAATTAAATTATAGTGTTTATGTGCAGTTTTTTTTTTCTTTAGAGTGTCAAGTCAAATTACCACTTCACTGAGTTTGTGTCACAGACATTTGTAATATGGTTAGCTTTATTGTTACAGTCTGTATTCCATCCTGAATTCTTCAACATCCTAGATGATTTCTTCAAACATTTGAATAAAGTGGCACAAATGCTGTGGATATTTTTTTCTTCATCAGCTTGCATTAGATTTAGTTTTCTCCTCTTTCTCAGTTTCTTAACTTGGAAGATTAGTTATTCATTTTAGATCTTTATTCTTTTCTAATATGATTATTTAGTGCTACAAATTTTCCTCAAAACACTATATTAGTCACACACCACAAATGTTGACATGTATTTTTATTTTCCTTTAGTTCATAATATTTTACTTTATTTTAAAGCTATATATCTCTTTTTTTAAAAAATGTTTTTGTTGATTTTTAAAGAGAGGAAGGGAGAGGGATAGAGAGATAGAAATATCAAAGAGAAAGCTTCATCTTCAATCAGTTACCTCCTGCATGCCCCCTAGTGGGGACTGAGCCTACAACTTGGGCATGTGTTCTAACTAGGAATTGAACAGCAACCTCTTGTTCCTGGGTCAAATGAAGCTCAACCACTGAAAAGGGCCTCGTTCATAATATTTTACATTTTCCTCGAGTGTTTCAGTTTGTCTCATAGATCATTGATACATGTGCTCTTTAATTATTTTCAAGTATTTGGGTATTTCTAGATATTTCAATTATTGATTTCTAGTTCAAATTTTTTTATAGTTTGGGACTATAATCTGTACAGTTTTTATTTTTTTGAATTTATTAAAGTTTGTTTTATGACTCAGTAAATGTCTATCTTGGTGACTATTCTATCTGCATTTGAGAAGAATGTATATTTTGCTCTTGGGTAAAACATTCCATAAATATCTGTTAGGTTAAATTGGCTGATTATATTGGTCAAGTCATCAATATCCTTATAGTTTTCTGCCTACTTTTCTATCAATTACTGAGAAAAAGCCTCTAACTCTAATCATGATCTTGTTTCTTTCTTTTCTTTTTTACATTTATCAATACATATTTGCTTCTTCTGTTTTGATGTTTTAATTTAATATATATACTTAGGATATTTATATATTTTTAGAGAATTGACCTCATTATCATTATTTAATGTCTCTCTATATCTATAATAATAGCCCTGTTTTGAAGTCCATATTATTGAAATAAATATAGTAACTACAGCTATCTTTTGGTTAATGCTTTCAGACTATAACTTTCTCCATCCTTTTCCATTAACCAATCTGTGTTCTTATATTTAAAGTGGGTTGCTTTGAAACTGTATATATTTGGATGTTGTCTTTTTATCCAATCTGACAATATTTGTTATTTAATGGTTATTTTGCATAATTCTTATATAAAGTGATTATTGATATGATTGGACTAAAACCCACCTTCTTGCTAGCCTTTTAATATTTTATTAGTTTTTAGTTCCTTTTTTCTTTTTTTTTTTTTGTATTGTAGGGTTTAATTAAGCATTTTTTTTTGTAATTTCATTCTATGGCCTCTATTACTCTTTTTATCTCTTTAAAAAACCTTTTAGTATTTTTTATAGGATTTGCAATATAAATTTTAAATTATATAAGTACATCTTCAAGTACTATTATACTGCCTTATGTTTATTTCTAGGTCCTTAAAATAGTATTTCTACATTTTCCCCCTTATTCTTTATGCCATTGTTATTATACATTTTGCTGATATATATGATATAAAGACATGCAAAATAATGTCACTGTTATTGATTCAAAGTGTCACCTAACTCTTTTATAGCAGTTAAAAATAAGAAAAAATATTTAATTTTACCTTTACGTATTTCATTTCTACATTCCCCCCCCCCCTTTTTTGTTTTGTTTAATCTAAGTTTCTGTCTTCTATGATATTTCTTCTGCCTGAGCAACTTATTTTAACTTTTACTCTGGAGAAGGTCTGATGAAAGTGAATTTCTTCAGTGTTTTGTTTTCTGAGAAATTCTTTAGTTACTATTAACTTTTAAAGGATATTTTACTGAGTATAGAATTCTAGGTTGACATTTATTTTTTCTTTAAGTACTTTAAATGTAAAACTTTTTGTCTCCCTTTTTTCCCCCCCTAATGAGAAGTTTGCTGTAATTCTTATCCTAGTTACTTTATAGTTATTGTTGCTTCTCCCTCTGATTGCCTTCAAGGTTTTCTATTTATTGGTAGTTTTCAGCAATTTAAATGACATGCCTAGGTGTGTTTTTATTTTAAATAGATTATCTTATTTGTTGTTATCTGATATTCTTAGATCAGGATTTTGATGCCACTTACAAATTTTGGAAAATTCTTGGCCATTGTATCTTCATATTTTTCCATTGTCCCATTCACTGTCTTGCTTCTTCTTTCTTTTATGATTCTAATTATACATGTTAGAACTTCTAAATTATCCCATAGACCTTGGATTCTCAGCTCTGCTTTTTCCCCCCACACTCTTCCTTTCTCTTTGTGTTTCTATTTGGGTAATTTCTACTGACATATCTTTTTAAGTTCCTTTTAAGTTTTTTTTTTTGGCTATATTTTACTTGTAAGACCAACAAAGAAATTCTTTTATCTCTGTTATTGTATACTTAATTTCCAGCATTTTAATTGATTCTTTTTTATATTTTCTACCTCTCTGCTGAGATTACCTATCCAATCTTGCATGTTGTCTAACTTTTTCATTATAGCCTTTAATACATGAATCACAGAGATTTTATATTTTCTGTCCAATATCTGGTCATAGCTTAGTCTGGTTCTGATGATTGTATTGTCTCTTGTTTGTTTTTTATATAACTTTTTTAAATGTTTTATAATGTCTTCTTGAAAGCTAAACATGTTGAATAGGACAGTCAATACTGAGGTTTATTTATTTTTTATACTTAGAGATGAGCATGCCTTTCCTTTTGCTAGGCCTTTGTGGGTATTTGTGTTAATCTAGACAGGGTTTGGATTTGGTATGCTTGTTTGTTATGACTATGGTTGCCCTCCATGAACTATTTTCTTGATGTGGGCCCTTGTGCTTTGTGTCTTCCCTTTGGGCTGCTTCCCAGGGACAGTCTGTCTCCTGCTGTCTTTTGGGCTGTATTCCACTCTTATTTTTCTTCCATACTTAGCCTGGTGATGGTGGTGCAGAAGGCAGACATACTGTGATATTTTGCTTTAACCTTAATATAGGGAGGCCCGGAGGTAATGCAAGGTAGGCCTAGCAAATATTCATGCACATTCCCCAAGAAGAGAGTTTCTCTTCGCTCCTTCTCCTATCTGGTACGATGGGTTTTACCAGTGTCTTCAGATTACAGTGTTGATGCCCTCCCCACTGCATACTGAGGCTTTTGTTGCTTAGGGAAGATGGCTTTGGGAAGAGTTTCACAGTGGTTCCTATTCATTCCCCCAACTAGCACCATGAGATGAGATTACCAAGCGTTCTCTTTTACTTTCCATTTGAGCTTCTTAGAATGAAAACCTGGAACAAGGTGCAAACCAACTGTGTCTGTGGCCTCCTGAGGTTTTATCCTTTTACACTAGTCCACAACAAGCAGTTAGCATTTGTTGGAAATGTCCTAGCTTACCGGAAAGAAAATCTTACCAGTTTATGGGATGTATGGGTTGTGTTTCCCAGGTAATCAAAAGTTCTGTTATGTTTTTCCCTGCAAGCACCTGTCTTTCTCTAGGTTTTATGTTAGTTTTTGCTACATCCCTGATTCACAACTGGAAGACTTATGTGTTTTTAAAGTTCTGCTCTCATGTGATTTTCTTTTATTTTTTAATATATTTTTATTTATTTCGGAGAGGAAGGAAGAGGGAGAGGGAGAGAGAGAGAGAGAGAGAGAGAGAGAGAGAGAGAGAGAGAGAGAGAGAGAGAAAGAGAGAGAGAGAGAGAGAGAGAGAGATCAATTCAATGATGAGAAAGAATCATTGATCAGCTGCCTTCTGCATGCCCCACACTGGGGTTCGAGCCTGCAACCTGGGCATATGCCCTGATCAGGGATCAAGCCATGACCTCCTGGTTCATAGGTTGACACTCAACCACGGAGCCATGCCAGCTGGACTCACGTGATTTTCAATGATTAAAAAAAAAATGATCCAAATCAACCTATGTTTTTTTATGGATTGGATTGTTTTTTTTGACTGATTTGACAGAACATTTGTGTCCAATTAGTCAAACAATATAGTCCATGTAGTCAGAACTGGAGTGTAGGACAAATCTGGACAGAGCCTTTTTTGCCCCTAGAATCAATGAGAGCTCTGTGAGTTCTTTTAAATTCCCTATTTCTTTTAAATTTACATCAATGTTTTAAAGGGAGCAAGATCTTGATCTCTCTCTCTCTCTCCATCTTATATACACAATGTTGAGAATAGAAAATACAAAAAAGAATGTCATGAAGGCATGAGGGTTTGGGCAGAATCAGGCTGGTTTACTACTGATTACAAGAGCAAGTGGCCTGACACAAGCTGGTGAAGGGAACAGGACCATGTGGTTTCCTAGCCTGGCTGATGTGGTGGAAATAGAGACTCACCAGCATTACAGAGGACTGTTCAGGCTTTTCAGAAGGCGTTGGAGAGAGTAGAACCAGTGAAAAGAACAGATAACATCCTATCTAGAACATGAGTGCAAACCCAGGTATTTTGTCTATCTGTTTTTTTGGTATCACCTAAAAACTTTTGGTCTCCTTTTCATCTGGAAGCAGACCCCCATGTTTCTACTCAAGTTCTGGACTTTCCTGGGAGGCCTCTAATATATCTTGGCTAAAATAAACAGGCATGGGCTACGCTAGATGGTCATTCTGATTCCATTCTGCAGCTCTGTGGGGGTGCTCCTCTTCTGTCAGGAAGACAGTTTATTCATACCTGATGCCTGAGAGCCACAGTGATTCCCAGAGCAGCATTTTCAGATCCTTTCTTAGATTTTGGGCCAGGTACTTAAATTCAAACATTCTCCAAATTTTAAATGTGTCATCAGAAACTTGTGGAAAGCTGAAAATTCCTCAGGTCTTTAGGAAGGTTGGAAAACAAATGGTGGATGTTTCCATGATCCTTGATTTCTTTTGCATTTGTTTTTTTCTAAGGAAATATCTCAGCTAATGTTGATGCATTTGTTTAAAATGTGGACAAAAGGCTAAAAGCATTAAACGTATTTATTTGTATGTATATTCTTTTTGGCCTGTTTTTATTGATTGTGTAAATAGTTACCAGGGCCTTGTGCTAGATTGCAGAAATAAGACCTCAAGTGTACCATGAAGGCAGTTCTTGTTTGTATGTAAGTCACTTGTGTAGCTGTCAGATGGCTCCTTCGGTTGTGTTGGTGATGGCTATCCTTACCTTTGAGGCTGAATCAGAGGTCTACTTATTATTTGTGTTATAATTACTCTTGTTGGTTTATTTGGTCATGGAAGGTATTCTTGCCACTTCTCTTTGTATCCCCAGTTGACCATGGCACAATTTTGTACTGTTTCCCTTAGATTTTTTTTCAGATTACCATGTTGAACCTTCATGTCTTTCCTGCTTGGAGATTCCTGTTTTCTGTGGCAGAGACTACAAACTGAAAAAAAGAAAAACAAAAAACAGAACAAAACAAAAAAACAAACATCTCCTCAAAACAAAAAAACAGAGTAAAATAGTTCAATCTTTAGTTGGTGGCATGTATCATGGGATTTGGCTTTTGTTGTCTTTGCTAAAAATCATATATGTCCATGCTGATTTTTAAATTGTATTTTTGCTGATACCCATTCCTATATTTTTCTTCAGCTCTACTCTATTTGACATTTTCTATGGAAAACAAAATCAAATGTGTAGTACTAAAAAACTTACCATATCTTTCTCAGTTATTTTCACCAAAGTTGAAAGAGGGGAACAAAATTCAAAAATCAAAGTTAGTCTTATCAAAACTTCCCTTGCCAAGATCCAAGAGATTGATGAAGAGAAAATAAACTGACACACAGCCAGTGACATTGCAGTTTCATAATTAGGAGTTTGCATAGGTAATCTTTCCCATGCCACTCCTCAGGAATTGCACAGAACACTTTTCCATTCCCTCTATAAAAGTAACCAGATAAGTTTGGAAAATCCTGAATATTATATCTCTTCTTGGAATGTTACCAGGTATTCTACATTCTGAGACATTCTGAAGCTAAAAGCTGCTTAACTCTATTTAGCTCATTCCCATATTGATATGAACAAAACTTAACCATGTTCTAACTATTGAAGTTATTAAATTCCAGCATCTCTCATAATAATATTGCCATTACTATTTTTCTTTTTGGCTTGTATGTGCTTCATATCTCTTTTCAACTTTTCTTTTTCAATTTATTTTTTATAAATTGCACTAGAGGTCTGGTGCACAAAATTCGTGCACTGGGGGGGGTGTCCCTCAGCCCAGCATGCACCCTCTCCAATCTGGGACCCCTTGGGGGATGTCTGACTGCTGGTTTAGGCAGTCAGACATCCCTCTCACAATCTGGGACTGCTGGCTCTTAGCTATTCGCCTGCCTGCCTGCCTGATTGCCCCTAACTGCTTCTGCCTGCCAGCCTGATCATCCCCTAACTGCTCCCCTGCCAGCATGATTGACACCTAAGTGCTCCCCTGCTGGCCCGATCACCCTCAACTGCCCTCCTCTGCTGGCCATCTTGTAGCAACATGGGTGTGGCCATCTTGTGATGACATGGGTGTGGCCATCTTGTGACGACGTGGGGGTAGCCATCTTGTGATGACATGGAGTGGCCATTTTGTGGTGGCCATATTGTGATGATGTGGGGTGGCCATCTTGTGATGACATGGGGGGTGGCCATCTTGTGACAACGTGGGGGCGGCCATCTTGTGACGTGAGGGCATGAGGGGCAATTTGCATATTACCTCTTTATTATATAGGATAAGTCTGAATTTTTTTTTGTAGACACAATTTGACTTTTTTTGTCATTATGGGAGATTCATTCTATCTAGTGTAATAATTCATTAGTTTTATGCTTCTCATCTTTCTGTATGTGTTTATTTATTTTATCTGTTTTCCCTCTCTTTTTCCTCTTCCTTCTTTTTATTGGTTTAAGTTGCTATGTATTCTATTTTTCCTATGGTTAATTTGGACATTGTTCTCTGATTTTCCATTTAACTTATGGCTCCAGACTCTTCCCAGCTTTCATATTGACATATTTTTCCTACTATTATTGGGAAATGAGATAGCATGTAATTCTGCCAAATGCTCTATTTGCTTTAGTTCCTACTCCTCCATAAAAATGAAACTGTTGGTATAAATATACTTCTTCTACCCTTCTTTTGCCCCATCCCACCCAAGTTTCAGAACATTATTTCCTCCTCTGTTCACCTCTACCCAGATTTCTAAGTTTTAATTAAATAGTTCAGTGGTTTTTGTCTGAACTAGAATTAAAACTTCTTTGCTGTATGTTTCTTCAGTTTTGAAAGACATAAAAAACACACATATAACTTATTCTTGCTATTAAAGTATCTACATCTATCTATCTCTATTTATCTGTCTGTCTTTGGAAGTTTATTGTTCACCTTGGTTCCATCTCCTCTTCATCTTTCCTCATTATGAAGTCTACATTTGGCTCATTTGTCATTTGGTTAGAGTCCTTATTTATTTTTATACGGATTGAGTGATTACTCTCTGATTTATTATATGTTTAAAATTATCTTCCATCTTGATGTCTAACTAATTTTTCTCCATCAGTAATCTCTAGTTGACATCCCACCATGTTGCAAATGAGAAGTTTGATGACTGTCTGATTAATTTTGTTTATTGGGTTATCTCTTTTCTGTCTCAATGTGTTATTTCTGTATTTACACTTAGACTTAAGTATTTTTTTTCTGACTGTGTCATATTCCATTTAAAAAGCTACAAGATGGTAAGGTACCGAGTAATAAGAAAAAAAGTAAACATGTAATATAAAAGAAACAACATGCTATTAAGAGAAACACTAAAATGCTATAACTGGAAAGGAACTTTTCAGTATTATATAAAAAGACTCAATATGTGATAGGTATCCATTACATATAAAAATAACCTAACATTTAATAGGTGCCAAATAATTTCTTGGCAACTAGATAAACTGATTTAAAAGATATTTTGGAAGAATAAGTATGCATAAATAGTTAGAGAAATTCATAAATGGAGAAGTTATAAGGAGATTTGTACCCTACTAGATGTTAAAATATATTATGCACAATAATTAAAACCATTAGACATTGAGATGAATATACACATAGATTAATGGAGCAGAACAAATATTTAGAAATGTATCAGAAGATAGCAGATGAATAATAAATATGACATTGCATAACAATAGAGAGAATGTAACTTATTCAATAAGAAGGGGATAAAGAGATAAATACCTTTAAAAATTGTTTACTCCTTACCCCCTTTCTTTCAACAAAATACATTTCAGATAAATCAAAGATTTAAATGGAAAGTTGCAACTGCTAAGTTATTAGGAGGAAATGGAGATTAAAAAAATCTCTCAGAGGGAGGAAGGCCTTCTTCAATGTGACAGGTACTTTAGAAACCTAAGTAAGTTGATACATTTCATTAAAACGTTCATGGGAAAAGCATTATAAACACATTAAAAAGACAATAAGTTTTAAAAAAGAATTCATAAGCACATATTATAGAGCCAAGCCTAATGTTCTTAATGTGTAAGGAATTCATCAAGTTAATGATAAAATTACCAACAACCTAATAGGACGATGAGAAAAGAACATGAGCAAACAATTTATTAAAAAAGATAATCCAAATAGTTACTTAAAAAGATTTTTTAAAAGCTTAATTTCATTCATAGTATTAAAAGCGCTATTAAACCTATAATGGGAAACCACATAAAAAGTTTTATTCATACTATGCTGGTGAGAAAGTGAGAAAATGGGCACTCTCATCCATCAGTTTTATATCAGTCTAAATTGTTACAATTTCTATGGTGGGCAATGGAAAAGCTTGTTTCAAGTTTAAAATACATATATCTTTTGAATTCCAATTCTAGAAATGTAGTCTACAAATATACTCACGCAAATGTGACAATATGTACAAGAATATTCACTGTCATTTTTATTACAATAACATAATATTGTAATGCACTTAAATATCCATTAATAGAGAAGTAGTTAAATAAATTATTGTATATTTGTACAAAAATGTATTATGTAGCCATAAAATAACACATTTTGATATCAAGAAATTTACATGACAAATTACTAAGCAAAGAGAAGATCCAGGATAGATTACTAGTATATAGTATTATATATGCATGCATGTGCCATGTATTTGCCTGTAGAGTGCATAAAGCTCCTTGGAACTATACATAAGAAACTGTCAAACTTGTTACCTCCAGGAAGGGGAACTGGTGGCTGAGAAAGAGAAGTGAAAGGGTATATTAATTTCCTAAGGCTGCCATGGAAAAGTACTACAGACTGGTTGGCTTAAAGAAAATAAATCTATTTTCTCACAGTTCTGGAAGCTACAAGTCCAAGATCAAGGAGTCAGCAGGTTTGATTTCTTCTGAGTCTCCTCTCCTTGGCTAATAGATGGCCACCTTCTCATGGTGTTCTCACATGGCATTTCCTTTGTGAATGCACATCTCAATTAAGATCTACCTGTATGGCCTCATTTTAACTCAACCACCTCTTTAAACATCCATTTCCAAATATACTTACATATAAATTTTGTGGGGGACTACAATTCAGCCCATAATAAAGGGCAATTTACTTTTCACTCTAATCCCATTTATTCTTTTTGAGTATTATATCATATAATGTTACTAGAGGGCCGATGCACGAAATTCGTTCAAGGGGCTTGGCCCTCTCAGCTCCAGCTTCATCCAAAAGGTTGTCCAGAAGGACGTCCGGGAGGTTGTTCGGTTTTCCAGTCTAATTAGCATATTGCGTTTTTATTATTATACACTAGAGGCCCGATGCACATAATTCATGCACAGGAGGGAGTGTCCCTCAGCCCGGCCTGCACCCTCTCCAATTCAGGACCCCTTGGGGGATGTCCGACTGCCAGTTTAGGCCCGATCCCACAGGGCAGTTGAACATCCCTCTCGCAATCCAGGACCACTGGCTCCTAACCACTCACCTGCCTGCCAGCCTAATGCCCCCAACTGCCCTTCCCTGCCAGTCTGGTCATGCCCCCAACTGCCCTCCCCTGCAGGCCTGGTCACCCCCAACTGCCTTCTGCAGGCAAGTTTGCCCCCAACTGCCCTTCCCTGCCGGCTTGATCACCCCTAACCCCCTGCCAGCCTGATTTCATCCCTAACTGACTCTACCTTGGCCCCCACCACCATGGCTTTGTCCGGAAGGAAGTTGGACATCCAGAAGATGGCCGGTTGACCTGGTCTAATTAGCATATTACCCTTTTATTAGTATAAATACCTTGTGAAAAAATAACTTTAAAACAACTGCTGTAGACCAAATGGTTATTATGTCTCTCTAAGTTTGTAAGTGGAAACCCTCATCTCCAATGTGATTCCATTTGGAGATGAGGTCTCTGAGAGTTGATTAGCTATGGGAGTGGCACCCTCATGATGGAATAAGGGCCCTTAAATGAAGAGACACAAAAGAGCTTATTCCTATTCTCTGTCACCATGTGAGGATAAGGGGAGACCATGTGAGGATATGGGGAGACCATGTGAGGATATGGGGAGACCATGTGAGGATATGGGGAGACTATGTGAGGATATGGGGAGACCATGTGAGGATATGGGGAGACCATGTGAAGATAAGGGGAGACCATGTGAAGATAAGGGGAGACCATGTGAGGATATGGGGAGAGGGCTACCATCTTAATCAGGAAGCAGGATCTTACCAGACACTGGCTTTACTGGTGCCTTGATCTTGGATTTCTCAGCCTCCAGAACCATGTGAAATAAAAGTTTGTTGTTTAAGCCTCCCAATCTATGGTATTTTTGTTATAGTTGCACTAATTGATGAGCTGACTGAGATAATGGCCTTGTAATAAAGATGTCAAACTGAAAATTTGACTTACTATTGGCTAGAAGAACAGGGCTCTGTACAATTTGTTGACAGTTTAACTTGAATATTAAAATAAACTTGAATACATGTGTCATTTTAGGCAAATAAATGCGTGAATTCTTTAAAAGGATTATTTACTTTATTAAATATTTACCATATTCCTTTAAATAAGAAGCTTTCAATATGATTCACTTTGCAGACATTTTCAGAAGTATTTTATTGCATAAAGAGAATTGCACCTGAACATTTTTATTAATTTAACAGTTTAATACTGTCAAAGTAATATAACAAGATTTTCATGTAGAACAGTTTTCATTCTGTGGCATTATATGCTCCTTTGAGTTACACTGGTTATGTATCTCTTCAACAGTGAATTCACACTTACATTTGAATAAAATTTAAAATAGAATGAACAGAAATACTGTTAATGTAGTACCCATAAAAAGGCAGTTGTATATATTACTCACAGATATTGCATAGTTATCATGATAAGCTAACGACTATATGTTTCCTCTGAGGTTTTAAAGAACAGCGTGAACAGCCATCTTTCTGGCTTAAGTACAGTCATGTCTAGAGGCAAGGGGATATTCGGGTCATTCTTAACATCTCATTCTGCCTTGTGATTATTGTAGCAACAGTTGTGAAAAGAACACAAGGGCTGCACCTTCTGTGAAACTTGTCATGTAACTTGGAATGGATGCCAAAAATGTTTCATCTAATAAAATTATTTGCTTTTAAGGTAAATATAAAACTATAATACATGTTAATGAAAATATACCATAAGAACACGATCTATTGATTTTTCATGATCATTTAAAAACATCTAGATTATACTGCACTGTCTCAAAAATTAGATATATGTTTATGTTCTTTAGAGCTGGTATTTTATCAAGCCATGAACTACCTAGCATTTCTCACTGAGAATGCATTTATTAAGAATACAGTTTGTGAAAAAACTGGTCTGCAAATGCTTTTTTTGGTAATGTGACATTTAAGGTAGCTACTTGCAGGAACATTCGGTTGTAACTAAATCAAAGAGCAGTTTTCTTAGGGATAGGTAACTTTTTCCTAAAAAGCCTATAGTTTTGGGGTGATATAGGTCTCATAGAGAGCCTTTGCAAAAATATAAATCCATCGCCTCATCTCTCCCCAACTCCATGACCCCCCATCTCACACTTGACAAGTACACTTGCACATTCTGTAACAGAAAGCTAGGTAAGTATTTTGAGAGTAAATATAAATTTGCCCTTAACTCTACAAATTAGAAAGGCAACATGAGTTCTAGACTGAAGAAAATAAGTACAAATAAGATCACAAATTACTGATGCTTTCAGTATGTGTTTAACTTGGACTGTCTAAGATTCCTTCTTTTTGTGAGAATTGGACATCATTCTCCAATTTCATAATGAGTGTCAAGAACTCAGTTAGAAAGACAAACTCAAGTTTCATTAACTGACCCTTAGGTTACTGCCACACTTGAGCCATGCACTAACCAGGTCTATTTTGGAACATAGTCTAAAATATTAGAATAGATCGCAATTCTGGCATTCTACACATAAAAATAATTTATGAGGTCAAACACTTCAAAATGGTGTGCCCAACTGTTAGTGCAGCATAGATGAGACTGAAAGTAACATGTTCAGGTACAACAAATACTTGTGGTGCTAAACTATAATTTCTGATGTGTTCCCTCAGCCACACACACAAAAAAAATAGAGGAGCGATATTTTTGAGACAATATGTGCCATAAATTAGGTGGTGACCATTTGTTCCTACAGAAGTAATATTTTTCCATCTGCTGGCTAACACCTTATGAATACAAACAGTGTATAATTTCCCAAATGCTTGTTTCAAAGTTTCAGTACAGTGTTTGTTGTGTCGTTTTACTTCTCTTACAGAGATTGCTATCTGAAACTGCCTGTTGGAGCAAAAAAGGTGTGTGTGTGTGTGTGTGTGTGTGTGTGTGTGTGTGAGAGAGAGAGAGAGAGAGAGAGAGAGAGAGAGAGAGAGAGAGACAGAGAGACAGAGAGAATGAGTGTATTTTTTCTTCTTTATTTTCCCTCTGGCTTATTTTCTTGACTCCCTGGAGCCATGCCTGTGTCCATCTCTTACCTGCTGCTTCATGGTCAGCTTAAGCACATGACTTCTAGACACCCACATTTCCTCTGCTGGCTACTGGTCCAATATAGGGGTTTGTGTGTACCCCCTTCCATCTTACCAACACACAATGCGGGTCTCCTTGGTTGCCCAAGGACACTCAGTTCTGGCTCTAGGCCAAGCCATATACCCACAGAGCAATAGTAACTAAGTCCCGCCCAGTGAAAAGTAACACTGAATTAACCCTATCTAGATTTGTAGGGGCTGAAAACAATTTAAATTTGGAAAAATTCATCAGCATACTCCCTGCAAAAGTGTGAAAGAGTTAATGTTTCCAGGAATCCCCATGACTAAGGACTGGTCTGGGAGGAGGCTTAAGGCTTATTTTCTTGCCAGCTTTCGGATCTCCAGTAAACTCATGACAACTGGGGCAATGCGAACGTGAGGGAGGCGGGTAGGCATATAACTGGTGCAAATGGACTGGGTTCCTGGTCTTATGGGCATTATCTCACCTCAGCCTTAGCATACTTAAGCCACTGTCTGAGACAGCATGGTTTACGTTGTCCTTAAAACTTACAAAGTTTTAAATAAGATTTTAGGATAACAGGCTATTCTTCAAATAATTGTGTCTTGAGTCAAGTTTTTGGCAAGGAGTTATATCCAGCTGCTGCACTCTGGTCAAAGGACTAGCCGCTTCTAAGCATTCTGACTATTTTGTTAAACCTGGGCTCACTCCTTCTATCCGGTGAGGATAGCCTGGCAAACTCTCACAGTAGCAATCTCCCACTGACATGCTCAGAGCTCAGCATGCAAAGAAACACTTTGGGGTTGAATTGTCTGTGATGGGTCTACATGAGATTCAGTGAAGTTGATTTTCCTAGTTATAACAAGATGGTTGTTTTTTAAAAAATGCTTTGAGCTGGACTAATTTGGTCCACTTACTCCTAAAATATTTTTATTAAGGAAGATAGTAAAGCCTAGCCTTTCCCTCTCCCCTTTGTCCCATTAGCTATGTTTGCAGTAGATTTTAATGTTGTTTTTACTGAGGGTTCACCTTCAGACAGCATCTTTCATCACCAGGCTGGAGTCCTCGTTCAGCATTTTTAGAGCAGTCAGGGGTGAGGCCTTCCCACTCCCACAGCCCCATTAATAAACGGAGCCAGCTCTGCAGCCACTGGCCACGACTCCCAGAGCAGCCAGCCCATCACAGCATGGTAGTAAATCAGCCCTGCGTGTTTTCCTAATTTTAGTTTGGCTGGACTTAATCCATCTAATAGAAAAAACATCTGGTCTTGTTTTACTTTTAATCTGGTCTTTACATCAGGAACCTTATCGCCCTGGGACCAGGTAGTTACAAGAAGTTGGTTCTTGTGCCTGGGCATGGCTCTGCATGGTCCATGTCTAACAAGGGCCTGCTTTCCATTTATGCTTCCCAGTCCTTCAGAGGCCTTCATTAACAGGAACGCACTGACATCGCAATCAGTTTGGGGTTGTAAATTCCCTGGTTAGTGAAAAGCCCGCGTTGTGACACATTTTGGGTCAAGGGGAGCTGAGTATATAATCTGGAGATGGGGAATGTGGTTAAAGTTATTTTTCAGTAATCCATTTGCAAAGATCTGAGTATTTAACAGCCTTTCTATTAAGGATAAATATCCTAAAACATTGTGTCTGAGTTGAGTTTTCTTTTCTTATGGCTGTATGATGGCATACGGAATATTATTTTTTAAATGTATGAAAATATCTTAGAGGAAGCAATAAAATATTGTCATATGGAATCAGTTTAGTTTCTGTTTACGTTAAGCATACAAGACAGTGGAACCTATTTAACACATTTGAAAGGACCACGGAATGACTCCATTTTGACATTTGCTGACTATAGTGGGAAGCTGTTTGGGTTTTAGAAATCATTTGAATGAAAAGAGACCAGGGGTCATCTGGTTTCCCAAAGAGCATTGGCTACTGACTTTGTGTTCCTCTCGACATTCACCTCTGATTATTTCCCTGTTTCCAGCTCTCCTCCTCCCTGATCCCCTATATTCCAGAGCTCTTGCCCTCTCCCTTTGGTTTTTGAGAGAACTTTTGATATCGTGTGGAGGTAGATTTCCTGAGTGAGCTGAGATCAATGGTTGCAAAGATGCCTAGCCCTCCACTTGGCTCTCTACTCCTCTACAACGTGAGGTAACAGGGGACTCTATAGGAATTGCTTCAAATAGCCCCGGGCCTAAAAGCTCTTCCCAAATCTGCAGTATGTTAGGGGACTTTCACTCCCTGAAGTAATGTAGCTGTTTATGCACTCCTGCCCCTGAGTTCCTTTTAACTGGGGCCAAGGAGGAGTGCATGAGCAACGTTACTTGGGCAAGCAGGAATTAATTATTGAAATCAATTATTGCTTCTTTCCGATGACTGCAGTCAGTCCTCAGCGAGTTGACATAAAAAAATACTTGTCTCGATGGCTGTCTCTGTGAAAAGAGATTGAAATAAATCAAAAAGAAAAGGGACTGACTTTGGATGTGGTTCCATTTCTCAAAAACTTTATCAGTTTGGAGTTTTAAAAAAAAAGAAAAAAATTAACTCTTTTCTTCTATGGGTGGGGAATTGTGTTTCCTACATAGTAAAAAGATTTTTCTCACAATATAGAGAGCTGTTTTGAATTTCTAACGTGGGTAACTATTAACACTGATTGGAAGTTGACTCCAGCCTGGCCAGGGTTGTTGTTCTGAAGGCCAAACCAGTGTCTCTTGAGTTTGCTGTTTGTATTCCTTGCCTCCTAATCTTTGCCAGGAATGTCCTCTCCTATTTTCATTTGTTTATTTTGGAAACATTAAGAATTTATTGGGCAGACACTCTCTAGTGTCTAAGGTAGTTTACTCTTAGTAGACTTTTTACACATGGGAATAATATGGATGAACATCCAAAAGGAGTATTTCACAGGGCTCTCTGGGAATAGGGGGTCACCTCATGAGCTAGCAAAGTTTGAACACACTTCCAAAAATTTCAAGTGAGGCCAACAACTTTTTTCAGTATAGTTTATTTTTTTGTTTTTATTGATTTCAGGGAGAGGACGGGAGAGGGAAAGAGAGCTAGAAACATCAATAACGAGAGAGAATCATTAATTGGCTGCCTCCTGCACATCCCCCACTGGGGATCAAGCCAGAAACCAAGACATGTTCCCTGACTTGGAATCAAACTATGACCTCCTGGTTCAAGGGTCAGCTCTCAACCACTGAGCCACACAGGCCAGGCTACTGTTTTCAATCATAAAACCAACTCACCATTTATGATAAACTGATTTCTAACTAGAGATAGTATGATTCTTAGAAAAGAAAAAAAAAAGATAGAGCTCAAGACTGAAATATACACTTATTCCCCTGGCAAGTCTACAACTCGACAGCAGACAAAATTTGAGGCCGCCAAGAAGCTTGAGGCCCTACTAACATCTGAAACTGCAAGATAAAGGGAGCGCTTTTGAGGCAAACACTAAGAGAAAGGGAGAGATTGTCCCCTTAGAAAGATAGGATTCCCCTGAATCAGAGAGGAAGAAGAGAGTTTCAGAATAGAAATGAGAGCAGTGAGGTCAGTAAGCTCCTGGGAAATGGGGTCCAGCAGTCTGGACAGTTGGTATAACCCTGAAGAGGGAATGGCTGAAGTATGCTTCTAGGCAGCTTCACAGAGATGCCCAGGCTAGTCCCTGCAGGAGACCCAGTGGTCCAGGGAGCCTTGGAGACAAGAGTGAGGGACTGAACAACCACAAGTGATATGACTACCAGTCATGGCCCCTTTCCTCCATTCCTAATTAAAATATCTTTAAAATACTCTGGCTCTTTGTAAATCTCCTGGGACTTAACCAACTCTGAGAAAGAGGAGTGGGAGCCGACCAAAACATGGGAGTTATTTTCTGCTAACTCAGCTGAATCAAGATAGGGCTTGAATGGGAAAGGAAGTTGGCTTATTGAAAAATGAGATAATGTATATTTCTTGCACCCCAAATTTATGGATTATGATTTCTGCCTGTTGCAAATTCCATCAGTCATTTATATCCATTCAAATCCCTCCTAAATTTCTGCAGCCCGACTGGCCTATGGTTCATCTCCTCTCTGCTGTCCTTCTTTTAGAGCTCCCTGTTAGCACCTGAAAATTATTGCTGTGTAATCTGGATTCTTAATAGAAATTCCAGGAAGCTCAGTTCTGGGCAGCATATGTGAATTGAAAGGAAATAAATATTCCTCTTTCGGGGTCAAGAGGAGTCATGAGTAATTTAATGTTGGCATCCTCCCTCATCCCTGGTTCCCTCTGGAGTCGGTGACAGTGATTAGGGACGGGTCTCTGTCTCTTGCCTCTCTCATTCTTTTCTCTCTAGCTGTGCAGTTACTGCATGGCTATCTCTTTTCCTGCTTTCTCTCTTAGATCTCAATGTGAGATAGCCAAATAAACAAATTTAACAAATATTTAAGAATTCCCACTGTATACAGTACTGTTTACAGCCTGCCCAAGAAGTAATCACTGTAATAATACAAATATTAAACAAGTGGGAGAGAGGCTGAATGAAGAGGAAAGATGAGTAGCTGGTAGGTGCTGAGTTCAGAAAGAACCCTTGGCAAAGCCACTCCTACAGGGAACATTATTTGGTATTAGGAGCTGGCAAGAGGCTCGGTACATTACAATTTTTAATGCAGGGAATTTGAATTCTGATTTTGAAATTATTTTCTCACTTGCTGTGCTTTTATTTTATTATGCCAACATCCGCCCCCCCCCCCCCCCAAACTGCCTATTAAAAACAAAACAAAACAGAACTGTTGCTAAGATTTTCTTTATTAAGGAAGGGTCTCCGAGTACGATTCCATATTGTGAGGGTTAATGCTTCCTTACTGGCTGATGGGGAGCCATTCAAAGGGTTTGAAGCTTGTTATTTTCACATCAGTACTGTACATATGTCTCCAGAGTGTGGGAGCTTCATAAACAACACATTTTGATCTGAGCAGATGTACTGCCTCTCTGGAGGTTAGGAAGTTCATTATTACAGACAGCCCACCTAACATCCATTTGGTTAGACTCTGTTAGGTATATTAAAATACAATGCAAGATGTCTGAATGAAAAGTTTATTCAGTGACCAGAGGGATATTCACATCTCCTCCGGACGAGGAAAAGTTTAGTCTCAGTAGCAGTGGCCACATTTAAGTGATATATATTTGCAATATTGACTACTATGCGGGTACTGCTGATGGCTTTTACTGATTCTTAAAATAAATATCTTCCAGCAGTATTTAATAGACATGATCTTAGCCGATGTTTATATTCCAGGGAGGGACTAATGTTATTGTCCTCCTAGGGTAGGAAGGAAATATGGAGGCAGACAAGGGGGATACATGATATTCTCATATGCTTTTGATTCATGTTTCACCTACATAGTCATTCTGCTCTAGTGAAAATGGTTCTGTTCTTCCAGGAAAAAAACACACACAAAAACAACAACAAAAGGCAACTACTTTAGAATTAGCTGGACAGCAAATGGTATCCCTTCAAGCAAAGGGCTTAAAGAGGAAATTATAAAGTATATTAAATTTCTCTCAAATGAAATATGACTACTAGCATGGAGATCAATTTTTAGTTGAGAGGTAGTGAATGGAGGTTAAATCATGAATCCACACTTTCCCTTGTGATCATCAAATCAGCACTCTTAAATTGTCTTCTTTAAAGGCTCAAAGTTACTTGTTGTTTTATGCTTCTCCTATGTCCCTGGTGCTCACATATTAATGGTCTTTGCCATTTGTAGAGTAGCAAGCTGCCAGATCAATAAGCATGCTTAGCTGCTTGCCATTAAAATTGATCTGCACTCTCCTTCCGATTGACGTCATATCCAGCTGTAAATATCATCAAGTAAGCTGTCAGCTCATTTTCATTATGAGTGTTTTTCATTTCAAAAGATGGACTTCTGTCGGACAGCGTGTTAGGATTTTTCTTCATTATGTCTGACATTTCCCCAATAGCATCAAGCACATCTTTAAAGGAAAATCAGGATTAGCCAGTAACTTTTAAAAAGGAGGGAAAACCAGTGGCAGCAACAAACAAACAACAAAGACTAAACCACTAGAGACAAACACCTTTGCAAGCCAGGATGTCAGAAATTTCCATGAAAGTCGGAAGTAGCAAGGCTTGAATGTTCTCTTTCACGGGTGAACCAAGCCCTGGAGGCCTTTATGAGCATCTGGGTTTACATAAAGAAAATCACAGTGTTATGTCCTTAGAAAGATACATTTTTCAACAGAGCTTACCCCGGGGACTTTTTAGGTATATTTGTTTATGTGATAGTTGATCAAATTTTTTTGCTGAGAAAAATTCTGGTGTTTTCTGTAAACCATCTTGAGAATTAGTGTCATGTGGTGGTGGCGGTACCTACCTGGATGTCCATTAAGGTGAAAATTCTGGAAAGGTCACACTTTTTCTCCTAGAATGTCAGGCTGACCACATGAGTTTGGTTTCTAAAGAACATTCCTCTGTCCGCATCTGGCAACACAAAACATTGATCCCCAGGCCTTGGCCATCCCCCTCCCATTGAAGTGCTGAGAAGAGAAGTGATAGTAATGATAAGTGATTTAAAGCTCATTTATTTCTCTAAGAATTCTAAACCGGTATAGACACAGTAGAATATGCTAGTATATGTGTATATTTGTATATATAACTTTAAATTTAAAAAATAAGCACACAAGTATATTAGGGGTGATAAGATGCACACAAAAACTGGAAAGAATTTTTGTATTATCAGAATGTCTGATATAACATACTTGGACAGTGCTAGTTTATCTTCCCATAGAATTGTTATTATTCAATTATTTTTTTTACATTAGGACCCAATTTTTTAATTAAAAACTATTATAAGGAACATTTCTCTAAAATTCATAACTAAATTTGTTACAAAAATAAAAATGATTACAATCTATATCACTCTATATATTCTATATGAAGTCTTTACTAAGAAATAGCTTTTAGAGTTTAATGCTAAGAAAACTTTGTCTTTTTATGATAATCTAGAATCTTCTTCTTTGTTGATAATATACATTGTTTATCTGATATTTCCCTTTAGTTTTATTTGCCAGGAAGCTTAGAATTCAATTTGAAATGCACAATAGGAAATTAGATAGGCCTGATAGCATATACATGTTCTACATATATGTATTCTTGATTTTATATCCTTATTATTATTACCACTTTACATCATCTCTTTTAAAACTATTTCAAATCTTTTGTTTAAAGAAACAGGATGTAAGTAATTATAAACAAAAAAACACACATTGTTTATAAGGGTGTCAGTTTATGTTGCCTTAAAAAGTTGTCACTCCCCATAAAAATGAAAACCATGAATTATTCACTTCAAGAAAGTCTATGTTCTCTTTGACAGAATGCACAGAATTTATAGTACTAATAAGACCTACACTGTGAATGCCTACTTAGTAATAGATGGCAGAATATTTACTGTATCTTTGCTAATCTTTCCAACCACCTTGCAAATAGAAACAACGTGTCCCCATTTTCTGAGGCTCAGAGAGTTTGAGTGACTTATTTAAGGTCACCTACATGGTAGGTGACAAAGGCACTGCTCAAATTCCTCACATAAGTGGAGAAATCAACTCTGTAGAGTATTGGTTGCAGAGTCTGGTGCACTTTAAATTATAGAAATGATAAATTCCATGTCTTGTCTATCTTATTTTTCCTGGGTGCCAGTGCCAATCAGAGTAAATGCCAAAGAATGTTTGATACATAATGAAAGAGAAAAGGAGTAGATAAATTCTGAGTAAGTAGCAGAAGTCTTATGATATAAAATATGATGAATAATATAATTATATAATAACAATTATATACTTAAATACTTGGGTTCATGTTAATATTTGTAGTGTTGGCATTACATTTTATATTTAAAGTGATAATTACTTTTTTAAAAAATATATATTTTATTGATTTTTTACAGAGAGGAAGGGAGAGGCATAGAGAGTTAGAAACATCGATGAGAGAGAAACATCGATCAGCTGCCTCCTGCACACTCCCTACTGGGGATGTGTCCGCAACCAAGTTACATGCCCTTGACCAGATTCGAACCTGGGACTCTTCAGTCCGCAGGCCGACGCTCTATCCACTGAGCCAAACCGGTCAGGGCTAAAGTGATAATTACTTTTTACTTCACAAGCATTTCCTAGGTGATTTTACACAAATTATTTCACTGAATTTCACAGATCTGTGAGATAGATGTCTAAAAACCAGCCTCAGGAATCATGACAGTAAGTGATGGGGTTGGAATTTGAATCCATGTCTAAATCTGAAGTGATGATCATAAGAAACTTTGTTGATAAATGATTTTTACTTAGTTGGTATTTTATTGAATTCTACATTTTATAAATTATTCTACCCACTGACAACTAGATATCAACTTATTTGAGCACTCTTTCTGGAGGCACTTTCTTCATTTGGCTTCCAGGACCCCACCCTCTCTCAGGTTTCTCTCTACCTCACTGGTTAATCCATTGTCTTTTATGTTGATTCCTCCTCTTTTCTGCAAGGAGAATATTGGTGCGATCTAGTGCTTAGTCCTAGGTCCCCTTCCATTCTATGTCAACATTCATTCCTTTAGTGATATCCAGCCTTATGGTATTAAATACTATTTTTTATGCCCAGAGCCCCACATTTAAATATCTCGCCCCAGACCCCTTTCCTCCAGATTTATAAATTCATCTACTTTTACATTACTTTTTGGCTGTTTGAGGCATCTCAAACTCAACTTGCCCAAATCTGAATATCGTATTTTTCCTCCTAAACTTGCTCTGTCTCAGTTTTCCTCATCTCAGTTAAAGGCAACACCATCCTCCCAAGTACCCAGGCCAAATAACTTGGTGTCATCCTTGACTTCTCTCTTCCTCTTCTTCACATCCTACATCCACTACATTTGCAAATCCTGGAATATACTCAGAAGTAGATAATTAGGTCAAATTTTATTGTCCCTAAAACTATCACCCAGATTTGAGCCTTTACCATTTCTCTGCTGGATTATCCCAATCTCCTAACTGGTCTCTCTACTTCTACCCTTTCCCCTTACCATCAGCAGAGCAGCCATGGCGATCTTTCTGAAGCATAAGTAACATCACATCAATTCTATGCCTAAAAACCATGCAACACTTCTGTATTGTATTCAGTGAAAAATTAGAAGTCTTGACAATTGTTTCCAAGCTCTACATGTGCTGCCCCTCCGTTTCTTTTTGAATGTCCTCTTTTCCTACTCTCCTCTGCCTTGCTCTTTCTTGAATAGGCCAGGCAGCTATTCATTTTAGGACTTTTTTCCGCTTGTCTCTTCTGTCTGGATTAAGAACACTCCAAATGGGACTTTCTCAGTGAGACCTACCCTGATCATTGTATTTAAAATTGCACTCTTCCTTCTAATTACCTATACACTGATCTACTTTTTCTTTTTCTTTTTTGATTACCAACTTATTTATAATATAATACATTATTTATTTATTATGCTTACTTTTTGTTGTTTTCTGTGTCAGTATGCTAGAATATAAACTCCTCAAGGGCAGAGGTAGTGGTTTCGTTTATTGATATATCCCAGTCTTGTAGAACAGTGCATGAGTCACTGTATATGCACAATACATAGCTGTTAACAAACTAATTCACATGTGAAAAATTGCAGTGCCTTTTGCAGTTACTATAGGTTCATTGCCAACAATTCTAGAACAAACTGCAATGACTTTTTGGGTAATAGGCAGTTACTATAGTCAGGTTCATATCATACCCTGCCTTTCAAGTCAGAGATGTCTGAAGTCAGTGTGTTCATTTGACCAAAAACATCTCTAAACCTGTTAAAAGGCACACAGACACACACCCTTTTCTTGCCACTTGACATTTAGCCACTCTGTTCATTGATTATCTAATAAAGTGTAGCACTGTTTATTACAGATGGTTTCCGGTTATATTTTAGCAGATACAGCCATGACAAACAGGATTTCTCTTCCTGGCATTCATTTCCAATGTCTTGCTTCTGGAAAGGTGTTGTCCAAAAATGAAGACTATCTAGAACATGTATTTATGTTGGGAAATCAAAATCTCATACAAATCTGACTTTAATTTTCACTTTCAGATATTTTATCTCAGTTGTAACTAATGGGTTGTAATTGACATCTGATCCTTCAGTGCTCATTAGGAACACCCCTGATTATTTTTCTTATTTTGTGCAAGCCCAGAAAATTAAACACATCTTTATAGAGAAACATAGATCTGAGAGAGAAACATCAATGGGTTGTCTCTTGTATGTGCCCCAATGGGGACTGAACCTGCAACTAAGATATATGCCCTGACCGGGAATAGAACCTACAACTTTTTTGGTTTATAGGATGATACTCCAATGAACTGAGCCACTGGTCCAGCTCTAAACACATTTTTAAAACTTTTTAAAAAATATATTTTTATTATTGACTTCAGAGAGAGAGAGAGAGAGAGAGAGAGAGAGAGAGAGAGAGAGAGAATCATTGATTGGTTGCCTCTTGCAGGCCCTCCCCTGGGGATCTTGCAACCTCGGCATGTGCCCTGACCTAAAATCAAATTGTGACCTCCTGGTTCATAGGTCGACACTCAACCACTGAGCCATGCCAGTTGGGCTAAACACATTTTTAATAAAAATACTATTCTCAACATGACCTTCACTTATTAGGTAACCATCTATATTGCTCAGCGTTGAAGCACTAAGTCTCATAAACACTGGAATCTAGAAACTACAAGGAAATCCATAGATAAAGGCACAACTCTCTTTTTATAACAGACTTTTCCTTCAATTTAGTATACTATTTATTTTTAAGCATCTGAATCAATTTCCTCTTTAACCATTAGCAGAAAATGAAGGGGTTAAATTTGTGATGAGCATTATTAAGTACCCCAAACTACAAATCATTTTTCTAGGTCTGAAACATAGAATGACAAAATCTTAGTATCAGAATTTCATATATTATTTATAAGGAAAATGTTTGAATTTAATTTATTACTTTATTATTAATACTTTCCTCTCAAAAACAATAGATATTCTCCTTTAATTAGTTGCTTAATTTTCTTCAATCTTGATTAACAATTTAGATCATCTTGGGTTTTCAATCTGTTTTGTGAGTTTAACCACCCCACCCGCCTTCCCCAAGTTCTGTATTCATTCTGCTAGGTTGATTTGATTCACTCTCAATTAATTAATTTACAATTAATTAATTAATTCCCCCTTGACAGCTGCCTAGTGGCATCACAACTCATATTAATAGTGGCGTGCCTGTTCTAATTAAAATCAATATGTAGCTCCTAATGACATTGCCTTATCTACTAGAAACACTGAAACACTAAACGGAATACATTCTGATTTTAGACTGAGATCCATATGACCTCATACCATTTGATAGTATAATTGCAATAAAAATACTTATTTTGTATCTTACCGTATAATATGAGCAAGATTATTTACATACCAGTCACTGTTTACCTTAGTAATCAACACATTATCTAGAAATGAAAATGACATTGGACTTTTCAGTCAGATAAATGATTCCTCCTCTATACATATTATTCACTTTAGATTTAAGGATATGTAATACATTCATTCAGAAGGCCTCTAATTTGCCAGTCTTTATCATGATGTAAGTTCTAAATTTGTTGCAAATATTGTTAAATTTGTAGAATAAGGGTTTCATCTTAAAAGATTTTTTAGTTTCATTTGTGAATCTGACACTGACCTAAAATAACGTATTAGGAGGAGACGACATTACTTTTGTTTCCATCCCTACTGGAGCAGCACTGATAAAATTTTATAGTGGGCTGGTATAAGAATTAAGTTATAGTTCCCTTCCAATTAAAGAACTGCCAGTGTATTATACAATGTCTGGCAAAGAAAGCAGAGAGAGCTCCTTTGATATTGTTTTAAATTTGGCACAGAATTTTATATAGTGTGGGCTTTGTCTAATAGATCATGACTATAATTTTAAAAAGATGCTTCAGATCATATGCCTTAAGCTGAAGAGAAGCTCGGCCTTTCTGAAAGACCAAAAAGTCTAAAATGTGCTCTCAGCAACCCAATGTTCTATAAACATGTTGCTCTATGCTTGTTTCTCCGACCTACTTTCCTCGGTCAGCCTTATAATCTCTCCTTTTCCTCTCTGACTATTTATGTGTCATGTAAAAAAATCAGCATCTTCAGACACCATCACAGTCTATATATAAAGCTAAGTAATCAAAACAGTGCTTAACCTATGCAAAGCTCTGTGTGGAAACCTATGTAAAATCCAAATAACTTTCTGCTCTCAGGAAGCTAATATATCCATTTCCTTTTCAATGTCCATTTCTCCATTTTCACTAGTTAGAAATGGTCAATTCTGATTTTTTTAAAACTACTTCTACTTCATTCTCATTCAGACCCTTTTATATAAGCTTTTTTTTAATAAGCTTTTTTTTTTTTTTGGCAATTCTTATTTCATCTGCATTAACTCTTGTCACAATAATTTACTCCCCAATTCAAAAGAGGTGTTTTTTTTTTAAATTTTTATTCTTTTAGTTTATTCTCTTTAATGAACCACTGAGCAACATAACCCATCTCGTACACAGAGTAGTTAAATCATATCTTATGTGGAATATTGATACACCAGTACAAACGCAAAACAAACAGACACTAGTTCTGTAATGCCTCTGTGTGATGCAATTCCAATGACTTGTCCCTTGAAAATCACTGGTTATACAACAAAGAAAAAAGAACTTTTCAAGGGAATAAGCTAACATGGGCATTTCTCCTTATCAATGCCAATATTAATTTTTGTTGAAACATGGATGGTAACTCTAGTAAATCTGGTGACCAGGGTAGTTTCTTTATTCAATGACACATACTAAAAAAGCAAATCAGCTTTTTAGGTTTTGAAGTCTCTTGGGCTTTCTGTTTTTAATCAGGCTATTGATTCTCTTTCCCACTTGCTATACTACCACCAAACACAGGCACACAACTCTGGCATACACTATTCATTATCAAAACCAGCAACTCCAGTTGACTTTTCACTTAGATACATTGAAACACTCTGGGATCTATCCTGAGGTGCTAAGAATGACTATTGAGATCACTGATGTGGTAGCATTCTTGGTTATAAAGTCAATATCCATCAAGCAATGTGACCATTTCTCTCTCTTATGCATTGTTTTTCTCTAGTCCCACATGTGATTACATTTTTCATTTTAAAGACTTAGAAAATAATTTCAGAAATACAAATTGTATGTTATATTTAGTTGTCAGTGGGGTGTCTTCCCACCCTGCTTTAGTTCCTTTTTCCAAAGGCAAACATCATTCTTGGTTTCTTATGTGTCTTTCCATGTTCATTCCATAGATTTTACATACCTCTGTCTCTATTGATCAGTCCTTAATCCTTTAAAAAATACAAATAGCAACAGATTAGACACATTATTATTAAGTGAATTTTTTACTCTAAAAAGTATCTTTTGAACAATTCCAATTAATTTCTGTAGGTACCATCTACTCCTTAAGTCTGAGATGCTCTTAGAAACTTTGTTCTAAAAATGTATGATATGAAAGGAAGTATGAAAGGGAGGAAAAGAGTAATTTACATTGGAGAAAACTGACAAACTTTAGTCTAGCCAGGCAATCAAGGATAAATGATAAGTCATGTTAAGTTATCAGTCATCAATGATCATGTTGATAGCATTTACCCTAGACATCATGTGATAAGAATGGCAATTTACTTCTGTGGTCTTCCCAAATGTCACAACTTCTGTCTAGCCATGAGAAACATCAGACAAATCCAAATTAAAGGACTTGTGTAAAATGCCTGACCAATATGCCTCAAAACTGTGAAGGTCACAGAAAACAAGAGAAATCTGAGAAACTTTCATAGTCTTGAGGACCCTAAGACTTTATAACTAGCTATAAGGTGGTATTCTGAATAAGGACTTCAAGTAAAAATTAAGGAAATCTAAATAAAGTATTGACCTTAGTTATTACTAACACTAGAGGCCTGGTGCATGAGTTCATGCACCAGTGGGGTCCCTCAGCCTGGCCTGCGGGATCAGGCCGAAACCAGCTTTCTGACATCCCCTGAGTGGTGTCAGATTGCAAGAGGGTGCTAACCAGGCCGAGGGACCACACTGGTACATGATCGGGGCTGAGAAGGGGGGCCGGGGAGGGATGCGGGCGGTTGGCCAGCCAGGGAGGGACTGTGGGAGGGCTCCAGGGCATGTCAGCCTGTCTCACTCAGTCCCGATTGGCCAGACCCCAGCAGCAAGCTAACCTACCAGTCAGAGTGTCTGGCCCCTGGTGGTCAGTGCACATCATAGTGAGCAGTTTAGCAACCTTAGCATATCATTAGCATATTACGCTTTGATTGGTTGAACAGATGACCAGATGACCAGACACTTAGCATTTTAGGTTTTTATTACATAGGATATGTTTATGGGTAGTAGTTGTGACAATTGTGTTGTAATAATTGGGTGTGGGATATATGGGAACACTGTAACATTCTTGCAATTTTTCTGTAGTTCTGAAATTATTCTAAAATGTATTAAATGTTTTTTTTTAAATGTGCCCTTTGCATATGTCTGTATTTACATTGTTGTTTATAATCATAACTTACCAGCTATAAGCATTAACATAGTTCAGAAAAATGATTTAACTTTTGGAAGTAAATTATAATTTTAAATAAAATATATGAATATTCAGGTTTACTCTGTAAACTTAGTTATTCTCTTAATAATCTTTAATTTTATATAGTATGTGACTAAAGAAATATAAGATTGCTTCATTTATAACAAAAATATTAGAAAATAAATTTTGGGAATAATTCCCAAAGCCAAGAGTATTCCACATTTATGTTACTCTTGGACTATGTAGTCTTAAAGATTTTCATCAATGCTGAAGTAGATTCACTTTGGATTCTAAGTCTGGATAATAGGTTAAAGTCGCAAAATCACAAAATAATATACATATTTGGAAAAGACTGGTTGGATTTAAGCATAGCTGTAGAATCAACTGTGTATTATTGGGTATTATTGACCCCAAATCAATAATACACTATCACTTACAATAAGCTGCAAGTGTGGGATGTGTAACTATTGGACAGCATCACCTAACTAACATATGTCTAAGGTAGGGCTAAAGGGGGTTTCTGAGCAGGAGCATAGAACTTACAAGATTGAACAGACAGGGGCAGAGCTATCTCTGGAAATCAGACCTTCTCAGAAAACCAGCTGCAGAAGTGGGAGGGTATATGGTGAGGTAGGTGGAAAATGGTGTCTAGAGAGAAGAAAAGAAACAGAGGTGGAAAGGCCCAGCCAGAAATAACTTGAAAATTCATTAAATGAGTAGAGGAGATGATAGGACCAATAAGAATATCAACATCTGGACCATTTGCCAGAAGCATCTATTTTCATATCTTTTTTCCTTGATAAATGCACTCTCTCTACCTGGAACACTCTTCCCTATTCATTAACTCCCCTTCTTTATAATTCAGTAGTACCAGAGCTTTACCTTTATGTGGGGAAGGTCCCTAAACTTCCAGGTTGAAGTAGGTGCCACTCCTTTGTGCCTTCATTATCTCCTGAAGTTTCTATCTGTAAGAGACAGATTTGTTGACCTGTGTTTGTTTATCTATGTATCTCCTTTAATTGTTTGTGAATTCCTTCCTGGCATGGACTCTGTCTTTTTGCTATTTGAATCTCTGTGCTCTATGCCGAATACAATGAGCAATCACAGTAAATACTCTATACTTGCAGAATAGAAGGATCAGCAAAAATGAGTCAGGGCACCCATATTGCGGCCACTCTAGTGTTTGATATGTTATGAACAGAGGAGGACCTGTACTCGGGTATTCTGTGATTCAGTACAGGCATCTTGAGCTATGGGGCAATCCTTGATTATTACCTTGCATTATTCAGATCCTAATACTTGACCTGCACACAATCTGCAAACACACAACCAAAGCAGATCTTAGGGAACTGAATGGAACTAGTGACACAAAGATGACAAACTGTAGGGAAATAAGACTTCAGAAGAAAGGATAAAGGAATTGGTACTTTGTTTCTTCAGGGCCCTGGACAAGAAGATAATTTGATAAAAATCTTCAAGGCTAGGTAAGGATTTTCCATTTGAAGATGGAAGAAGAGAAAATGAACTCAAACTTGAGTACAAAGAAAAATTACCCATCAGTTACAACTGTTTATCATTAAGATACATTCAGGGAAGTGGTCATACAACTGTATTCTGGGTAGATTTCTATCTACTGAAGTTGGTTTATGCTTAATGTGGTATAAAGTTGAGTCAGGGAACAAAATAATTTGCAAAATGCTTTGTCCAGTCCTAAGATTCAATGATTCCCGGGATGAGACTCCATTTCTACTTAAAATGTTGATCCTGGAGATGTGTGATTCTCAAAGCAAACTTAAAGATAAAGCATTACAGTTTGGATCTTCCCAAATGATCTCCTTTAAGTTGTTGCACAACTGGAGCCTCTAATGGTCATGAATCACTGCTAATCTCTTAGAAACATATTTCTTCAGATAACATCAGTTTCTCTCAGAATACGGGGAGCTAAGAAGGACTGTGTTTCTTTTGTTCCTACTGAGAATAAACGTAGATGGTTACTTGAGACAGAAGAAGTTAAGATCACTTTGGGTTAGCATATGGTTTACAAACAGGGTGTTCTTTGTATGTAAACCCAGCTGACCCAAAGCAGAGTCTGACTTGTTCCTTGTGATAATTATGCGCTCTGACAAAATTCCTGTTATATTTTTCCTGTAGTCACATTCGCCAGTCACACTAAACCAAACAAAATCTACCTTCTTTGTCAGTCTGGTAACTTATTCTTTGAGGATAGCTTATAGCAATCTCTGAAAAGATGATACATAATAATGTTAACACCATGAGAATATTTATATCACGTGTTGTTTAGCCAGTTATGAGAGCACTTTGAGTTTTATAACAGCAGAATAAATTCTATTGTGCCATTTCAAGGACTGTGAAGTCTGTTTTAAGCAACTATAGAAGGGAGCTTCCCTTCTTCCTTCCTGTTTATTTCTGCATTTAGATCTCTGGAAGCAAAAACAATCCAGATGACCTAAAAACAAAAGGCAAGATGAACACATTCAAGTTTCCTTTTGACCTTGTACCTCTGATATGCCAAGTAGCAAATTTTCACTTGAAAAATAAACCCTCACAACTACCACTCCCAACCCCTTTATAAGGGGGCAGGCGGGGGTGGTGGTGGGGGGCTTCGGGATTGGAGGGGAAAGCCTGAGGCAAACATAATCAACTATTCTAGGAAGAAGTTAAAATATGTATGCAGCCATAGGGAATTCTGGTATTTGAGTTGAAACACACAGTTCCAACTACAAGCTGCTGTTAGGGTTACAGTGCTCTGACCACTTAGGCTGAAAGTGAAAGAGGCATTAATTAAGTAATAACGATCAAGGTATGGGGCATTTCCTGGGGATTAATGACTAGCTGGGGGAGTTGATAGCCCACAGTGCAGCCAAGGGCCATTAACCCCAGCTGGTCATCAATTCCTGGGCCCTGTGTTACCGTCATTATTGCTATCATAAGCCAAAAATGAAAAGCAAATGGGTCTATGGATTACTTTTATGGATGATGCAGTTTCAACTGGTATCTACAAGGTATTCCTGGAGAATGAATGCTCTGCCCAGGAGCCAATCAGGTGCTTCGACATTCCATTCTATTTAGGATGCTGCCTGGGAGGAATAGAGGGAGAACGAGGTAGGCAGCCAAGGGTTGAAAAGTTTCAGGTCTCTGTTGACACTTGAGAGCTATGGAAGCCATAAAGACCACATGGAGGAAGATTCAGAGAAAGCAAAGAAAATGTGCTATAGAGGTAGGTGTATATGTGTGTTTTCTCCTGGATGCCCCAGTTTAGCTCCTTTATTGTGAAGTGGAGAAAAATCCTTGGATGGTAATGAGACTCCTAGAAGACAGAAAGTGCCAATTTGCAGAAGGAAAATAGAGAGATGAAAGGACAATGTACTCTGTTAAAAAAAAAAAAAGAAAACCACATACATTAAAAATAAAGACTACAAGGGACTGTCAGCTTACAGTGATCAAATTGGACAGGTAGAAATTAATTATCTTTGGTTTAAAAAGCTGCTTCTGCAGCCGTGGTCAATTTTAAAAGGCACATTAGAAGATATTTCAAACTGACTTTCCAGTTACCATAGATGGCAGCAAAGTGTGTTGAAACAAAACTCATTTTAAATGGGTAAACGCATTCGATGCTGACTGGCAATATTTTAAAAATTCATATATTTAGTCACTGGTCAAGCTCCTTTGAAGGTGACTCTGAGGAGAGTTGGCCCCTGCTAAAGGAGAACAATATTAATGGGGCCCTTCACCATCAAATTAATAATCTCAGACAAGAGGATGTAGTGGAACAGTGTGTGAACATGGGCAAAGCCCTGTTGTGTGTTGCTAGGAATAAAGAAATGTTGAATTGGAAGTGATTTTGTAGCAGAATTTTAATTTTATTTGTAAAAGTATTTTACAAAACCCAAGACCGAAATCTACCTTTTCCTATTACTTTATAGTTATTTGAGAGATGAGATTTTTAATGTAGGAAATGAAGATATTGGGTTTCAGGCACTTAGTCTTTATTGTGAACAAATTCTTAAAAAACATACCTTTTCAGTGGAGAGGAACTGCTTGTGATGCCATTGTAATTAGCTAGTTATTTTTTAAAATACATTTTTATTAATTTCAGAGAGGAAGGGAGAGGAAGGGAGAGATAGAAACATCAATGATGAGAGGGAATCATTGATTGGCAGCCTCCTGCACGCCCCCTGCTGAGGACCGAACCCGCAACCCAGGCATGTGCCCTTGACCAGAATCGAACCCGCGACCCTTGAGTCCGCAGGCTGATGCTCTATACACTGAGCTAAACTGGCTAGGGCTAGCTAGTTATTTTTAATAGGAAAGGAGCAAAAGAGAGACCAGACATTATAAGCATGACCATCTGGGCAGCTTTACCAGGAAGCTGCAACTTCACATTACTCTGGGAACCACCAGCCCAATCCCCACAGATTACTGGGGGAAGGGACTGGACAAAAGGGAGGAAGGATGCCTGCACAGTAAACTTGGGGTGACCTAGGAAAGGCACTTGTCAATCAAACCTGGAATCATAGGCTAGAAGAGGTGGAGCCAATGCAAGCCTCTGAAAATCTGGGGAAACATAATCCCCCAAACAAAGGAATTTGTTCTCTCAGCTCTTGGCTCTCTTGCAATCACCTGTGTGGCCCACAGCCATGCAGACCCCCCCACATAATGGACTGATGGACTGCAGCTGGAAACACAAATTAAGCTAGTCTGATGCTGGATTGGACTATGCCCTAACATGAGCTGAAACCTCTGGACACTGGCTTTGATTCTAGCCCTATTGAAGCCACAGCTACACTTCTTTCTTGGTTCAACAAAGGGAAATGGAAACTTGGAAATTCAGGGGTTTGATTCCACAAAAATGAAGCTTTCTACAATATTTCATTCTCTTGTGTGAGTCTCAGAAAATTCTTTTTCTTGGGATATAGGAAGAATTCCATTCCCACAAGCAACAGGTGGGGACATGAGCCTCTCCCCAATACTAACACTTGCAAAACAGTGTGCCCATATATACACATACCTCCTCCCATTCTATCAGAAGCAAGGGTTAAAGCTAGACTGAAGGAAGATTATCAAAAGTTCAATGACAAAATAATAAAGAGTATTAGTGTTTCTATGGCTGAGTGGCAGATAATAAAAACATACCTAATGAAATACAAATGGCATCACGTTGTTTTCAGGTTGTTTTTTTATCCGCATCATTTTTTTTTTCTCTGTCATCACAATATTTCAAGGAAGGAGATTTATCTTTAAGTTGGACAGAGCTTAGAATATAGTCTGAATTCAGCTATGTTTTGTTGACTCCCCAATATGCAGAGAAGAATCAGCCTGTTGATGGTAGTCTTTCAGTGTTCAAAATTCTCTTCAACTCTCCTGATATTCTTCACATGCCCCTGTATCATTAAAGATGGATACAAGAAGCCGAAACCGGTTTGGCTCAGTGGATAGAGCGTCGGCCTGCGGACTGAAGGGTCCCGGGTTCGATTCCGGTCAAGGGCATGTACCTTGGTTGCGGGCACATCCCCAGTGGGAGGTGTGCAGGAGGCAGCTGATCGATGTTTCTCTCTCATTGATGTTTCTAGCTCTCTATCCCTCTCCCTTCCTCTCTGTAAAATATCAATAAAATATATATATATATTTTTAAAAAAAGATGGATACAAGAAATTCACAAACTTATTTATATCATCTGCTTATTCATCCAGTAATATAACAGATGTGAAAAAAATAAGTCATGTTAATTATTTTTGACTTTTTAACTTTGCTCCCCTCCAAAACATTGTCCATCCTCAGGATTTCAGATATCCATTCAAGTGGATGCCTTCCAAACCTCCATTTTCAACACTATCTCTTACCCAAACTTCAGTTTTAAATTTACAATAGTCTTCCAGCCAGAACTTTATATCTATAGTCCTCTTGATTCCTGATATTCAATGGCTCCCAAACTAGAATCAGTACTCTCTGTTTCTGGAACTACAGTTTTCTATTCACCCAGGCTGAAGACCTTGATGTCATCCTTGAATCTGACTATCAACAGTAGAATAGATGATTCCAAGAATCAAATCAATGATTTGGAATATGAAGAAGAAGAAAAAAACACCCAATCAGAAGAGGAAAAAAAAATCCAAAAATAAGAAGAAAGTATAAAGAGCCTCTTTAATAGCTTCAAATGTACAAACATTCACAGTATGGGGGTGCCAGAAGGAGATGAGAGAGAGCAAGACATTGAAAACCTATGTAAAGAAATAAAGACAGAAAACTTCCTCTACTTTGTGAAAGAAATAGACTTACAACTCCAGAAAGTGCAGAGAGTCCTAAACAAGAGGAACCAAAGAAGCCCACACTAAGACATATCATAATTAAAATGCCAAAGCTTAAAGACAAAGAGAGAATCTTAGAAGCAGCAAGAGAAAAGCAGTTATTACCCACAAGAAAACACCCATATGACTGTCAGGAATCCAGAGTTCTGATAACCTCAACAGAAACTTTGCAGGCCAGAAGGGAGTGACAAGGAATATTCAAAGTGATAAAAAGCAAGGACCTACAACCAAGATAGCTCTACCTAGCAAAGCTATCATTTAGAATTGACGGTCAGATAAAGAGCTCCACAGACAAGAAAAAGCTAAAGAAGTTCATCACCACCAAACCAGTCTTACATGAAATATTGAAGGGTATGCTTATAAAGAAGAAGAGGAGGAGGAGGAGGAGGAGGAAGAAGAAAAAGAAGAAGAAGGAGAAGAAGAAGAGGAAGAAGAGGAAGAGGAAGAAGAAGAAGAAGAAGAAGAAGAAGAAGAAGAAGAAGAAGAAGGAGGAGGAGGAGGAGGAGGAGGAGGAGGAGGAGGAGGAGGAGGAGAAGAAAGAGGAGGAGGAGAAATAAAAAAATAGCATGAGCAATAAAATGGCAATAAATAGATACTATCTACAATTGAATCTAAAAATCAAAAAATATAAAAGAATAAGGAATCTAATGAACAAAATAAAATGATGAATAAAATAGAATCAGAGACAGACATGGAAACATGGACTAAACTGACAAATCTCAGAGGAAAGGGGCAGGATGTGGGTGGAGGGTGGGGATGGGAAGAGATTAACCAAAGAACAGATATGCATTACTTATGGACACAGACAATAGTGTGGTAAAGGCCTGGGGTGGGGTGAGAACTGGGTGGAGGGGGGTAATGGGGAGAAAAAAGGGGGGCATCTGTAATACTCTTAACAATAAAGATTAAAATAAGAAAAGAAAAAAGATGTTCGAAACAACAGTTTGGAAGAAACAGAGTAAACAAAACATTTTTTAAAAAGGTGAACAGCAAAGATAGCAAAGGGAATAAAAAGCATGTCCTAAGAGGATACTCAGAAGGAGACAACAACACTGATTATTGATGGTCTAGTGAATGTCTAAGGCATGAGTAGAATTAGGCTAGTTCTGATAACCTCAAGGATGAAATTAGCAAGGAGAGAGATGAACATCCAGGAGGCAGACTTTGCTTCAGTGGAAGAGTAGTTTCTGATCATCATAGCAGTACCTAGGCAATGAATGTCACTTAACATAGGTTGAACATCTACTTTTCAGAAATGACATAGAAGAGATCAATTTGATATTCTCATAGATGTATTTTTTTGTTTTATTGGCCCATTAATTACCATAAAACATTTAAGAAAGAGTTTATATACATTTGGATTCAGAATGAACTCTTTAGTTTATTGTTTGCCATAGAGCCACCATATTTTATCTTCATTATCATATGTTGCACACATTTATATTTTTATTCACCTGTGCCTGGTTCTTGAAGAACTTTGATTTTGAAAACTCTGACTTGGAAGACTTTTTCCAATTGTGATATTTTAGGCTTCTCATCCTCAACATAAATTCTATCCTCACATCCACTGTCTTCATTGGTTGGATATAGGTTTCCTCACCTGTGATAGCCACTTCTCTGTCCCATTTATGTTTTTAAAGTAATACCAGGAGACCTAAATCCTAAAGAGCTAACCCTTGAGTCCTATAACTTTGAGAGATTTTTGTCCAAGATGTTATAAAGAAATAACAGTTTTATTCCCCAAGATAATACTAAACATTTTGAAGAATAAAACAAAGAAGAATGACTACACTGGGGGGACCTAGCGTAGTATGAGAGTAGATTGGGCTATAGATGAAGCTCCAATTTGAGCAGAATTATCCACTTTATCTTGGGCAGTAAGACTTAGGATATGGGGGTGCAGTTGTGAACTTGAGATCGTAGTGAGGATTGCATGTGAGAGGGAGAAGGACAGAGCAGAACTGTGCATGCCCAGTGATCCTTTCCAAAATATCCTATATAATAAAGCCTAATATGCATATTGTCCCCTCGGGCCGTCATGAGACTGGGAGATTGGGAGTTCAACTGCTCGCTATGACGTGCGCTGACCACCAGGGGACGGCGCAGAACATGGCGGGTGTCAGTGACGCGCCGTGACCTCTCGCAGGCTACCTGGGGGCGGGGGTGATGGGAATGGAGGTGCAGTGAGAATGCAGGGTGTCTGCTGAGCTCGCTCTCTCTGCCCCTGCTACCCTTCCCCGGGATGCCAGGGCTCTTACACCACCGGGGAAGCCCCTGCGCTTGGGTGCCGGTGCCCGCAAGAAGCCTGCCCCGCACCTGCATGGCCTCTTTCGGGTGAGCCAGGCCGCAGCCACCAGGACTGCAGGGGCGGGTCGGACTCCCCAGGGGTTCAGGCAGGAGCTGGTCTGTGAGGCCAGCTGGGAGAGAGTGTGCTGCCCACCCGGCTTCTGTGTAGCGCCACTGGCCGGCCCAGAGGCCCATGCTGTGCCCCGACCTGTGGCATTCGGCTGCACTTACTGCATCTCCGATTGGGGACTTGGGCACCATGACTCAGGCAGAGGGGAACGCACGGGGGCCCAGATGCTGCCCAGGACCCAGAGGTCAGCTGGGACCTGCCCTTTCTTGCCAGATGCTCGTGCTTTGATTGCCAGCCAGGCCTAGGGACTGCACCATGCAAGGATTTCATGCACCAGGCCTCTAGTACTGTGAGAAAAAGCACTCCGCAGCAGCAGGGTGAAGCGCAGAGTTACACTTTTTGAATCCCCTTTACAGGAAGGAAACATCAGGGTGGGAACAAGTATTTGCCAGTCACCTCAGTGTTTTTGTTTTTTTTTTGTAATTATTTTATGTGCAGTCTAATCTCCCCCAAAGATAAGATGTGTAAGAGGTGGCATTTACTAAATTCTTGCTTTGTTTAACTTAAAATCCCCAGAACTAAATAAAGAATTTATAAAGTCTAAATGCTATCATGCAATATAAAGAGCAATGAGTGAGAAGTCTGCAGACTTGAGTTATAGTCCTAGCTCTGCCATTGTGATATCTTCATACCTCCAGGCCTCCATTTTTTATCTGTGAAAAAAGGAGATTGGAAGAGACTATAACCCAAGAGGGAGTCATAGGCATAAGACCCATAAATGTGGTTGAAATAGATGACAAGAAAAATTGGTCACAGTGATCTGTTCAGATGTTGAAATAAAATAAAATATAGTTTTTCACTGATATTGCAGAACTAAATTGCTATCATTGAATTTAATACAAGAGAAAGAGCTTGAATATCCACATAACCACCTGGTAATGACATAAACATTGTTGATTTTTGCACAGTTGCCATTTGCAGGTGCCCAGAGCTGCCTCCCTGGCTTCCTCTTCCTGGACAGGGTCATAGACTTCATCATACTTTGTCTTTAAAATATTAATGTTCTCATCTTGGCAAGGTGTCCTGGAGGAGAAGGATCTGGTAAGCTAATTCACACAAAGGTGGGAGGTTCACATTATGTATTCATTCGTAGCAGAATTTTAGGAAAGTGTTCCATGCTAGGTGGGGAGGTATTTCTGGACACATAGTCATTTTCCCAGCATCTCTCCTACCATATTACACGGTTCCAGTACAGGCACACCCATAAAGCCGCCTCAGCCTGCATCTGAGAGCGATGAAGGTTGTGCACGTGCGTGGAGTTGTGTGTCACGCACCATAAAGACAGGCTGACAGGGAGGTCTGTGGCTGGCTGTTCCACATCAAGTGGATTATCTTGTGAAATATCCTGAAGTATATAAATCTGCTTGGATTCTCAAGAGACGGACTAGATAACTTAGTAGGTTTTTTTGTCTGCTTCTATTTCCTGAGATCTTTTTCTACAAAAAAAAAAAAAGAAAGAAAAGAAAAGAAAGATAGAAAAAAAAAAAAAACCCAAACATTTTTGGTTCTCACATGTTGGAACAATTATCCAAGAATATTTCATCCCTGAGAAAAATATAACCTCTGAGTCGCTGCCAAAGTCAGTGAGATCTATGGCAGCTTGCCTTATGCACACAGACCTTGCACATTAACACTTTAAGGACCCGAGCAGAGAGCACGTTTCACCGTTTCCTGCAGCTCACTTGTGAATGAAAGAGACTGACTCAGACCTCGAGGAAGGTGCCCTATGGCACCTGGGGAAATTTTTATTACAAAGTATGTGCTAAATGGGCTCAATTCTATTTTTAGGGTTGCCAGTCATAGGCTGTAAACATCATTTCTTTTCATATAACTGACAACTTGAATAAAATATTTAAAAGGCATTCTTTAAGGTTGAAGGATATTGTGACACAGATCACCAACCCATTTCCTCCACTTCCTGGACGCAAAGCTGAACTCCATTTCCTAGTGCTCCTTTGCAGCTCAGGAAGGCTGTGGAGCTGAGTTTCAGCCATGGATGTAATCAGAGGTGGCAGACCCAACTCTGGCCAGCCCCAGAGAAGCTCCCCACTTTCCAGCTAGCTAGAATGGAGTCAGCCTCCAGGGGGACAGTGGGGCCACATGTTGAAGATGGCAGAGGCTGGGTCACTGGTGTATCTCTTCAAGGAGCTCTACCCAAATGGAACTCCCACATGGAACTCTTATGAGAGAGAGAAACAAGCTTTTACTGTGTTAAGCCACTGGAATTTGCAGACTTCTCTGTGACATTGGTTGGCATTGCCTTGACCAATACAAGTATGATCACATTAATTTCCCTGAAGGTCATTATGGCAGAATGTTTTTAGTTGGGATAACATGCTTTTTTGGTATGCTAAAATTATGTCTCTTTGACTTGGAGGAAAATTATACTCTTTGATTTGGAGGGTTTTCTTTCTTCCACACCTGACACAGTATCCCAATATTTTCTGATTCTCATCAGAGCTCATATTTCTGATTCTCATCTGTGCTCATATTGGTGACCATTTGCCTTCTCATTTTATTTCTTCCTTCTTTGTTCACTTCCCTTTTCAACACTTTTGGCTCCCTTTTCTCATTTGGCACATTCATTCATTCAGCTAGTATTTACTGTGTGCCTACTATGTGTCAGATATTTGCTGGGTACCAAGTAGAGTTTTGGTAGGATGTGGGGGATTGATAATAAACAAGAATAGAAACAGGTGAGTGCTACATTATAATCAGTACTAGTGCAATGAAGAAAGTGACTATGGTCCGGGGATGGACACGAATGATGGAGGAGTGCAGAGAACTCTGTTTAGAGAGGATTAGAGCAGAAGATTCTGAGGGGGTGACATTTCAGCTGTGAGCCAAGGAAACAGGAAACGCAAATCATGAAAGGAGTAGGGGAGGGGCATTCCAACTTGTGCAATGGCACTAAGGCAGGGAAGTATATCCCAGGTTTAAGAAGAATTAGGAGGAGGCCACTAGGACTGCTGCTCTCTGATTTATGGAGAGAGTGGCACGGAAAAGATGAAATTAGAGCACATGAAGTTGTCCCCATTTCAAATGTCACGGGAGGGAGTGTGGCTTTTAATATAAGCGCAGTGAGAAGTCATTGACACATTTAAGTAGGAAAGTAGTCACATAATGAATGTTTTTTAAATACATTGGCTTTTGCTTGCACAATAGATGGGAGGGAGCCCAGGTTTGGAAGAATGATCAGCAAGGAAGGAGAGGTGCACAGTTGTCCAGGTGAAGCCTGATGCAATTTGGACTGGAAAGGGGGAAGGGAGATTAAAAGAGATGAATGTGTTTGTGGCACAATTTTAAATGCCCCTGTGACATTCAAGTTGAGATGCCAAACACGCAGCCAGATACATGTGTCTGAAGATCAGAGGAGGGCTTCTGGGCTTTAAACATACATTTGGGAGTTGTGTTAGTGTGCAGTATTTTAGCTACAGAGAGGAGTAAAAGACCCAAGGCTTTTACTTACTAGTACACTCAGCGTGCTTTTTGGATCAAAAAGTCCTGATGGAGAGAAAAGGATCCTAGAGTGCCAATTAAACATGGCTGTAAGGAGGACAACTTCTAGTCAACCCCCAGCCATGGAACATCTATTTCTAGGGGGTCCACAGAAAAGGTGATGCACTGCATTGAGCTATCCATGTTTGCCTTTCAATCACCATTGTGACCAGCAGTGCAAAATTTATAAAAACTAAAAGAGGCTGACCTTGGGTTTTGTGTTGATTTCCTTATAGATTTCCTGAAGGAGAATGGGATTGGCCTCAGGAGGAAGTAGGTAGAAACCAAGAAGTTGCATAGTGGATATGATTAACCCTCAGCCTGAGCCTAGCTTTGCTGGCCTTGTTCTATGGCGTCGAATCAGCTCCACCCCAATGAGGGTCAAGAATGGCTTCTGGGGCGAGAGCCATTGCAGGGTGATGTTCTACTTCAGTGCAAGGTCTCAGGTGTGTAGATCCACAGATGGTCGCCACCGCGGATTCACTGTGGGAAGTGCTCTGAGACAGAGGCCCCAGTGGAAGGAGTACACTGGCTGAAATGCCAACCAAACCCTTCCTCAGGCAATTAAAGAGCCTCGTGGCACACTTGGAGACAGTGTTCATGCAGGCGATTCTTCTGCTATTAGAGAGCAGATTGACTCCATTTTGATCATCCTGCCCTCGTCTGCTTGGCAGGCGCAGTGTGATGTCCATATGCTCTATTGTTCCCGTCAGCAGGGCGCTAACGTTTCTTTTGCTGCTGCTCTCACTTCTGTGGGGGATGTTTTTTTAGCCCCCTTTTCAATGTTGCCAACACATACATATATATTTTTAAAACATAGCACTTATTCTGGTTCTGCAGAAGGTGTGAGAGCTGTGTCCCCTAGCCATGGTACTGCATTTTCATTCAAACTCTGCTTCCTGCCTTTAAATGCAGCGTAGATTAGTTTTCCAAAGAGGTACAGATCACCAGTAAGTGGCAGTAGCCTGGCTTAAAGAAAGGCTGCACTTACACTTCAGAGGCGACTGCCTGGAACTGGGAAGGGTTTGCAGCCAAACGGAATTTATTAGCGGGATCTATAGAATGTGTTTGAAGAGCTCCGGTGGTGTGAGCCGGCAGGCACACAGGTTGGCCCACCATCACACAAAGTCAAACAGGCCAACTGCTCAGGGGATTCAGACTGGCATGCCCTGTCAGCATTTCTTTATTTCTTCCTGCAGAGAGACACAAATGGAACAAATTTTCAGTCCCAGTGACTTATGCTTTTTGTGCATTTTCCCCTCTTCCTTAGAGCTTCCTTCCATGTTCTCAGCCTCCACGTTAGCTTCTCTTCCCCAGATGGTATTAAGGAAGCAATTGTTTCTTTAGTGGTTCCAGCTGATTCCCTCCCTGCCAGTACCTGGATTTCCTGTCGGGCTGGATTTGTAGCTGGGGAGAATTTTCTCAGTTCCTCAAGTAAAGATTTTAAACTCCATATTCAATGAGAGGGCTGAGGAATTTGGCTTCTTTACAAGAACTAATCAGTGTAAAGTGTGGGCTACGCTGCACCTGATCCTGAGAGACCCCCACAGGAGTGGGAAAGATCATTTATTCTTCTCAGGGGTATGGAGGGTTCAAAACTCATTTCAGAATGTTGATGTAGTTCTTCCAGATGACTTCTTTGCCGAAGGCTTGCCCTGATAGGGATCACCCGAACTCCGCTGGAGACAGCAAGGTATGGTGCCCGGAGGATGGCCTTTGCAGCCTCACTCCTGTGAACGCAGATGGCCGCTTTTACTGTCTGGGTGACCTGCAAGAGCTAGCCTCCGCTCCCCTCTCAGCCGACGGGGGAGAGGATCTAGAGGTGACTGTGAGTTTCAGGAGTGGGGTAGGAGAACAATCTGACATTGTAGTAATGGGTCTTCCCATGAGATGACATTTGTAATTTTTCATCATTTTAAATTTCCGCCATGAAGGAAATCTTGTAATTTTTAAAATTTTAGAACAAATAGAGTTATAATCTTTTCCTCACATAATAGTTAATTTTATGCTAAGGCATTTCACGATCTCTTCCATTGTAATCAGAAGTCTGAATTTTCTATCGTAGGACCTTGAAATGGGATGCTGGGTGGGGTATGCTCTCATCTGTGTAAATTCAGTTGAGGTAAGAAGAGTTTTCCCTCCAATTCCCTTTCTCCCCACCAGCCCTCAGCATTAGGGTTTAAGTGAGGTGGTGTTTGTAAAACACCTGGGAATCAATTTAAACTATCTTACATTTAACTGACTGAACTGACTTATCTGTTATTATTATTCAAACTCAATTTTATTATTCAAACTCAAAAGCAGCCTAAATCTTCTCATTTCTACAACAGGGAGATTGTGATTCTCTGTAGTTATTCTGAAACTGCTACCTCTGTTGTTGATAGAACGTCCCATAATTGTGATGGGAATTTTCCCCTCTCCTCTTTCATAATTTTGGTGAATTTTATCTGAGTGTGAAGAAGCTCACGGTGGTAGTTGAAAAGAGAAACACGATGCTGTCTGGTCATTTTCACAAGACTCTCTTGTCCATTCCCACCAGATGGACCCTGTCACATGAATATTCAGGGAGCCCCGAAGAGTCCATTAAAAACAAAGTTGAACTCTACCTGTTTATAGATTACTTCTCTTTGTAATTACACTATGTTTCAGCAACTGATAGGAATGAAACTTCTTAACAAAAACAACTGCCTTTCTACAACATGAATTAAAGGAGAAATTAAGGTCAATTCTGTTTCAAATACCTGTCTCAAAAGAAAAAAAAATCTCTTCATTAATCAAAAGCATGCAGATCTACTCCCCCCTATTAATCCAGGTATCTAGAAACTCTTAACGCTTGTAACCAATCTCTGTCTGCTCTAATGGATATTTGGAACCTTTATTGATTTGGGCAAATTTGCTTCTTCTAAGGTCAATAATGATAAATGAGTCATGTTCTGCATGAAGTGACTTGGTACTTTGAATTAAATGATTGTAATTATCTGTAGTTATTCTGTAACTGCTACTGTTACTGCTGTTGACAGACATCCATGTAATTGTGATGGGAATTTTTTTCCCTTGCTCTTTAGTAATTTGGGTAAATTTTATCTGTGTGTGGAAAAGCTCACGGCACTACAGGGCACCTTCCGTTGCACTGCCCGGTCCCCCTGGTCTAGCTCTGGAGTGGTGTTGGTCACAGGCTGCCATACTAATGTGGTGCCCGGGCACTATGAGGAAGGGCCAAGCCATGTGCTGCCACTCGCTCTCCTTCCAGTGGTGAGCCAAATCAGGATCAGAACCCAGGGATGCAAGGCTAATCCCCACCATGTTTCCGAGGCCATCCTGATAAGGTGTATGTTTAGACGTGACCACCCACCCTGTGGTGTTAAACGCTCACTGGCAATGAGAAGACCCTGCCTGCCCACAGCCCTTACCGTGCTCCCATCTGCGACCACAGTGTGAAGGGAGCAATCTCTGTGCAAAACCCTGCGTTCTGCCTCCACGAGGTCTGAAACTACAGTGGCTGCAAGTGCACTGCGTGCTCTCAGCCAACCTCTGGCTCCACGGTTTTGCTCATCTGCTCTTTAACCTACAGGCATTACCAGTAAAATAAAGACTCATTTCATATCCTCTAGCAAATTGCTTTTTCTCTAAACCAAAGGCCAAGAGATTTGTGTTTTAACATGCATACAGCCAATTTTAAGTTTTTGAAATGTTTTAAGAGAAAAACATGTTGGGCAAGGCATTTCATTTTTCTGTGCCTTGGTTTCAATGCTAGCAAAATGAAGTTGAAACAAATGACTGCCTTTGGAAGCTCTGGGGTTGCTCTCACCTAGGATTCTGGGACAATAGGACTTTTTGAGAAAGGTCAGAGGTATTGTGTTTGAATACAAACTTGGATTCAATGTCTTCATATGGACCTTCCCCACCAGCATCAAGTGGTCTGATGAGGAGAGAAAGAGAGAGAGAGAGAGAGAGAGGGGGGGGGGGAAATCTGGCTGAGAGGAGGAAGAAGCCGTTTGCTAGAAGTAAAATAGAAGAGAGAGGGGGGAACTCAGTGGGTGAGGCCTCACCTGGGAAAGCAGCAGACCTGGAGCAAGAAATGCCTTTGTATCAGCCATTAGAGCAGAATACTGGATAGCAGGACATAACTTGTGCTTCCTGCTAGTTATAGAAGGGCACAGATGATAAGAATTTGCTGGAGTTAAGGGGTAGGATGAAAAGGAAGAGATGGATGAAAGCAGAAACAGTTTAGTACCCCTGGGAGAGGCTGTTGGATGCTGAAAACCCTGGTGAGGAGGAGGGTTTTTGAAACTGGATACAAGTTGCACAAGGAGACAGGAGCAGAACAGGGAAGCGGATGCTGTTGCCTGGTGTGCTCTCTCCAGGCCCTGCTGATGTTGGGGCTCACCACCCCGTTGGAGGAGCAGCTGGGAGTGGGGGCAGAGCATTTTGGACTGGGCACCTCTCTGCCTTCACAGTCCTTCAGGATGAAGAGGGAGCAGTAAGGATTAGTGCCTTTGACTCCAGGACCTCTCATTCCCTCTCTCCTTCTCCCCCTCCTCTCCCCGCCTCTCCTAGAACCTCCTCAGACTAGAGATTTCCAGCTGAGATCCAGTCCCATTTGTTTGTGCTCTGTTTCAGGAGTGGCCCTTAAGACATTTTCATCTGTTTTCCATTTCCATGTCAGTCTGAGACCTCCCCGAAATGTGTTTTTGTAAATTGCCATGAGACTAAGGCCGTCTCCCTCACCATTCAAGCCTACCTGTGCCTATGAAAAAGGAAAAACTATAAATAATGTAAAGTCATCTTCATACACTTCTGGCTCCCTTGGGTAGAGAGGCATCTGTGGCCACCTGCATTGGTCTTCCTCCTGGGGCATTGGTAATGAGGTGGAAGCCGGAGAGAGGACAGCTATGCTCGGTCACAGTGTGGCTTGTAAGGGCAGCAAAATGAGATAAGCCATTGAGAAAAATGGCACACCACCACAGGGCCACTGATCTCTTCTACATCTTTTACTGCACAAACTGTTGGGACCTCCAACTCTGCTGTAAAGCCAGCAAAAACTGATGAACTTGTAGCAGGCGTTAGCCCTTGTAGCCATATAATTTCAGCTTAAACTCCCCTGTCCCCCAAGAACGTGGTTATGGAGACATGGAGACACAGGGGAAAGTGAGCTTTCGTATTTAAAGTCTGGAATCAGAGGTTTCAACTCAGGGCCAAAACCTTTAACCCAATTAACTGCTCCTTGAAACAGAAGAACACCAAGAGGAGATGGAATCTACTTCTTCTTACAGATACACCAAGTGAAAGGTCTGGTTCAAGTAGTGAACCTGTTAAGAAAGAAGAGAATTAATGCAATGGAGCGTTCTTTTTCTTCCAGCACGTGAGCTGCAGCAACTGCCGCCCCGATCCAACATCTGTCTGCCAGATAATGTGCACAGCTGTACGTGTCATTATTTGTCTATAGAGTATCACATGGTCGATGCTGTGCACTTTGGAAGAATTAGAAGGAAATCTGTCAAAGGGAGGAGGCAGCCCACAGAGGTAGCCTTGCATTCCAGTTTGATCTTGATAATTATTTTTCTCAGAGTACCCGCTTTTCACTGCAGAGTTTGAACTTTAGGAAACAGAACATGAGAGTGGGCACTAGGGAAGCCAGCTCATTCACTTGCCAGGGCATTTGTTCTTTATCACATGTGGTTGCAAGAAAACACTACAACCATTGCCTATCTTTGTCCCGAAGGCCTGCAAGTGTTCCGGCAGGGGGAGTGCAGGAGGAACTGGCCTGCCGTGGCCTTGGTAGACATCAAGCTTATGTCAAACAAGGAGCTGATGCTGGACAGAAAACAGCAACTGTTCAATGTCATTGTCTTATTATTGAAGAGACACTTAGTAGACAACTGGGACTTGCTGGCTTGTTGGCTGTTACTTGAACTGTTTTTTCCCTTTCCAACTCATGAGGCTCTTTTTATGCTCCTTCCTTTTTCTTCTTTTTTCGTCTCTCCCTGACCCAGGCCTCTGGTCCTATGTGGATGCATCAAAGGGAAAGATTATTGTAATTATTAAAATTCACATGAAGTGAAAACATGAAAAATAGATCAGATATTAACAAATGGTGAGAGAAATAAGTGCAGGTTTCTGGGTACCCCCAGGGGAAATGAAGCATGTTGTCTGGTATCAACTGACAATAAGGCAGCCACACACATCCCAGGAAACACTTAATTGGGCCCATTTGGCCATCCCTGCTCAGCATGAATCTTGTAATGAAATAATGTGGAATAACACACCTTCCTTCTTGACTCGTGCTGGTCAGGGATGGGACACAGGGAAGAATGATATGGGGCTCATGTTGTGGCTGCATTGCATGCCTGGGCCAAGTTTAAGTGGGGCTGGGGCACGGGGGGGCGGGGGAGGGATATTTCACAGCCAATTTCATTCTCCAACTAAGAGAAGCCCCTTTCTTTGCTGTAGGTAAGTGAAAAAGGAGAGGGCAAACAGGCTCAACAAAACGGAGAAGCAGTTATACACACCAGTGGCCCTGACACATCCCAGGGAAACACTGAACTTTTGTACCATTGTGAGACTTGCAACCTTTCATTAAAAGAAAAAGCCATGGGATCCATGCACAGCTATTCCAAGCCTTGTGATCAACAGCGTTTCACATCGTCCTAGAGCGTCATAGGCTACTCTGTGGAGCAGTTGTTGTTGATGAGGATGTCCAAATGCTCTATTTATACCAATCAAGTAAAAGAAAATGTGAACTCTACTGGGTTATCCCTAAAGCAAATATTCAAGAGAGCTGCCTTTGGAAGTAAGGGATCTTACCTTTCCCATCTTCCATAAACTGAAATTCCCTTTAAGGAACTGTAACACAAACCTCAAGTCTCCCTGGCAAAAATGGTTGATGGGAATGAAAGAATTCCTTTTGCTCAAAAACCAGACATCTCTGGTTTGAGAAAAAGAAAAGGCTAGAAACTGCAACCTGTATACCTTCTCTCCTGAGCACTGATAGGAAGGGGACTGTTAAGAAAACTTATCTCCAGCAAATTATCAGTTGCTATAAATTAGGAATTGGACGCAGCTCTGGCTCAAGGTCTATTTCCCCATTCCCACACCAAAATGGAATCTTAAGTGAAAAATTACAGCATCTCTACCCTGTAATGAAATGTGCAGAAGAAATGAAAAATGCATTACTTTACCCCATGTGTATGTACTACATCATTACACCACTGAGAATGTTTCACTAATGATACAGAACATATGGGAGGCTTACATAATGAACGACAATGAGGTACATTAAAAGTATAGATGAGTTTAATTTGATATATTTATTTAACTGATTAAAAAATGTTTATCAGGCATTTTCATAGAACATCTATAGATGGCAATTATTCCAATGAATGGAGTTCAGACTCTGTTGTTATGAAGTTTACACCAGTATAAGTAGAAAGTAATCTAGTTAGCCAAAATGAAGACTATCCTACAGTCCAAACTTTTGCTTGTTTTAGTAGTTTGAGTTGTGAATGCATTTAATTATTTTGAGTGTTGGATATAACTCTGGGCAAAGTTCTTTGCTCCAGTTTAATATGTTTGCCACTTGTGATAAGCATTTCATTTTTCCATAGGTTGTTGCCTTTTTCCTTCCTTCCCTTTAAGAAAAAAGAAGTGTGAGGCTTTAAAATATACCTCAGAGATATAAAAATATACTTTGATAGACTGTTATTGCTTTATAATCCTATCTAATAAAGAGGGAATATACTAATTGACCATCACTCCATCACAAAAGATGGCTGCACCCACAGCTGAGGCCAAGTTCCAATAAGGAGCCTTAACAAGCAATCAGCAGGGACCTGAGGCTACGCCCTCCCCTGCCACCTGGTAGGGCTAACCGGGGACCTCAGGCCGAGCCCCACACCCGGCAGGGCTTGACAGGGGACCTCAAGCTGTGCTTCCCGTCCTGGTGCTGGGCTAGGGGACCTCAGGCCACACCCCCGACCAGGTGGGGCTTGACAGGGGACTTCAGGCTGTGTCCTCCACTCCGGCACTAGGCCAGGGGACCTCAGGCCACACCTCCCGCCCCAGCACCAGGCCAGGGGACCTGAGGCTGCTCCCCCCTGCCTGGCGGGGCTTGACAGGGGACCTCAGGCCATGCTCCCCACCCAGCGAGGCTTGACGGGGGACCTGAGGCTGTACCCCCCTGCCTGGCGGGGCTTGGTGGGGGACCTCAGGCCATGCCCCCGACCCAGCCGGGCTTGACAGGGGATCTCAGGCCATGTCCCCCACCTGGCGGAGCTTGACAGGGGACCTCAAGGCATGCCCCCTGCCCCGGTCTGGGCTGGGGGACCTCAGGCCATGCCCCCGACCTGGCACTGGGCCAGGGGACCTGAGGCTACATCCCCTGCCCAGGGGGCTTGACAAGGGTGGGACTGTCCAGGTCTGGATCTAGCCCAATCAGGGGGAGGGTGGCCGGGTCTGGGTCTCACGTGATTTTGAAGCATGTGGGTGGGCAGGGACTTGACTCTGGGTCCCATGGTGTGCCCCAGACTCTGACAGGAGGAAGGTTTTCATATACATTTTACTAATTTTCTTTAATCTCTGACACTTCTATTATAGAGAAAGGGCAAATAGCAATATTAAATTATTTCCTCTAATTAATCCCCTTTTAATGTGCACAAATTTCATGCACTGGGCCACTAGTCTATATTAATAAAAGGGTAATATACTAATTAGACCGGGTTGACTGGCCATCTTCCAGAAGTCTCACTTCCTTCTGGACAAAGCCATGGTGGTAGGGGTCGAGGCAGAGGCAGTTAGGGGTGATCAGGCTGGCAGGGGAGAGCAGTTAGGGGCGAGATCTGGCTGGCAGGGGGTTAGAGGCAATCAGGCCAGCAGGGGAGGGCAGTTGGGGGCAACCAGGCTGGCAGGGAAGGGCAGTTGGAGGCATTAGGCAGACAGGCAGGTGAGTAGTTGGGAGCCAGTGGTCCTGGATTGCCAGTGGTCCACAGGGATTGGGCCTAAACTGGCAGTCGGACATCCCCCGAGGAGTCCTGGATTGTAGAGGGTGCAGGCCAGGCTGAGGGACACACTCCCATGCACAAATTTTATGCACTGGGCCTCTGGTCTATATAGCCTAAGTGACCAGTCAACCAGACGACCAGCCTGCAGCTATGACACGCACTGACCACCAGGGAGCAGACACTCAATGCAGGAGCTGCCACCTGGTGGTCAGTGCACTCCCATAGCAGGAGCACTGCTCAGCTGATAGACGGGCACCAGATGCTGGGCTCACGGCTGGTGAGTGCAGTTGCGGTGGTGTGAACCTCTCCCCCGGACACTCCTCCTGCATGCCGAGCTAGCAGCGGTGGCGACAGGCGCAGTGGGGCCAGGATGAGTGGGATTGTGAGAGCGGGGTGGCACCCAGCCCAGGCTTGTGCTCCTCCCTGGCCACCAGCCACTTCGCGCACTACTTCATGCTGTGCAAGATTGATGTGGACAGCAGGCTAGAGCCCGATGAGCTGGCCAGTAAGGCTGGACTGTGGCAAGGCTGGGCTGCAGCGGTGCAAAGGTCCACTGATCCCCACAGGCCAAGCCAAGGGACCCCACCAGTGCACGAATCCATGCACTGGGCCTCTAATATAGCATATAATTAGACTGTACACTCTTCAGGAAATAGGAAGTAGTTTGGCTTATAGTTAGTATTGGGTGGTCAATGTCTTGGGTTTAGATGACTCTGCTTTACTGGATCTAAATCAAAATTGTTTATTCAGCTTTATTTATACAGTATAACCTCAGTCTTTAGTATTTTCAGGGAGTGAAGCTTTACCTTAAGGTTTCAAAGAGAAAGAAAAAAACTTTGTTTATTTTAATCGAATTCATTTTATACAGTTCTGAGTTTTGAATAATGGCATCCATATCCAGCAACAGGTTGCAACCATTCAGAAACCTCATCTTAGCTTAAAATTCAGACTAAAACTCAATTTTATGTTACAATAATTTTATATAACCCCTGTTACATCTCAATTTATGGAAATAATTAGGGCAAATTAGATCACAGTAAAGTTTAATTAGCCAGGCATAGTTTTGAATTAAAGTTCATTTTCTGTGAAAATTAGAAAAACCCGAGTGCTTGGTTCTTCATTATCTGAGGATTTGCTATCATACATCAATGGCATCCTGTGCAGATGAGGGGAGCTCATCGGGCTCCAGCCTGCTGTGGCCAGAGGGTGGGCATTCGCTGACCCAGAACTGAGACAGTGCCTGAAAGCTGAATGGTTAAGAAAGAAAATCTCTATAAATTGAGACCCAACTATTTCCAGTGCAGAAAGCTCCAGGTTACAACTTTCTGCTCTTCATTATGCATTTTCACATTACTTGAGGAGTTCATTACTTGAGAAGCTACTCTTTGACATTTAAAAAATATCAGCATCTTTTTCCCATATCCTATATGCTGGAAACCATAGGACAATGTTTATACCTGGATATTTGTACCTGAATATTTAGGGGTGGAGATTATACTTTTTATACACAAGGGGGTAACCTTCCTGATTTTACATTTACTAATGAGCTTTAATTTTTCTAATAATCATATAATAGGGTCCTCCAAAAATAGAATATGCATAGCATGTGGCTTCATACTTACTTTGTATACACATAGAGAATTTTTCAGATCTCTTACTGATGATTAAGGTCTTTAATTCAAACTTATTTATTCATGCTTTCTTTGATTACAAAATCCATAATTATTAACCAGTACACCTAGTATTTGGGTCATATCACTATTACAAGATAGTATCATAAATTACTGGGGAAGGGTAAAGATAGTGGGAAAATAAATGCAGCTATTTTAAAGAGAAAACCTTAAGTTTATTTTTTGTAACAAATTTTAGTATGATTAAAGTATTAAATAAATAAAAGTAAAGTATAAAATGATATTAGATCTCAGGATATAGAAAGGATTCCTAAGCATAAAGCAAGGGAAAAAATGACAAAAAAAATACATAGATTTAACTATATAAAAACTTAAAATTTCTGCCCTAGCCAGTTTGGCTCAGCTGATAGAGCATCAGCCTGCAAACTGAAGGGTACTGGGTTTGATTCTGATCAGGGGTGTATGCCCAGGTTGTGGGATCGATCCCCAGTCGGGGGCATGCAGGAGGCAGCTGATTGATCCATTATTCTCTCTCATCATTGATGTTTCTATCATTCTCTCCCTCTCCTTTCCTCTCTGAAATCAATAAAAATATATTTAAAAAACAAACAAACAAAAAAGAAACCCTTAAAATTTCTATATGTTTAAAAAAACTTGAAAATAATAAGGAAATTGACAACAAATATTTTGAAATGACAAAATCATTAATATGTTAACATCATTTTTTAAAAGTAATTTTGAAGCTTGAGTAAAGATCCTTAAAGCAGTCAGTACACCTCAACATAGAAATCTTACTCCTAACAATCTATTCTTTTGAAATAGTCAGAGATGTGGCCAAATCCTAAATCATAGAAGTCTAATATGCTAAGTGTTCAGTCATCTGGTTGGCTATACAACCAATCAAAGCATAATATGCTAATGATATGCTAAGGCTGCTCACCCGCTCGTTATAACATGCACTGATGACCAGGGGGCAGACAGTCGAACAGTCGACCAATCACTATGATGTGCACTGACCACCAGGAGGCAGATGCTCTGACCAGTAGGTTAGCTTGCTGCTAGGGTCCGCCAATTGGGACTGAGCAAGATAGGGTGGACACACCCTGGAGCCCTCCCTCAGCCTCTCCCCAGTTGGCCAACCTCCCATGTCCCTCCCCAACCCCGATTGTGCACCATTGGGGTCCCTTGGCCTGGCCTGCGCCCTCTCACAATCTGGGACCCTTCAGGGGATGTTGGAGATCCAGTTTCAGGCCATCCCTGCAGGCCAGGCCGAGGGACCCCATTGATGTACAAATTTGTGCACTGGGCCTCTAGAATCCTATCTAATAAAACAGTAATAAGCAAATTGACCATCACTCCAACACACAAGATGGTTGCCCCCATGTGGTCAAAGATGGCTGCCCTCATGTGGCCACAAGATGGCCACCATAAGATGGCCAGCAGGGGAGGGCAATTGGGAGGGATCAGGCCTGCAAGAGAGGCAGTTGGGGGCGATCAAGCCTGCAGGGAGAGCAGTTAGGGGTGACCAGGCCAGCAGAGGAGGGAAGTTGGGGGTGACCGGGCCTGCAGGGAAGGGCAGTTGGGGGGACACAGGTCTGCAGAGGAGAGCAGTTGGGGGGGACCAGGCTGGCAGGGGAGGGCAGTTAGGGGCAATTGGGCTGGCAGGGGAGCAGTTAGACATCAATCAGGCTGGCAGGGGAGTGGTTAGGGGGTGATCAGGCTGGCAGGCAGAAGTGGTTAGGGGCAATCAGGCAGGCAGGCAGGTGAGCAGTTGGGAGCCAGCAGTCCTGGATTGTGAGAGGGATGTCCGACTTCCTGTTTAGGCCTGATCCTGGTGGTATCGGGCTTAAATGGGCAGTCGGACATCCCTCGAGGGGTTCCAGACTCGAGAGGGTGCAGGCTGGGCTGAGGCACACTCCCCCCTCCATGCACGAATTTTGTGCACCGGGCCTCTAGTTTATATATAAAGATAGTGTCATGTAGAGTAATCAGTAATGACAAGGAATCCAAATGTCAAACAATATAGGGATGGTTGAAAAAATACAGGGGTGGCACAGTGACAAGATGGAACATTGTTCAAATATAAAACTTCTGCTTTTAAAGAATATTTAACCTGGTCTTGAGCTACAGCAGTGGGTCCACATAGCAGAGAAGACACCAGGAACATACCTCTGAATTGACCCTGATCATTGCAATGGAGACTACAATTGACTGAAGGACAGAGGTTCCCTCTTCCAAAAGTTTCTAGATTGTGTAAATCCTAGGTTCTGGGAAAGATCCTAAGAAAGGGGAAATAAAAGGTGAGTTAAACTGGATTTTTATGAAGCCATAGGGATGACTTTTTATGTCAAATGTGATTTGATTCAGAAAAATAAATACATATCACACAGGATGTATAGTTTCTTAGTGATGAGATTATGGGTGATTTTTATTTTCCTGTTTATACTTTCTAGCATTATATTTAAGAATGTATTCTTGGAGCAAAGGATTTTTGTATCTCAGCTGATCGCTTCTGGCATATTTCCCAGATGTTTAAGAAAAACTTCTTTAAAAAAATATGATAATTTTGAGCTATAGGGAAATAGAGGCCTTAAAAATAGAGTTATATTTCCCAGTAATTTTCACATTTTAATAACAGAAAACCACATATGTGTAAAAGGGAATGAGATGGCAGAATGAGATGTATTCTATGCTAGAGTAAACAAATATCAAGACAGATGCCCTTTGGAGTAAACTTAAAGAAAATTCTTTTAAGAGGTTCTAGTTGATAAAAGATCATCATCTGCATTTCTAATATGTTCAATATTCACTCATTTCCATGTGAAGCCGCAGGTTTTAACATTAGAGCACTGAACTGGGTGTCAGCAGACGGTGGATCCGCTGTCCTCTCCATCACACCCCATCCAGGAGAGGTTTGCCACCATTTGTCAACATGGTTGATTTTAAAAGAAAAGATTTCCTGGAAACCTTCGTTGATTTTTGGTTGCATATCTTTGAAATATTTGCAAATATGGATATTGATTTAATAAAATCTTAGTTAGAATTCATCTTTGTGTCTGCCTACTTGGAGCTTACAAAATACATGTCAGCTAATGATTGTGTTTTATTTAATCTCTGATATCATCAAAGGTGGAACATAAATGGTCACGAGATTTAACTTCAGAATCTGAAAAAGCAAAAAAATTTAGGCTGGGTGGATGGGAACGAGTCTCTTCTTAGAACTTTTTATGTAAAATGATGAAGATGATGGATTGTATTGTTTTTCCAATTGATGGTATTTTAATGAGTATTTTGATTTTAGGCATGCTGCAGACTCAAACACTGACAACAAATGTACTTTGTGAATAACAATGAATCTAGTCAGCACAGTACCTCCATGTCATTTGCTCAGTGGGAATATGCAATACTATACCACTAACATAGTATTGTTTTTTTCTTAAAGGAGGTGACATCAGGCAGGAAATTCAAGTCCAGAATTAATGATTCTTTTTTTTTTTTTTTTAATTACAAAGGCAGCATCCACTCCTGCTTTTCCCCTTATGGCTCACTTTTTGTCTTGGACCCCTGATTCCATGAAGTCAGTGAATCACTGGATGCCTTTTACTATTTGACTCAAAAGATATACTGAGTGACAGACTCATTTATTTTCTTCCTATTATAAAAAAAGCAGCAGCAAAGGAAGAAATCTCTTAAAAACTCATTGAAACTCATCATTTTGTTTGAGCACAAAGATGAATATCTTCAACTGTGAGCTAAGGAGAAGAGGATGGCCCTGCTGGCATACTTTGGATATGATGCCACCTTTCAGGTGGCTTTCATTTTCATGCCTGGGAGACGGGCATATTAAAAAAAAAAGCTGGCTATTGCATATAAAGTTTAGAGAATTGAGTATTGTCTACTAAAGCAATAAGATTTACGAGAGACGTCTGGCTCAATTGCATTAAGAAAAAAAATGATTTTAAAAAAATTGCTTCCCTGCCTTTTAAAATGAAAACCATCTGCAATGAAAAATTTAAAATGATAAATCTTCTCCTTTCACACTGCTACTGATAAATGGTTAGTTTTCTTCCTCTTTTTGAAGGGGCCAGAATAAGGATATAGGAGTATGTGATGTTTGTATACACAGACCTTTGATTAAATATCTCTGTTCTCCTTTTTCTGGATTTTTAAATGAGATTTAAAACTATTATTATTATTATTATATGATATTATAAGAGCTATTGAATAGAAACTCCAGCCTAACTCTTTGGAGTGGGAGTTCAATAACATTTGACCTTTCCTAGCTGTGCAAACAACCTTATTCAATAAATATAGTGATTTAAAATCCATAGGGTATATTTAAGTCAAGATCTGTTCAATGTAATAATATTTTGAATCGATCAATTTATACATGTTTATATTAGATGTTAAGCATTCAATAATTGCTATTTTTTACAGTAAAATATATGTTTAATTTAGAAAAGAAATCTGTAGAGTCTAGCATTTATTAAGAATGTTAGAGAAGGAAACAATTCCAAGGTTGTGTGTTTTTTTTGTGTCCCATTTGCCTGCTTTCACACACATGTTTGTGCACAGTCACACACACAGACTAGGGGTGCTGACTGAAAAAAATAAGCTGCATTTGGCCCTTTTCTGTTGTTCTCTACTCTCAAAGCATTTGGGCAAGTGTGTTCATAGTTTCATTTTTTCCCCCAGATGCTAACAAACGGTGAGAACCTAATAAATGTCAATGGCTGAACTCTCATGAAATCATTATTTTCTGATGCTCTCAGTTTGTTAATCTGGAGGGCACTGACTCTCATGTGGCTTACCTCTGAAGCAGGAGCAAGTAGAACTATCCCTAATGGTGCTGCCTCTTTCTTTCCTCAAATATAGGGGCACCCAGTCTCCTTTGGAAACATGCGAGTTTAATTGGAAATCCAGGCGCCTCCTCTACTAGTCATAAGCGAGGTAATTGTTTCCTAATGCAACCTGGCAGTGCCATTGAGGGCAGATTATACAAAGCTGCCATCCTGAGGTGTTCTAAACAAGTGACAAATCATTAACAGCAAGTCTCTGGATCTCCGTGAGTGAGCTCTGTGGCTGCTACTGCAGGGAAACAAGACCAGAGAGGAGCGAGGGAGATCTGAGCAGGCAGAAGCTGCTGCATTAATGACTGGCATTGTCAGCACTGTGTGCTGGGGATGACTGCAGCATCTTCACTTTCCCCTTCTTCTGGGGGGGGGGGGGGGTGGATTGCGGGGAAGTGTTGCTATGGGTACCATCTCAGAGGTGTCATAGGAGAAAAGAGCAGGAGGTAGACTGATGAACAACATAAGGAAGTAAAGGATATGCAATGGCATAACAATATGAAGACATCCTTCCCATACAAACGAGTGTGTTGCATACTTCGATAGGGACCCATTAAATATGGAGGATAGCAGACAAGAGAGTTGGTTGAATTGTCAACACATGACAAATAAAAGGAGCTTTAGAACTACTTTATGGGCCCAATTATCCATAAGGATAATTGTAGTACCGGACTTTTATCACTCAGGGTACAATCTTTTGTCACTAAATTAATTTATGAGCCCTTCGGAGTTGTATGCATGGGAGGTGTATGGGTGTTTTTGTGATATGGCAAGACTTAGGAAAGCTGTTTATTATTTTAAAGGCTATGTTTTTCTGCACTCCCTTCAAATTCCTCCCTCCCATGATTAGAGAGTCTGTGAAGGTGCAAACTCCCTACCTAGCAGTTCGACTTTGAAATTAAACAGCATGATAACTTTCCCTCCTGCAATATGTGAATCAATATTATCCTAATTCTTTCTCTCTCTCAATGTCATTAGCCTTTGAATAAAAGTCAGGAAGAAATTATTGGGAGCATTGTAACAAATTGCTGCATTTCAATGATTATGTGGCAGTTGTCAGGTTTCTTCATAGCAAGTTGGAAAAGTGACATTTTCTTAGTTTCTCAAGTTTATTCAACTTATTAAAATAGCATAAACAATGTTGAGGTGGAAAACAGATTTTGCTACAAACATTTACTATTGTTTTATAATCACAGAGTCCAATCATGCGTATATTTACAGGGGGCATTATTAAAAATACAAAGAGAAACTTCCCCTCATAGTTTGATTGGAAACTGAAAGTTCATATTTTATTGGTCATGTGGCATTCTGCCTTTCCAACTGGCTTGAGTAGTTCCTGTAAAAAATAGAGCTGGAATTTGTGTTGTTTTGTTTTTGTTGTCTTCCCTTTTCTCCTATTTATTTATTTATTTTACTTTTGCTCTCCTGCCTTAAAATCATGGTAGTCGCTGGGAATGTCAACCAAAATAACATTCATAATCTGAAACCACTGCCCATTATTTTCACACATATATCATATAACTGTCATTGGAAACCAAATTCTGGGGTGATTTGACCAAACTCTTGGGAGGCTATTGCAGATACTTTTCTATAAAAATATGTTTTTACTAAATTCATACAAAAAGGACCCCTGGCCCTGACCCTGCTGCATATTTATTATTTGTAGGCATCAATTTACTCAGGCAAAGAAATAGGAGAAGTGCTTAGAGGGGGATGAGGTCCTGACTTTCAGACACTCCTTTTTCTGGCTCTTACTTAAGGTATATAGATCACTGTTTGAACTAGAAGCAGATATTGATGGGAAAATAAAATTGAATTTGACTAAGCAGTGTGAGCTAAAACAGATTGGAACATATAGAGTAGACCTGGTCTTTATTCATTAATTTGTTCATGAATTCAACATTTATGGAACATTCTTACGCACAAGATACTATACTTGGCATAGGAACTTAGTATTAATGCTGTGAGTAGCACATGTGAACTGAGACAGCTAGAAATGAGTGAAGTAGTGAGGAGTATAATTCACTAAAGGGCATCCAGAGTATCAAACAGAAGGAATGCTTTAGTTTTCAAAGGCTCTTTGGTATAAAAAACAACTTGAAGCACTAAAAACAAGAGGTGTGCATTCCAAACTCCTTGTTAGCCAGGGGGTATATGGGAGCTAATATAAAGAATGTGGTTGGAAGAAACTTAGACTAGACCTCAAAATCTGAGACTTTGTTACCTATCTATTATTATATCCACCTTAAAAAGAAAATGTGTTTCGCTAAAAGTCATTATCCCTGTGAATTGTGCCTTAGAATAAGTAAGCCTTAAGGGGTTCTTACAGTCCTTCCTGGGTTTGAGCTATTTGATTTGGACATTTTCTGTAACAGAGTTTCTAGAAATCAATTATTGTTTTTTATTGAAAGGTTCAAAATCATTTGCCTTCTAAGGATGGTGTCAAATTACATCTAGTCCAGCAATAATAGTATTGGAAAGGAATTGTTTGTAATGGAAAACTCCACCATGATTCAATTAACTTAAATTCTATCACTAAATTAGCTTTGTTTGTTTGTTTGTATTGAATTTCTCTTACTTCCCCAAATTTGAAAGTTGTCTGGAGAAGGTAGAAACATTTGGAGCAATATGTGCAATTTATAAAGTTACTAGCTCTGCACTGGTACTTACTGAACAATTAATAATGTCATAGTAATAATGAACAATACCTATGAAATCCTGCAAGACAGTGAGGCCATCAATTCATCCTTCTTAATACTACAAATTTTAGTAAACTTAAAAAAATTATCCAGCTATTTAAAAGTTTAACTTATGACATTTACCACCTCCAAATATTTTATAGCATGATTATAAATTGCTTTGTTGTTTTTGTAATACTCATAAAGGTCAGCTTTTACTACAATGTTTAATTTACAGCCTTTACTGGAATGCATCTTCAAGAAAGCTGCTAAGAAATTTTCTGCAACCATTAAACACATAAACACTTGTAAAGGATAGTGTATCTTTCTATACATACATATGTATGTATATGTGTGTATTTGTGTATTTATACATATTTATATAAAGCATGAGTGAATATACATTCTCACATTTATCTGTACATATGTCTGGCCCTGCATCTGGAAGAATATATTTGTGTTTGTAGAGAGTCGGTCCAGTGTTCATATCCAAATGCAAATTTTGACTCTTTGAAGCACGTTTCATATTTGCATCTCTTCCTTTCTCAGTAGTTTTGCCAGTTGGTGTATTTCTTTGCTTATTTCTACTTTTCTTCCTCAGCAGCATCCCCCATGAAGTGGCGCTGAAAGATCACATTAGCACAGTTCCATGATGTGAAATACCACAAGTCTGCAATTTTTTCGGTCTTGAGAGCATCACTGAGCTGAGAGGATGGAAATCTTTCAGTAATTATACCAGTTTGTATTCGTCTCACATTTGGGACCAAATACAAATCCAATCCACTCTTTCTCCCTGTGAATATTCATAAAAAACAAAGTGCCAATTCTGAGCTAATCATGTATGGAACCAAACATGTTGATGAGTCCTAAGTATATAGTATATGTATGTATACATATGACTATAGATATTTATACACACTAATTTTGCTTGTGTCCTCTGTGAAATTTGTTTGTTTAGTATAGGGGTTGCTGTTATAATGTGTTAATAAGCTGCTGAAAGCTTGGCACCTATTACTTGAAATGACAGCTATGTTAGAAGCCTATTAACACTCAGAGCAGCAGCTCTGCAGCTACCAGAAATGAATTTCAAAGAAGGTAAATGACCAAAAGCGATTCATATCTCTTAGAAAAGCAAATACCATGCCCAGAAACACATATACTTTGGAAATGTACAGTATATAAAATGAAAAAATATAAAAACAAACTCTTCCAGTTAAAGAAACAGCGGAAGAGAACATTTGGAGAAAGGAAAACTGCCTAAAAGATTTCTAAACAACCTTGAAGACATAAATGTAAAGGATACCAAGCATAACTTCCTGTCTTTGTTCCTATTGTCTTTGAATTAGAACCATGTCAAACTCAGTTATAGGAATAGAATAGTACAGGTAGAGGAAATTCACTTTTCTCTCCATGAGAAAAATTTAAATCATCTGGATTCAGCTCAGAATTTTTCTTAGTCTCTGAACTTAGAAGACACCATTCCCTATTGTTCTCAGAGGCAGGCCTCTTATGAGTCAGCTCACCCTGCCTTTGAACTATTTTACTTAGTTTTGACTGTCACTAAAATTTTACAAGATGGTCAGAAGTCCTGGGTAAAGTTTAGCCATGATAATAAAAATATAGTAAGTTAGGTTGAGAGTGGATTATTTTCTTCATGATTGTGTGTGTGTGTGTGTGTGTGTGTGTGTGTGTGTGTGTGTGTGTGTTGGGAAGGCTCTATGCTGATGTTGGAGAGCAGACAGTTTCACAGTTTTATGCTAAATAAAGATTAAACTGTATTAATGTTTAAGGCCCTTGCTTTTGAGACCAAGTGGAAGGAAAAGCATAAAAAGACTTTACAGTTCAGCATATGCACAGAAATTAGAAATCATAGAAGGCAGATTTTAGAGTTTGTATAAAACTAGTAGCCAGTTGTAATAGGTAGTTTCATGCTGACGGCGATTTACATTACCTTTAGCTCATTAATATTAGGGACACAGTAGCACTATATTGAGTTCATAGTACCATAATACCTATTACATAATATATTGTATATGCCCCAGTATTCATTACCTTTCTGTGTATGGCTCCTGTGCCCTCTAAAAATAAATATTTAAAGGTCTTTGAGAGACAAAGAAAACAGGTGTAGACTAAAAAATGTGTATAAAAATAAAGCCCAAACCAGTCTTTGTGTGTGTGCACATGTACACACATTTGTTCATACACTACTATGGTTTCACAAGTTAGTTTCCGACAGATTATTGTAATGCCGGAGGAAATAGTTCAGAAGAAAGGCAATTCTTTCATCACTGAGGCTCAATATGAAGTGTGCCTTTTATATTGTCTAAATAAAGCATCAGTTTTCCAAGTAAGAAAACACTGCAATTGCCCTTTGAGACACTAACTAGAAATGCTCTTATCTCAAATTATCAGCCAAAACTTATGTTGACCTGGCCTTCTGTGCATCAATTGATGCTTATTAAGATGATCCCAAAGGGTCTCAAACAAGGTAGCTTTTTGCTTTTTGTGTCACTAACAGTTTAATCATGTCCGGTATTGTTTGTATAAAATAATTTTTATTTATTCTTATTTATTCATTTTTGACACTATTTCAGAGTCCTTCATTTCCCCCCTTTACCTTCCTCCACGCAGCCCCTGCCCCCATCCCTCTGTGTCTATGGGCTATGTATATATGTGATTGGACTAGCCTCTTCACCTTCTTTCATCCACTCCCCCTTCCCCTCTGACCTCTGTCAGTCTGTTCCATGTATCCATACTGGCTCTATTTTGTTCATCAGTTAATTTTGTTCATTAGATCCCACATATAAGTGAGATTATATGGTATTTTTCTTTCTCTGTCTGGCTTATTTCACTCAGCATAATATTCTCCAGGTCCATTCATGCTGTTGCAAAAGTATGAGCTCCTTCTTTTTTACAGCCAAATAATATTCCATGGTGTAAATCTACCACAGCTTTTTTATCTACTCCTCTACTGATGGGCACTTGTGCTGTTTACAATCTTGGCTATTGTAAATAATGCTATTATGAACGTAGGGGTGCATATATTCATTTGGGTTGTTGTTTCAATCCAAATTGTATTCTTAGGATATAATCCCAGAAGAGGGATCACTATGTCAAAAGGCAGTTCCATTTTTAATTTTTTGAGAAACTCCATAATGTTTTCCACAATGGCTGTGACAATCTACATTCCCACCAATAGTGCATGAGAGTTTCCTTTTCTCCAAATCCTTGCCAGCACTTGTTGTTTATTAATTTGTCGATGGTAGCCATTCTGACAGGTGTGGTTTTAATTTACATCTCTCTGATGATTAGTGACTTTGAGCAGTTTTTCATGTTTCTTGTCCATCTGTATGTCCTCTTTGGAGAAGTGTCTATTCAAGTCCTTTGCCCATTTTTTAATTGGATTGTTTATCTTCTTCATGTTGAGTTGTATGAATACTTTATATATTTTGGAAATTAACCCCTTATCAGATGTGTCATTTGCAAATATGTTCTTCATACAGTGGGTTTCTTTTTCATTTTCCTGATGGTTTACTTTGCTTGCAGAAACTTTTTAGTTTGATTTAGTCCCATTTGTTTATTTTTTTCTTTCTTTTCCTTGCCCTAGGAAATATATTGGCAAAAATATTGCTGTGAGAGATGTCTGAGATTTTGCTGCCTACGGTTTCTTCTAGGATATTTATGGTTTCACCACTTACATTTAAGTCTTTAATCCATTGTGAATTTTATTCTTGTGTATGATATAATTTGGTGGTCTGTTTTTGTGTGTGTGTGTTTTGTTGTTTTGTTTTGTTTTGTTTTTTTGCATGTAGCTATCCAATTTTCCCAACACCACTTATTAAAAAGACTGTCCTTACTCCATTATATGTTCTTGCCTCCTTTGTCAAATATTAATTGACCATAGAAATGTGGGTTGATTTCTGGGCTCCCTTTTCTGTTTCATTGATCTATATGTCTGTTATTATGCCTGTACCAGGCTGTTTTGATAACAATGGCTATGTAGTATAGTTTGATAACTGGTATTGTGAGCCCTAAAATAATTTATAAAAGTGGAATCTAACATTAAAAATATGTAGTTCATCTATAATGTAAATAGTTATTCTATTTAGAGTGTCTTATTAACCCAAATACCATATTCCATGTCTAGCAGAGAACAGGTCAAACTTAAATGAAGCTGCATTTATTGGAATTTTCTAAAGAAATGCCAATTACCAGTTGTTTATGAGATGCCCAATATTGTAATATTCTGAAATTATCTATGAAATAAGTCTGGTTATGCCAACAACAACAAAAACAAATACTACATAGCATTACATTACCAAGTTGGTAAAACTTAATTTTATTCTTTTACTTTAAAAAAATCTTCTGTTAAGTCTTTTATTAAAAATATAGCAAATATATAGAAAAATTCATGAAGCAAAGGTGTATAGTTCAATGATTAACCACAAACGGAACATCCAGGTGATCATCACTCTGGTCAAAAACTATCAATTGCAGCATCTTAGAATCCTCTTTTCAATCACTACCTCCTCTCTCCCTCCCATTTGCAGTAACCACCATCTTTTTTGCCTTTCTTTATAGTTTTACTGCCTAAACTTGAATTTTAGTTTTATCTGCTTTTTAAACTTATATAGATAGAATCATACAGTATGCACTTGTGTGTGCGTGTGTGTGTGTGTGTGTGTGTGTGTGTGTGTGTGTGTATGTTTGTGTGTCTAGCTTCTTTATGAGAATCACCATGTTGTTTTAGGAACTGTAGAGTATTTCACTGAATTGATGAAAGTTTAGATATTTTAAGTTTGGAACTGAAATAATGCTGCTATAAACAACCTTTTACACGTCTCCTGGTGCACATGAGCATGTTCTTTTGTTGGGTAGATATTAATGAAAGGAATTACCGATTCATGTAAGCTCATCTTCAGAAGATACTGTCCACCTGTTTTTCAAAGTGGATGTACCCATTTTAGGAGATTTATAGAGTCTTCATTTCTCTACTCCCTCACCATTATTAGTTAATTTTACTCTTTTAAAATAATAGTCATTCTTATGATATCTCATGTAGTTTTGGTTTCCTTTTCTCTTATTATTAATGAGGTTAAACACCCTTTCATATATCGCTTGGTCTATCTTTTGTGTGTGGCTATCTTTCCTTTATGTAGTTGTCAGTTTTAATTTTTTATGTTATATAAAGAAACCCTTTATGAGTTATGTGTTCCAGATATTCCACTCTGTTGTTTTTCTTTTTATTCTCTTGTTAGTGTTTTGTGATTAACATGTAATCTATTCAGATTTTAAACAGCCAGCTTTGTTAAGTTAATTTAGCTAAACCTTCTATTTAATCTAAATTTTCAAATTTATTGGCATAATGTTAATTCTGTAGTATCTATGGAGATGTCACTTTTGAATACTTACATTGGTTATTTATGCCTACCATTCTCTTAAGTTTATCAATAAAATTTAGTATTCTATTTAATTATGAGCATAGTATTGTTAGCAGTCCCTATATAGTATATGCCCATAGGTAGCGTAAGACCTAGCATGCAGTAAGTAACTAACACAATATATTTTACTTTAAAAAATATATGAACCAAAGAATATTGAAATTATATTAAAGTTAGTCTCTAAACTAGCCACATTTCTTATGTGAACATTCTAATTTTAACTAGAAAATGAACATGTTGCTATAATCTCTGATCATCCAGTGAAGTATCCAGAGTATGGCAATGACTGACCTATTTCACTAGAGATATGATGAGGGTGAATTCTAAAGGGTAGCATCTGTCCAGAGATTTGGCTAATGTTATGTAAAGTCATCATCATTAGTGTGAGGTATACATCTTTCAATAATTACATGTAAAAAGTTCTTACATTTATTGTCTTATAGTTCCATTCTTCTCTAGTGGTCCCTAGAGAAGAAGAATGGATTAGAGGATGAATGACAGTGATCTTAAACATTTATTGTCTAAAATTCCTTGGATTTGATGGTAGACTTCATGGCTCCAAATATTTAGACAGAGAAAGAAAGTAGACTCACTTAAAAATCTGCTTTGATATATAATCCAATACTTTTAGTACATTTTTATATTGAACATTTTCCTAAAATTCAGGGAAAGGATGTCAACCACAGTAGTGTAGCACAAGGAAGGTGTTCAGAACCAGATTTTTAAGATAACCTGAAATTCCCTTCTCCCTGGTGAGTCAAATATCAACCCCAAAATCACGGGTGGTTAATCCTTTTGAGTCTTATTCCAACATTACTTATGGAAAATAGTTTTATATCAGGAAAGCTACCTAGGAACCTACCTAGGAAGTTTCACTGCTGAAGAGCCCAAGCATACATGTAGGCTAGTCAGGTAGTTGCGATGGTTTGGCACCATGAAAAAGCTGTACAAATAGAATATAAATTTTATTTATTGTAATTCCTTCCTGAAATTAAATATGCTTGCCCATCCTATACAAAGTCGACTTTTTCTTTAATATGGTTACTTCTAGCTACATAATCTTTTGGATACAGTGGAGAGATTCTCAGAAAACTTGCAAAATTCTGTGAAGGCTTATCCTACTGGTTCACCTGTCACCTCAAGTTCATGTCTACTTGGGATTAATGTGTACCTTCTTAGAAAGACGGTTGAATCCTTTCCTGAATTTTGTAGCTAAATCTCAATTATATTCCTTGCAGACTCTCATTTCTTCCTGGGCTTTGTGTATTCTTCTCTGGGCCAGGAGCTTCCTCGTATATCAAAGGCAACTCCTTGTAGAGAAGGGAGACGCACAGGGGCAGAGGAGCCCGGAACTCGACCCCATGCTCCTGCCTCTGCTTGGGAAAGTGGAGAAGTTAAAAACACTCACTAAATAATTCTCTTTAAATCAGAAGAAAAATGATTTTTTACAGTTAACAGTAAGATGCATGATGATTAATGTTTTCAACCTTGAGGGCAAACTCTGCCTGTTTAGTATGAATTTTTTATTTCTGTGTTTCAAGTGAAAAATATCCTGGGGTTCTTTTGAATTTCAAACAATTAGTCCAAATTCAAAATGTATTAGGCTAACTGTATATTTTTAATCTAATTTTAATATTCTTTGACTCTGAAATTGATAAGCTAGAATTTATTTGCTCTTGAAACCTTCCAAAGTTTATAACAATCTTATCTCTTTTAAATGGTTTTAATGCTTAATGATGAAAGCCTAAGGAAGAGATAACATTTAAGAACTATATAAACTCATGGGGCCAGGGCATAAACCATCTATCTGGCCTATTCCCTTCCTATGAGTATACATTATATGTTATGGAATTTAGTGTGGGGCTTCCTCCTTGGGGGAATTTTGACTCAGATATAAGATATAGACAATACAGATGTGAATGCCATCATTAGTTGTATCGCTGGATTTCATAGAAAGACAAAGGAACCAATTTATATGGTCTTTACATGAGAGGATGAGTAACTGCCTACTTTTCCTAATAGGAACAAAGGAGACGGATTTGAGACAGGATTCCTGCTCGTATGTGTTTCTCTGGGCAAGTATAAATTTCTTCAACTGTTAACGGTAGAAAATAAAACCTACTTTATTATGTGTACATTAAAAAAATTCTGGAAGGGTATACCACAAAAAGTTAACAGTACTTATCTTAGGATGGTGATTATTTGTACTTTACTGTAGATAGATTTAAAACACATTTTCTTTTTTATTTATTGATTTGAGATAGAGCAAGAGGAAAGGAGAGAGAGAGAAAGAGAGAAACATTGAATTGTTGTTCCACTTAGTTGTGCATTTATTGATTAGTTCTTGTATGTGCCCAGATTGGGGATCAAACCCGCAACCTTGGAATATGGGGACAACGCTCTAAACAACTGAGCTACCTGGCCAGGGCGATCTTAGATATATATTTTAATATTTTTATAATAAGAAAAACATATAACAAGTTTATAAGAATATTTTAAGGTTGTCATTTTCAAATTTTTAAAAATGTATCAACAGAATCTCCTTTTGAAAAGAAATCTTACATGAAATTTTAATACCTTAATATATGTAAGTGGAGTTGCTCTGCAGAGGTAGAGATGTGAATGCAAAACTCCAGTCCTTGAGCCTTGCTGTCCCTCTCCAGGTGGCCCTGGATACCAACGAATCATGTTTGAAACGCACTTTGATATAGGTTCATGGAGACCACAAAGTAAAGGCCCTTGAACAATGCCAGCCATGTAGTGTTTACTCAAGGAATGCTAACGATTGGTACTATTACTGTCACCAGTTGTTGTTATACTCCACTCTGGGGAAAAACAGAATAATTTATGAGAAGGAACATGAAATAACCATTCTTTCCTAGAGAAGCATTTAACAATTCACTGTCTCTGCCACAGAGGTGTGTATTGGTGAGTCTGTGTTGCTGGACCAGACTTTCTGTGTTGAGCCTCATCGGGTTGGTTAGCCACAGTTGGTGGCTCAGGATTCCATAGTTTCACTTTTTCTGATCCAAGTCTCGCAGAGAAAGCAGTGTGGGTAAGGGCTGTAATGTATTCATCCCAGCTTGTGTCAAGCTTATTCAATTCTATTCTTTTCATGGGGACTATCTGATTGCGCCACTTGAAAGCTCAGCCTTGTCCAGTCACTCAGGAGCAAACTTGACGTTTTTTGGCAGTAGGAATGAAGAAGGTCTACCTCACCATTTGGGGATTCAGCATTGTTATTAAGACTCCTTATCTGTCTTTAATCTTGCCCCTTAAATCTGAAAACCAGGCTTCTGTTGTGTGCTGGAGCTGACCTGCACTGGCTCATGGCAGCCACTTTAATTATTTAGGAATTTTGCAAGCTAGTGGGTGTCACTCAGGTAGCTTGAAATCATTATATTGGGAGTATTTACACTATGGGAATTGATTGGCAAACTCTAAATCTCAACCAAGCCTTTTCCCTGGAGAGCCAGTTAAACATCTAAGCATATCACTGGTTTAGGAATAGCCATCAGCTCATGCTCTGGTTCTCATGACTGGATCTTCATTCTTCCCTAGACTGGAGTTTCTGCCTGGACATCATAAGATTTGGATTCTTCATTCTTGACAGACTTCCATCCAGTGTCAGGAGTATGATCTTATATCCCAGCTCTAAGATGAAACCCTGCTCCCCATTCCCTGTTCACAGACCTCTCCCAAGGTTTCTACAGCTAAAATTCTGACTCTATCACCATTACCCAGGTTTTCCTACCACACTGATCATGGGTCTTCAGCCACCAACTAGCATTTTCTATTATGTGCTATTAGATCCCATAATGCCTGTCCTCATGCTTATTTATTGACTTCCCCTTTAACTGATGTGTTTTATCTCGTAGTCTGGAATCCCTTTCAGTCTGTGGTTCTGGGTCTGCTTTGCCCTCCTTCAATCATAATTATGCTGTCTCCATTTACTGAAATAACTCAATATTCTTTCTGTAGAATTTGAAAAAAAGTTTTGCTCATACTCCACCTAGAAATATTTTTCTATATTATTAGGCTCTAAATTATTTATATGCAATTTGTTACTGGTTTTAATTTTAAAACCTAATTTAGCATTTTAATAAATAATAACATTTAATATCCATAATGAGGGTTCACCATATATAAACTATTTAATTTCCTAGCACAGCACCTATATTTTCTCATAAAATAACTAACATTAATTGTTGCTCTCCATGTCCCAGACACTGTTCTGAGTGCTCTGCCTGTATTAATTCACTTAATTTTACAGAATTCCTATGAGACATGTACTATTATCATCTTCATTTTACAAATGAGGAAACTGAGATAAAGAGAGGTCTTGCAGATAACAAATGACAAGGTGATAATTTGAAAAGGAACCATGTGTCTCCAGAGCCATCTTTTTAACCATTCTAGTATCCTGCCTCTAACTAAAATGAAGCAAAGAGCTATTACTTATGAGAAACTCCATAGTCTTTTATCATTAATGTTGGCAGCACACATCATATAGGGGAAACATGAGGAAAGTTCCAACAAGAAATCTTTAAGCTGAAATGTTCCTCTCAGATCCAAGGAGAACTGGGGAAATTACTTCACAGAGAACCATCCAACTATGTAGAATCACAAGCTGAGGAATAGATACACCACCTCACTTTCTGTTGATTTTACTTTATTTTCTCATTTATAGCAATATTCAGTGGGGCCAGCTATAGCGCATACAGAAAATTGGGGACGGAATTGTATGCTGACTTAGGCAAAACATCTAACAAAATTCAATTCCTTTTGTTATTTGGAGAAATAAGAAAACACATCTAAATAAACATGTTCATAATTATTTTTACTTTGTGCATATATATAGAAATCTATGTCCTATTATAATGTTTATACTGTCTGGTAAAACTGAAGTTCTGAAATAATGTTAGGCTAGGATACTTCTGAAAAAATTTTCTATAATGATATTTGCCATTACCCTAAAAAAATAACACTAAATTGTATCTACCTATGTTATAACATTTGGAATCCTGAATAGGAAATTATGCATTTAAATGCAACAAGACAAAGAGGCAATAGTTCTTAATCCTAAAATATTTTCTGGAAAATTCATAGGAGAAAATAAAACCTAGCAGCTTGTACAGCCTCAGGAAACATCTGCATTTCAAAAGGGTGATTTTTATGAATCTTACAGTTTACTAACTAGTCTATATCTGATTAGGCTACCACTCTAGCAGATAACTGAGTGATTCACTGAATAATCCTAATTCAAATCATTAGTTTCACTCTGGGTATAATGTGGAGAAGCGAAAAGGGTGGAAAGGAAAGGAAATGTCAGTTTGTGTGTCAGGGTTTTATCCTCCTTGGAGCTCTTATCATATGTGCTCATTAAAGGAATTTGTGGAGAAAAACATGTGAAGACCCTGGAAACATGTTATATAGGCAATTGGAGTTTCTAAAATATAATTTGCACTTTGGGCCCTAAGCAGGAGTCAGACCCAGCAGTAAGCCTGGGCTTGGTTTATCATGCGTGCCACCATATGTTAATCCATCTCCTTATATCTTATTGTCAGAAGAACAGTTAAGGGAGTCTGTTGTTGTGTTGTTGTTTTTCCTCTGCATATGATCAGTGAGCAAAGTAGTTGAGCCTCTTGGGTATATACTTAGATCTGCTTTGTCTAGCCCAACAGATGCTAGTATCTACAAATTCTAGATGAAGGAACTGAGACTTAGAAACTGTAAATGATATGAACATATAGCTAATACATGGTGGATTTTAACTACAGACCAGGTATGAGTTCCTCATGTTTGAATAGCTATTTCAGGCCACATCTGTCATATTTTTATGAGTATGGTACTCATAAAATTGTACTCATGCTGAATTAATTTTGTTGAATTGAATGAGAATGGAGGAAAGGCTCTGGCAAGCATTCGTGGCAAAGGCAAATCTTGTGTGCTTTTCCTTACTGTCCTCAGTTGTACTTATCTCTTCATTGCTCTCCAACCTGGTGCCTGGGACCACCTGTGTCCTAGATGCTCAGGGTTTTTTGCTTTGGTATTCTACCTGCTCTACTCAGCATCCACCGTTCTCCCTCCCATCTGCCTTGACTTCCTCTCCCCTTCACATGATAATGCTCCCCTCCTCATCCTGGACTCTCAAGACACAAAACCCTGCTGTGCGATGGTCAGATAAATTAACCTTTGCTGCTCTCTATCTATATCTAGGGTATCAAGCAATATCTGATTCTAGTTGAATTAAGTATTTCCTTAAGGAAGTACATCTATGGCTACAGAAGTACCTCATGGGAGTTCCATTTTCAGTGAGTGATGCTTTGGTATGTTGAAACCAAATATTCAGAGGCTTTAGCCCACTTATATATATGGCTAGCCCCAACAATGACATTTATTTAAATACCCTCAAGGGGTACTCAAGTCTTCAATGCTGCACACTCAAAAATTCAAATCAAATATGCACACTGACATTTTCCCCCTACTTCCTTATATACTCATGATATTTAAGGCCAAGCTGATGTCCGGACCCTCCTCCCCTGAGAATGATGCTATACCTCTGGGGGTTTGCCTAATGGAGCAACTGGCATTTCCTAGTCTGCCAGAGGAGTGCTGAACATAATGGAGTTGCAAAGTCTCCAGGGTTTCAGATGACATGGAGCCCAACAGAGCAGTCTATTCAGACCAGATCCAAACCACTTTGGAAATCAAGTATATGGACGACTGGACTCTCTTCTTTCTCTCCCATCTCCCAGCTGCAAACTGCTGTCTGCATTGCAGGGGGCGTTACACAGTAAAGAGTAACTGCTACCGCTAAGATTTTATTTATTTTATTTTATTTTTTAAAATATTTTTTATTAATTTCAGAGAGGGGGAGAGAGAGATAGAAACATCAATGATGAAAGAGAATCATTGATCGGCTGCCTCCTGCACGCCCCACACTGGGAATCAAGCCTGTAACCTGGGCATGTGCCCTGATCGGGAATCGAACCCTGACCTTCTGGTTCACAGGTTGATGTTCAACCACCTGAGCCATGCCGGCCAGGCTACTGCTAAGATTTTAGCATCACCAAAAACATTTTTGTATTCCTGCCCTCCTTTGACCCTCACAGGTATTAATTTTCTAGTTTTATTGGATCTGGGATTCTGGTGAGACTTTATATCTGGGATTATGGTGGGATTTTTTTCAAGGCCATCTAGCTGCAGGTGTGACAGAATAATTTATTAAGATTTCAATGATTTTGTTCTTATTTTTCCAACTCCATTTTGAGATGTTAATATGTCCTTAGTGATGGAGTCAAAATCCAAATAACCCAAGGGCAGGTTTGTTTTCTGATTTATTTTCTAACCTGAATTCTTTGAGGGATTATACCAGAGAAATGGAGAGAAGCGAGAACTGTGGAGGGGAGGGGTATGGTTGTTGCGGTGAGTATGAAGGGAAGGAAACAGCAGTGGTTTTGGATACCTTGGAATTGGTGTTTTGACTTCTTCATAGAGCCTCGGGTGCAAGCAGGAATCAGGAGATGACTATGTAAGCCACCTAAGGAAGCTAGACCATAGGTACCAATGTTTTCAACTCCACAGAGATATTCTTCCTAAGAAGATAAGCACAGACATGCCTCTCAGGGAACCACATGGGCGTGGACAAAAGCCATGTCAGGGTTAACCAGAGACCAGAGAGGCCACCATAATTGTCTGCTTTGCATAAAATTCCAGAACATTGGTGTTTTCTTGGACTTGGGAGAGAGACCCTGTAGTGACTATGATTAGAACTGATGGGATAGGATTAGTGACGTTTAGTTTGGTATAAAGACCTGACTTTTTTAAGCTAAAATCTAAGCCTATTGAGTTGAAGAATTCAGCACTGCAAATGTGGTTGTCTTTCCATAGCTCTTACATCTTACAACATTTATGTTGAGATGAATCTCAGTTGGGAAGATCCAGTAGAGCCAATGTTATAGATACTTGTGACAAAAGAGAAATTCAGCACCTGTTCCTTTTTGCATTTTTTCACTTTTGCAATGTGACCATCAGCCACATTGTTTCTGGATGACTAGGTCAGTCAGCTGGTATCTGAGGTCTAAGGTGCCCATATGGGCATGGCCAAAGGCACAAGTAGATCTCATGACACATGATAGCTTTCTGAGGAGGGAATAATGGCTCATAAAATCCACTGGAGGAGACTGCAGGGATTGTTTGAAAATCAGATTGCTTATTGGATTTTCCAACTCCTTGAACATCTTCTAATATATTGTAGACAGAGTCATCTATTTATACCCTCTGCCTTTTGATGGTGAAACAGCAATATTGCTTCACAGCAGGAAATTTTTCATGATTCTTTGTTTCACTACAATTTTTTTATCCCCAACTTAAATTAAGTTGAAACTAAGAACCAGCTTACACATTTACACATGGTATTTGGTCATCACAATAAGAAAACCAAAACAAAAAGTGAGGTGGGGGCTAAAGTGTTAAAAAGAAAAATTCCTCTTGCTAATCCCTCCTTTTCTCATTCCTTGTCTTCTCTCTTCAATATACACACTTCAGAGAAACACTGCAGAACCACAAATTACTGTGGAGTGCAACTCCTATTTAATAATGACATCCCGTAACTTAGCAAAAATCTGCCAACATCTGCAAACTCCTATACAGAGTTGTGAGCCAAAGTTAAAAATCATGTGTGACAGTGCTGCAGAAAATACAATTGATTCCAGTCTGATTGTGTCAGTTCCAAACAGAGACAATATTGATGATGCTGAGCAGTAATCTTATTGGGCTTGGGCCCAACTGAACATTGGTCTTTGTCAACTCATTATTCCTCTATCAGAGGGATCTTCACAGATTGATCTTGCCAGCATCTCTTGATGTGTCTCACAAATCACAGGCAGATTTGAGAATTGCACAGTAATTGCTGGGCTTTTCCCCCTTCTCTCCTCCTCACTCCTCGCCAGGAGACAGTGACTATATATCGCAAGTCATTGTCATATGAAAGACCTAAAAATTTCTAACAAAGTTGAGTAGGGAGGTATGCAGTCCCTGGTGATGCCAGGAGCTATGGCCACACCACTGATGATTTTGGATTGGCAAAATAAAGTATTAAATCTTCTCTTTTCCCTTTAGACAGTTAATTAGAGAGATCCCTGAACTTTTCAGAAGTCTGAAATATTGCCTGTATCAAAGTTCATCTCGGCAGTTGAAGGGTTCAGCTGGGATGAGTTGCATTGTCTCTGCATTTTTAGCAAGTTTGAAAAGCATATTATCTCAGAAGTAATGGTGGATTGTAGGGAAAAGGCGATGGGTATATAATTTTGGACTAATGACATTTTCTTCCGTGATTTGATCTGCGCTTCCTTATGGCTAATTTTACATCCCCCTCTATACAGAAAAACCTTCAGAAATCAGTTATTAGTTTAGTTAATAAAGAAAACCCACTAAAATATAAATGGATTGCTGGTGTCCCCAGGCGGATTGGTCAGAATAAAGTTAGGCCTTGGTAATGGCACTACCATGTATTTTCTTCCTGGGTCAGAGCCTCTGACAGGCAATGTGGATCTGTGCATTTTTGGATTATCTAGCTAATTGGAGGGGAGCAGCACTAAGGCTGGTCCAGATCATGTCTTTTCAGATTGTGCATTCAATAGCACAGATGTCCTCAATCATAAGAATTGGTCTGTTGTTCTGGGAATTCATAACCCTCTGAAAGAGCCATAGAGACTTAGGTTCCAAACTTCTGAGCAATCATTACAGAAAGGGCCCATAACCCTCTCTCTTCTGTAGTTTAACCAGTAGGAGCTGCTTGTGTGGTGTTTACACCTATGGGAGATGGACACCAAGGTGCCGGCTGGGAATGTCTTCTACCTCCCTTTAGCTTTTACACTTTCCCCACCCAGTTCTGTATCTTCTGAAGAGTTAAATAGCTGAAATAAATGTTCAGCAAAAAGAAATCTTCTGTAAGTTTAATGCAAATGAAAATCAGATGCAATAAAATGTTTGCATAGTGTCTGGAAGGTTCTGGTGTTAAAAAACAAAATCCAACAGAGTGAATTTGAAGATCTAATTGGCCTTATTATGCAATCCATGAATGGGGGAGCATCCCATCTAGTAACTAGAAGAGTGCTCTGAGGGTTTATACACAATGGAAGGTTTTTATAGAAACAATGGAGCTATTAGTGAGAGAAAGGGTTATTTGGGGGCCATAACATTTGGGCGAGATGGGTGAAAGAGAAAGGGAAAGGTTATATCAAACAGCTTGCCTTTCCTTTGTATGGGGGATGGAGAGGGCCTGCGTGGCTGATTACCCCATTGGCTTTAACAAGAAAATTCCAGACTGGTTCATTAAGATTGTTTTTAAGAAAGGCTGAAACTGCAGCTAGATCAAGTACTACATCTAGGTTTGGATATCATGGGCTTTTAGCATGAGTGACACCATTTTATGCCTATGGTTTCTCTTTAATCCCGTCAATGATGCTTGTGGAATTAGCAGAATCACAAATAATATGATTTCTTTCTTGTTGTCATTTCTGGAGTCAGTAGTGTCCTTTTGGCAGGAGCTGTGTCTATACAACAAATTCCATCAAGAGGATCTTTGGTGATGCACTGATGTTTGGAGAAGCTGAAAGTTGTATACCTCTCCACTCTGCTCCTTACACAGAGTTGTTCCCTTCTCCCTGCTCTGTGCTAGAAACTATAGTTGGCTGAGATTCATATGATGAATCAGCCTAAATGAAACTCAATTTTGCTCCACTGAATTAACTCTATTTACTTCTTATATCTCTCCTGGGTGGAGAAGGTAATTGAGTGTTGAAGTTTGAAGTCCTCCTGCTGGGGTGGCAGGCTGCATGGGGAGGTAAAAATAAACAAAAGATAGTTAATTGTGTTGGCAGATCAAGCCTAATTATTCCAGCAGAACATTAAAGCAAGATTTACACCAGAGGATTGACAGTACAGATAACAGAGAGTTGACTGTTTAGAATCCAGTTGACATTACAATCAGAAGGTCGCAGAGGTGAGGGCAAGGGCAAAATCATGCTGTTTCCTCCCTCTCTTTCATGAATACTTTTATATGGGTAAAAACAGCACAACTTGGTCCCTGTGGTCAGCCTTGAAGATACACAAGTAGGAGGATGAGGGGAGCATACCAAGGATCGCTCTTTATCTTGGTTTAAGTGAGACTATCAGTGTTCCCCAGCAGCTGGATAGTGAAGGGGCACCTGGCTGAGCAATTGTGTCTCATTTTACATTATTGACTCATCACAAAAGAACAAAATATCTTTTTCTCTCCTTCAAAAATTAGTGGTTTGAATGCTCAAGAAATCATGGGATCTTCACTAAAAGAAAATCAGAAAACACAACTGTTTAACCAAATAACAACAACAAAAGGAAGCCTATAATTAAAGTATTATTTTTGTTTGCCCATTTTCATTTTATTTACTTAGTTGAGGAGTTAATTGTTATTGTTCATTTCTGTTAATTTCTCATGCCTTCTTTGGTACAGCTACCTTAAATGTATAATATATAACTTGTGCACTGGGGTGCAAGCAGGAATATATAATTAGTGCTGCCACTGAGGCGGGAGAGGTTCCTACCACCGCTGCTGTGCTCGCTAGCCATAGGCTTGGCTTCTGGCTGAGCAGCGCTCCCTCTGTGGGAGCGCACTGACCACCAGGGGGCAGCTCCTGCATTGAGCATCTGCCCCCCAGTGGTCAGTGTACATCATAGCGACTGGTCGACTGGTCATTTGGTCGTTCAGTCACTTAGGCTTTTATATATACATATAAAATAAAAAAGTGTAATATGCTAATTAGACCAGATGACTTTTTGGATGACCTTCCAGATGAAGCCGTGGTGGCGGGGGCAGCCGCAGAGGCAGCCGCTGTGGTGGAGGTGGCCGAGCCCCTTGCACGAATTCCATGCATTGGGCCTCTAGTATTATATATTGTATGTATAAATAAATGTGATTGTATAAGTAATTATTAAAAATAAGAGAATCCAGGGTCAGAGAAAGGGGTAAGGAATCATGGCATGATTCCCTTAGGCATGAGATTAATGCTGCATGACCTAAGGTGCAGTTGAGTCTGTAGGGTAAGGTAGCAGGGGCTTGTGGCCTGCAAAGTTTTAAAAAATAAAACACAGAAGACTTTCTCTGTTTAGAAAATCTAATGCCAGCTAGGAGCTTATTCCAAGATGGCCATTTTAAAGGGGAAACTAAAAAACAAAACAAAATTCTATAGCTTTCAAAAGCCCCATTTCAGGTAGGTCTGTTAAATATATTTTTTGAACTCACCTGAATGAATGAGTCCTTCAGTCCCTCCCATAGAGATTGGAGATGTCCCACCAGCAGTTAGGCCTGAGTATCCAAAAGATGCCATAAATCCTGGCTTTGAGGACTACAGTTTTTACATTAGGAATCAAGACTGTATTCATGAGTGTCACTCTTGTGCAGTTGGACAGGGCCCCAAGCTTTCTCAATGCTCTGCTGTCACCATCTTGAGATTCTTGATACATTTTTAACAAAGAGTCCACATTGTTCTTCTCTCCTGGGCCCCACACATTATGTAGCCATTTCTATTAGGAACCTCTGATTTCTTATCACAGTAAGTTGCTTTCCTGCTCCTTCCGTCCCTTATGAGCAGAAGGATGAAGAGATCTGTAGGTAAAGATACACATTGGGAGTTGTTTGACCTTTCAGCAGTTCTCACATCCAGCCTTCATGTCCAGCACCCAGAAGGACCCGGCATCATGTTCCAGGTCACATACAGAGCCATCCCATGACTCATCAAAGTCCCTTCCCAATGCTCTTGATAATGCTCTTCCAGTGGGACCAGTCAACTTTTTTTATTCTTTAATGTAACAGCAATTACATTTCATTTAAAACTAAACTTCCCTCTATTAATGTGAAAAATTACTTGCAATAAATAAAAAATAATACCTCTTCTCTTCTGAAAACTATAAAGCAACATATATCTGAAGCCTCATAATAATATTCCTTAAAGACAGGAAGAACTTTGCCAGAGCCAATAGCCACTCCACACACACACACACACACACACACACACACACACACACACACACATGTGCATGCACGCACGCACACACATGCACATACACACATATACAATGCCAGTTCTAATTTGTAAATCTTGCCTACCCCTGTACCCTTTGCAGATGTTTAATGAAAATTATTTTATTTCTGAAAATATTTAGCAATATGACTCTCAGAACTTCATTCCTTCAGGAGCAAATCCAGGGTGTTTTTTGTTAGCGTGGTCAGTCCCTCAGGTGGGGCTTCAATACTGGCTTTGTTCAAGTGAGTTGTCCTTTGAAATCCGCTCCCAGCTTTCCTCTCTGTGATGGTGTGCAGTAGCACACTGCGGAGGCCCCCAACAATTACTGTTCCCGCTTTGCAAATATTTGCATGATTAATTTTTCCTGATGTGTGTATTTCCAACCATGAGGACAAACAGTTTTTCATTTCAAATAAGTGAGGAGGCACCCTGAAGGGCAAGATCATACATTTTTATTAAGTTGCTGCTGTGGAAATTTATAATTTTTGCAGAAATTTTCACTCCTTTTTCCGGGGCAAAATGAAAATTTAATACCTGTGAAAACTACTTTTCATTTTAATAAAATAAAGTGACAGCAAGAATAAAACATATTTATATTCTTATAATTTTTAGGGAAAGGGGCCACACTCTGTTCTCTTCACATACCATCTTTCCAACAGTAGTAGGTGCTTGTAATTTTGAGAGTTGTGTGCCTCTATTCCTATGAGAAAGAACTCAGGAGCAGCTTCACAAGTTATGAACATAATAAACCAAGGAAATAAAACCTAGCTTATTAAACACTTTGAGAAAAAGTCCCTGATGTGAGGAATCAATGCCAGAATTTTTGTGCTAATGGGGAAATCATCAAGACATTGAAAGCATTTGCTTTCTCACTAACGTAGGAAACGAGAACTTTCCTTTTGCAAGGTTCTAGTAAAATAAATGTCATTTATTGGAGTTTACATTTTGAGTTACCAAGAAAATTTAAGAGTCTGTGACCTTTTAATCTAAGAGTTTTTGACCATTTAAATTATTTTAGAAGTTTTAACTTGGGTGACTAATCTAAATGTTTTTCTAAAGGCAAGACCGTATTTTTCAAGGTGAGGTGCTCACATTCCACCTTCTGGGGGTAAATGAGATGACTTTATGTGCTACAGGGAAAAGTCTTTTTTTGTTTGTTTTAACTATGAACATATTTTGATTAGTAAATGAATGTATATATGTTGTATTTGTGTGTGTGTGTGTGTGTGTGTGTGTGTAATGTCAACTAGTACAACAACTAGTAGCAAATCTTGTTAGTAAGTACCTTAGAAATACCCAGTATCTCACCTCACCATCTTCACACTGTTCTCATGACACATTCACCACACTGTTGCTGCCTATTAAGACCATACTATCCTAACTGTGCACCCTTCTTCTAGCCTTGCCTTCCTATAATTGATCCTCCTCATAGGAATCAGAGATAAGCTTTAAAAACCTAAGTTCAATCTTTTCATTCAAAGTTATATCCTGATTGTATCTGATTCAAATTTTCTAGTGGCTCCCCATCTCACTCATAATTTTTTAAAATTCTTTATTGTTTAAAGTATTACATATAGTATTACATATGTCTCCTTTTACCCCCAGCACATGCCCTCACCCCCTAGTGTCTGTGTCCATTGGTAATGCTCATATGCATGCATATAAGTCCTTTGGTTTATCTCTTACCTGCCCCCCCTTCCCTTGCCTTCCCTCTGAAGTTTGACAGTGTTCCATGCTTCTGTCTCTAGATCTATTTTTGTTCATAAGTTTATGTTGTTCATTATATTCCACAAATAAGTGATATTTATCTTTCTCCAACTGGCTTATTTTGCTTAGCATAATGCTCTCCAGTTCCATCCATGCTGTTGCGAATGGTATGAGTTCTTTCTTTTTTACAGCATCTTAATATTCTATTGTGTAGATGTACCACTGTTTTTTAATCTGCTCATCTGCTGATGGACATTTAGGGTGTTTCCAAATCTTAGCTGTTATAAATTGTGCTGCTATGAACATAGAGGTGCATCTGTCCTTTCTGAATGGTGTTTCTGATTTCTTGGAATATATTCCTTGAAGTGGGATTACTGGATCAAATGGGAGCTCCATTTTTAATTTTTTAAGGAAACTTCATATTGTCTTCCACAGTGGCTGCACCAGTCTGCATTCCCACCAGCAGTGCACGAGGGTTCCTTTTTCTCCGCATCTTCACCAGCACTTGTCCTTTGTTGATTTGTTGATGATAGCTATTCTGACAGGTGTGAGATGGTATCTCATGGTCGTTTTGATTTGCATCTCTTGGATGATTAGTGACTTTGAGCATGTTTTCATATGTCTCTTGGCCTTCTGTATGCCCACTCTTGAAAAGTGTCTATTTAAATCCTTTGCCCATTTTTTGATTGGATTGTTTATCTTCCTTCTGTTAAGATGTATGATTTCCCTATAAATTTTGAAGATTAGGCCCTTATTGGATATAACATTGGCAAATATGTTCTCCCATGCAGAGGGTTTTCTTGTTTTGTTGATGGTTTCTTTTGCTGTGCAGAAACCTTTTATTTTGATGTCCCATTTTTTTTTCTCCTTAGTTTTCATTGCCCCAGGAGCTGTATCCGTGAAGATATTGCTATGACATATGTCTGATATTTTGCTGCCTATGGATTCTTCTAAGATTTTTATGGTTTTCCCTCTTAAATTAAGTCCTTTATCCATTTTGAGTTTATTTTTGTGTATGGTGCCAGTTGGTGGTCTAGTTTGATTTTTTTTTGCATGTATCTGACCCATTTTCACAACACCATTTATTGAAGAGACTGTCTTGACTCCATTGTATTCTCTTGCCTCTTTGTCAAATATTAATTGAGCATAATGGCTTGGGTTGATATCTGGGTTCTCTGTTCTGTTCCATTGGTCTATACGTCTGTTCTTGTGCCAGTACCAGGCAGTTTTGAGAATAGTGGCTTTGTAATATAGCTTGATATCTGGTATTGTGATCCCTCCAACTTTGTTCTCCTTTCTCAGGATTGCTGCAGGTATTGGGGGTCTTTTTTTATTCCATGTGAATTTTTGGAGAGTTTGTTCTAGGTCTGTGAAACATGCCATTGATATTTTAATGGGAATTGCATTGAATCTGTAGATTGCTTTGGGTAGTATGGACATTTTAATGATATTGATTCTACCAATCCATGAACACAGTATATTCTTCCATTTGTTTATGTCTTCCTCTATCCCTTTTTTCAATGTCCTGTAGCTTTCCGAGTACAGATCTTTTATTTGCTTAGTTAAGTTTATTCCTAGGTATCTTAATTTTTTTTTTGGTGCAATGGTAAATGGGATTGTTTTTGTTGTTTCTCTTTCTGTGTCATTCATAATTTTTTAAATATATCTTTATTGTTGAAAGTATTACAGATGTCCTCTTTTTCCCCCTTGACCCTCTACATCCCATTCACACCCTCTCCCCAGGACTTCACCAAACTATTGTCTGTGTCCATGGGTTATGCATATATGCATATAAATTCTTTAGTTAATCTCTCCCTGCCCCACCTCCATTCCCTCTGAGATTCTTTAGTCTGTTTCATGCTACCATGTCTCTGGATATATTTCGTTTGTCAGTTTATTTTGTTCATTAGATTCCACATGTGATATAAGTGAGATCATGTGATACTTGTCTTTCTCTGACTGGCTTATTTTGCTTAGGATAATACTCTCAAGGTGCCTCTGTGCTGTCTCAAAGGGAAAGAGATCCCTATTTTTTAAAGCTGCATAGCATTTGAGGGTGTAAATGTCCCACATTTTTTTAATCTACTCATCTACTGATGGGCACTTGGGCTGTTTCCTCCAGATCTTAGCTATTGTAAATAGCACTCCTTGAATACAGGATTGCATATATTCTTTCAAATTAATGTTTCAGGAATTTTAGGATATATTCCCAGAAGTAGGATGACTGGGTCAAATGGGAGTTCCATTTTTTTATTTTTTGAAGAAAATCCATAGTATTTTCCATAGTGACTGCATCAGTCTGCATTCCCACCAGCAGTGTACTAGGATTACCTTTTTTCCACATCCTCACCAGCACTTTCATTTGTTGATGGTAGGCATTCTGATAGGTGTGAGGTGATGCCACATTGTCATTTTAATTTGCATCTTTCTCATGATTAGTGACTTTGAGAACCTTTTCATATGTCTCTTGGCCATCTGTATATCCTTTAACCATTTTTTAATTGGATTGTTTGTCTTCATTTTGTTGTTGTATGAGTTTTTTATATATTTTGGAAATTAACTCCTTATCAGATGTATCATTGGCATATATTCTCCCATACAGTAGGCTCTCTTTTCATTTTGTTGATGGTCTCTTTTGCTGTGCAGAAGCTTTTTAGTTTGATGTAGTCCCATTTGTTTATTTTTCCTTTGTTTCCCTTGCCCTAGGAGATATATCGGCAAACATTGCTACAAGAAATGTTTGAGATTTTACTGCCTATGAATTCTTCTAGGATTTTTATGGTTTCATGACTTACATTTTATTATTGCATTCATTTTGAGTTTATTCTTGTGTATGGTGAGATCTGGTTTCTTCTTTTCTTTTCTATTTCTTTCTCTCTTTTTTTTGCATGCACCTGTCCAATTTTTCCAACACCATTTATTGAAGAGATTGTTGTCCTCGCCATGGTCCACAAGTCCTGCCATTTTTCCCCTTTGGATTCTTATCTGACTTCATCTCCTACCACTCTCTTTCTCTCTTCTCCAGTTTCCTTGCTCTTTCTCAATCATGCTGAATTCAGGGCCTTTGGATTTCCTCTTCTTTCCTCTATCTAGAATTCTCTTTTCCAAACTACCTACATGGTTATCTTCTCCACTGAATTGAGTCTCTGCTCAAGTGTCAACTGATTTGGCCTCTTCCCTGGTGCTTTCACTCCCGATATCTCCTCACCCTTCTTTGTATTTCTCCATAGTTGTTGTACCGGGAAGGAATGGCCTCTATTTGTCATCCCAGCCTGCATCTATACCATTTGCCATGTGACTTAGTGATTTCTCATTCAGATGCTGGGGTTGGCTATATGATTTATTTTGGCTAATGATTTGTTAACAGATATGATTCAGATAGACTCTTGAAAATACTTGTGCTCATTTCTATGTGATTATTACTCTTCTGCAATTTCTATGAATGCATGCTGAAGGATAAGCTTTGTGACAGAGTTCTGAATTACCCCAGTCATTCTTAGCCACAGCATTCCAGATCAGCCCACAGCTGGCTGACATTTGGCTATATGAGCAAATTCAGCAGAGACTAGAAGAGCTGACTAGCCCAGCCCTAAATAAATGAGCCACAGACACGAAGAAAATAAATGCTTATTATTTCTAAGACACCCAGTATTGGAGTGCTTTGTTATGCTGTATATAGCAAAATATAACCCACATATCCCCTGATGACATATTACATTTTTTAAATTTATATATTCCAGACTATAAGTTCCTAAGAAGAAATGCTCTGTCAGTTATAGTTACTTTTATTAGATGAGGTTTGGCACATAGAAAATATGTATTTAATATGTTTGTTAAACTCAGTGAATTTTATGGATAATAGAGCTTAGGATAAATATATCATTGATAGTGCCCTGGCAATCCACCTGGTCATACAGATTGCAATTGCAATTGTAAGATGCTCTGGAGTTTTGGGATTGATCAATCATGATGCTGTCTGGTCCACCAATTTAACTCTATTAAAGTTTGGTAAACACTGTCTTAAGGTTCTGGGATATTATGTAATATCATGTTTCTATGTGGTCAAGCAGAGGTAGGGATTTGTAGATACTTTAATGAAACTTCCACAGACGTTTACTCTAATTCTAAATTATATCAGCTGTGTAATTTAAACATCAGGTCTCTAGTTGCCTAATTAACTAAGGAAGATGTGTGGTGACATTTCAAAAATGCACAATCACAAGCACTTTTACCACTACTATCTAATATTAAGGATGGATAGTCTGAAATAGTTCTTTGGTCAATTAACATTCATTGTTGAGTACAACTATATATTGAGCACCTAGTATATACATAGCTTTGATCTAGGTACTGGAAATATAAAATCAAAACAGACATGGTTTCTTTATTAATGCATTAATAGAATCACACTTTTTGAAAAATCCCTCAAACAAACTAATGACAAATACTATACTGGGGCACAGGGCCACAAAAGTGAAAATATATTGATCTCTCACCAGCTATTCAGGTACTACAGGTAGTCCGAAGCTAAGTCTCCTTCTGATTTTATTCATTAAAGTATCAAGCCCTATGACCCACAATCACTTATCATTGAACATTTAACTACTAACTTGTAATTGGCTCAAATCCGTGTGCATAGATGTTGACTACAATATATTCCATTTCCAGAAGTCAAAAAGATAAGTGGAAGTATCTAAATAGAACACTTAATCACAACAGCAGAGCTTACTTGAAAGAACTCCCTCACATAATTTATAAGGTAGGAGAAGAAGAAATGACTTTCTTGACTTCTTACCACTATGATCACTACTGTTCTATACATACTTTGCAGAACATCATTATTTAAGTTTATAAGATGTTGAGTATGGCCCCACATACACTGGTGCTACATGGTACATTTGATATTTTATTGTTATTGTCCACATTACCCAGGTGTTCCAAGATGGGCTGAGTACTGTTGCATACTTGGTCTCTCCCAAGTATAGTATACATACCTGTATGGTACATGATAACTCCCCTTTGACATTTCTGTTACTATCTTACATTTTTTATTAACTCAACTTATTTTAGGCACCATATAGAATGCTTTAAAGCCAAAGATGACTTACCTTGGATCCTGAGATCATGATATATATGCTTAAATGCTATAGAGTGGCCATATTACCCATAAAATATGTGCCAAATAATTATTTGTAAATCAGATTGATATTTTATAAAATTTTTCTCTCCTCTCTTTTATTCATAGCAAAGGTAGTATATATATATATATTTTTAAATTTCAGGTATCTTAGCTACCTGACAACTTTTCCCACTTAGGAACTAGAAAAACTATAATTCAAACTCAACATTAACATGCATTGTGAATATCTGAGAGGGAGAGAGTATGAGTGCATATATTTTCCCAATATATTTCAATTTAGAAACTGCCTCTCCAACCCCAGTGGTACATCTAACTGATTTAATATTTTATAGAATATGTTTTGAAAAGTTTTATGTAATGTATACATATCTTGATCATAACTTTATGTCTGATCAATGAAAAATATAATTATTGGTCATTTAGTTAACTAAGTAACAAATGCAACATTTATTGAGCATCTACTGTATTTCTGACTCTCTTCTGGGTTGAGGAAGAAGATACAAAGATAGTCTTGATACTGTTTATAATTTAGTATCTTTTATATTTTTGGTATATAGACTAGTTCTGAGTTGTACTAACCAAAAGCAATAATAAAACTAAGAAATGCATTTTAATTTATAAACCAACTAGTAAAAGTAACAAAATTTATAATTAGTTGGTGAACACACTAACACATTGGAAGGCAGGGGCTGGATGTGATCCTCCATTTATCATTTTTTCTTGTATTTCTCCTATTACCATTATATTTTGCCTTTATTTTTACTCTTTTTCTGTCTCAATTTATTGTCAAAATGCACATAAGTATATATGTTCACTATCTCTTAAATTTAAATTTCTTTAAATATTGTACTGTTAACCTGGTCATATTTCCCTGGCATTTTGCCAATGTGGCTTGAGCTGTTGAGAGCAGGGATTGTGTTTACTACTTCTTTGGAACCTTATCTTACAAAAAATAGTTGTCCAATAGTTATTTGGTAAGTTGATTTGAATTGTCACTTCCTTCTACCAGTAGTGCTCATGACATTGAGCATTAGGAATCCCATTGGTGGCCTCCAGGGAAAAAGGAGGTGAATGTTGAGACACTAACAGAAATAGGAGAGGGTAGGTTACATTTCCCACTGAGGAGACTGTTTTAACCCTATTTTGAAATTGGCAATCTGGCTGGAGAAAAGGTGTTTTTTGAGCTTGGGCTGAGATGATATATTTGAACATGCATGTGCCTCTCTATTTCTCAAACATCTGTATCAAAGATTGTACCATGACTTAAATCTGATTCAGGTGGTGGAACATCTGGAAATCATGATAGCATTTACTGAACATCATAAAATGTTGACATTTAAAGCTAAAATTGTGTAATGTACCATTTTGTGCTAAATCAGATGCCATCTTATGCTAAACCCTCCGATAGATGAAGAGAGGCAGGTGCCAAACATATAAGAGAAAACTATCAGAGAAATAGGTTAAAGAAATTTAATTTTTCAAATTAATGAATTGGGAAGAGTCTGCATTATTTGATTCTAGTCATGAAATCTCTAAATAAATCTATCAGAACCTTTGTTTAAAGAGCCTAAATGTGTACCCAACTGAAATTCGACATTTTAGTTAAGAGCAACTCTATAATATTATATTTCATAGTCTAAAAAATGGAAGTACTAGTCTGGATAAAATCATTCCCCTTTTTTAAAGTAAAAAAAAGTAAAATTGGTTACAGCCCTGTTTCTGCAGTTAGAGCATTAGAAGAATTTGGCTTAGTTTGCTCTTTTGTTTTGCACATTTCTAATCCATCTTGGTATTATTGAAAAAAAGAGTTATAAAGAGAACATCTGTTGCTATTCATGTCATTTTTCATCTACATCAGGTTATATAGTAGTTGAAGAGGGCCTCTTTCCCTCCTTTTTAAAATTGTAGTTCCCTTCATCTTCCCCTACCTCTCAATAAACGCTGTTCTCTCTTCTCCCATTCCTCCCAGGTTAGGGCTTGCTGCCTTCTTCTTCTCTTCCCTTCCTCTCCAAAGCCCTCCATATGTTCTGTGCATTTTCTCCTTTCCAGTTTGCTTATGTTTATATTTTCATACTTACTGCCTCTCTGTACCCCATCTTTCACTTCCCAACCCAATATTAAATTTCTTATTTTTTGTTTCTCTGCCTTCAAATATGGATAACTTTGAAATTAAATAAACAAATACTTAGTAAAAAAATTTTTCCCTTTTTATACACAAACATCTGTTGAACACCTACAAGTGCCAGGGACTATTCTACATGTGGAGGGTAGGGTGGGGAATGAGACAGGTGAGGGTCTTGCTTGGCTGGAGCATCTATTCTAGCAAAGGGAGTAGGGCAGGAAAGACAGTTTTTAAAAACAAGATACATTTCAGTGTTATGTAGGGTTGTCAGATTTAGCAAATAAAAATACCAGCTGTCCAAATAAATTTAAATATCAGATAAATACCATTTAAAATATATATATATATATATATATATATATATATATATATATATATATTCCATGTAATATTTGGGATTAAATTAAAATGTAATAGAGACTGACTGGGGACATTTGAGGCAGTTTTTCAGCTATCCTTTCCCCAAAGATATATATGTCCAATTTGCACCCAGGTGCCTATATTCACATTATTCCCTTGTGTACAATCTCCCACCCTGCCCTCCAATCTCAGTTTACCTAGATGTTATTCATTATCAGGTTCCACCTTCTTTAAATATTTTCTTGCAATGATTCCAACTCACATCACTACCTCCTTTTATAAATCATCTTTAGAGTTCCTATTCATATTACACCATTAATATAAGAATTCATGGTTCTAGTCATTTTCTACATTCTAGACTTAGTCTATGTTCTTGTTACCTGTCCAAAATCAGAGTGTCTGATGCTTTGAAAGGTCAAAACTCAAAACAACAGAGTCTAGAGTCAAACAGTCTTGGTTCTGTTACTTACTGCTTATAAGACCTCATACAGGCACTTGCAGCACTTCAGTTTTATTTGTAAAAAGGGGAAAATAACAGTAATTCTCTGATAGAGTTTTCATAAATATAAAATGTGATTATGTACATAGAATATCTGCACAATGCATATTAATTCTCATCTTCCTTCTCCTCTTCATGTTCATTATTGTTATTATTACCACATACAATTTCTAGCATAATGCAGAGTTGGGCAAGATTACAAAACTTCACTATTAAGTTATCACTGAAATGAACAATGGCCTCAATAGTTTTGCTGATTTATTATATGTATCTGCCCTGATTTTTGGTCACAAAGAGCAGTCAGGAACAATTTGCTTTGTATTGTTTTAGCAGAAAAATAATTTATAGATTACATTAACTAGTGAATGAAAAAAGGAGCATATTAAAAATTATTATCCTCAACAAATAAAATAACTCTAATATGTACATTACATGCTATTTATGCCTATTGTTTCTCTTCCACTTTCAAAAATAAATTTCCAGAGGGCAAAATCATTTTTATTTTATTTTATTTCATTTTTCATAAGAGGTCATTCTCTTAAATGTACAACATTTGGGTCACTGGTAAAAGTATTTAGTGACAGTTGTTGTTATAGCCCCCTAATGATCTGTCCAAGAAAAGTAGGTTTACAGCAGGTTTCCATCCTGCCATTCAGCAGAAAATTACTCATTTTATACAATGCTTTTATAACTGATGTTTTTGGTTTTATATTATTTGTTGTGTTATATCTGTAACCAAGCTTGTGAATTGAATTCTACAGCATACCTTCTTCAGTTATGAGAAAATCTTTTGGGTTGAAATAGTGTATGTTTGGTCTTGCCAAAAAAATATGGGGGAAGCCCAGAATAAACTAATATGATATTGGTGAAGCTGTAAAAATCATTATTGCTATAAATTTATATAGTACGCTTACATTATTATAAGCCTTGAAGTATACCTTCTGGATATAGGAATTATGGGATAAATACCTCTGAGATAGCCCCCCCTCCCCAACTATACTGTAGCTGAAGATGAAAACTCCATTAGAATAACAGCCAAAAATAATTCTGGACGTGATACTCACTATTTGGAAAACACTAAATCTTTAGGATGAATGTTAGAATTAAAATGACAGTACGACTGCAAATAGTAAAGGAGATCATAAGTTCTTCTTTTCTTACCCTCAAAAAAAAAAAAACCTCTGAAAAGTCCCCCCTTTTCTTAGCTTATGTGATAACTTTAAATTGTATCCAGAAGCATAACGTTCTAGAGAAGCCTGTTATGAGTGGTTTCACACACACACCGAAACACACACACACAAGATTTTGATGTTAAATGCACATAAAATGTGTGATTATTTTTCACAACAAAAGTACAATAAAATTTAAATTTTCATTATTCCCATGCTCACTTTAGGGATTGAATTACTACATGTGAAGGAATTTAATCACTTAATTTCTGTAAGTTAAATTACATTTTTCTATTGCTTTCCATAGTCAAGATGTCTTTTTACTTATCTGAAACCCCAAATCATAATGCGATAGTTGTTAGCAATGTTTTACATTTTTAGATAACTTCCCCAATTCCATTTTGAGTGATAGGGATCTATGTAGGGTAATAAGAAGAAAATGAAAAGGCCTTAGCTTCTCCAAATTTCTTCCTAAATGCCTAGATGTGTCATGGTCAGCAACACCTTTTGTAGCTGAAATTCTGATTATTAGAATAATTAGAGGGCTAAACAAAGGCCTCAGGAATTCCCTCCAGAAAATTGATATTCATGACCTTAGGGAAGAAGGGGAGTGTGTGTGTGTGTGTGTGTGTGTGTGTGTGTGTGTGCGCGCGCGTGTGTGTTTGAGAGAGGGAAGGGGAGAGGGAAAAGGAAAGGCAGAGGGGCAGAGGGGGAGAAGGAGAGGCAGAGGGGGAGGGAGAGGGGGAGGGAGAGGGAGAGGGGGAGGGAGAGGCGGAGGGAGAGGGGGAGGGAGAGGCGGAGGGAGAGGGCAAGGGATAAGGAGAGGAAGAGGGAGAGGGAGAGGGAGAGGGAGAGGGAGGGGGAGAGGGAGAGGGAGAGGGAGAGGGAAATTCGGTGAAGAAGTTTCTTTGATTTTTATAAGGACCCCCCACTTTTTTTTCCAACCAATTAACTATTGGCCAGCAAAGCACATCTGTCCTAAGGGATTTAGGATATGGGAAACTCTCAAATGAGAGGAACACTAGAGAGTAGTGGAACCTTGGCTAAGGAACAGAGCAGGTGCAAATGAGGGAACAGGTAAAGGAAAAGTTCTGATTTCATACTTCCTATGTGTGCAAAAGGAGGAAACTGAGGTCCAGAGAAGCTACATAATCTGGTGAAGGTGCTGCAGACTGGCTGGCCGTGGACAGATGAGACTTGGACCAGCAGGCAACCTCTTGATATGGTCCCTAAACCAGACCCAAATAATCCCTGTGACATCTGCTCCTGGAAAAGGGATATACTGAAGAGTTAACTTACAATTTATCCTGAAGTCCTCATCTCCAGCTACCTTGGGACACAAAGCTCCATTGCCTTTGCCTGGGCTCCCCCGCAGCAAGCGCAGGCTGGTCTTTCCCTAAGTCCTGAGCAGCCTGCAGTGACCTGCCCTTGAAGTGCTGGTTTAACAACCTTTGCCAAAGCACTCTCTGGCTCTTTGTACATCTTTAATAGTTTCCTTGACGGACTATGAAGAACTGCGAGATGACAGTTCTATTTCATTTTTGTCACTGCCTGGTGCTCCTTTTCTCTCTCTGGCTTTTTCTCAAGGGCATGATTCTATAAGTCAATGTGGCAATGTTCGCGATGGGTATTGCTCTTTCAACCACTGTATATTGATGCAGTGCGAGCAAGTCACGGACATGTCAAGATTTCAGGCCTTCAAAAAAGTAATCAAGGAGTATTTTATAAACTCTAATGTCCTTTCCATTGAAAGCAAATTGAAACTGGGGATTGGGATCTGATATTAAGGGTTTACTTTAAAGCACGGCTGCCAGAGGCATAAAAAAGCCCCTTTGATTAATATACCACAGGATTTTGTTCGCTTGCAAAAAGCACAAGTGATGTGCTTTTGTTCCCCAAGTTTTAAATAAAACGTTTGTCATTCTTGCATGCTGTTTATTACTAATTGCACAATTATTTTATTGTGTGGCACCAGAAAAATATGACTTGAAGTTCCTTCTGCATATTCTATGTTTTAACTAAATAATCATTTCAGTCAAAAATTATTTATTAAATTCCTTGATTCTTTGCTAAACATAATGGAGATGTCAAGACTTTTTTTTGTTAGTGCTGCATAATGAAATAATTGAGGAATTAGTAATAAATTTTCCCTCTCATAATTTAGAATAAATAAAAACAATTACTAGAGTTTTCTCTAAGAATGTGGGATTCTTACAATTATTTCTCACAAAAATATGCTGATGAATGTCACATGTTTCTTCAGCAAAAGCAAAATGAAATGGCTTTTCCTTGTCATTTCTGCAGAATCAGCATAGCTATCATGCATTGCATGGATGTGCAGATTTTTCCATGTATTCCTTCTTTTGATTATCTCAGTGTGGAAAGGAGAGCTTAGTTTCAAATGTTAGTACCCCAATACATTCAAAGACACTTTCATAATGGTCATTAACTTTCATATATTTCCAGTTTTCAATGTTATACTGAAAAATAGAAAATATCTTTAAAAGCTAAGCAGTACCTCATTATGACTTCATGATCAGTAAGTGCTGACTCTGCATGACACCTACTGTAACGCATCCTCTCGGGCACTGTGAGTAACATGAAGGCAAAAGAGATATGGACCTTGCTTCCAAGGAGCTCACCATCCAACAAGGAGATAATGAATATACAGAGACTATTAGAATGTCAACCAAAAATAGACATTGGCAAAGTGATATGAATTTTCAGAAGAAGGAAAGAATATTTATGACTTGGGAGGGAGAGATGTCAGGGGCAGGAAACAGAAAGAATATCAAGGGATTGACTTGTGAGATTGAAGGGTGGGCATTAATAGAAACACCTGGCATTTACTGAGCTCTTACGTTGCCAGACACTCTCGGACTCTAAAGTTCATTTTCTTAATCACTAAACCATAGGATATGGGAATGGAGGGGCACGGGGAGTGGATGCTCTTGGCAAAGGAAACAGTATGAGCAACAGCACGAAGGGAACAGTGTCCTCTCTTCTAAACCATTTGTAGATAGTAACTTAGGTCTGGTTCATACAAAGATAGAGCCACACAGTCAGGTCCCTACAGTGGAGTCCAGTCAGCACACTTCCTGTTGCAAGGATGCCAACAGCAATATGTGCCCTAAAATAATTAAATACAACGATGCTTCACTATAGAATGTTAATGAATCATATCTATTAAACTGTTTCTCACTGTTCTTCCAACTGTGAAATTCTAGAATTGAGCACTGAATATACAATAGTAATAGAACCATAAAGAAGGCAGTCAGAGCCCTTCTTAGTCTGGCCTCTTATTTCCTCTCATAAACCTTATGCTCCTGCCAATAAAGTCACTGTTTCCTGCATGTGCTCAGTCCCATCACACCCACTGTCTTTGTTTGTCTCTGGGCCTCTAAAGCGGGTTCAGTCTAAATGGCTTTCCTGTGATACTAGACTCTTAGAACCCATGAGGTTTTGTGGCTGATTATATTTCTATTGAAACACATTGAAAAGATTGCCTGTTGGCTCAGAACAGATCTAGAAAGATTGTGGGCTTACAAGTCAATTAAACATCAGTTCCTCCTCTCAGCCCCTTTCAAGGGCCATACCTCTCTAGTTGATATTAGAGAATAGGACCCTTTATTTTAGCCGCTTCTGGAACTGTTCCCTTTCCAGCATTCCACACCAATTTCCTTACCATCCCTGGTTTTGCAGAGAGCACTGTTCACTTTCCTGCTTTTAACTGGTTCTCCTGTTTTCTAACTGGGGATTTTGGGGAAAATATTTCCTTCTTCATATTGCTACCATGTGGTCCATCACCCACTGGCCATTCCACTCCTATGAATTTACCCAAGAAAAATGAAAACATATGTCTACACAAATCCTTGTAGCAAATGTTTATAGCACCATTATTAAGAAATTGCCAACTCTTTTCCAAAGTGGCTTAATCATTTTGCTTTTCCACCAGCTATGTGTGTGAATTCATTGCCAACACTTAGCAGTGTCAGTATTTGTAATATTAGCTCTTCTACTACTTATGTAGTAGTGTCTCATTATGGCTTTAATTTGTATTTCCCTAATGGCCAATGACGTTGAATATATTATCATTTGCTTATCATGATATCCATATATATTATGGTCAAGTTCTATTCTCTTTTTTTTTGTCTACTTTTAATTGAACTGTCTGTCTATTGTTGAGTTGATTACTTCCAACTTTGGGCAATTATAAATAAAGCAGCTATAGGTTTTTGTGTGAATGTAATTTGCAGTTCATTTGGATAAATACCTAGGAGAACAATTGCTGAGTCATAATGGTAAGTTTATGTTTAATTTAATAAGAAACTGCCAAATTGTCTTTCAACATGGCTGTACTATTCTGTATTTCTACTAGTAGTGTATGAGAGTTCATTATGGGAATTTATGTTGAATTGCAATTCATCTGTTTGGCGAGGATGGACATACTAAAATATTGAGCCTTTTAAATGCATAAGAATGATATATTGTGGGGAAGCATGGGACTTGGTTGGAGAGTCTGTAAGGAATTTACTATCTCTGTTTTGCTTCTTAAGAATTTAAGTATATTTTCCATTGGAAAAATAAGCCTATTTCTGAAAGTAAGGGAAAAAAAAGGTTTTTCTTATATTTTCCTAGGAAGCAAAGGTCTTATATATATTATTAAAATGATTATGTTATGTTAATTGGGAATTTGATTAACTTAAATGAATAGATTACTCAATACTGTCCTATATAATAAAAGGCTAATATGCAAATTGACCAAAGGGCAGAACAAGTGGTCACTATGATGCACACTGACCACCAGGGGTAGACGCTTAACGCAGGAGTTGCCCCCTGGTTATCAGTGCACTCCCACAGGGGGAGCACTGCTCTGCCAAAAGCTGGGCTCACAGCTGGCGAGTGCAACGGTGGTGGCGGGAGCCTCTCCCACTTCTGCAGCAACGCTAAGGATGTCCTAAGCCATCAGTCAGACATTCCCTGAGGGCTCCTGGACTACGAGAAGGTGAAGGCTGGGCTAAGGGACCCTTCACCTGGAGTGCACGAATTTCGTGCGCTGGGCCTCTAGTTTAGTAATAATAATAACATATATAGTAATAATATAATAAATTTGACTACCTTCCTAGGGTTTGAATTTTAAAATTTGCTTTCTCTCCTTATGAAGAAAAATTTTATACTTAAGGTATATGGGAAGCTCTGTCAAATAAGGAAATGATAATTATATTTTATTTATATATGCATATTAAATAATTTCTTATATGCTTTCATTTATAACTAATTGTTATAAGTTATAATATTGTGGAATATTTTGTTATACAAAAAGGACAAGTAATCCATTCATTCATTGTGGGGAAGTATGGGACTTGGTAGGAAAGTCTGTAAGGAGGAATCTCCGAAAGGTCGGGGGCTCCTAGGGGGGCCTTGCCAAAGGCAGCAGCCCTTGCCTTATTGATCTTATATAACTAGACAAGCCAAAATCTTTTTTTCTAACATGACTTGCCTAACATAGAATCCCATAATCAAAAATCTAATTAATGGACTTTCCCACACCAAAAACAAAAAAATCAAAAAATATTTTCTCCAACAATGGGACTTCAGATATTATAGACTCTACAGACTCTACTTCAAAAGAAGGGGACAATAATAAATCCTCCTGTCACTCTGTAGACTTTTAAGTTTTAATATAAAATAGACATAATATAATTCAAACAAAAGGCCATATCCTATATAATAAAAGCCCAGGGACCATAAGGCATAATGACCAGAATGACCAGAGACCAGAACCACCATGGTCCCTCGCCAGGGTGGCCCCGCCCCCCAGCAAGCAGTTAGGGGTGATCAGGTAGGCAGGCAAATGGTTAGGGGTGATCAGGTAGGCAGGTGAGCAATTAGGGGCGATCAGGTAGGCAGATGGCCCCTCTCCAAGCTGACCCCGCCCTCCAGCAAGCAGTTAGGAGTGATCAGGCAGGGAGGCTGGCCGAGTGGTTAGGGGTAATCAGGTAGGCCAGTGGTCAGCAAACGGTGGCTCGTGAGCCACATGCGGCTTGCGAGCTGCAGTTTGCCGCTTTGTTGACTAATGAGTTTGCCAACCACTGACCTAGACTCTAGATTACAATAATTACAGGCTGTTGTTGTTCCTTGTGATTAAGCCCCTATCCCAGTGGTCAGCAAACTCATTAGTCAACAGAGTGGCAAACCACGGCTCGTGAGCCGCATGTGGCTCGCGAGCCGCAGTTTGCCGACCACTGCAGTAGGCAGTTGGTATTATTTTTTCCTTAAATGTTTGGCAGAATCCAGTAAAGCCAACTTGGCTTGGAGTATTCTTTGTGGAAAGTTAATTTTGTTTGTTTGTTTGTTTATTATCCACCTCTAGTCATTCAATTCACATTGTCTCACACATAGAAAAATGTCTCACAAAAGCAGAAGAAACTATAAATTCTTGGACAAGTTGGAGATTGTAGAGCAACCCCTTTTTTTCAAAGAAAATGAACATCTACTCAGAAAAGAAAATACACTAAGCTGCTCTGAGATTCCTAAAATTAAAAAAAATAAAAAATGGGACAACATCAAACTAAAAAGTTTTTGCATTGCAAATGAAACCATCAACAAAATAAAAAAAAGCAAACAAACAAAAAAAACAACCCACAGAATGGGAGAACATATTTGCCAATGATACATCTGATAAGGGGTTAATATCCAAAATTTATAAAGAACTTATAAAACTCAACACCAAAAAGACAAACAATCCAATTAATAAATGAGCAAAGGACCTGAATAGACACTTCTCCAAATAGGACATACAGATGGCCAATAGACCTATGAAAAGATGCTCAACATCACTAATCATCAGAGAAATGCAAATTAAAACCTTAATGAGATATCACCTCACACCTGTCAGAATGGCTTTCATCAATAAATCAACAAACAGCAAGTGTTAGTGAGGATGTGGAGAAAAGGGAAACCTCATGCATAGTTCGTGGTAATGCAGATTTGTGTAGCCACTATGGAAAGCAGTATGGAGTTTCCTCAAAATATTAAAAATCAAAACGTTTTATGATGCAGCTTTCCATTTCTGAGTATTTATCCCAAGAAATAGGAACACTAATTCAAAATAACATATGCAACCCTATGTTCATTGCAGCATCTTACCTAATAATAGACAAACATGTAAATTGACCGTACCTCTGCTACGCCACCAGCCAATCAGGAATGATATGCAAATTAACCCAACAAAGATGGCGGTTAATTTGCATACACAGGCCCTGAGGGTGATGGCGCAAGTGTCCCGCCCCACCCCTGGTCTCTCAGGGCCTCTGGGCAGTGTGGGAAGGTGGGGCTGGAGTGGAAAGAGGCGTCTCCCAGAGCAGAAAGAGGCAGCTCCAGGGCCTGAGCAGAAAGGGGCTGGGCCAGAGTGGAAAGGTGGTACCGGCAGCCAGGGAAATGAAAGCCCATTCTAGCACGAATCTTCATGAATTGGGCTTCTAGTTATTTATAATAGCCAAGATTTGGAACCAGCCCAAGTGGGAAAGTTTTAAACTGTGAATTCAATCTATATGTATAAAAGCCTAAGCGACCGTCCAACTGTTCGACCATTCTCCTGGTAGCTCTGATGCGCAATGACCACCAGGGGGCAGATACTCTGACCAGTAGAGGAGGGAGCCCGATTCCTCATGGAATTGGCTGTGGGTTAGGTTGCTGCTGGGGCACTGTTGATCCCAAATCTGGCTCACCCGCACCCTGGACCCAGAGAGGAGGGAAGAGGGAGCCCAATTCCTCACAGAATCAGCCATGGGTTAGGTTGCTGCTGGGGCACTCTCGGCCCCGAATCTGCTTCACCAGCACCCTGGACCCATCGAGGGATGTTGGAGGCCCGGTGCATGGATTCATGCACTGGTGGGGTCCTTTGGCCTGGCCTGTGCTCTCTCGCAATCTGGGACCCCTCAGGGAATGTCAGAGGCCCGGTGCACAGATTTTGCACCAGTGGGGTCCTTCGGCATTGCCTGTGCCCTCTTGCAATCCAGGATCCCTTGGAGATGTGGGAGAGCCGGTTTTGGCCTGATCCTCACAGGTCAGGCCAAGGGACTCCACCGGTGCATGCGGTGCATGAATCCATGCATTGGGCCTCGAGTTCTCTAGTTTAGTTATAACTTGGAATTATTCAGGTCTCTTTTTTTTTTTTTTTTTTTTTAGTGAACTTTAAAAGTTTGTGTCTTTCAACAAATTTGTTACTTAAGTTGTTAAATTCATTGGCAAAAATTTTGTTCAAAATGTTTTCTTATTTTAATGTATAGAGTATCTGTAGATATAATCCATATAGCACTTCAGATATTGGCAATTAATTTTTCTCTTTTCTGATTACTTTCACTAAAGGTTAATTATTTTTTTAAAAATATATTTTTATTAAATTCAGAGAGGAAGGAAGAGGGAGAGACAGAGAGAAACATCCATGATGAGAATCATGGATTGACTGCCTCCAGTAGGGGATGTGTCCGCAACCAAGGTACATGCCCCTGACCGGAATTGAACCCAGGACCCTTCAGTCTGAAGGCTGACACTCTATCCACTGAGCAACACCAGCCAGGGCTAGAGGTTAATTTTTTTTATTGTGTGTGTGTTTTTTTCCAAAGAGACAGCTTATCCTTTCATTGACATTCTTTTTTTATTTCATTAATGTCTGCTCTTACCCTTATTATTTCCTTTCTTTGGTTTACTTTGGAATTTTATTCTTCTAATTTCCTAAGGGGCAAGTATAGATATGATTCAATACCTTATTTTTTGTTGTTGTTATAAATGTTTTATGCAACAGATTTCCTTCAAAGCACTGTTTGACTATATCCCACACATTTGATATGTTATGTTCATTTTCATTTAATTTAAAATAATTTCTAACTTTTCCTGTGATATCTTTTCCTTTGACCCATGGGTTACATAGAAATGTGCTGTATAAATATTTGGGGGAATATTCCAGATATCTGTCTATTATTATATTATACTACTAGAGGCCTGGTGCATGAAATTCGTGCATGGGGTGGGTGACCCTCAGCCCAGCCTGCACCCTCTCCAATCTGGGACCCCTCAAGGGATGTCCCACTGCCCGTTTAGGCCCGATCCAGGTAGGATTGGGCCTAAACGTGCAGTCGGACATCCCTCTCACAATCCAGGACTGCTGGCTCCCAACTGCTCGCCTGCCTGCCTTCCTGATTGCCCCTAACCACTTCTGCCTGCCAGCCTTATCACCCCCTAACCACTCCCCTGCCAGCCTGATTGATGCCTAACTGCTCCCCTGCCAACCTGATTGCCCCTAACTGCCCTCCCCTGCAGTCCTGGTCACCCCTAACTGCCCTCCCCTGCAGGCTTGGTCCCCCCCAACTGCTCACCCCTGCAGCCTGGGTCCCTCCCAACTGCCCTTCCCTGCAGGCCTGGTTGCCCCCAACTTCCCTCCTCTGCCGGCGTGGTCACTCCTAACTGTCGTGCCCTGCGGGCTTGATCACCCCCAACTGCCCTCCCCTGCTGGCCTGATCCCTCCCCACTGCCCTCCCCTGATGGCCATATTGTGGTGGCCATCTTGTGTCCACATGGGGGCAGCCATATTTGACCACATGGGGACAGCCATCTTGTGTGTTGGAGTGATGGTAAATTTGTATATTACTCTTTTATTAGATAGGATAGAGGCCTGCTGCATGGGTTGGGGCCAGCTGGTTTGCCCTGAAGGGTGTCCTGGATCAGGGTGGGGGTTCCCTTGGGGCATGGGGCAGCCTGGGAAAGGGGCCTGTGGTGGTTTGCAGGCCAGCCACGCCCCCCTGCGACCCAAGCGGAGGCCCTGGTATCTGGGATTTGTTTATCTTCTATAGTTGAAACTTTGTAGCCTTGAGTGGAGGCCTGGGCTGGCCAAGGTGTGAAGGAAGCTTGGTTTCCTCCATTGCCGGGGAAACCCAAGCCTCCTGCTTGCTCCGTGGCCACAGCCATTTTTGTTGGGATTTATTTATCTTCTATAATTGAAACTTTCTAGCCTTGAGTGGAGTCCAGGGCCGGCCAGGGTATGCAGGAAGCTTGGCTTCCTCCATTGCCAGGGAAACCCAAGCCTCCTGTTTGCTCTGTGGCCACAGCCATCTTGGTTGGGTTAATTTGCATACTTGCTCCTGCTTAGATGGTGGGTGTGGCTTGTGGGTGTAGTGGAGGTACAGTCAATTTGCATATTACTCTTTTATTAGATAGGATAATTATATTGTAGTCAGAGAAATACATGGTATAATTTCAAGCCCTTTATTTTTATTGGTATTATTTTATAGTTCAGTACATCATCTGTCTTGGTAGATATTCTGTGTGCATTTGAAAAAATATGTATTTTACTATTTTTGCACGGAGTATTCTAAAAATGCCAATTACACCAAGTATTTTTCAAGTCTTCTTACTGATTTCCTGTCTACTTGTTCTTTAAGTTATTGAAAAGGGGGTTTTGAAATCTCCAAGTACACCTATGAATTTGCCTACTTCTATTTTTAGTTCTATAAGCTTGGTGTCCTATAATTTGAAGTTCTGTTTTTAGGTGCAGATCCATTTAGGATTATGTCATTGTGCTACATTTCTCTTCACCCAATAATATTACTTAATTCTGAAAACTACTTGGTCTGATATTTATATTAGATCTAGCATGATATATCTCTTTTTTTTTCATTCTTTTAATTTATCTGTGGTTTCTATTTAAAGTGTTTTTCTTCTAAATTTTATCTTCTTCCTCAATCTTCACTGCCAAAACTTCTTACCTTGCTTCATTATGTTGAAAAATATCATACACAATTTGGGGAGTATTATGTTTATTGTTTATATATTTCTCTCCTCCAATAGAATGTAAATTCCATGGCATGAGTAATCTTGTCTGTTCTGTTTAGTGATGTATCTCAATAGTTAAAATGGTGCCTGGAACATCTTAATCATTTAATGAACATTTATTGAATGAATGAACACATTGGCAAGTGGAAAACACAGGAAGTAAATTTACTGATTACAATGAAATATAGCTATGCAATATACTACTTGCAACAACTCAGCATGACATAGAATTATTGTGGGAACCATGCCAGATTTGCTAGACAGCCAAGGCCACTCGGAGTGTGAAAGGCCTTGTTGATAGTATGTCAAACAGCCAAGGCCACTCTGAACACAGCTGCAAGGCCACAGCGATCTCACGGTATGCTGTGCCCTTCTATAACCCAAATGACTGATGTCACTGTTGGCAACTAGCCTTCTTTATTTCTGGAGTAATATACAGGTTACTGTCCAGCTAGTCTCCTAGAGAGTAGGCTGGGTCGGGGGAAGGTTAGAGAGCTCAGATGGAGCTGAGATCTAGTACTGCTATGAGGTAAGGCTAGGAGCTCATAGAGAGCTCAGATATAGCTACCACGTGAACCAGCCAGCATGCTGAGAGAGAAGCTCAGAGGTAGTTACTATGTGAGGCTACAGAGACCAGCCAGTGTGCTGGGCAGGGGAGACAGGAGAAGCTGCTAAGCCAGAGAACTCAGATACTACTATGATGTAAGGTGGTGAGTTTAGAGGCAGCATGCGGCTGCTCAGATAATAGCTGTGGGTACAGAGACTAATGCTGCAATGTTAACCAGCCAGTGTCCAGCTGTCTGACTGTATAGGACTGCTGTAAAGGACTCTGTTGTCTGATGGCTATATGGCCACTGGCTTCTGCAATAAAGACTTCATTCTTATAAAGACTCATTCTTATATACCCACAGCCTCTCATGGCTTCTCCATCTAAGACCTAGCATCCTAGGAGGTCCAGTTCCTAGTAGAGGGCCTCTGACCTGGCCCCTGTACCTAGTGAGCAGAAGATAAAAGAGGAACTTGGACTAAGTTTCCAATAGTTAGTACAGTGGGCAGGGTCCCCTGGCATAGTTGGGAAGAATTTAGAAGAATATATTGACTCAGAGCAACTCAGAGCAGCAATGCTCATGCAGTGCTCTTGCTATCTCTGACAATCCTATAGAATAAAGAGCTAATATGTTAATTAGATCGAACAGCAGAACGGCCGTCCAGATGACCTTCTGCAAAGGACTGTGAGGGCCAGCCCAGGTTGTGAGGGGCTACAAGGGCTGGCCAGGATTGTGAGGGCTGAGCCCCTTGCACGAATTTAATTCATCGGGCCTCTAGTTATATATAAATTTTATTTAAAACTAGAGGCCATTGCACGAAATTCATGCACGGGGTGGGGGGTGGTGTCCCTCAGCCTAGCCTGCATCCTCTCCAATCTGGGACCCCTCGAGGGATGTCCAACTGCCTGCTTAGGCCTGATCCAGGTAGGATCGGGCCTAAATGGGCAGTCGGACATCCCTCTCACAATACAGAGATGGTGCTGGCTCCCAACTGCTTGCCTACCTACCTTCCTGATTGCCCCTATCTGCTTCTGCCTGCCAGCCTGATCATCACTTAATCACTCCCCTGCCAGCCTGATTGATGCTTAACTGCTCCCCTGCCAGCCTGTTTGCCCCTAACTGCCCTCCCCTGCAGGCCTCGTCACCTCTAACTGCCCTCCCCTGCAGGCCTGGTCCCCTCCAACTGATCACCCCTGCAGGCCTGGGTCCCCCCCAACTGCCCTTCCCTGGAAGCCCGGTCACCCCCAACTTCCCTCCTCTGCCGACCTGGTCACCTCTAACTGCCCTCCCCTTCAGGCTTGATCGTTCCCAAATGCCCTCCCTTGCAGACCTGGTCCCTCCCAACTGCCCTCCCCTGCTGGCCATCGTGTGGCGGCCATCTTGTGTCCACATGGGGGCAGTCATCTTTGACCACATGGGGGCAGCCATCTTGTGTGTTGGAGTGATGGTCAATTTGCATATTATTCTTTTATTAGATAGGATAGAGGCCTGGTGCATGGGTGGGGGCTGGCTGGTTTGCCCTGAAGGGTGTCCCGGATCAGGGTAGGGGTTCCCTTGGGGCATGGGGTGGCATGGGTGAGGGGCTTGTGGTGGTTTGCAGGCTGGCCACGCCCCCCAGTGACCCAAATGGAGGCCCTGGTATCTGGGATTTGTTTATCTTCTATAATTGAAACTTTGTAGTTTTGAGTGGAGCCAAGCCTCCTGCTCGCTCCATGGCCACAGCCATTTTTTGGGGATTTATTTTTCTTCTACAATTGAAACTTTGTGGCCTTGAGTGGAGGCCTAGGCCTGCCAGGGCAGGTGGAAAGCTTAGCTTCCTCCATTGCCAGGGAAACCCAAGCCTCCAGCTCTCTCCATGGCCGAAGCCATCTTGGTTGGGTTAATTTGCATACTCGCTCCTGATTGGCTGGTGGGCATAGCTTGAGGGTGTAGCAGAGGTGCGGTCAATTTGCATATTACTTTTTTATTAGATAGGATGGCATTTAATGTGGTTAAAAGTCTATAAAATAAATATAATTTAGATAAAGTCCAATTATTTACTGTAACAAGAGGGCAGTAAAGAGAGGAATAATAGAGACAGAAGAATAGGAGGCTGCCTGTCTGGTATGGTTCAAGGAGTTTTTAGCAAAAACCTATTCTAATCATTTTTTCTTTACTCTCTCTCCATAATCTGACAGAATCTAAAATTCCACCATGAGGGAGGTATACCTTTAAATTTTGGAGATTTTTTGGTAGTTGTTAGGCATTTCTATCAAAATGCAAAGACTCATGGAAGGGGTGGGGGATATACTTTAAGTATAAATTTACACTTTGGAGAGGATTCACTTACATAATGGCAAAGCAAGTGCTTCTAAGAATGGGACCTGTGTGCGCTGACAGGTAGAGTCTCCCCATGATTAACTTGACCTTCTTCATAACTGAAGCTAATGTGAACATTTTATTGGCCAGTGTAGCCTTTGTGTGCATAGGATTGTGTGGGCATCCTGATGAGAGGGAGCTTCAGAAGGGCTTAATGGTGGACAGATTCCTTTTTGGAGCATTGAAAACCAGAATTTTTCTACCTTAAGCTTCATTTGTGAAAGAATAATGTAGTATTTTTTAAAAAAATTAGCACAGCCAGTGTGGCTCAGTGTTTGAATATCAATCCATGAACCAGGAGATCACAGTTTGATTACTGGTCAGGGCCCATGCCTGGATTGCCAGCTCCATCCTCAGTAGGGGGCATACGGGAGGCAGCCAATTGATGATCCTCTCATCATTGATGTTTCTATCTCTCTCTCCCTCTCCCGTAATCTCTCTGAAATGAATAAAAACTTATTTAAAAAAATTAAACATATATAGTGGTTTGGGTTAATTCATAAAATTTTAAAATAAGATGGAACTTGGTAGGCAATGGCAGAAACAAAGTTGTGTAGTAAATATTTTTTCTATTTACAATGCAATGAAACCTTTAAACCCAGAGGTCCTCATGAATTTGTTAACTTCCAATTTGTCCAAAGAGACACCAGAGTGATAAAGTCAAATACTATCAACAGTAACCTATCTTAAAGAGAACACATGCAAAGTTGATAAGGTTTAGTGGATTCAGAGGTGAGATTATGTCTATGTGGCTCATCCAATAGTCATGGAAATTTAAATGATTCTCTCACATTTGTAAAGTGAACTGAAAATAAATCTTTGATACTTTTTTCTCCTGCTGCATGGCCCTGATTATAAATGAATGATCAATTGAAAGTTTCTTCAACAACTCAGAATTTCTCCAAAGGATTTATTTGAAAGATGAGAAAAGTGATGAATGCCAAGGCATGGGAGTAATTTTTTTTTACGCAGATAATTTAATTACCATTTTAATGAAATATTCTGTCATTTTTATTCAAATGTCTCCTCTCTTTCCATATTTTTCAGAGATTTCTCTGAGCCTCAGTAGTATTGGATGCCTGCTTATATCCTAAGGGTTTTTAGATCTTTAGGAGGTCACTATTGAAATATAAATGACCCTAAGAACAAGCAAAATGAGAGACCAGTAACCTGACTAATTCACAGGATAGAAATTCTTTTTAGATTCTGACTAATTCAGTTTAATTACAGTCAATATTTTATTTAAACCTCTAATAATTATCTGACTTCTTTTTGACCACAGAGATCCCTGCTAATTTAGTATTTGTTATGTAGATAATAACAGCTGATATTTATCAAATACTTCCCATGAGGTAGAAACGATGCCACGTACTTTAAAAAATAAACTTTTAATTTTAGAAGAGTTTACAGAAAGATTATGAAAATAAAGAGTCCTCGTATACCCCACATGCAATTCATCCTATTATTAATTAACTAGTGGCCCGGTGTACAAAATTTGTGCACGGGGGAGAGGGGGTTCCCTCAGCCCAGCCTGCACCCTCTCCAATTGGGGACTCCTTGGGAGATGTCCAACTGCTGGAAACTGGCAGTTGGACATCCTTCTCACAATCTGGGACCACTGGATCCTAACTGTTCACCTGCCTGCCTGCCTGATTGCCCCTAACTGCCCTCCCCTGCCAGCCTGATCTTGCCCCCAATGGCCCTCCCTGCTGGCCTGGTTGCCCCCAACCGTCATCCCCTGCTGGCCTGATCTCACCCCCAATGGCTCTCCCCTGCTGGCCTGATCTCGCCCCTTACTGCTCTCCCCTGCCAGCCTGATTGCCTCTAAATGCCTCTGCCTGCCTGATCATCCCTATCTTCCCTCCCCTGCTGCCCTGATCTCACCCCCAATGGCCCCCTCCTGCCGTCCTGGTTGCCCCCAACTGCCCTTCCCTGCCGGCCTTATCGCCACTAACTGCCTCTGCCTCAGCCCCCACCACCATGGCTTTGTCTGAAAGGAAGTCGTACATCCAGAAGGTGGCCAGGCAACCCGATCTAATTAGCATATTACCCTTTTATTAGCATAGAGAGATTTTATAGGATAGGATTGCTTAAATCGGGGGGAGCCTTTTTCAACAGGAGGAGATTATCTTGACAGACAAAAATACATAATCCCTATATCTGGACTGGTAGCCAGACATATGCACTATACTGCCAAACTGGTCATTAAAAAATGAAACCACTTTCTTACACCTTACACCAAACAGCTGTTGCCCTTAAAACCCCTCCTCAGCCCCCACCTTAGGTTCTGCCTTTGCAGTTGACCCAGATTAGGTTCTGGTTGGTCGGTTTCTATGCCAGTCAGCCTCAAAAGCTCTGCCTCCTAGGCAGCCATTGGCTCCTCCCAGTTCACCCAGATTTGGTTCTGATTGGTCAGTTTCTATGCCAGTCAGCATCTCCAGGCCAATCTCCAGGCCTGATCAGTGAGGCGGGGCTGATTAGCAGCCCCCACTGAGGCCCGGAGAGAAAGAGAGGTGTGGCCACTGGCGAAGCCCAGAAAGAAAGAGGCAAGGGCTGGTCAACAGCTGCCACGGAGGCTACTGATCAGACCCTGCCTCTCTCTTCAGGCCTCTCTCCGGGCCTGATCCACAGCCTCCTCGGCAGTCAGTGCTGGGCCACTTCAGCAGTCAGTGCTGTGTCGCCATGGCAACCCAGCACTGACTGCAGGACTGACTTCCAGTGTTCGGTGGAGCCTTTGGTCGTTTCGAACCCTGAATTTTTATATATTAGGATAATAGGTACATTATCATGGTTTATTTGGTGCATGTACAGTAATATGGTACATCTGTCACAATCAGTGAGCCAATTGATACATTAACTAAAATTCATCCACATAAATCTGATTCATTCAGATTTCCTTAGATTTTATCTATGTTCTTTTTCTGTTTCAGAATCCTATTCTGAATACCTCACAATATTTAGTTTGTCATGTTTACTTAGGCTCCTCTTGGCAGTGACCATTTCTTAGATTCTCCCTGTTTTTGATGATCTTAAGAGTTTCAAGGAGCATGGTCACTTATAGGTTGTAGATGTTTCTCTTTTTATATTTGTCTATGTTTTCTTATGTTAAGGTGAGGTCATGGGTTTGGGGAGGAAGACATTAGAGCTAGTGTCATTCTCATCATATTATATCAAGGGTATATACTTTAAAAATGATTTCACTGTTGATGTTAACCCTGATCACCTGGCAGAGGTAATTTGTGTTAGTTCTCTTAACTCCACAGTTACAATTTCCCCTCCTCCCCAAACCTTTCCACACTATATTCTTTGGAAGTAAGTTACTAGATACAGCCCACACTTAAGAAGTGGTGGATTATGTTCTACCTCCTTGATTGTGAAGTATCTACATAAATTATTTAGAATTTTTTCCATATGGATGATGCATCCATTCTCCCTAATTTGTTTATTTTTTCAATAATTTATTTATTTTTTTTAAAATAAATCTTTATTGTTCAGATTATTACAATTTTTCCTCTTCCCCCCCCCCCCCCAGCTCCCCTCCACCTGATTCCCCACCCCACCCCATGCCCTTACCCCCCACCACAGTCTTCATCCATAGGTGTAAGATTTTTGTCCAATCTCTTCCTGCACCCCTCACACCCCCTCCCCCTGAAAATTGTCAGTCCACTCTCTTTCTATGTGCCTGATTCTATTATATTCATCAGTCCATTCTGTTCATCAGATTTTTTATTCACTTGATTTTTAGATTCACTTGTTGGTAGGTATGTATTTGTTGTCATTTTGTTGTTCATAATTTTTTTAAACATATTTTATTGATATTTTACAGAGAGGAAGGGAGAGGGATAGAGAGCTAGAAACATCGATGAGAGAGAAACATCGATCAGCTGCCTCCTGCACACCCCCCACTGGAGATGTGCCCACAACCCAGGTACATGCCCTTGACCGGAATCGAACCCAGGACCCTTCAGTCTGCAGGCCGACGCTCTATCCACTGAGCCAAACCGGTTTTGGCTGTTGTTCATAATTTTTATCTTTGCCTTTTTCTTCTTCCTCTTCTTAAAGAATACCCTTCAGCATTTCATAAAATCCTGGTTTGGCGGTGATGAACTCCTTTAGCTTTTTCTTGTCTGTGAAGCTCTTTATCTGACCTTCAATTCTGGATGATAGCTTTGCTGGGTAGAGTAATCTTGGTTGTAGGTTCTTGCTGTTTATCACTTTGAATATTTCTTGCCACTACCGTCTGGCCTGCATAGTTTCTGTTGAGAAATCCGCTGACAGTCATATGGGTGCTCCCTTGTAGGTAACTAATCGTTTTTCTCTTGCTGCTTTCAAGATTCTCTCTTTGTCTTTTGCCCTTGGCATTTTAATTATGATGTGTCTTGGTGTGGTCTTCTTTGATTCCTCTTGTTTGGGGTTCTGTGTGCTTCCTGGACTTGTAAGTCTATTTCTTTCACCAGGTAGGGAAAGTTTTCTGTCATTATTTCTTCTAATAGGTTTTCAATATTTTGCTCTCTCTCTTCTTCTGGCACCCCCATAATTCTGATGTTGGTATGCTTAAAGTTGTCCCAGAGGATCCTTATAATATCTTCATATTTTTGGATTCTTTTTTCTTTTTGTTTTTCTGGTTGGGTGTTTTTTGTTTCCTCATATTTCAGATCTTTGGTTTGATTCTTGGGGCCCTTTGATCTACAGTTGAATTTCTGTATATTCTTTATTTCAGACAGTGTATGCTTAATTTCTGACTGGTCCTTTTCCATTTTTTTGGCATTCTCATTAAGGTCCTTAAAGGTCTTACTAAGTTCCTCAGAGGTTTTTAGAAGATTCTTGAGTAACCTTATAAATGTGGTTTTGAACTCTATGTCCGGTAGTTTGCTTTCCTCCATTTCTTTTCTTCGTGACATGTTTCTTTGTCTCCGTATTTTGCTGCTTCCCTGTGTTGATGGAGTGGTTTTCTGTGGTAGGTGACCAGTGGTTCAGCCTATCACCTGAGGTGGACACTCTTGTTGCACCCCTTTGTGGGCTGAGTGCAAAGTCTTGGTGTAGTTAAGCCTTGATTGCTGCTGGTACACTGGAAGGAATTGACCTACAGGCCAATTGGCTGTGAGGACCCGCTGTGTCTATAATGGAAGAACTGCTGTGCTGGAGACATGCTTATGGGGCAGGACTTGCTTCAGTGGGGCTTTGGTGCTCACTGAGTCTGCCTCTTGAATGTGTCACTTATGGATGTGATTAGTTGAAATTTGGTGTCGTCTCACACTGACCACTAGATACACTAGCTTCTGGATCTCCAGTGGGGTGCAAGTCAGCTACTGTCTGAGGCCACCCAGCAGGAGCTACAGTGAGAACTACAGTTTTCTCCTCCTTGCTTGCGGTGTGGAGGTTTTGGAGCTGTCTGACCAGAGCTGCAGTTCGTTAGGTTAAGCTGCGATAGGGCAGACCATTTACATGCAAAAGCCACTGTGTGGAGCTTGGGTGGGTTTGTAGATTGTGCAGGGCGGGGTCTCAAGGAGTCATTAGGCTAGGCCGTGGCAAACAGCTATGGCTGCCAGTCAGCCGTCTCTGCATCTGCATGTTTCCAAGTCCCCGCGTCCCGTGCCCCAGCGCAGTAAACAATGATTGCTGCACGCACCTCTGCAAGAGAGCCACTCTCACTTTCTGACCCAATGGCAGACAGTCCAGCTTCTCCCGGTAGGAGTTTGGGTCCCCAGCATCTCCCCAGAAACTGGAGTTCAGAGTAATCAGGAGCTTGTCTCCCTTCGGGTTGAAAAAAGCAGCGCACCCAGTCACCCACCGCCAGCCCGATTCGCACGCCTCCGTACCTCAGCTTTTCAGCGCTTGTGCATGTCTCAACGCTCTTTTCTTTTTCCTTCTAGTTGTAGAACTTCCACTCAGCCAGCTTTCCCGTGGTTGTGGGTGATAGACATTTTGTCTTTTAGTTGTAGTTTTGAAATTGTTGTGTGAGGCAGCAGTTTAGGTGTTTACCTATGCCGCCATTTTGGTTCCTCTCAATAATTTCTTATATCAAAATAGACATAGATATTTGCTTTATACTTTGGAGTATGATCTAACATGACCATTTTCTCATTTAAATTGTACCAGTTTTGGCCATCGGGAGCTCTGCTGTTGGCTCCTGTGTCCCTTTCATATAACCTGATTATTGTGGGTTTCTTTTCTTTCATTCCCCTCCGCCACCCCGTTTTTAGCACTTTCTTACTTTCTGTCACTATAAGATGCTTCCGACGCATCTTGTATGTTTCCTTTCCCAGTCCTGGATTCAGCCATTTCTCCAGGATCCCTGGTTCTTTTTGAGAATTAGAAACCAATATATAGGTGTTAGGTGTGCTTATTTCTATTTGGGGTGCTGTGTTTTTGCCCCTCTCAGTTGACAGAGCAAGGACACCTGTATATACAAACCTCTGTATATACACTTATAAATATTTCTACATGTAATCATCAGTATCTATATTTACTAAACATGAATTCATACTGTCTCCAATTCTACTTCATTGCATAATGGGTTATTCTTGCCTCATTATTTGTAGTAGTTACAGAATCATCAATCCATACCACCATGAGAAACAATTGAATTAGAATACAGTGGTTATATGCATTTTCTGTGGCCTTTAGTTATGCAGACTTGACTCATTTCCACAGTTACACAAATAGGAACTTCCTGCCCCCCCATCTCCTTAAGTGAGATAGTTTTATATATCTGCAATACAATTAGATTATTTTGCACATTCTATATTCCATCCTGAGAAACTTGAACCTCCTAAATATTTTTTTTAAATTTACATATTAAAGTTTACTTTTGTCCTACAAAATTCTATGGGTTTTGACAAGTACAGCATGTTATGTATCTGCCATTACAGTATCATACAGATAAAAATTCCCCTGTGCCTCAACTGCAAACACCCCTTTCCTGATCTCCTGAGACCACTGGTCTGCTTACAATCTCTATAGTTTTACATTTTACAAAACACTGTATAATTTGTATCATAAATTATGTAGCATTTGAAGACTGGCTTCTTTCACTTAAAAGTGCACATCTAGGTAATCCATGTCTTTTTGTAGCTTACTAGTTCTTTTATTTTCATGGAATAGTACTTCGTTGTATAGAAACCCACAATAAAAAAAAGTTGTTTTTAGTTTGTCCACATTTTTCTTGTTTTAAAGATATGAGTGACAACTTTCAAACTCTTTCCATGTTGGAACTAAGACTGGGAATCTCCCATGCTTGGATCTTTATATGCATTAACTTTATTTAATTTTTTTTCAAAAGTCAATTGAATAATTACCATTATTGCCCCCATTTGATACATGAGCAAAATTGCTTGACCTATTGAATCTTAAATTTTGTAAATGATATTAAAAACTAAGATCAAAATACTTTGAAATGTTAGAGGGGGGAAAAAGATAGTTTATTAGGAAAATGCAACTTCTCAAAGTATTGGCTATATCTCATTTATCCAAAACATGTTTCATCATCACCTTATAGCTAATGGCTTCTTTTAAGAATCAGTATTGAATGATTAAAAAGCAAGTGTTTTTTTCTTAACAGAAAATAATTTTAACACTAGGTTACTTTTCATTAATTTCTGCCTAGAATAAAACTCATATATGTTTACAGTTGATGTAAACATATCAACAAACCTAGGTTGTTTGTTGATATGTTTACATCATACCTTATCACAACCTAGATTTGAATTAATGACAAACCTAGGTTGTGATAAGGTCCTTTCAATAATCCCAAATAACAAAACACCTAGGAACTGATTCAACACATACCCCAAATGCCAAATTCCATAGTGGTTGCATTTTAGAAAGCTTCAGAGTCATTCTTAAAGTATGACAATAGCAATTTTTCTGTATTTGAATAAATATTTTTCACTTTACCAGAGGCAGCATAGAAGTACATATTCATAGAATTAAATCAAAACTGTTATATTTCTGTTCATTCTTTTCTGTAAGTATGCAGCAGTTGAAAGATGGATTGAAGAGGTTAAGTGATGTTTCCACAGATTCACTATGATGTGTAAGATAAAAGAGAACCATTAAATTGTATATCTTATTTATGGGGAAAGAGAAGTGGGCCCTATGGATTGTCAAATACTATTTGAAATATAACTGAGCCTAGTAATGCATTTTGCTAATCATCCTATTGTTTGTCTGAGCCTCAGCAATAAGGTAATTTGCTCAGTAGTGGCTCAGTGGCTTATTTGTTTTCATAGCATTTGGAGGACTGTTTTGATAATTAATGTTTAAATTATGCTAATGAGTGGCTCATGCATGCTCTATAGAGAAGGCCTTTGGTCACATGACACAGGACTCTGGCAGCATGGCAAGCCAGGTGTGAATGCCACATCCATTTGCAGTTAGGCTTCATGATCTGGAAAAGGGGCTGATGCACAAACGAATGCACTAGACAAGAAATATGAATTATAAGGCATGGGGGACCAGGCAGAAAACCTTCTCTAGTGGAGAGGCTCTCTGACTTCTGGGTCCTGTTTGCTTTTAGTCACTTGAACACACATTTGCCCTTTAGGAATGCATACAGGCATAACAAAGGTAAAGTTTGGTAAACAGTAAAAGGATTATCAGGTTAGGGCAGTGGTCGGCAAACTGCAGCTCGCAAACCACAGTTTGCCGCTCTGTTGACTAATGAGTTTGCTGCCCACTGGGTTAGGGGATTGCCTTCAGCCATTTGGACAACAGCAGGGCAATATGATGCTGATTTTCAGCCCTGCTGAATATTGCATTGACCTGCTAACTACTGTTGGTCTTAGTCTCCAGCATTTTCCCCTTTTTGTTTTCTTAATAAATTTAGAAAGGTGTATGCCATTTGCAGAACTTGGGTCCTTTTAAGACTTTTCATTCTGCATCTGCAGACTAGAAGTATCCAGTGAAAAGGATTGAGTTCTTTCAGGTCCTTTTAAATTGCTGCCAGACATTTAAGGAATTAGTTTGTATTAGGCTCCTTTCTGGGCCATCAGTTCTTTGAGTCTCCTTCCCAATCACTGTCCCCTGTGACATGACAGCAATGATATTCGAGTTCTGGATGGTGGAAAAACGGTGGGCAATGACAATGCAGGTCCGACCTTCTTTGGCCTTGTTTAGGGCAACCTGCACCATCGCACAACTGATGACTGCTGGCATGGCAAGGCTTCTTCACCATCCCCCAGGTCATCTCTAGACTGTTTCTCCTCTGTCTTTTTCTCCTATTTCTTATCTTCAGCATATTGCTTGGGGCTACTACTATCTGTGGCTGGAGTAGTTCATTGTCTGCAGCTGCAGGTACAGGGTGAGCAGTTCCTCTCTTGGATCCATTGTTGAAGTTTCCACACAGGCTTGGAGGAGTTTTCTGGAAATACACAAGCATATCCTTGACCAAAAGTTAATAAAGGGACCCTCCCAGAAACTAGACTCAGGATCTTTCCATTTAACCAGACCATTTTCTTTTGGCTTATTCTGACATCAGTGTAATTCCATGGGTGTCTTGCCATCAGCATTACAAGTGAAAAAATTTAAAGTGAAAAAATTTAAAGTAATTAAGGCTTGATGTAATTTACTTACAGGAGATTTCTCCACTATTCCCCCTTTTTGTTTTTTAAGTTGGGATTTTAGAGGCCCTTGAAGCAGATGTAACATACAAGGCGGACATTCCTTGATAATCTGTTTTGCCTGCTGTACAATATTTTCATAAGCTGATGTAAAAGCTAATGAGATTCTGTGGCCTGTTTCAATAAAGCAACTAATTGATCGACATGTGCATTTCTTTTTGTTAAAGGAGCACGATCTGTTTAAATAGTATAAATAGACTTTGGTCACCAAGCCATTTTAATCAAGCAGTCTCAATTCTATTTACCAGGCCAGCAGTATAGGCAGATCAGAAATAATACTGAGGCTTTTGGAAATTCTGCAATGCAGACTTGATAGCTTTTAATTCAATTCTTTGTATAGAAGGATGACTGGTCTGGATGACTCGGTCTGAATTCATTGCATGATAAGCAGCTTTACCATTAGATGAACCATCAGTAAAAACAGTTAATGCTCCAGGAATAGGTTCCAGTCTAGTATTTTTTGGTATAATAATAGGGGTGTAATATAAAAATTGCAGTAATTTGGGTTTTTTTAGTAGGTGATAACTAAGTTCCCCTAAATATTTACTTATTTCAATTTGCCAATTTAAATCAGTCTAAAATAAGGTTTATTTTCTAATTTCATTTGTCCTTGGGTGTGGATAGTAAGTGACACTAATTGGATTTCTGCTATCAGTCTTTTTTTTAATATACTGACATAAGCTTTGTCTAGGGAGGCAAAGTGCAAATTATTTACTTTTAAGTGCCCTTGGTTTAGAGAAGATAGGATTTATCAGTTGGCCCCAAACCACTTGGCCTCTAATATGTATATTAGAGGCCCGGTGGACAAAATTTGAATTTGTGTACGGGGTCTGTGTCCCTCAGCCCAGCCTGCACCCTCTCCAATCTGGGACCCCTCAAGGGATGTCCGACTGCCCATTTAAGCCCGATCCCGGTGGGATCGGGCCTAAATGGGCAGTCGGACATCCCTCTCACAATCCAGGACTGCCGGCTCCCAACTGCTCGCCTGCCTGCCTTCCTGATTGCCCCTAACTGCTCTCCTGCCAGCCTGTTTTCCCCTAACTGCCCTCCCCTGCAGGCCTGGTAACTCCTAACTGCCCTCCCTGCAGGCCTGGTCACCCCAAACTGCCCTCCCCTGCAGGCCTGGTCCCACCCAACTGCTCTCCCCTTCATGCCTGTGTCCCCCGCAACTGCCCTCCCCTGCAAGCCTGGTCGCCCCCAACTTCCCTCCTCTGCTGGCTTGGTCCCACCCAACTGCCCTCCCCTGCTGGCCTGATCACCCACAACTGCCCTCCCTTGCAGGCCTGGTCTCTCACAACTGCCCTCCCCTGCTGGCCATCTTGTGTCCACATGGGGGCAGGATCTTTGACCACATGGGGGCAGCCATCTTTTGTGTTGGAGTGATGGTCAATCTGCATATTACTCTTTTATTAGATAGGATAGAGGCCTGGTGCAGGGGTGGGGGCCAGCTGGTTTGCCCTGAAGTGTGTCCCAGATCAGGGTGGGGGTTCCCTTGGGGCATAGGGTGGCCTGGGCAAGGATCCTGTGGTGGTTTGCAGGCCGGCCACGCCCCCTGGCGACCCAAGCGAAGGCCCTGGTATCTAGGGTTTATTTATCTTCTACAATTGAAACTTTGTAGCCTGGAGCGAAGCCAAGCCTTCTGTTTGCTCCGTGGCAGCAGCCATTTCTATTGGGATTTATGTACCTTCTATAATTGAAACTTTGTAGCCTTAAGTGAGGCCTGGGCCAGCCAGGGTGTGTGGAAAGCTTGGCTTCCTCCATTGCCAGGGGCAACCCTAGCCTCCTGCTCTTTCCAGCTCCGTGGCTGCCGCCATTTCTGTTTGGATTTATGTATCTTCTATCATTGAAACTTTGTAGCCTTGAGTGGAGGCCTAGGCTGGCAAGGGCAGGTGGAAAGCTTGGCTTCCTCCATTGCCGGGGAAACCCAAGCTTTCCTCCTGCTCTCTGTGGCCGTAGCCATCTTGGTTGGGTTTATTTGCATATTCTCTCCTGATTGGCTGGAGGGCATGGCTTGTGTGTGTAGCAGAGTGATGGTTAATTTGCATATTACTCTTTTATTAGATAGGATGTAGTAAACTGCTATTACATGCAAGCCACGAAATTAGAAAATTATTCTGTAGGTTTTAGCATATACTTAATAAAAACTTTCTTAGGATCCTTAAGTATATTGAATAAATTTGTCATTTCTCCCATAGAGATTTTTAGGTAAGGTCTTAACTAATTAATGTCCTTTAATAATTTTTAAAAGTCATTTAAGGTCTTAAGGCAATCCTTTTGTCTTTCTACCTTTTGAGGCCTAATAAATTGATTTTTAATTACAGTTACTAGATATTTGAAGGGAATCTCCTTCTGTTTTTTTTCTCCCAGAGTAATCTCTAATCCACATATAAGGAGTTTCTTTTAAAAACTTTTACTTTCTTTTAAACAGTGCAACAAACTTGGTTGCTTTTCAGAGAAACCAGTAGGAGAGAGGTATGCTGGCCAATACTGCAATGCATACATTTCAAGTACAAGTAATTCTCTTTTTACTTATGGTGTTTCATTAATGGTGAGATTTAATGCTTGAACAATAACTTGTTGTCTTGAAATTTAACTTGGAAAACTATCAAATATACATAACCCAAAGATTATGTTATATACTTTTTATAATTATTCTAAAAGATATCAATTAAATTTAAACTGGTTTTAATATTAAAAATTTGGTTCTGACCATAATCCTCCTTTTTAATCAGTCCAATAAAATATTATATCCTAGGTTGAAATTTACCACATGTAGTACACTTAAGGACTATAATATATTTTGAAATACTAATTTTTCTAGAGAAAATAAAATAATTAAATTTCTCAAAAATGAATTTCTATACTTTATGCATTTTTTTTATCACAACCATATAATTTCTTCCAACTTAATTTGAAATTTTAACTCTTAGAAACCTCAAATTTTAGGTGGCAAGTTAAATACTTAGCATTTCTCAGATTAGTAATATATTTATATTTTTAAGGATATATTTCAAATAAAATACAAGACATTTAATTAATAGATTCAATTCTATCCTCTAAATTTTTTTATATGAGGCAAACTCAGATAAATATTTTAGTATTCTGTTATTCAAAATACCTAGATATTTAATAAATTTTTATTATTTAATTCAGCAAACTCCAAAGTTTTAAGTTACCAAAGACTTTGGAAAACTACTTTTAATCATAGAAGGCTGGCAAGTATCCCCACCTGTCATGTGGAAGGCTGATGAAAAGGCAGGGGGAGGAGTGAGCAAGCCTGTTGCCATTTGAATTTAAAACTGCCACATTTTTCCTTAGAGATAACTTCTAAGGTTGCTGCTGTGGGAAATGTGACTGGCTCTTTCCTGTAACAGAGAGTACAGTCAGTCTACTCTTGAGTGACTGGACTTTCATTATTAATGTATTTATAATTATTACTGAAAAGCTTTATTACAAATCCTTTATGTTAGTTACATTTATTTATTTATGTTTTAACAATTTTGAGATTTTAAAGCCAATAATTATTATCCAATGCATTTTCGTTGGCAAATTCTGTAACAGAGACAACTTACTGACATTCAGTGGTTTTAATGTTAAGTATCATTTTATTTTTATTTTATTTTATAAAAACAGGAGTGCTCCTGGGGATCTATGAGGCAACCTTGGAATGCAGTCCATTATTATTCAAAAACTACCCATTATTATGGAAACACTAATATCAATGCCCAAACACAGCCTGTATATTTTCCTTTTGTCATTTTTTGCTATCTTTTAAAGAAAAACAGTTTTGGGTTTATTCTATAGCATACATGAAGAGATGGGGCTCAGTCCAAGAGGCCACCCAAAATCAGGTGGGGTGCTCCTTCTCTTAAGCTAGTATTTTTGTCTTTACAGATACAGAAATCCCAGATGCATTCCTAAATTGTGAGAAATGTCTCATCTATTCAAATTTCAAATGACGGACTGGGAAATAAAAACATGGAGAAAATGAGACTTTTAATAACACTCTTGAGAGTGGGCTTCTATTTTACAGGACCACCAAAAGACTAGTAATTAATGGGCTGGGGCCTTTTTTAATTACTTTCCTTTGTCTAGGGAATTTTCCTAGGACCTGTGTTATCGGCCACATGTACCGCTTATATTCTCTCTCTCCCCATCCCCACATTCTGTTTGCTCTGGGGAAATTTGGTAATGGTCTGGCCATCTACTGTATCTTTTCTATTAAATTAAATTAAAGGCATGCTTAATAGACTAACAATAAACAAATTAAACCAAACAACAAAGACAGATAAAACAACAATCAACAAACAAGCAACCATAATACATAGACAAGACTTAATAAATCAAAGTTCTTTTCATGGATTTTTTTCAGATATTTTATATTGCCTGGGACTTACAGCCAGAATGCAGCCTAGATCTCAGCCTGTTGTTCACAGATTTTATTATATTCTGCTCTCAGTAGCATTGACTGGCATCTAAAGTTGCTTTAGCTAAAATTTGCCTGTCCCAAGGTGTCATATGGTCATTTTCAGACAAAGCATTAAAGAGTCCTTTTGTAAAAGGACCATTGGCCCCATTTTCTCTAGCTGTTGAGCCTTTCCACAGTAGAGGTGGAGGATCTGGGGCCTTAGGTATTACAGACTTTTGATTCCCAATACAAATTGGGCATAATGCAGCTCAAACAAGAGCCCACATAGTTAAAGATGACAAGGGCACTCCTTTTCCTTGAGCCTGATTTAAGAGAGTACCTTTTGACATCTTAATTCCTTTATCCTTGAGCATGCAAGCTAGAAATTTACAATGAAGTTTTTGCCTTTTACTCAAATTCTTCCCCATTATAGCCTGGCTGAAATAAAAGATCTTCCTGCCCACTTACGGTTCACGACTCCGAAGTTGGCGCAGGCTTTGTGCGTGGTGAATTTCCCCACCTTTTTGGTGAACCTCCCACCTTTCCAGTGAATTTTCTTTTTCCTTCGTTTTTCGCTCAGGCAAATCTTCTTCTTCAGATGCCATTTGGGTGCCATATGTGAATGCCGCATCCATTTGTGGCTAGGCTTCATGATCTGGAAAAGGGGATGACGCACAAACGAATGCACTAGATAAGAAATATGAATTTAGAAGGCATGGGAGGCCAGGCGGAAAACCTTTCTCTAGTGGAGAGGCTCTCTGACTTATGAGTCCCATTTGCTTTTATTCACTTGAATACACATTTGCCCTTTAGGAATGCATACAGGCATATCAAAAGTAAAGTTTGGTAAACAGTAATAGGATTATAAGGTTAGGGCATTGCCTTCAGCCATTTGGCCAACAGCAGGCAATATGATGCTGATTTTTAGCCCTGCTGAATATCGCATTGACCTGCTAACTACTGTTGATCTTAGCCTCCAGCAGCCAAGGAAAATTCATATGATGTCAAAAGTATTAAAGAACCTGGAAAGAGATAGAAAAATACAGGTGTGCTGTTGTGTTCAGGTGGTAAAAAATGAGGTTATATTATGGCCAATGCTCTGATGTGACTTGTCAGACAACAGTTGACTCATAAATGGATAGAGATCTATTTCCAAAGTGGCTTTGGGCAAAGCCATTAAATGCAGTTTCTGGGTGTGAATTCGGGGAAAACTGTATCTTTCAAGTATAGTTACTAAGTGTAGTCACGAAGAAGGAGTAAAAGTGCAGTCTCTAAGAAAGGGATTCTGCTGCTGATCTCTGCAAATTGCCTGTGCCCAGGGGCATTTCAAAATAAAAAAATATATATAGGAAGCACTATTAGAGAGAGAATAAATAGCTTCTCTTCCTTAGCAAATGTAACACATCAGGTGTGTAAACACAAGAACCATAGCAAATAGAGTAGGTTACAATCCTAAATTAGAGAAACATTTAATATTACTTACTGTAGGAATTCTTAATCGGGAAAGATTAAGAAAGGGAAGTTTTCACAAATCTTGAATTTAATGGCAAAATTGGACATTTGGGTCAATTTTGATGGGAAGAGAGGCAAGTGTTTTTATCAAATTCCCCAAGGTAGGTATCTATTAACCAAAGGTCAATAAACAGAGACTTAATTATATCTTTGAGTAGATAAAAACATGTGTTTCTATGGCTTAAACTAAAATATGGCTTAATCACCACTTTGGAAATAGGTAGACTTAGATTAGAACTACAGTTCTATTGCTTTAAATAACTTTGGGTAAATTAGAGTTCTTTGTGCAGTAGGGATATAAAATGATAATTATTTCATTGAGTTATTATAATTTTCTAGATGAGAAATCCTATATAATAAAAGATTAATATGCAAATTAACCATCAGTCTGCTACACCCAGAAGCCATGCCCACAAGCCACGCCCACCAGCCAATCAGGAGCGAATATGCAAATAAACCCAACCAAGATGGTTATGGCCACAGAGAGCAGGAGGGAGGCTTGGGTTTCCCCAGCAATGGAGGAAGTCAAGCTTTCCACCTGCCCTTGCCGGCCTAGGCCTCCACTCAAGGCTACAAAGTTTCAATGATAGAAGATACATAAACCCAAACAGAAATGGTGGCAGCCATGGAGCTGGAAAGAGCAGGAGGCTAGGGTTGCCCCCAGTGATGGAGGAAGCCAAGCTTTCTGCACACCCTGGTCAGCCCAGGCCTCTGCTTAAGGCTACAAAGTTTCAATTATAGAAGATACATAAATAAAAAAAAATGGCTGCCGCCACTGAGCAAACAGAAGGCTTGGCTCCGCTCCAGGCTACAAAGTTTCAATTGTAGAAGATAAATAAACCCCAGATACCAGGGCCTCTGCTTGGGTCGCCAGGGGGCGTGGCCAGCCTGCAAACCACCACAGGCCCCTGGCCCAGGCCGCCCCACACCCCAAGGGAACCCCCACCCTGATCCGGGACACCCTTCAGGGCAAACCAACTGGCCCCCACCCATGCACCAGGCCTCTATCTTATCTAATAAAAGAGTAATATGCGGATTGACAATCAGTCCAACACACAAGATGGCTGCCCCCATGTGGTCAAAGATCCTGCCCCCATGTGGACACAAGATGGCCACCACAAGATGGCCAGCAGGGGAGGGCAGTTGGGAGGGACAAGGCCTGCAAGGGAGGGCAGTTGGGAGGGACCAGGCCTGCAGGGGAGGGCAGTTAGGGGCAAACAGGCTTGCAGGAGAGCATTTAGGCATCAATCAGGCTGGCAGGGGAGTGGTTAGGGGGTGATCAGGCTGGCAGGCAGAAGCGGTTAGGGGCAGTCAGGAAGGCAGGCAGGCGAGCAGTTGGGAGCCAGCAGTCCTGGATCGTGAGAGGGATGTCCGACTGCCCGTGGGATCAGGCCTAAATGGGCAGTCGGACATCCCTTGAGGGGTCCCATATTGGAAAGGGTGCAGGCTTGACTGAGGGACACCTCCTCTCCTGTGCACGAATTTCATGCACTGGGCCTCTAGTATAAATATAATTACAAAACACCTAGCAGATTGTTTGGTATATATTGGGTGCTTATTAAATGTTATTTGCAAGGCAGAATTTGACAGTTGTTATGATATCTATAATTTACTTTAAAATGCTTCTGTAAAAAAACAACAACATGTGTGATATATGTAGGTACTGCTTAATTTGAATCACATATTAAATAGAAACTCAATTTTCAGGGGTAACCAGATATCTTATCAGAAGTCCATACTCTAAAATGTGTGTACAATAAGTATTTCAGTCATATTTATCTTTGATTAGCACCAGATGATAAAATGAAAGCTAGAAATGAGCTTACATTGGTGAAATTTTTGGTTCATTAATTGGCATAATGGACTTTAGAAATAGGCTTTCACTGGTGAAATGAGTGGTATTTTTGGTATATGTCGAATGAATGGAATATTTTAGAGATATTCCCTACCCTTCCATAAATAGTTGTTAAGGACCTAGCAGGCCCTTTGTAGCCTGTGCCCTCAAGGATGGTTTGGTGCCCATGGCTCTAGCCTGTATCTAACTATTGGTGCTATTGCAGATAATTAGGTACATGAAATCCTGCTTCTGGAGTATGACCCCTCTGCTTCTAGTGAGTCTCCTGTGCAAGGAAGTTATGGTAGGCACACTTCATAGGACAGATAACTAGGGCTTCACTAAACTTACAGAACAACTGGACAAACTGTTTTTGCCTGCCTGCTAGTAAAAGTGTATTTAATAAATGTCAGTATATTTGGCAGACTTTGGTCAGAAACTTGCTCTTATTGAAGAAGCTATGTTGTAATCATATATGGTGGCTTTAATGATATACCAAAAAGGTCAAAATAGATGTCATCAAATTGGTTTAGTCCTCTTTGCAATAAGAGTCAATGAGTAAATCCTTCAGTATGAATAAAGTAGGTCAGCCCAAGTCTATAAATTCATGAAAAAAAGAAGATAAAAACAGGTCTACTACGTAGATGACAAACAAGAAGGTCACAGCTAACTGAGAGGTAAATGGAGGTAAATGTCAGGAGCACTGAGGAATCTGAAAAGGCTACAAAAAACTTTGATCATCTTAAACAGACCTTTGCCTGAGCCAAGGAGATAGGTACAGTTCCTATTAGGGCAATACCCATTTTGAGCATCTGTAAATAGAGGTGAGTAGAGGTAGATGAGATAGATGGGCAACAGTTAGGAGCTATCTCCCCACATAGAAAGATTCTGACAGATGTTTATTTTGTATAAACCCCTCTGTCTATTCCTGTCACTCTTTTCCATCCCCTTTAAAATCACTAGCCTTGAGGATTTGGAGCAAGTAAACCTTTCAAATATTGCTGGTGGGAACGGACAATGGTAAACCAGTTTGGAAAAACCATTTGGCCATTTCCTATAAAGTTGGACACATTTACCATATGATCCAGTAAACCTTCTCTAGACATTTATCCAAGAAAAATGAAAGTATACATTCATACAAAGACTTGTATACAAATGTTCTTAGCAGCTTCATTGGTAAGAGTCCCAAAGTGGAGAAAACCCAAATAGCCATCAGTTGGTGAGTGGATAAACAAATTGGGGAACATACAAACCATGGCATACTAACTCAGGAAAAAAAAAAAAGAATAAACTACTGATAATCTGATATATTATTTGCCCAAATAATAATGTGTTGGTAATTACCAACTTTGCTGTTTTGTGTGTAGCAGCAGCAGGGAGTTGGAAAATTCTTCTAAGGAATGCAGAAACATAGAGGCAAGTCAGTGGAGAAAACAGTTGTAGTTTGAAAACTATTCTTAAAATTATCTAAGCAAGCCATGAGAGTGTCTGCTATGAGGGTGTCTTCTCTATCCGTGAAAGGTGTCACCTTTGGAAATTAGATGACATATAAACGTGGCATTTTGTTTTTTTCTGGATACCACTCCCTCAAGAATTGGAAATTGAGCAACATCTGTAATTTTTTTCACTAAGCCTCTTTTCCTTCATAAAAGTAACACCTAGCTTCTTTCCCTTTGAAAATAGCTGATGTTAAGTTATCAAGTAATAAAAGCTGGCATTTCAAACTTTAGTACAGGAATGGGATTTCCTTTGTGAACCCTAGCTTACTGTGCCAGAAACCAAGACAAAACTAAAGGGAAAGAGGCTTTATTTATGGATCTGTAATGGAACCCCTAAACTTGTACAAACCCTTTTTGAAACTGTAGGCGTCTGGTGGAAGAAGTAATACACACAAGGCCAAGAATATAATGGTATTAAAATGCTGAAGTTCATAGGCAGGTTAGTAATCAGTGGAAAAGTTTATAATTTAGGATTTAGTCAGAAGATGGTTGATTACCAAGACTTTAAAAGAAACTAATTTATTTATGAGCCTTGGTGTTAATAAATGATTATTATAGAACTCAATAATCCCCAGATAGAAATGGCAGGAAAGTTTTCTTTAACAATAGTTATTGGTGAAGTTTCTCTATGAGCTAGTTCTAACTTTAATTTGTGTTCTAGTGAAAAGTCACTGTAGCTGCATTGTCTCCTTGAATTTCCCCCTTTCTAAAGGGTAGGAAAGAGTGGCACAGAATTGCCAAACTGAAGAATCTCAAGCAGTGGACTCAGGAACTTTTAATATAATACAAAGGAAAGAAATTTAATAAGCTGTACCATGTTTATAGGCACAGGTCTCTGCTCCATTTCCTGGAACAGAGGTGAGCACAGAGCCTTCTGTTGACCACTAGGCCATGTGAAATGGATGTCTTTTATATGATGCATTCACAGAAACTGATATATGTTTTTTGTTTGTTTGTTTGTTTGTTTTTGCTGTCCTTCTGACTATCATAGTGTCAGTGTCATGAAGGGAGCAGAAATCAGGCATTGGAAGCAATCAAAGAGTCAGGGACACTCCAGCTCAGAGGACATTAGACACACACCAGGTAAAGTTATTAAGGCAGCTGTCTCTATAAAGACTAATGCTTTCTTAAGAGAAGTAAAAGACAAGCCACAGACTTGCAAAACACATATCTAATAAAGAACTTGTATCCAAAATATACAAAAAACTCTTAAGACTCAACAATAGAAGAACAAACAATCTAATTAAAAGATTTGAATGAGCACCTCACCAAAGAAGACATAGAGATGCAAAAAAATCAGCATATGGAAGATGCTGGACATTATATGTCACTAAGGAATTTAAACAAGATACCACTACACAGCTATTAAAATGGTTAAAATCCAAAACACTGACATCGCCAAATGCTAACAAGGGTGTGGAGCAGCAGAAATTCTCATTCTGTGCTGGTGGGAATTTAGAACAGTATAGCGGCTTTCAAAGACAGGCAGATTCTTACAAATGTAGCCTCACAGTGATCATGCTTCTATGTATTTACCCAAATGAGTGGAAAACTTATATACACACAAAACTTGCATGTACATATATATAGTAACTTTATTTATTATTAGAGGCCCAATGCAAGAAATTCATGCAAGTGTAGGCCTTCCTTACTCCCCTCCCAACCTCCCCCCACCCCCCCCCCCCCCCCCCCGCTGGCCAGCTGCCGGCACCATCTTCCCTCTTGTACCCAGGGACCCGGGCTTCCCTCGCAGCCCCGGCTTCGTCAGGAAGGACATCCAGTCTAATTAGCATATTATGCTTTTATTATTATAGATTGCAAAAATTGGAAACAACCAAGATGCCCTTCAGTGGGTGAATGGATAATCTGTGATACATATACACAATGGACTATAATTATTTGTTACACTAAAATAAAAAAATATTATTTTTAAATATATTGCCATAGTGATAAAAATAAATGAGCTATCAAGACAGGAAAATACATGGATAGATTTTTAATGCATATTGCTAAATGAAAGAAGCCAGTCTCAAAAGCCTACATATTGTATGATCAGAAATATATGACATCCTGGAAAAGACAAACTATGAAGACAGTAAAATGATATTGGATTAAGAGAAGAGGTATGTGGGAGGAATGAATAGGTAGAGCACAGAATATTTGGGGGATAGCAGAACTATCCGGTATGATATTACAATGGTAGATACAACATGTTAAGCATTTGTAAAAACACATAGACTGTACACTAAGAGAAAAACCCCAATGTAAACTACAGAGTATAGTTAATAATAATGTAAAATATGAGTTCATCAATTATAACAAAAGTACCACACTGATACAATATGTTAATAGTAGGAGAAAATGTGTGTGTGTGTGGAGGGGGGAAAGGGTAAGAGATATATGGGTACTCTCAGTACTTTCTAAGCAATTTTTCCATAAACCTAAAGCTGCTCAAAAAATAGACCATTAAAATAAAATAATAATAGTCACAGGAATATAAAGTTCAACATAGGGAATATAGTCAATAATATTGTAATAACTATGTATGCCAGGTGGGTACTGGAAATATCAGTGGGATCATTTTGTGAAGTATCTGATTGTCTAAACACTATGCATTATATGCAAAATAAATATAAAATAATACTGAATGTCAATTGTAATTAAAAAATAAAATTAAAAGAAATAAATTAGTAGAGAAGTACAGGAAAATAATAAAATTAAATATTTAAAGAAAAACTATGCTTTTTTGAGGTTGTTGGATTCTAGGCACCTTAATTCCCCTATCTGACTAGAAAAAAACAATATTTTAAGTTTCCCTTCCTGGTTTTTAGAGTTCATAAAATCTGCTGACATTCTGTTGTTGTTGTTAATCCTCATCAGAGGATATTTTTTTCATTTATTGTTTTAGAGAGTGGAAGGGAGGGGCAGAGACAGAGAGAGAGAGAAACATAGATGTCAATGATACACATCAATTGGTTGCCTCCTGTACATGCCCCTACCAGGGCCTGGGATGGAGCCCGCAACCAAGGTAGGTGCCCTTGACCAAAATCAAACCCTACAGTCTGCGAGCCAATGCTCGAACCACTGAGAAAACCAGCTAGGCCTGCTGACATTTATTATTCATTCAACAACTATTTACTGAGAGCCAATAGTGCCACTCTGTTCTAGATCCCGGAGATAAAGCAGTAAACAGATTGGATCAAACACCTGCCTCTATGGAGCTTACACTTTGTGGGGGAACATAAATACATAAACAAATCATTAGAATAATTTCAGATAGTGATAATCCATGTGAATAAATTTAAATATAAAAGCATAGAAATAGAATGGAGGGTTATGGGGATAAGAGTTGAGGGGTTAAATTTAGTTAGGGTGATCTTGGGTGGCTTCCTTAAGAAGGTATCTTTTAAACTGAGCCTTGAATATTGAAGAAGAGGCCACATGGGGAAAGGTATATTATGCAGGAGAAACAGCAAGTATAAAGCCCCCAAGTGAGAATGTATTCAGAATGGCTGAGGCTTCAAAAAGACAATCAGCACCATGATGAATCATTGGATCATGGAGAATGAAGTTGAGAAGCAGAGGATGAAATTGGAGCAATGGGCAAGCACTGGGTCCTACTACTGCTGTTTCCTTTTGTTTGGGGAAGCTTTCAGAAGATGGAAGTTGTCCTGAAGTTCCTTTCAAATGACTTTGGAAGTCCATATACACATACGACTCATCTGGGTGGATCTATACTGCACATTCTATATTCAGCTGGTACTACCTCAGGGTTGCAGAGACTACCTAATGCTCTATAGCTAAATGTTTTTGTTCATAATAATGAAATGTTTCAAACATTTTGGAAATAACAAAATGGATATGAAAATACTCTTAGCCCAGATTTAATAGAAGTTAACAATTCACCACTTTGCTTCAGAGCTTTCTTTGCTTTCACATGTTTTTCTATTAGATGTTATGGAATACAGCTATAATCTATTCTCCCATCCCTTTCCCCACCCCTCCCCTCCTGAGGTAGTTACTATTCTGAAGTTGGTGTTTACCATTTCCAAACATATTCTAAACATTTTCTATAAATGTATTTTTGTCCATATACTAGATATAGTATTGCTCCATGTATTTTAAAATGTGCATAAATTATATCATACTTCATACATATGATTGTAAATGCTATTTCCCCTCAAAGTTGTTTGATTTAAGTAAATGAGATTAATTACCAAAAATTGTGTTGGTTGCTATATGGTGCTCCACAGTAAGGATAAAGCACAGCTCATTTATTTCTTTCCCTCTTCCTGGGCAGTTTCATTATTTGAAATAATGTCACAATGAAATCCCTGTACATTTTTCTGTCAAGTCATGTAAATGAGTTTCTCTAAGGCATATACCTGGATGGACTTGCTAGTTCATAAGGCATGCGCATGTTCAGTTTTATTAGGTGGAGCAGAAACTGCTAGTTGCCAAGCCTAAAACTCATTCTCCCTTAACTTTCAGTTGGACACATGGATGTCTGGAAACATTTCTCAACCTCCCTTGCTGCTAAGTGAGATGATAAGTCCAATGATACATAAGTGGAAATGTTGTATAGAGTTAGTTGTCTTAAAAGTTGGCTGGCATATATCTTTTAACTTTTCTTTTGCCTTGTTCTTTTCCTCTTTACAGCTATCAGAATTATAGATGTGATGACTAGACGTCTAGGGGTTATTCTGGACTATGAGTATATGAGCCCCACTGTGCAAATGCCAGAGTTGGAAAGAACTTGGGTACCATATTAGAGCTCACTTACTAGCAATAGACTTCATTCCTTGAGACTTCATTGGGGAAATATGAACTTATTTCTTGCCCCTACTGTTTTAGGTTTTCTGTCACAACCAGCCAGATATAATTCTAACTAATGCATTAATATTCCATATTGGTTTTAATTGTTTCATTTTATACCCCCAAATTAATGAATAAGTTTGTGATTATACACATTATTTTATAATTGTTCAAAGCATTTTTATAATGACATCTCACTTTTATCCTCACAATACCATGTGAGAAAGAAAAACAAGGACCTTAGAATCCTTACTCTGTAGCCAGGGTTGGGGGCTCAAGGAGGGTCAACAAGGTGACCAAATTCTCAGCACTTTAGTACCTGGTGATGGGTAAAAGTATCCAGGATAAGGGTATCTCACCAGCAAATGCTGTGCTCTGGTGAGGTTACACAAAGAGATAATCTCTTGAATGTGATCTAGTTACTTTGACAAACCTTACCTGTCTTACTCCCAATTAATGTATGTAACATTATATTAAAAGTCTATCATTAGCTCTTATATTGATAAGCAGGAGCATATTGAGTTGCTGGCTAGAATGCCCACTTGGGGCATTGGCTTAGACTGGGGAGAGTCCTGCCAAGCCAAGCTAATTGGTTTACAGAGAAAGGAAAGCAAAGTATGCATCTATCAGAGGGCACCGGCCAATTGCCTGGTCGCTGGATGCTGCCTCAGCCAATTTGCAGGCTAATGTTGGCATTGGATGTAAAAACAACAACAACAACAACAATAACACTGGTTTCCAGGGCACTGGGCTAAAAAAGGAGACCTTCAGAGGGAGTAAGAAACTGACACTTAATCCTATTTTGAGTTTAATTTTCTTCTTTTTGTTTTTTTGTGAATGTGGAGGTGACTTAGAAAAAATAGAGTGTCAGAACTATTCAGGCTGCTGGGCAGGGTGGAGAGACTGTGCTGAAGGAACTCCTGAGGACAGAAGGAAGTCTCCTGGGAAATGCCCAGGCCAGTTGTTGACTGGAACTTGAAATGGTCTGAAGGTGCTTCCGGCTGCTGCCTCCCTAAAAAGGCAATGTAGGCAACATCACAGTGCACGCACATGTCCACAGGCACTTTAGGGTTAGATTGATGTCAGTTTGAGGGACCATGAATTCCCATCTCCTGCCAAGAATATGTTTGCACCATCACCTCTTTGTCACCTCTGATGTCATGGTACAAAAGTCCCTTGAATAGAGAAGCATGTTTGGTATAGATACACGAAAAGAAGTGACTGTGAAGAAAGAAGGAAGATGGACAATTTTACATATTTTGGTCTTCTGTAAACCGAACCCCAGCTCAGGTAATTTAAAATATATCCTCTCCGAAAATTTTCCCTCTACTTGCAGCTATTATGAAAAATTAAACTGCCAAATTTTAAGCCTATTTTCAATATCATGAAAAATTATAGAGAATATCTTATAAATCAAGCTCACTGTGCTACAACATACAGTCCTGTTCATGTATTCCCAATAAATGCCATCCATTCCAAGCCAGACTTAACTATCTGTGCTTGATAGTGGTAGGCAACATACATACTTAATAAAAATTTAAAAATCAGGCCTTAGGGCTCAACAAATTTAGTCCCTGCCTACTGAATTTCTCATTGAAAATAACATACTGCATTTAAAATGGAAGGTCCAAGGAACTAGTATTTCTACTGAAATTGGATAAAAAGCTCTTACTCCATTTAATCAACTGACAGGATTGATTAAAGGCTCTGTTTTTATTTGATTCTGCTGCCTCCTTCTGATCAGAGGCCACACGGAATGCCTGGCAACTGTGCTAGATGGGGAAGACCATACTAGGTAAGGATCCTCTAACTAGTTCTGAAATCTTGGGTGATTTTTTAGCTTTGGTCTCCTCTAGTATAAAATAGGGGAACAGGAGATACCATCAAATACCTAGTCCAGCTTTCATGGTTTATGATTATCAGAGTTTTTGCCACTGATTAGGACTGCTTCTGATAAGAGTATAATATAATAGTATGGTGGAAGCTTAACCATACCCAGTTCTTCTCTCCTTTTTGGATCTGTTATAATTAGGTAGGCTCACGTGACTCTTTCTATTCCATGGACTATAGATTTAATGTCTCTCTGAGGAGCGTGAGTTCTTCATTGTCCTATTCCCCTGCCATGGCAGCCCTGCAAGCTAAATGTTGAGATAGCAGAGCCACAAGGTGGAAATGATCAGATCCTTAACACTTGAAAGAGAGCTGCCCTGGAGAGCCATTAAACGTGTAAAAAGCCTGAGAGAGTAAGAAGTACTTTTGAGTAACTGAGATTTCTAGGTTTTTAACTGCATTGTTGCCTGTTTTGTAGACAACAAAAACACATCATTGCCCAGACCCAGGTGGCTCACCCAAGACCGATTTATACTCATGCATCAAATGAATACAGTCGATCCTTGAACAACATGAGGGTTAAGCGTGCAGACCCCCCACATGGTTCAAAATCTGTGTATAACTTTTGACTCCTTGAAAACGTAACTGCTAATAGCCTATGTTGACTTGAAGCCTTACTGATAGCATAAACAGTCAATTAAAACATAGTTTCTATATTACATTTATTTTATATTGTGTTCCTACAATACACGAAGCCAGAGAAAAAGAAAATGTTAAGAAAATCATAAGGAAGATAAAATGCATTTACAGTGTTTTTTAAAAAATCCTGTATAAGTGGAACTCTGCAGTTCAATCTCCTGTTGTCCAAGAGGTCAACTGTAATTGTTTACAGGCAAAGCCACAATCTATAACATTGGAAGAAGGCAGGGGAAGAAATATAGAACTAGAAATACTTATCAGAACACACAACAATGACAAATGCTTGTATTGTGAAAGAATGATATGAAGTTTCCCCATGGATATGTTTGGATGGGGGAAGGGGGTGTGGGGGAGGACGAGCTCGTTGAGAGCTTCTCTGTATGCTGGTTACTGTGGCACATGGCAGTCGTTACTGTGGCACATGGCAGTACTCAAGAAGTGGGTTGCGGAATTCAGATGAATTGAGAGAACACTCGGTATGGTGAAGCACATGGCTGACTTTAAAACTGACAGTATAGAAATGGATATTGGTCCCGTTCCTTACTCACTGCCTCCACCTTAAAAATATCTAAATAGAAAATATCTAAAATGTATACATGCATATGACTGGCATTCGCACATTGATTCATTCATTCAGTAAGTGAGTATTCATTGAGTGCCTCCATTGGTCAAAGCACTTGTGAAGCATTGATGATACAGGGCTGGATGAGTCCTGATGGAGTTCACATTCTGGGGCATCGGGGCTGAATGATGGCAGGAACAGAGGGGTTACAGACACTAAATAATTATTTTAATAAAATGTGGTAAGTATCATCACGGAAATTATAGGATGCCTGGAGGTTGTATATTTGGGGGACCCAACCTAGGCTGGTGTCAGGGCAGGCTTCCATTTTTAACCCAAGTCATGGTTTCTGGTATAATTCAATAATGAAAAGAGTTGGCTGAATGTGTCCGCCCACATGTGGAATCTTATGACTGTGACATTGCTAATAGCTAGAGTGGTTGCCAACATGAAAGGAAGGCATCCTCACTGCTTTCACTTTGCTTCAGTTTCTATGCAGCAGCATTAGTCAAGCACACTGCGTATTGCATGACTCTGGCCTAGAAGTGGGGAAGGATTCTGTATTTCTTCCTCTATACCAAGATTTTCATGTGTTTGACATTCTGAAGGAGAGATAAGAAAGCTGAGAATAGGGGTAAGCAACTTTCCCAAAGTCACCTAGTTAATAAATGTTGGAGCAGGAACTTAAGCTCAATCAATCTGGCTCCACAGTGATGGCATTTCACCCCTGCTTTACAATGTATTGCCTCTCAGTGCTGGATTTATAAGAGCAGGACCATCTTACTAGGAGATCAAGTTCTAACATTAGTGTGTAGTGGCAAATCCCTGTTAGCAATATTATCCTGGAAGAGTCTTAAGAAATCTTAATAAATTCACCCTAGCCAGTTTGGCTCAGTGGATAGAGTGTCAGCCTGCATACTGAAGGGTCCTGGGTTCAATTCTGGTCAAGAGCACATGCCTGGGTTGTGGGCTCAATCCCCAGTGGGGGATGTACAGGAGGCAGCCAATCAATGATTCTCTCTCATCATTTATGGCTCTCTCTCTCTCTCTCTCTCTCTCCCTCCCTCCTTCTCCCTTCCTCTCTAAAATCAATAAAAATATATTTTAAAAAACAAGGAATTGCAACGAAACAGTCACAATGGGGTTCTCCAGATCAGAGATGGGATTGTTTATTTTTTTAAAAAGAAATTTTAATAAATTCAATGTGGTATTTTTCTCTGACAACTCAGAATAGGTTGTTGCTTGTTTGGTTAAAGTGACTGCTTCATGTTTGGGACTGTGTTGTTTGAAAGACACATATCTACAAACACCAGAACCAACTGCAGCCTGGTGAGATGGTTACTCTGAGAGGCCCAGGGATGCTGAGGCCGATCAAAGGCACATGTCCTCTTCTAGAGAGGGTAGGCAGCATTGCTTGCACTATTTTTAGTTTTTCTCTCCATTTGTTTTATTTCCTTTCTCTAAGCTTACATAAATGAATTTTAACATGTTAAGTATGCTTTGGATATAATATTACTATATGCTGATTCGTTAAATTTCCTAAGTAATTGAATTATTGTATAAACAATTTTCTCCCTTTCATATAAATATCTGATAAAAATTTCAGGGAACTTGAAAAGTGAGACAAGAAGATTTGTTGAGTCAAGTAGAACTCAGATCATACCCCTTAAATTAGTATTCCTGAAATAATGCTTGGGATGTTGAATTTTTAAGCAAACTTCCAAAGTGATTCTTAAGCATCTTAAATTTTAAAGTCACCTGTGTGTCTATCCTGTCTAGTGGAGAGGTTAACAGTGGGTCATTCTATCCACTGAATTAACAGTGGAATCTGCTTTTCATTTGATCATTTCCTACAGTGTTGTGACTTGGTGTTATGTCTGTGACCCCTAGCGCTTGTTTCCCAATTGTCAGATCTAATGCTCCCAAGTTGAGTTCAAACACTGCACTTAGAATAAGGAATTTGAGAAGCCAAATACCACCACAAGCAAGATTCACGTCTGTAAACTGTACTAGTATCAGTCAGGGTTCATGGTTCCCAGCATCCGAAGCCATTCTGTCTATTGCCTGGAGAGCTCTGGGGCCACCCAATTAGTGGGAATCTGGAGGACCAGGCAGAAAATCAGGCACAGAGAGAGGAACACTACAGAGTGCTGAGGCAGGGAGAGCATGGTCTGGACTTTGAGTTCCTACAGAAGGTGGTGGCAACAATTCCCACCACAATTGCACATGAGGGAAGGGCTGCTCTTCTACAGGGAGGCTCAATGGGATTGGAGGCTGGGCAGGCAAAAATTAGAAAAGCACGTACTCCCATTTCTGCCTGGGAGGCACCCTCCTCCCTACAGGGGACCATGCATCTTTGATTGTGGTACCAAAATCTATGCCCTTCTCACCTGTGTTTAAGGAATAAGAACTTATAGAACATTATTAATATGAATATATGGCCCCTTTAATGCAAAGCCAACTACATCCACAAAATATATTATTTCTCCCCATTTCTGTGCATCAGCCAATGCTTGCCTCTGCTATGGGAAAAATAAACCAATTAAGGAATTTGAAATTGTCAGGAATATGGTAGGGCTTAAAGAAAACACATTAATGTTTTTGTTTGTTTTCTCTACTGATGAACTTCTAGGTTCCTGAGGACACTTGTCATTCATTCATTCGTTTATTCATTCATTTTGTTGTCTCTTGGAATCAATTTGTTGTTGATGTCCTTACTCATGGCAGCAGCTACTACACACAATGTCTTTTTTTTTAATTTAATAAATCTTTATTGTTCAGATTATTACAATTGTTACTCTTTTTTCCCCCCATAGCTCCCCTCCACCCGGTTCCCACCCCACCCTCTGCTCTTACCTCCCCCACACTGTCCTCATCCATATGAGTACGATTTTTGTCCAGTCTCTTCCCGCACCCCCCACACCCGTTCCCCCTGAGAATTGTCAGTCCACTCCCTTTCTATGCCCCTGATTCTATTATATTCACCAGTTTGTTCTGTTCATTAGATTTTTAATTCACTTGATTTTTAGATTCACTTGTTGATAGATATGTATTTGTTGTTCATAATTTTTATCTTTACCTTTTTCTTCTTCTTCCTCTTCTTAAAGAGTACCTTCCAGCATTTCATATAATACTGGTTTGGTGTTAATGAACTCCTTTAGCTTTTTCTTATCTATGAAGCTCTTTATCTGACCTTCAATTCTGCACGATAGCTTTGCTAGGTAGAGTAATCTTGGTTGTAGGTTCTTGCTGTTCATCACTTTGAATATTTCTTGCCACTCCCATCTGGCCTGCATAGTTTCTGTTGAGAAATCAGCTGATAGTCATATGGGTGCTCCCTTGTAGGTAACTAACTGTTTTTCTCTTGCTGCTTTTAATATTCTCTCTTTGTCTTGCTCTTGGCATTTTAATTATGATGTGACTTGGTGTGGTCCTCTTTGGATTCCTTTTGTTTGGGGTTCTGTACGCTTCCTGGACTTGTAAGTCTATTTCTTTCACCAGGCAGGGGAAGTTTTCAGTCATTATTTCTTCAAATAGGTTTTCAGTATCTTGCTCTCTCTCTTCTTTTGGCACCCCCATAATTCTGATGTTGGTACGCTTGAAGTTGTCCCAGAGGTTGCTTACACTATCTTTTTTCTTTTTTGCTTTTCCGGTTGAGTGTTTTTTGCTTCTTTGTATTTCAAATCTTTGACTTGATTCTTGCGTTCCTCTAGTCTACTGTTAGGTCTCTGTATAATATTTTTTATTTCAGTCAGTGTATGTTTAATTTCTAGTTGGTCATTTTTCATATCCTCGAGGGTCTCACTAAATTTATCGGCCTTTTCTAGGAAATTCTTGAAAAACCTTATAACTGTGGTTTTGAACTCTATATCCAGTCTCTTGCTTTCCTCCATTTCTTTTGTTTGTGATCTGTTTCTTTGTCTCCGCATTTTTGTTGCTTCCCTGAGTTGGTAGAGTAGCTTTGTGTGCTAGGTGTTCTACATGGCCCAGTGGCTCAGCCTCTCCAGTTACCTGAGGTGGACACTCTTGGTGCACCCCTTTGTGGACTGTGTGCACAGCCTTCTTGTAGTTAAGCCTTGATTGTTGTTGGTATCACTGGGAGGAATTGACCTCCAGGCCAATTGGCTATGAGGATCAGCTATGTCTATGCTGGGAGAACTTCTGTGCTGGAGACAACCTTATAAGACAAGACTTGCAAAATTGCAAAAGCCTCTGTGCTCAGCTTGGATGGGGCGGAGTTTCAGGGCTGAGCAAACAGCCTTGGCTTCCTGTCAGCCCTGCCCTATGAGGCCCCTGGGTCTCAGTGTCCCTCGGTAATCGCTGCAAGCACCTCTGAGAGAAAGCCACCCTTGAGTTTCGCCCACTGCCAGACAGTCCAGTTTCTCCCCCAATGAATCTGGAATCCCAGATTCTCACCCAGAACTGGTGTTCAGCGCAGTCGGAAGCTTCTGTCTTCCTCCCACTAGAGAAAGCCAGCGGCACACTCAGCAGTCAGTCCTCTCTGAGTTTCCGTGCACTCCTCTCTTTTCCTGACAGTCCAGACTCCCCCGTATGAGTCTGGGACCCCAGGGTCTCGCCCGAAACTGGGGTTCAGTGCAGTCGGAACTGGAGTTCAGTGCAGTCGGGAGCTTCCATCTTCTTCCTGCTATCGAAAGCCAGCGGCACACTCAGCATTCAGTCCTCTCTGCGTGCACTTGCGCGCGCGCCTCCAGACCTGTGCCTTTTGTGGCTCCCCTGAGTTTCCATGCGCTCCTCTCTTTTCCTGACAGTCCAGACTCCCCCCATATGAGTCTTGGACCCCAGGGTTTTGCCCAGAACTGGGGTTCAGTGCAGTTGGAACTGGGGTTCAGTGCAGTCGGAAGCTTCCGTCTCCTTCCTGCTAGAGAAACTAGCCAGACACTCAGCCGCCCGTCCTCTCCATGCGCGTGTCTCCATACCTCAGCCTTTTGCAGCTCCTCTGAGTCTCCGTGTGCCCCTCTCTTTCCTTCTAGTTGTAGAATTTCCACTCAGTCAGCTTTCCTGTGGTTCTGGATGATGTCTGTTCTTTTAGTTGTAGTTTTGAAATTGTTGTGTGCGGCAGCAGTTTAGGTGTTCACCTATGCCACCATCTTGGTTTCTACAAACAATGTCTTATTATCTCTCCTTTCCGCTGGCTGTGACTGAGCTCCAAGTTTTGCTTGACCTTCGCTAACCTATCTCTCCTGGCTTGCAATAGTCCCACTTAAGTGTTAATTTGTAACTTTGAAAAAACTATGTGAATTATTGCACTGGATTTATTCAACCAAATGGTGGCCTTTAGTAGAGAAGAGTATTATTATTAGCTTATTCTAATCACAGGAGCCAACTTGATGTGGCCAATGGGACTAAATCATAGGAGACAGGAAGGAAATTCATCTGCATAGATAGGTAAAGATATTGAGAGAGAAATAAGTCAGAATATATACAAATATTTACTACGATATGCACTAAAATGTTGCTATAATTCTGACTCAGATTCATTCTGGAAATAATAGGGGTATATACTATAAATAAAATTCTAACTAGAATTTGGAGGGAAAAATAATCAATATACAGTGTTTGAAAGTAAAAATAATAGTTATGATAAAGGAAACTGGGGCAGAGGTTTTTTATTTGAAGAAGATGACATACTTAGGTGGCAGCTGATCTAAACCAGTATAAAAGAAATTAATCCAGGATGCAGCCATATCTGATATGAGGTACATCATGCCACCTTTTGAACTTCATCACCACTTTCTTCCCCAAATTAAAGGTGTATTTGAAATGCCAAGCAATTTACTGTGTATATCAAGGATTACTGTCTTGCTCAAATTCTATGTACCAAAAACATTGACATATGACCCAATCAATGCAAACAACTTATCACTTACTTTCTGACTGACATCTATCCCTTTTGCTTAGTTAAAAATCTCCCTCTAAATCATTCTAATGGTTAATCTCCTGACTCCTCATGTATGAGAGGAAGAGTAGTCATAATCCCATTTTTACTTTTCCAAGTCAAATTCTTAGCAAATTTATTCTAGTTTCAAAAATAATTGCTATTTTCTTTCTATCTTTTCTCATGGGGGAAAAAAAACCTTCAAGGGCTGCCATGCCTTCCTCTCATGGTGCAGCTGGGAAATGTACAATTCAGGGCTGCTGATGCATAGAATAAATGGACAGTCTTGCTAACTCCTATTATCATCATTGTGTCGAGAGTCTATGTCAGTTCGAAACCAAAATGTCCTCCTTTGCATCCACAGCACTTTAAATATCCCAACAGTATCTGCATTTATATAATACCCATCTGCGCAGTATCAAATCATCTTGACAAATGTTGCATATTTCCATCTTTGTGTGTGTGTGTGTGTGTGTGTGTGTGTGTGTGTGACTCAAAAAACTGAGAGGTTACACAAGAACTTTTTTGGGTTGTATGCATGTCCAAAATTTGCAGGCTTCACTGATAGTCAGGGTCATGTAACTTGGCGAAAACATGGGCAAAATGAATCCAAGTATATCGGAAATGATTAGTCAGCTCCATTTTCTTTTCTACCACTCTATTTTACATCATTAATTTTAAATGCAAGAGACAGGGAGAAATTGACTTCTGTTTAATGAGATTTGATTTATTCAACCTTGTGTTATTAGTGAAAATAGAATACCTTGTTAGTTGGAAAATACATTTAAAATAATGCACTGTTTTGAATAAATTATCAGGTTGATGAATATATAAAGATAATATTGATATCACTTTACCTTTGCACACAATGTTGGCAGTTTACAAAGCACATTCATATGCATCACTTTGCTCAATACTCATAATGCCCTGGGTATTGTTTTATGAACAATAATAGATAGATAGGAACCTAAAGCTCAGGAATGTTAAGTGACACCTAGTAAGTGAAAAGCAAGGGTTCAGTTTCTGGTTTTATGCCTCCAAATCCTTCTCAATAGTCACTCCCCCGCACCCCCCCCCAAAAAAAAACAACAAAAAAAACCACAAAAAACTAAACCAAAAGCTGGCCCTCATTATCTCTTTCCTGCATTTTTTCAATGGCCTCTTATCTACTATATCTGGCACAACCTTCCTTACCACCCACTCTTAAGCTCCCCAGAAGCAATTCATATCAGCATTCTTTCCTAACAGACTGTTCTTGGAGCCCTTTGTCTGGAAATTAAATTCTAAACTCTTTTCCAGGTGAGAGGATGAGACGGCCAGTTTTCAGACATTGTGAAAGGGGAGAAAGCAAAGGTGTTTCGTTGGTTTCTATGTAAACCAAGAAGTTACCAGTGAGAAGAAGCCTCCCTAGTCCCGGGCTAGGTCGCTCTTTCTTCCCCTTCTAAGCCAGGACTTTGCAGGGTTTCAGGCCTCCTGGCCTAAGAATGAGGTTGTGGTGGCTCACATTCCAAAGTGACAAATGAACCTGTCACCAGCCTGTGCCTAACCTGGATCCTCATGCCTGCCAAGGACATCCATATGAGAGGGCAAAAGGACCTCCCTCTTTCCGTAAACCCTGCGAGGCTGGGTACCTGTGCTCTCGGCTGGAACTGGGGCTGCAAGTCAATAAGGATTTTGTGTCACATGTTACAACATGGAGCAACCTTGAGAACATTATGCTAAGTGAAAAATTAAGTTACCAGAAAAAGCAATATTGTGTGATTCCATATCTACAAGGTAGAGTAAGTTAAACTTGTAGAAACAGAAAGAAGAATGGTCATTGCCAGGAACTGGATGTAGAGAGAAATGGGGAGTTGTTTAATGAGAATAGAGTTTTAGTTTTACAAGATATAATAGTTCTGGAAATTGGTTGCATAACAGGGTGAATATATTTAACACTATTGCACTGTACACTTAAAATTGTTAAGATGGTAAATTTTAAGTTATGTATATTTTTCCCACAGTTAAAACATTTTAAGTTAAAAGAAACTTTGTTACATTTTCTTTTTAAAGATATGAATGAACTAAAGAAAAAATTTTGATTATTGTAGTATCTATATATGATATAGAGGAGGAGATAAGGTGGAACAGAAATCAAAAGAGAAAAAATATTTCTGAAGAGCTGGTTTTCTAATGGGAGAGATAGAAATCAGACATATAAAGTGATGACATGATTTCAAAACACTGTTCCCATAAAAACAGTTTAATCACTACTGGAGTCCTAGGTAAGACTGATAGAAGAGATTAGATTTAAATTAGAATGATCTCAGAGCTCTGCCAGGAGGAGGTGATATGTTACCTGGCTTTGAAGGTTCACTTGGGCAAGTATTGACAGAGGCAGCCACCGTGCTCTGGAAAGACACAGACAGTGGATAGATAAACTATCAGTGAGGCAATACACCTACTTCACAGAAGTAATTTACTAAATTCTACAACAGTTATATCAAGTAAGTACTATTTATAATCTCTCTTTTATTTGAGAAAACTGAGGCGCAGACAGGTTAGGTAACTTGTCCAAAGAGAATGTGTAATGAGTGGGAGAGTAAGGTTTTAATCCATGCTACCTGGCTCCAGCATCCACGTACTTATCCAGTAGTGTGCTTTGCTTCCTAGTCAACTTCATTATGAAGTGGTTCTCAATGTCATTTCTATATACCCTTTCCTTAGGTCCCATGGTTTACTGACAATTTTCAAAAACACAATTACTATAAGAGAGTTTGTAATCCAGCTGATTGAATACTTACAGATCACTTGATGAAATAATTTACTAACAAGAAATTCAGTTCAAAGGAAATATTTTTTTTTTGACATGGGTCAGTCTATTTGACAAAAAGGTTGAGGTTATGGAATCTACTTCTCAGAAAAGAGTCTCTATCATCATGCTTTAGCACACCCACTCCATAGCTCCATGGCTGTTATAATCTCAAGGAATTTCCTTTGCATCTTGCATAGCAATTTCAAGTGTCTGGGCTGCAGATTATCAACATGCCTGACTTTCATTAGAATTTACATATTTTTCCCCAAGATTACAGCAGATGTGTTGCATTACTTTCAAAAGAAAATCAGAATTGGGTTATGGGGGTTGGGGTGTATGATTGTGTTGGGAGGAATGGTCAGGAAAAGCCAGCTCTTCCGCATTAAATTATATATGTTAATATTTAATACTAGTGGCTGGTGCACAAAATTCGTGCACAGGGGTGGGTGGGTGGGTGGGAGGGGTGTCCCTCAGCCTGGCCTGCACCCTCTCCAATCTGGGACCCCTTGGGGGATCGGGCCTAAACTGGCAGTCAGACATCTCTCTCACAATCCGGGACTGCTGGCTCCTAACCGCTCATCTGCCTGCCTGCCTGATTGCCCCTAACCACTCTTCCTGTTGGCCTGCTCACCCCCAACTGCCCCCCCCACTGGCCTGATCACCCCCAATACCCCCCCCCCCCCACCGGCCTGATCACCCAAAACTGCTGTCCCATCCTGGCCTGATCACCCACAACTGCCCTCCCCACTTGGCCCCTAACCGCCTCTACCTCGGCCCCACCACCATGGCTTTGTCCAGAAGAATGTCCAGAAGGTCTCCTGGAAGGTCTCCCAATCTAATTAGCATATTACCCTTTTATTAGTATAGATAGAGGCCTGGTGCATGGGTGGGGGCTGGCTGGTTTGCCCTGAAGAGTGTCTCGGATCAGGATGGGGGTTCCCTTGGGGGGCAGGGTGGCCTGGGTGAGGGGCTGGGCCAGTTTGCAGGCCAGCCACACCCCCATGGGGTGAGGGTCCCCACTGGGGGGCGTGGCCAGCCTGGATGAGGGGCTCAGGGCTGTTTTCAGGCTGGCCACACCCCCTTCAGGGTGGGGGTCCCCGCTGGGGGGACTTACCAGCCTGGGTGAGGGTCTAAGGGCCATTTGCAGGCTCTGCCCTTGGCGGCTGGCCCAGGAGACTCAAGCCTCCCGCTCGCTCTAGCCTGCTCTGTGGCTGCCGCCCACAGGCCCCTCCTTTGGCGGCCGGCCCAGACGGGCTAGAAGCTTGGCTTCCTCCATCGCCGGGGGCAACCCAAGCCTCCCGCCCACTCTGGCTGGCTCCATGGCTGCCACCATCTTTGTCCCACTAATTTGCATATTCCCTCCTGATTGGCTGTGGGCATTGAGGAGTGATGGTCAATTACCATATTTCTCTATTATTAGTATAGATAGGAAAAGAGACATCATGGTGCTTATAGAAAAGGAAACTGTGTTAATTTACATTAAACTATCTAAAGTAGAGTCAAGTAGCCAAAAGAAAAAGGTGATGATTATTTAATCTTTATTCTGACACTAACTGGCAATTTGTATAGTGCTTTACCATATTCAGATATTTATTTTCTCTCTTTTAACATTAAAAATATATAACTCAGTAAGACTTTGTTAAATATTTGAAAATGATATTCAATGGTCAGGCCATAAATTATTTGAAAAGATGTGAGAGAAAAGTAGGGATGCAGAAGAGGGTAAAGGTGAGAAAAGGAGACTTGACTTAGGGTGGTGAATACACAATACAATTATACAGATGATATAGAATTGTTCACCTGAAACCCAGGTAATTTTATTAACCAATGTCACTCCAATAAATTCAATAAAAAAGTAAAAAAAAGGGTGAGATACAAGAGTGCACATTTTACCACATTTCAACTAAAATCTCTTACTATTTAAACATCACTTGTTAAACAATGAGTCTTTTGGATCTTATCAGTGTAGACATGTAAGATGAGAAAAGAAAAAATATTCAAGAATCTCAGAAGCCCTTTTGGACAGCAGACCACTGATAAAATATTTTACTTCACCTATAATAATCTATAATAATAAAAGCATAATATGCTAATTAGACCAGACATCCTTCCGGACATTCTTCCTTCCAGACAAAGCTGCAGCAGGTGGGGGCTGAGGCAGAGGCAGCCGCCGAGGCAGCGGGGGCCAAGGCCGTTGCACGAATTTTGTGCATTGGGCCTCTATTTAAATATAAATGGATTAGAGACACTAGGGTTGTGTTTTTCCGGGATGGGCAGTGGCTGAAAATGCAAGGGAAAATAACTTTTGGCAAATCTTATTTGGTATTTTGCTCAACCTGAACCATCTTTGCCAACAGTTTACTTTTGTGGTTGAATTTGGAACAGAATTCAGAAGTGCAAAGTGAGGGCATTGACTGACATAGACATGTGGGTTTTTAAGCTGAAAATGTTTTAAAATCAAATCAACGACAACTTACGGTTCTTCTAGGAACAGAGGAATTTATGTCAAAAGTAATGAATAGCTTCATTGTCTTCTGTCCCATGTTTGAGTGTGCCAGAAAATTTTTAATTTTGCCTTATAAAATGTAAAGGCCTGATAAAAGCTTAAGAAACAAATGTTTCAGTAAACACTCCTCCTTAACAAAAATCTGAATTTCAGGGCCATGCCTTTGATTCTGATCTGCATACAAGTCGTGGCACACATGTGTCTCCTTCCAGGACTAGCAAACAACAAGGGAGCCATGCGTGTGTGATTGGTAGACCCCGCACTGCTATGCTATGAGTGTTGCAGCTGCCCTAACTTAGAGTTCTAGGTAGGTTAGGGGGCAATATTGTTATTTTAATAGGTTTTTAGTTCAATTGAATGTTTTAAAAACAGTAGAACTTTATCCTTTTTCTATCTTCATTTGGGCTGTTAAATGTGATATAGAGAGTCTTGAATTCTAAACACACTATAGTGGTAGAGCAATGGGAAACATAGTACCTTGAGTTGTGTCAACCCATGCCATGGCAACTGGTTAATTTGGGGTGCTAGAAGTAGATAGGGAGGATCAGGAATAGTGGTTATTTTGTATCAGGTATAACTTCTTAATCAGCAGACCTCCTTTGCAAATATCACCTGCTCATTGCCCTCTGCTCACATGTATACACGTGCATATATCAGCAAAACCAAAACAAAACTTTTCATGTTCTGAAAACATTTCATCACAAAGATACCACTTCAAAATAATAGATCTTAGAAGAGTAAACAAAATTTCTTATGTCTATAATATTCTATCTATAAATTATTTTACTTATGGTGTCTACATCAATAGTTTTTGCTATTCCCCAGGAGTGGTAAAGCAATTTTCTAATATTTGCTTGGAATTCCAAGATCAAAAGCTCTAGAGATGTGTCTTTCAATTTTATTTTTGAAACTTAAGACAGCAAAAACAATAACAAAAGCAAGGGGCATTATCAAATTTTAAAGCCTCAATGTCAACTCATACTTTTTATATCTCAGGATGGATGCAAATTCTACAAGAGTATGTCTAATCTACAGATGAAATGACTCGGCTATTTATGCTAGTTAGCCCACGTATATACAGAAGGTTTCTAAAAATCCCTCTTCATTCTTTGGCGCATTTTCTTATTTGCTTTAAAAAGTAATAAAAAAATGCCAATTTTAAAATGCCACTTGAAAATACCACATAGCAATAGTAGTAATAACTAAATCCACATAGCATTTACCATTTACAATATGCAAAACACTGTTCCACTAGTTATAGTACCAGGTGTACCGGTTAATAATGCAGATTTTATAATCAAAGAAAACACAATAATTTCGAGAGAAACATCAAAAGTGCTAGCTACACATTTCCCCCATCTTTTAGGTAATTTGTGGTTATCATCCCAATAGAACTTTTCTTGTTTTGAGGCAAACCATTCAGAGACACAATTTTCCACTTCTTCGTACATTTTGAAGTGCTGCTCAGAAAGTGCATGTGCCATCGATCGGAATAAGTGGTGATCTGAAGGAGCAAGGTCTGGTGAATACAGCGGGTGGGTTAATACTTTCCAGGCAAGATCTTTTAACATGTCTTTAACTGGTTTTGAAGCGTGTGATGGTGCGTCATCATGAAGCAAAATTACTTTGCCTTGTCTTCTGGCACATTCTGGTCGTTTCACAATCAAAACATGGTTCAAATTGATTATTTGTTGTCAGTAGCTATCAGTAACAGTTTCACCTGGACTTAGAAGCTCATAATACACCACACTTTCCTGATCCCACCAAACGCAGAGCATTGTCTTCTTTCCAAAGTGATTTGGCTTTGCAGTCGATATTGATGGTTGACCTGGATCAACCCATGATTTTGTGCATTTGGGATTCTCAAAATAAATCCACTTTTCATCGCCAGTCACAATTTGATGCAAAAAAGACTTTCTTTTGTGCTGTTGAAGCAACATTTTACTGATGACTTTTCGGTTTTCCATTTGTCTTTCATTCAGTTGATGTGGCACCCCTTTTCCTTCCTTTAAAATCTTTCCCATTCCTTGTGAATGATAGGAAATTGTTTGCTGAGCAACGTTTAATCTTTCTGCAAGATGTTTTGAGTTTGACATGCATCTTAATCCAATAATGCTTGTAATTGTTGGTCTTCAAACTTTTTTGGTTGACCTGGACATTCTTTGTCTTTCACATAGAAATCATCACTTTCAAATCGTTTAAACCAGCATTCACAAGTATCTTTAGATGAAGCATGTTCACCATAAGCTTCCTAAAGTATTCAGCAGCATTTTTCTTCAAACTAAAGTAATGAATTAAAACTTCCCACAAATCCTCTTTTTTTGTCATGAAATTTGACATTTTTAAGCGTAAAAATATCTATGATGTTAACACCTTCAGAAAATTTGACATATGAAGTTTTGAAGTTTGCTGTCAATACAACAAAATAGCATACATATCAAATCACATATGTATCAACATATGTGTAACTCCATCTATTGAAAAAAATCCACATTATTAACTGGTACACCTGGTATATTAACTCAATTGTCACAAACATATGAGGCAGTTACCTATAATTTATGGAGACACTAAATAGCTTAAATAATGTCACTCAGGTAGCCAGTGGCGACATCATCACTGTAATCGAGGTAGTCTGCCCCCCGAGTTGGTGCTCTTAAATTTAACCCCAGGCTGCCTCTGTGGAAGCGTGTGTGTATGTGGGAGGCCGGGGGCGGGGGAAGCTTATGGTTATTAGATAAAAAACCAATGACTTTTGTTACAGTGAACAGGAACCTGGCACTAAGTAAGTACTCAAAATATTTGTTGAATAGGCAAAAAATTTAAAAAGAAATAAATTTATAAACCCTTTGATAGCCTTAAAGTACTTTGCCTGTATGTATCTGATAGTCACTCAATAAATGTTTGGTTGATAGTGCACAGTTGTATTTCTGTGTGACTTAGAGAATTTGGAATATGCTGCACGCTATTCTGCCATTTTTCTTAAGATAAATGAGGGGCAGTTTTCAGAGAGGGGGCAAGTGTCCTTGACTGGAATAAGGTAAATTGAGGATCAAGAATTTTATTTAGAAAGCTCCAGAAGACCAGGAGGTGGCCACCTGGTCACTTATATAAAATGCAAATTGGCCCTATATCTTATATCCTATGCTAAGATCCTCTCCAACCTCTGTCCAAAAGATGCCTGACCATTTTACATTTGCTTTCCAGACCCTTCTTGGGTTGCCCACTGGCGAGAACATCTCTTTCACTGCAGCTCCAAGTTCCCACTGCACCTTCATGGAACACAGGATGTATGTCTATGTGCTATTCACATAGTTTTCTTGAAAGCAAAGAGAATATGAACTGGCTAGGTCCTCTTTTATATGCTGTTAGACTCAGCTATCATATATTAGCTTGTCACAGATATGCATTATCTAATTTAATATTAAGTAGGAATTCACATGTAGCCATTCTCAGTCATAGACTTGGGTATATCCTATTTCTACTTAAAGTCATTCAGTGAATGTAAATATGGATTTATAAACCAATATTAAGAGGTGATTATTATTACAAATAATCAACTTCCACTTTTGTTAGTAAGCCAGAGTCTACTTACCAAAGTTCAGATTAAAGTGAAAAACATAGGAAAAAACAACTTAAAAGCTTTTATATTATAGAAAATCATTAAGGAATGCCTTTCTTGAACTCTAGAGCCAAAGGACTAATCTAATACTCAATTCCATCAATTGGTTTTTTCTACAGTATTTAATGTCAACTATTGATTCCCAGAAAATTCAACTCTGGTCCAAGTATGTTCTTTTAATTTATGAGCAACTTATTCAACATATCATTCCCCTTGACCCACAGCAGGCGAATGAGCGTTAGGTTTATACTTTCCTGGTTATTAAGAATTGGAAGGACTCTCACAGATCATCCAATTCTGACTTCCTGTTTTGTAGATGCAAAGACACAAGGCCTGCTTTCTATCCCAAGGCTGCACAGCTAGTAAAGGTCAGAGCCGGGAGTAGGATTTTAGTCTAGGGCTCTTTTCTGTCACCACATTACACAATGAATTTCTTTTCATGTCCAAATCATCACAGCTTAGAGTTCATTGCCTACAAGATTTTACAACATCTCTACAATACTATCCTCAAACTCAGATGACTCCTGGGTTTGTGTTTTTATTTTATCTGCCTTGATTCCTGACTGCAGAAGGGTCTAGAGAGGATGTGGTAGTGTCTCCATAAGATGCTCACAATACCATTTCCCATTTCACACACTCTTCTACGTTGTGGCCTAACCATTTTCCCATTAAGACTTTATTTCCCCAGCCCCTTTGAATCTGGGTGGGTCCCATGATTGTTCTAGTCAATAGAACATAGTAGTGATGATGTGCCAAAACAGAGCATGACCCTTAAGTAGCCTGGCATCTTCTTCTTCCTGCTTTTGGGAGTGTTTGCTAGTGGGACAGTTCCTCTCAAAACTCAGTCAACATGCTGAAGTCATATGACAAAGACATGTCTCCATGCTCCAGCCCAGCTAAGCTTCCAGCTGACAGCCAGTCTCAACAGTAAGCCATGTCAGTGCGCCACCTAGAACACTCAGCCCAGTTGAGTTTCAAGGACTTCAGCCCGAGTGGACAGCTATCTGTAAGTGCATCTGGGACCCAAAGTGAAAACTGCCCATGAGCCCAGCCAACTCACAGACCTTAGGAAATACTAATTAATTTTTGTTTTATTCTGTTAAGTTTTGAGGTGATTTGCTATACAGCGATAGGCAACTGGAATAGTCAGCACAGAAGTCAGCAGTGCTGGCTGCCCACAGATTCATGGCATCAAACCTCAGTTGCACTCTCACCTCTGCCAGGCAAGCACCTATTCCAGCTTTACTGACTCCTGCACGCACCCCTCTGCTTGACAGATCCAGCTCCCCCCCTCTTCCTGTTAGTGAGACCTGTCAGGTTTGAAACTGATGGCTGGGAGTGTGGATTTTTAATAGAAATTCTAGGAAACTTCGAAGTTTCTTAACATACAAAAAGAATACTCCTTTTCCATATGGGTATCTCCCTCAGGTAACAAGGGTCAACAGAGGTCATAGAGCCCATGAGCGAGCTGGATATAATATTGACCTTTCCAGAAAGCACAGAGCTAAATTTAATACTCAACATAGTAACTATTTTAGCCTGGAGGGACAGTGTATTTGCTTCCTTCTTCCACGAGGTTCTGATATTTACATATATATTTTTTTACCTTAGCAGACTTATTGCATACATGTCTGAATTTTAAGTCATCTCTAAATCCTTCTAAAAGTAGGCAGTATCTAAATTACAAACAAATAATATTAAGCCCATTCTCCTGGTCCCTGCTGGTCAAGTTCTCTCCAAAATGTATGACGGACACTTCACTCTTTTTATTTAGAATATAGTTTCCCAAACACAAAAAATTTTAAGGTAGACCAGAAATTTCTATATCTTTAATGTTAATAGTTATGTATTTATTTTAATACATAATGGGAAAGATATCACATATATTATTTTACTGAACAAGTGTAAGTAAAAAAAGTGATTTGATTTAAATAAGAATGTTAACTCAAAAATACTTTGTGGAAATATACCACAGCTTTTTTATCACTCATCTATTGATGGGCACTTGGGCTGCTTCCAAATCTTGGCTAGTGGAAATAACACTGCAACGACCATAGTGGTGCATATATTTTTTCAAATCAGTGTTTCAGGTTCTTGGGATACATTCCAAGAAGTGGAGTTGCTGGTTCATAAGGTAGTTCCATTTTTAATTTTTTTTAAGAAACTCCATACTGTTTTCCACAGTGGCTGCACCAATCCGCACACAGTGGAATACTTCTCAGTCATAAAAAGGAAGGAAATCTGATCTTTTGTGACAGCATGGTAAGACCCGGAGAGTATTGTGCTGAGTGAAATAAGCCAGTCAGAGAGAGACAAATACCATATGATTTCACTTATATGTGGGATCTAATGAACAAAATAAACTGACAAACAAAATAGAAACAGACTCAGAGTTAAGAGAACAGGCTGACAGCTATCAGAGGGGAGGGGAGCTGGAGGGCTGGGTGAAAAGGTGAAGGGATCAAGCGACAAACAAACAAACAAAATACCTCATAGACACAGATTTCACTATGGTGATTACTAGAGGGAAGTGATTGGGGTAGGTAGAAGAGAGTAAAGGGGTGATAAATGGTGATCAAAGGAGACTAGATTATGGGTAGTGAACACAGTACACTACACAGTTGATGTATTATAGAATTGTACACTTGAAACCTATTAAATTAGCCAATGTAACCCCACTAAATTCAATAAAATATATTTTATATTTTACTTTGTGGATATGGACAACCCATAAAGGTGGTAAATACATTATTAAGAGAAACTGATTTGGAATTTCTGAAAAACCTTCAAGATTCTAGGTTCCCCTTCTCTTAGCAGTGATTTGTTGCTGGTAGTTATACCTTTCTGGCTTATTGATTTCCTGCCTCTCATTGAGTCAGCAAGCTATTACCTGCCACAGTTGAAACTCATATAACCAACATTTCTTCTATATCTCATTTCATCAGCAAGCTTAATTCACAGGTGTGTATTTTTTTTCCATTTTATAGGAGCTTACCAAGACCAGCTCAGCAATATCCCTATGAACTAAAGAACTGCATCCTAGAGATGTTCTGGCTTTTCAGAAGTATCCCAGAGCTAGGTGGCAACGGGTGAGATTTCCAGACCATACTCAGCTCAAGAGAGCCTGTACCCGAGACAGAGATATTGCTCTCTTCTCCCATCCTCTTTCTTCCCCCACTACAGCCTCATTCTTATGTTCTTTAGAGGAACAAGAGATTATACACAGTGGCCCCTGCCTTCACTGCCATTTAGTAACCACCACCATTTGCATTGTCTCTATATCTTCATCTACCCTTTGCCACCTTCACCTTACACATTTTATATTAGAATTGGAAATACTGTAGAAACACTTCCTGCAAGGTTACAATTTATATGATTTATATAAATAAATTGCAATTGAAAATAATTCTGAAGACATCTTTGAAAAGGTAACTTATTATGCCCTGTTATCAATGGAGACATGAACTCTTTCCATTTCAGAACTGCAAGTACTGCCAAAGAGTGCGAAGATTGCGTGCCTCTTCAATCTTAACATCAAATACACTATCCCCTGTAAGCCAGATTAAGATCCACATGCACATGTCCTGGCCTTCGATGCCTCACAGACTTCCTCATTTAAGACCTTTGAATTTACCGCCTACTCTGGAGATATGGTTCTCATCAATTCCCATTTATTAGTAGGTGCTTAAAAGGAGGCACTTTCTGACATGCAATAAAAAGCAAACCTAATGAGCAAATGGCAGTGAACTTGAGGGGCACTTTAGGAGAAGGTCTATCAGTATTTATAACTCTGACACACTATAAAAGATACTTTAGTGCACCAAAAATGTGTCAGAAAAGATATTGAGTTAACAGAAGGGAGAATTTTCTGGTAAAACACATAAGAGCACCCATTTCAAGTGATCTGCACTATTAATATATTTTCACCTTTACTGACAACTCATTTACCAAGTGTCAGATGAATGGTATTGGAGTCAGCACTGATATTAACTCCCAAATGAGGTTCTATAACAATGAAAGGTACATAAGTATTCCGGCCTAGCATCTTCTCTATAATTAATGCCCTTGGCCTTGCCTCTGCAGCTGATGCCACTCAACAATTAAAAAAATTATCTTTGGGAATAATTCTTATCATGCTATAAATGGCACATTATGGTTTCCTTATTTTTCACATATGATACAGACAAAAGTTACAAGACATCTTCAGATTCTTATGGTAACTTACTCTCCATATTTCAAACCATTATAAATAAATCAATCAAGATTATTTAGTCTATAATTTTCTTCCTCAAAAGAATTTCTTAAAGCTAACTCAGTGAAATAAAGCCCAAAACCAAAAGAATGAATTCAAGACAAAACCAATGCATCGCAGACCAGGAAGGGGAAAATGTATAATCACACTTGCACCTAATTAATATAATGATAAGCATGGTCAATAAGTATAATCATTCCCTAAATCATACTGGTATGCTATTTATGTAAAATAATGGGGAATTTTACTCTCTTTTATTCTCTTTAAATAATGGAATTCCAATTAACTTTCCTTTTTGCCCTTGATTTATAGCACCTATATTTTTAATTATTCTGTAAAACTATACATATATGAGTGCTGCACATTATGAAAGTTAATAGTAATACAGCAAATGGAATAAAGTACTTGGAAGCAACTTGAATAGCAAGCCTAATAAGAATATACTCTGGCCCTAGCTGGTTTGGCTCAGTGGATAGAGCGTCAGCCTGAGGATTGAAGGGTCCTGGGTTCCATTCCAGTCAAGGCACATGCCCAGGTTGTGTGCTCGACTCCCCGTACGGGGCTGGCAGGATATAGCCAATCAATGATTCTCTCTCATCATTAATGTTTCTATCTCTCTCTCCCTCTCTCTCTGAAATCAATAAAAAATACTTTAAAAAAGAATATACTATAATTTTTACTGCCACAGCTTCAGATTCAGTTATTAATAGTTTTCTGTAAGATTTTCACTGGTGGAAACATGGCTTATGGAAGAGCAGCATATTTCTAGAAGTATTATCTCTTTTTATCTCTGTGTCATTTAAATGGAAATATAGTTGATGAAGGTAATTTGATTAAATACTTGGCTTTCCCATGTGAAATATAATGGGGGGACAAATGAGAAAAAAAAGGAAATGATTCTACAGCGTTGGCCAGAATTCAAGACCACCTTAAACTCCATTTAACACTGAAACACAAAAGACTCCAATGTGGCCTGCATTACATTTCTACATTCATTATAAATTTGCTCTGAAAAATATGGCCACTTTATCCAGAAAGTTGCAAAAATATACATAAAAATTTCACTAGATAAATTCAGCTCAATCTAAGTCTATTCACTTTCTAGCTAGTTTAGGTAGTGAAGAAATGTTTTATGTGATCATGAATCTTGGACTTTCATCTGTAAGCTGTATTACTAAATGCTCCAATAAAAATATGCAAAGCTCTTAGGATAGGCAAGAAAACATTAATCCATTGCCTCTAATATTCTTCATGATCTCAACTCATTCATTTATTTCTTCATTCATTCACTTATTCATTTGTCATTCAACAATAATTTATTGAGCATCTAACATGAGCCTGGTCCTCTAATGGGGCCTTGGGTCTCCAAAGATGATTGGGATGTAGTTATTATTACCCTTGTACAGTTTAGAATCCCCACAGAAAGCTGAGAGTTAAGAAGATGCTCTTGGTACAATATAAATATCATGTTGAAGTTTACCCAGGGTGTTCAGTTAGTAGGGTGAGAGGGGAGGGAGCAGGGAAGGATTTCCTGGGGAGAAATCTGAACAAAATTTTCAAGGGTGAACAGGAATTACTATAATTTAATGGGCATTCAGAAGATGAGTACCATTCAGCAGAAGGACACTAGGAACAAGTACTTATAGAGATAGGATGAAAAGCAGAGTAGAGACTGAAGGCAAGGAAAGAACAGATATTGAGTGTATTTTGATCCATACTTTACAGGAAAAATTATTGAAGGTGGAACACCATTACAGAGTTTTAAGAAGGGGCCTGGTATGACCTGACTCACATTTTAACAGGCTCACTCTTCCTGTTGTGTGGAGAATATGGCAAGAAATTGAAGGAGAAGAAAATAAGTTGAAAGGCTATTGTGATAATCCTGGAGAGAGATAATGGTGGTTGGCTAGGCTAGTAGAGGTAGAAGAGGAAATAAATGGTTAGATTCTGGGTACAATTTGAAGAAGAACCAACAGTTTTTGCTAATGGATTAGATATGGAGTGTGGGGCAACAGAGGTCACAATAACTCCAAGCCTTAGGCATGGCCAAATGGAAAGATAAAGTTGCCATTAACTGAGATGGTGTAGGGGAGTAAACAGATAATAAATTTGGGTTTGGAAATGTTAGCGTAAGATGAGTATTAGAGCCCTGACCAGTTTGACTCAGTGGATAGAGTGTCAGCCTGCAGACTGGGTGGGTCTCAGGTTTGATTTTGGTCAAGGGCATGTACCTTGGTTGTGGGTACATCCCCAGTAGGAGGTGTGCAGGAGGCAGCTGATCGATGTTTCTCTCTCATCACTGTTTCTAACTCTCTATCCCTCTCCCTTACTCTCTGTAAAAAATCAATAAAATAAAATAATAATTAAAAATATATATAAAAGATGAATATTAGACACTCAAATGGAGATGTTTAAGAGTTGATATATGAGTCTGTAGTTAGAGTAAAAGATCCAGACTAGAAATATAAAATTATAGTCACCCATGTTTAGATCAGATTTAAAGCCTTTTATAGGATGTGATTGCCAAGGGTAGTGCAGATATAAAAGAGATAAAGAAGTCCATTGACTAAGCCCTGGGACACCAGACAGTTGAGAAGTCTGGAAGGTGGGAAGTAACCTGATGAGACTTAGAAGAAACAACTAAAAAGGCAGGGGAAACCCAGGAGAGTATAACATTCCAGAACAGAGGGAGGAAGTGTTCCAGGAAAGAGGAAATGATACTTAGGTTCAATGCTGCTGATAGGTCAGGTCAGATGAGGAAGGGTCTTGACCTATGGATTTATCTGTGTGAAGTACTTTAGGACTCATTAGTATATACATGGCACTAGAAGCCAGTTTGAAAATTAACTAGTTTCAAAGATTGATGGAATCAGAAATAGGATTACAGAGAGTTAAGGGTAAAGAGGAGGTGAGAAATTGGAACAGCAAATGAAGACTGTTCTTCCCAGAGCTTGATTATAAGAAAAGAAATAGGCAGAAATCCTTGAGATTAGTGCAGCACCACATGTCAAGAAGAAAATTCATCATGTTTTGAAGAAAGGTGAGCCAGACTTTATTCCTCTGGGCTGACAAGAAGAAGGAGCTAGGTGGAAAAAAAAAGGTTGAAGATTTAGAGGAGAGAAGATGTGATGGACAAAGGTTTCTGGTTGATTTTAGAGCTCCTTTACTCCATCAGCTCCTTTGTCCTACATCCATATTTGCCAGTGAATTGTCATGTTAACAAATTATTTAGTATTCTGATATGGGTAGCCAATGTCAGTCAGGTTACCACAGTCCATGCAATCCTATATAACAAAGAGGTAATATGCAAATTGATCATCACACCCTCGCACAAGATGGCCACACCCATGTGGTCACCACAGATGGCCGACAGGGGAGGGCAGTTAGGGGCGACCAGGCCAGCAGTGGAGGGCAGTTGGGGGTGACCAGGCCTGCAGGGGAGGCCTGGGCAGTTGGGGGGGCCAGGCCTGCAGGAGAGGGCAGTTGGGGGCAACCAGGCCTGTGAGGGAGGGCAGTTAGGGGCGACCAGACTGCAGGGGAGGGAAGTTGGGGGTGACCAAGCCTGCAGAGGAGGGCAGTTGGGGGTGGCCAGGCCTGCAGGGAAGGGCAGTTGGGGGTAACCAGGCCTGCAGGGGAGGGCAGTTGGGGGGGACTAGGCCTGCAGGGGAGGGCAGTTGGGGCAATCGGGCCGGCAGTGGAGGGCAGTTGGGGGCAATTGGGCCGGCAGGGAGCAGTTAGGCATGGTTCAGGCTGGCAGGGGAGTGGTTAGGGGGTGATCAGGCTTGCAGGGAGGTGAGCGGTTGGGAGCCAGCAGTCCCAGATTGTGAGAGAGATCCCCACAGGGATCGGGCCAGAACTGGCAGTCAGACATGCCCTGAGCAGTCCCAGATTGGAGAGGGTGCAGGCTGGGCTGAGGGACACCCCCCCCCCCCAGTACACAAATTTCGTGCACTGGGCCTCTAGTTGTCGATAAATGTGATGAAATTATATATATATATATATATATATATATATATATATATATATATATATATATAATTTCAATATATAATTTCATAATTACATAATTATCATTTCATAATTATAATTATATATAATATGTGCACTTATATATGTTTGATTCATACATATTTGAATAAATAAATATGCTAACTGGTATGTATGTATGTATATATATGTATGTAAATATATGTATGTGTATATGTGTATATATAAATATATAATATGGTATATATTATAAACAGTATGTATTTATATCTACAAAATAAAAATACATTGTCTTCCTTCTTTTTAACAGTATTATTCTTGAGAGAAGACTATAGGAAATTCACATTAATTGCTTTTACTAAGAGAGAGATCTGCTAAACATATCCATAAAAGAATATTTGGCTGAGCCAGGGACTCACTAAAATTCTAAGATACTCAAATGAAAGCTAAACTGAATTGTTTATAATCCAATTTATTTATCTAGTAAAGTAAAATACCAACAAGAAGATCCCAAATAATTCCATGATGGCCATTTTCAGAGATAGCAAAAGTATCTCCAGTAATATTGCAGTAAGTTCAGAGTTTTATGACAAGAAATAGATTACATTCCCTTTATCTTATAAAATAAACAATGGAATAAGTTGGATTTTCTTTATTCAGTGAAAATAGCCAAAATATAGAATGTAGTGTGTCTCATCTTTTTCCACATGCCCAGAAAGCAACCACAAGAGGCTGGTATGAGCATAAAGGAGGTAATTTGAGTTCTATTTCTGAATATTTTATCCGCTTCAAACACAATTTTTTCACCAAGTCTAAAAAAACAACAGAAAAATTAATACACACACATGCACACGCACACACACACACACACACACACACACACACACACACTGTTCACATCTTAAATGAAAGCTTAACTTTCTTTGGATCATACTTTCCAGTGCCCCAAAGTACTGGCATACATTGAAAATTAAACAAACTATGACATAGTCAGAAATAAATTCACACAGCAGTTTAGCCCTCCCACTTCTGTTCTTCTCCTCCACAAAGAAGCATCGTGCTGTACTGAACAGCCCCTTAAATCTTTATTGTACTTTGCCTCTGGGACTTGCTCATCATGGCAGGTCTAAAAGTGTTTATTATGATCAGAAATAACGTTAAAACAATATTGCACCACTGAGCCAACGAGTAGTTCAAATGACTTCAAAATTGTAAACTTGTAAAATGTAAGGTAGAGTAAGTACTTACTCTACCTTACATTTTACAAGTTTACAATTTTGGAATAAACTGACTACTTCACTAGTCAGCATTTGGAATAAACTGACTACTTCACTCTCCCATCCTCAGTGCTCTTGTCTCATGAAGACTACAAATACTACGTTGAAGCAAGAGTACCTACAAAACCCCTCCAGGGAGTTGAGAATTTTCCTTCCTTCCTAGCCACGAAGATGAAGAGCAAAGTCTGTACTTTGTACTGAAAGCTGTTCTTGAAAACTGCTGCTCACTTCACACAGTGCTCTCCATATGACTGGGTGAAAAAATCTGCACTGAGAAGCAGAAATCTGTGTTTTTAGAGCTAACCACATGCATGGGACTTTCTGATATAAGTAAGACCATTTACTAAGTGTTGCTTCTCAGTTTCCTCCTGGCAGCTGTGAAAAGAGTTTTTATGATTTTTATATTTTCATGTTACCATTGTCATTGGGCCCTTTGGTGGTTGTTCTTTCTTTTTTTGCTTTATTGATTAAGGTATTACATATGTGTCCTTATCTCCCCCTTACCCCCCCACCCCCCACTCATGCCCTCACCCTCCTGTTGTCTGTGTCCATTGGTTAGGCTTATATGCATGCACACAAGTCCTTTGGTTGATCTCTCCCCCTTACCCCCACCCTTCCCTACCTTCCCTCTGAGGTTTGACAGTCTAATTGATATTTCTCTGTCTCTGAATCTGTTTTTGTTCATTAGTTTATGTTGTTCATTATAATCCATAAATGAGTGAGATCTGTGATATTTATCTTTCTCTGACTGGCTTAGTTCACTTAGCATAATGCTCTCCAGTTCTATCCATGCTGTTGCAAATGGTAAGAATTCCTTCTTTTATTACCTCAGCGTAGTATTCCATTGTGTAGCTGTACCACAGTTTTTTAATCCACTCATCTGCTGATGGCCACTTAGGCTGTTTCCAAATCTTAGCTATGGTAAATTGTGCTGCTATGAACATAGAGATGCATATATCCTTTCTGATTGGTGTTTTTAGTTTCTTGAGATCTATTCCTTGAAGTGGTATCACTGGGTCAAATGGGAGCTCCATTTTTAGTTTTTTGAGGAAACTCCATACTGTTCTCCACATTGGCTGCACCAGTCTGCATTCTCACCAGCAGTGCATGAGGGTTCCTTTTTCTCTGCATCCTTGTAAGCACTTGTCATTTGTTGATTTGTTGATGATAGCTATTCTGACAGGTGTGAGATGGTACTGCATTGTCATTTTGATTTGCATCTCTTGGATGATTAGTGACTTTGAACATATTTTCATATGTCTCTTGGCCTTCCTTATGTCTTCTTTCGAAAAGTATCTATTTAGGTCCATTGCCCATTTTTTGATTGGGTTGTTTATCTTCCTTTTGTTGAGTTGTATGAGTTCCCTGTAAATGTTGGAGATTAAACCCTTATCAGTGATAACATTGGCAAATAGGTTCTCCCTTGCAGTGGGCTTTCTTATTGTTTTGTTACATCATGTAGATATTAACCTAAAGATAGAACAGCAATCCTTAGAATTGTTGCTCTATCTTTAGGTTAATATCTAAATGATGTAAAGCTTGCTTACGAATGAGGTTACACAAAGTGGGAGTGAATGATTTTGTCTGCAGGTGAAACTTTTATTGAAATAATTTACTTATTTCAAGAGCAGTGCATGTCTTCAAGTTGCTCAGTAATAATATTCAGAAGTTGTGATCAATCCAAATAAATAAAAATAAATATGGTATAGAGAACTTAGCATAATAAGACAAAGGTGAACTTTCTCAACTTTTTAAATTATTATTTTTATTTAACAACAAGAGAAGTTTTGATATGTGCATCGATGATGTTCTCTTTTAATGTCACTTTGGCTTAACTCTTGTAAGTGCTGCTTATATTTGGACAAGACAATTGAGTATTATGTATATATGTATAAAATGCATATGCAAATGTTTTCTATATACACACACACATATCCTATCTAATAAAAGGGTAATATACAAATTGACTGTACCTCCACTGCACCCACAAGCCATGCCCACCAGCCAATCAAGAGTGAGTATGCAAATTAACCCAACCAAGATGGCTGTGGCCACGGAGTGAGGAGGAGGCTTGGGTTTCCCCGGTGATGGAGGAAGCCAAGCTTTCTGCACACCCTGGCCAGCCCAGGCCTCCACTCAAGGCTACGAAGTTTTAATTATAGAAGATAAATAAATCCCAACAAAAATGGCTGCAGCCACAGAGCAAGCAGGAGGCTTCGCTTCACTCAAGGCTACAAAGTTTCAATTGTAGAAGATAAATAAATACCAGATACCAGGGCCTCCGCTTGGGTCATGGGGGTGCGTGGCCAGCCTGCAAACCACCACAGGCCCCTCGCCCAGGCCGCCCCACGCCCCAAGAGAACCCTCACCCTGATCCGGGATACCCTTCAGAGCAAACTAGCTGGCCCCCCACCCATGCACCAGCCTCTATCCTATCTAATAAAAGAGTAATATGCAAATTGACCATTACTCCAACACACAAGATGGCTTCCCCCATGTGATCAAAGATGGCTGCCCCCATGTGGACACAAGATTGCCACCACAAGATGGCCAGCAGGGGAGGGCAGTTGGGAGGGACCAGGCCTGCAAGGGAAGGCAGTTGGGGGGGATCAAGCCTGAAGGGGAGGGAAATTAGGGGTGACCAGGCCGGCAGAGGAGGGAAGTTGGGGGCAACCAGGCCTGCAGGGAAGGGCGGTTGGGGGGGACCAGGCCTGTAGGGGAGGGCAGTTAGGGGCAAACAGGCTGGCAGGGGAGCAGTTAGGCATCAATCAGGCTGGCAGGAGAGTGGTTAGGGGGTGATCAGGCTGGCAGGCAGAAGTGGTTAGGGGCAATCAGGAAGGCAGGCAGGCGAGCAGTTGGGAGCCAGCAGTCCTGGATTGTGAGAGGGATGTCCGACTGCCTTTTTAGGATCGGGCGTAAATGGGCAGTCAGATATCCCTCGAGGGGTCCCAGATTGGAGAGGGTGTAGGCTGGGCTGAGGGACACCCCCCTCCTCCGTGCATGAATTTCGTGCACCAGGCCTCTAGTATGTACCTAAGTATGCACACAGAGAGAACAACAGTGAGCACAGGTCTTGAACAGCATTTCTTGAAACATTGGGCCGTTAGCCTACAAATATGTTGCCGGAGAAATTAATAGGCCAGATTTCCCAGAGATAAGCGGGAGTGGGGTTCTTGGGGGTACTGCTGAAATAGGCATTTTCAGAAGCCCCCACAGGAGAATGAGATGTGGTAAAAGGCTTTATTTGTGTGGAGTTACATTCCTCAGGTTCCAAAGTACCATGTCCCATAATCCAGTCCTCAGAATGTGAAGCTGGGGTCCCACTAGAGGCAAAAGCAAGACCAGTGTCCAGAGCTTTTGTTCCATGTTGCATCTAGGTCCAGTCAAGCATTCAAGCTAATTAAAAGTCTGTTAGTCTGTGAATCCACATGGCTGTGAGCCATATGGGCACAGAAGAATGTGCCCCTGCAGCAGGGGTCCCAAGGGGGCCAGAGGGCCAAAGGCCAAGAGAGGCAAAAAAGGAGGAACTCCCTTTGTTCAGAAGTTTAAATATGCAGGTTTCTCACCATTGCAGTGGCCCTGCCTATTTTGACCACTGACTGGCTCCCAGGTGTTACTGACAGACAGGTAGGCACATTCCCACATTACTCAGACCTCACTGGACAGGTGTCTAAACTGCCTTTGTCCTGCTCCTTCCCCCATTGATCAGCAAAAATCAAACTAGGAGAGTGTTAAATTACCAAAGCTTTATAAATGGCATGCCTATATTATCTAATCTTCCCTTTACTCCTTTCCTGTTAAATAATAACCAGATTACTATAATTGTATCAAAGGTAAAACTTATTAGGGAGTATAAATTATTTGTTACTGGGAAAAATCTCTGGTAAACATAGAAATATATCTCACATGATTAAAATTAAGCTTCCCTATAGTTGGTATTTGTGCAGGAAGATATGGTTGTCCAACATTGAGAGATCGCACATAAAAGTTGGCAGGCAACTTTGCTTTTATTCAATTCAGAAACCATGAAATCTTTGTCTCCAGAGTGTAATGACAAGGCCACACCACTCACATTTATATTAGCAGATCACAAAATCCAGCTCATGCTACATTAGGCCACTTCAATGGAGCCCTCAGACTCCTCTTTTAAGTTCAAGACTAAGGCTCTTATGCAAGGAAAGTTCTATGAGGGGTCTTAATTGTGTCTTTCAGACATGCACACTTTTGATTTTTGCAATCATGTATATCCAAGGATTTGGAGGAGCAATGTAAGGGCATTCAGAACATTATAATTGTCAAAAATACATGAAGATATTATAACGGTTTTCTTCTATTATTTTTTTCAAGATCAGTAAAGCTTCATTAACTATTATTTATTCAATGCATACTGTGTCAGGCACAGTATTAGAGGTTTAGGAAGCATTATCTTCTTTAATTGCTACCACCCTGTAAAATAAACACAATTATCACTTCACAGTTATATCATTTAATTCCTACCACTCTGTAAAATAAACACAATTATCTAGCTCTCATAGATGAGAAAAGTGAAATTAAATATAAGAACTAATTTTAAATGCTCTGTGCAAAGTCATGCAGTTTTGTGAAACCAAGATTAAAATCCAGATTTGCCTACTTCCAAAGTACATATTCTGTTAAAGAAACTATAGCAAGTTTGTTAACTTTGCAATTTGAGATAATTTTAGACTTCAAAAGTGGCAAAAAGAGTTCAAGAAGTTTTGTATATCCCTTTGCCAGCTTCTAATATAACTACCTCACATAAATTTAGATCAGTTATTACAACTAGAAAATTAATATCCACACAATACTGCTTATTAACCTAGAAACCTTATTCAAATGTCGCCCATTTTCTCACTAATATCTTTTTTTCTGGTTCACATTCCAATTCAGAATCCCACCTTGTGCTTGGTGTTATGTCTCCTTATTCTCCTCCAGTATGTGACAATTCCTCAGTCTTTGTCTTTCAATATTTTGACATTTTTAAAGATTACTGATCATTTTTTCGGTAGAATGTCCTGGATTTGTCTGATGTTTTCTCATGGTTAAGGTTATGCATTTTGGGCAAGAACACTCCAGAAGCGACATGTCCTTTACAGAGCATCCTATTAGGGGGTACATGATATCAATATTATGCATTGCAAAGTAGAAATTTACTTTTCCATATTATCTTTGTCTTGTAATTTTTGTGTGATAATATTAAACTATAATCTACCATCACAGATTTCACAGGTAAGAAAGATTAAACAGTTGAAAATATGCAATATATCATTTAACAGTAATCACATTGGATTTCAAGTAACCATGGTTAATTAGAAGATACTTTAAATCCTTACTACTAAGGCTGTGTGTGCAGAGGAATGCTAGTAATGTTTAATAATTAGCTTTCTTGGAAAGAAAGAGCCCTTGTTTTTTTCTTTTGCTGATTCCGTGATGTAAATACTCCCATCACAGCCCATTTTGAGCTATTAGCATTATTTCACTGAACTCAGAACTGGGAAGAGATGCACACAAAATCAACTTTCAGGAGCTGGCACAAGTAGGCTCCAGCATACCACTGGAATAAAGTCTATACTAATAAAAGAGAAAGATGCTAATTGACTGTACCTCTGCTACACCCACCAGCCAATCAGGAGTGATATGCAAATTAACCCAACAAAGATGGTAGGTAAATTTGCATATGTAGGCCGGTTGGGCAGCAACTGACGCTGCCTGCACGGTCCCGGCAGCGATCAGGGACTGGGCAGGCCGGGCGGGCAGCACCAGACACCACCTGCGGGGTCTGGCCCATGATTGGGGACCTGGGCAGGCGGGGTGGCCAGCATCTCCATGATCACTGTCCCCGGGCCGCCTGCGGACACCGGTGGATCAGGCCCAGGTTGAACATTTTAATGAAAATGGGATGCCTGTGCCCGCCCCACTGCACCCGGTCCCTGGCGAGAAGAGGGCAGTGGGCAGTTAGGAGGCACCGGGGCTTAGAAGAGACTGGGAGCAACCTGCAGGCATGCTACCAGGAAGAGGTGCTGAACCATGAGGATGCCGAGGACTGGCTGATGGAGGCACGCAAAGGTGCAGACGAGGTGGGCCGGCGCTGAGCTCGAAAAGCGCATCGACAGCCTGATGGACAAAATCGCCTTTCTGAAAATGGTGCACGAAGAGGAGATCGCCGAGCTGCAGGCGCAGATCCAGTACGCTCAGATCTCCGTGGAGATGGACATTTTCTCCAAGTCCGACCTCTCCGCTGCGATTAAGGACATCCGCACCCAGTACGAGAAGCTGGCTGCCAAGAACATGCAGAATGCTGAAGAATAGTACAAGAGCTGCTTCATGGTGCTGACCGAGAGCAATGTCAAGAACACCTACGTGGGGCGCGCCACCAAGGACGAGGTGTCCGAGAGCTGCTGCCTGCTCAAGGCCAAGACCCTGGAGATGGAAGCAAGCCGGGGCATGAAGCTGGAAAGAAGCTGCAAGAGCTGGAGGATAAGCAGAACTCCGATGTTAGTGCTATGCAGGACACAATCAACAAATTAGAAAATGAGTTGAGAAGTACAAAGAGTGAAATGGCATGATATTTAAAAGAATACCAGGACCTCCTCAATGTGGCTTTGGACATTGACAGTGCAGCTTACAGGAAACTCTTGGAAGGTGAGGAGACCCAGCTCAGTTTCACCAGTGTGGGAAGCATAGCCAGCAGCTACTCCCAGAGTTCCCAGGTCTTTGGTCGATCTGCCTACGGTGGTTTACAGACCAGCTCCTACTTGATGTCCGCTCACTCCTTCCCTTCTTAATACACCAGCCACGTCCAGGAGGAGCAGATCGAGGTGGAGGAGACCATTGAGGCTGCAAAAGCCGAGGAAGCTAAGGATGAACCCCCCTCTGAAGGAGAAGCTGAAGAGGAGGAGAAGGAGAAGGAAGTGGTGGGGAAGAGGAAGGAGAGGAAGAGGAAGAAGGTGCTAAGGAAGAATTTGAGGATGCAAAGGAGGAAGAAGAAGGAGGTGAAGGTGAAGGAGAAGATGCCCAAGAAGCTGAGGACGAGAAGAAAGATGAAGGTGCTGGGAGGAGCAAGCAACCAAGAAGAAAGATTGAGCCCCCCTTTCCTTAATTATTTCAGGAATAATCCTCCTGAAACCAGGTCAACCCCATCACCAACCAAGCAATTGAGTTCCTGATACTATATGAATTAAGAAGTCAATATATATAACATTCTGAGGTGACTCAGGTTGGACATTAAATGTTGTGCTATGACTTTTCTCCTTATGCAGAGTATCTGTTTGCTTGCAGAGTGGCTTCCTGGATTGCTGCCAGCCTGTGCATGGTCCATGCTTATGAGTTCAGGATCTATGACAGTGGTCTGCAAACTCATTAGTCAACAGAGCGGCAAACCGTGGCTCGGGAGCCACATGTGGCTCGAGAGCCACAGTTTGCATACCACTGATCTGTGACAATGTGAATAAGTTGTTTACAATAAAAACACATGAATACATGAATTCACTAATGTTAATGTTAAACTTCATGGAAAAAATAGTCCTTTGAATCTTTGGTGGTTAGAAATTAAAGACCTCAAATCATGTGCAATAAACAGTAAATAAAGTTACACTGAAAGACAAAAAAAAAAAAAAATACATTAGGGGCCAGGAAACATTCAAAGAAATGGGGAACCATTCCCAAATCAGGAAGGGAAGTCACAGGGTGTATATTATTGCTATGAATACAGTATTTCCTACTACTTACAACATATACAATGTAATGTATTAGATGCCTTCCTATCGTATGAAGTACATATTCTCATAGATTAATATTGGTAGATATGTTATAGTTATGGTGGTATGTCATATCCTATCTATATTAATAAAAGGGTAATATGCTAATTAGACCATGAGACCTTCCAGACTTCCTTCTGGACAAAGCCAAGGTGGTGGGGCCGAGGCAGAGGCGGTTAGGGGTAATCAGGCCAGGAGGGGAGGGCAGTTGGGGTGATCAGGCTGGCGGGGCGGGGGGGCAGTGGGGGTAAGCAGGCTGGCAGAGGGGACCAGTTGGGGGTGAGCAGGCTGGCAGGGGGGTGCAGTTGGGGGCAAGCATGCCAGCAGGCAGAGTGGTTAGGGGTGATCAAACAGGCAGGCAGGTGAGCGGTTAGGAGCCAGCAGTCCTGGATTGCGAGGGGGTTGTCCAACTGCTGGTTTAGGTCCCATCCCACAGGGGTCCCAGACTGGAGAGGATGCAGGCCAGGCTGAGGGACAGCTCCCCCCACACACACCCCGGCCAGGCCACTAGTATATTTATATAAGGCATTTTCTTAAGTCTAAGCTGCAATTAACAAGGGACACACACATAAAAGCAAGATAAAATTTAAAATATTCAAAAATAGAATTACCATAAAAGACAAACTGTAATTCTTAAAAGTCATAATTAAAAATTAAGGTGAAATAATATAAATAATAATAATAACAATAATAATAATATCTGTTGTCTTTGCCTCAAGTCTTTAAATGGTGAAGTTAGTTGACTCAAAATCTTTAAAAAATGTCATTTTAAGTTGTCCATGTCTAAGTATTACTAAAAGTAACTTCAAAACATAGGATGAAATAGTGCTTGAAAAGAGGCAAAAAAAACCAACCCACAAAAACACTTTCTGCCTTACCTCAATTAATTTTGGTGGCACAATATTTTCTTTTTTTAATTGAATATATTGGGATGATGCTGGTTAAAAAATTATACAGGTTTCAGGTGCACAATTCTACAACTCATCTTCTGTACACTGTATTTTGTGTCCACCACCCTAAGTCAAGTAAGTCTCTATCCATCACCATTTATCCCCTCTTTACCCTCCACATACCCCACCTTCCTTCCCCCAGCAGTCACCATACTGTTGTCTGGGTCCATGAGATTTTTCTCTTTTTTTCTTTTTTGCTCAATCCCACCACCCCTCCATCTCAACCCTTCCCCCAACCTCCAAAAGCTGTCAGCTTGCTCTCTATCTGTGAGTCTGTCTTGATTTTGCTTGTTAGTTCATTTTGTTTATTAGATTCCACACATGAGAGAAATCATATGATTCTAGTCTTTCTCTGATTGGCTTATTTCACTTAGCATAATGCTCTCCAGTTACATTCATGCTGTTGCAAAAGATAAGATTTCCTTCTTTTTTTGTTTTACAACCCAATAGTATTTCATTGTGTAAATGTATCCACTCATCTACTGAGGGATAGATACTTGGGCTGCTTCCAAATATTAACTATTGTAAATAATGCTGCAATGAACAAAGAGGTGCATGTATTCTTTCAAATTAGTGTTACAGGTTTCTTCAGATAAATTCCCTGAAGTAGAAAGCTCGGTCATAAGGCAGTTCAATTTTTAATTTTTTACATAACCGCATACTATTTTCCACAGTGGCTGCACCAATCTGCATTCCCACCAACAGTGCACAACAGTTCCCTTTTCTCTATGTCCTCACCAACACTGTTTGTTGTTTTATTGATAATAGCCTTTCTGACAGGTGTGAGATGATATCTCATTGAGGTTTTAATTTGCATCTCTCTGATGATTAGTGATGTTGGGTATCTTTTCATGTCTATTGGCCATCCATATATCCTCTTTGAAGAAGTGTCTATTCAGGTCCTTTGCCCATTTTTTAAATTGGATTGTTGCTGCTTTTTATGTTGAGTTGTATATGTTATTTATAAAGTTTATATATTAATGCCTTATCAGATGTATCATTGGCAAATACGTTCTTCCATTCAGTTGGTTGTCTTTTCATTTTGTCCATGGCTTTTTTTGCTGGGCAAAAGTTTTTAGTTTGATGTAGTCTCACTTGTTTATTCTTTCTTTTGTTTTCCTTGCCCAGGGAGATATATCAGAAAAAATATTAAGAATGTCTGAGATTTTCCTATGTTTTCTCACAGATATTTATAGTTTTAATTCTTATATTTAAGTCTTTAATCCATTATGAGTTTATTCTTGTGCATGGTATAAGGGATGGTTTAGTTACTTTTCTTTCTCCCTCCCTCCCTCCCTCTCTTTCTCCCTTTCTTTCTTTCTTTCTTTCTTTCTTTCTTTCTTTCTTTCTTTCTTTCTTTCTTTCTTTCTTTCTTTCTCTCTCTCTCTCTTTCTTTCCCTTCCTTCCTTCCTTCCTTCCTTCCTTCCTTCCTTCCTTCCTTCCTTCCTTCCTTCCTTCCTTCCTCCCTCCCTCCCTCCCTCCCTCCCTCCCTCTCTTTCTCCCTTTCTTTCCCTTTCTTTCTTTCTTTCTTTCTTTCTTTCTTTCTTTCTTTCTTTCTTTCTTTCTTTCTCTCTCTCTCTCTTTCTTTTCCTTCCTTCCTTCCTTCCTTCCTTCCTTCCTTCCTTCCTTCCTTCCTCCCTCCCTCCCTCCCTCCCTCCCTCTCTTTCTCCCTTTCTTTCCCTTTCTTTCTTTCTTTCTTTCTTTCTTTCTTTCTTTCTTTCTTTCTTTCTTTCTTTCTTTCTTTCTTTTTTTCTTTCCCTCCCTCCCTCCCTCCCTCCCCCCTCCCTCCCTCCCTCCCTCCCTCCCTTCTTCCTTCCTTCCTTCCTTCCTTCCTTCCTTCCTTCCTTCCTTCCTTCCTTCCTTCCTTCCTTCCTTCCTTCGCATGTATCTGTCCAATTTTCTCAACACCATTTATTGAATAGAATATCTTTACCCCAATGTATGTTCTAGCTTCCTTTGTTAACTATTAATTGACTATAAAAGTGTGGGTTTATTTCTGGGCTCTCTATTCTGTTCCATTAATCTATATGTTTGCTATTATGCCAGCAGCTTTTTTTTTTTTTTTACCATGGCTTTGTAATATTGTTTCATATCAGGTAGTGTGATTCCTCCAACTTTGCTCTTCTTTCTCAAGATCGCTATGGTTATTTGAGGTCTTTTGTGGTTCCATACAAATTCTTTGAATACTTGTTCTAGTTCTGCATTAAGTATATAGATTACTTTGGTTAGTGTGGACATTTCAATGATGTTAATTCTTCATATCCATGAACACAACACATTATATGCTTCTACTTATTTGTATCTTCTTCAATTTCTTTCTTTAGTGTTTTATAATTTTCTCACTACAGGTCTTTTAAGTCCTTGGCTAAAATTTTTTAAAAATATATTTTATTGATTTCAGAGAGGAAGGTAGAGGGAGAGAGAGATAGAAACATCAATGATGAGAGATTGGCTGCCTCCTGCATGCCCCACACTGGAGATCAAGCCCACAACCCTGGCATATACCCTGACTGGGAATCAAACCATGACCTCTTGGTTCATGGGTCGATGCTCAACTCCAGAACCACGTTGGCTGGGTAGTCCTTGGTTAAATTTATTCCAAGGTATTTTATTCTTTTTGAAGCAATTGTGAATGTGATTGTTTTCTTTTTAGTTTCCCTTTCTGATAATTCATTATTGGTGTTTACAAATGCAACTGATTTCAGGATATTTTATATCTTGCTACTTTACTGAATTCACTTATCAGTTCTAGTAATTTTTTGGTGGAATCTTTAGGGTTCTTTCTATATAGTATCATGTAATCTACAAATAATGATAGTTTTACTTCCTTTCCAATTTGGATGCCTTTTATTTCTTCTTCTTGTCTGATTGCTGTGGATAGGACTTCCAGTACTATGTTGAGTAAGAGTGGTGAAAGCAGACATCCCTGCCTTGTTCCTGATCTTAAGGGAAATGCTTGAAATTTTTTGCCCACCCTATCTAATAAAAGAGTAATATGCAAATTAACCATCACTCCGCTACACCAACAAGCCATGCCCACAAGCCAGGCCCACCAGCCAATCAGGAGCGAATATGCAAATAAACCCAACCAAGATGGCTACGGCCACAGAAAGCAGGAGGGAGGCATGGGTTTCCCTGGCAATGGAGGAAGCCAAGCTTTCTGCCTGCCCTTTCTGGCCTAGGCCTCCACTCAAGGCTACAAAGTTTCAATTATAGAAGATACATAAATCCAAACAGAAATGGTGGCAGCCACGGAGCTGGAAAGAGCAGGAGGCTAGGGTTGCCCACAGCAATGGAGGAAGCCAAGCTTCTGCAGCCCTGGCCGTCCCAGGCCTCTGCTTAAGGCTACAAAGTTTCAATTATAGAAGATACATAAATCCCAACAGAAATGGCTGCCACCACGGAGCAAGCAGAAGGCTTGGCTCCACTCCAGGCTACAAAGTTTCAATTGTAGAAGATAAATAAACCCCAGATACCAGGGCCTCCACTTGGGTTGCCAGGGGGCGTGGCCAGCCTGCAAACCACCACAGGCCCCTCGCCCAGGCCGCCCCACGCCCGAAGGGAACCCCCACCCTGATCCGGGACACCCTTCAGGGCAAACCAGCTGGCCCCCACCCGTGCACCAGGCCTCTATCCTATCTAATAAAAGAGTAATATGCAGATTGACCATCACTCCAACACACAAGATGGCTGCCCCCATGTGGTCAAAGATCCTGCCCCCATTTGGACACAAGATGGCCACCACAAGATGGCCAGCAGGGGAGGGCAGTTGAGAGGGACCAGGTCTCTAAGGGAGGGCAGTTCTGGCGATTAGGCTAGCAGGGGAGGGCAGTTAGGGGTGACCAAGCTGGCAGAGGAGGGAAGTTGGGAGTGACGAGGCCTGCAGGGAAAGGCAGTTGGGAGGGACCCAGGCCTGCAGGCGAGAGGAGTTGGGGGGGACCAGGCCTGCAGGGCGGGCAGTTGGGGGGGACCAGGCCTACAGGGGAAGGCAGTTAGGGGCAAACAGGCTGGCAGGGGAGCAGTTAGGCATCAATCAGGCTGGCAGGGGAGTGGTTAGGGGGTGATCAGGCTGGCGGGCAGAAGCGGTTAGGGGCAATCAGGAAGGCAGGCAGGCGAACAGTTGGGAGCCAGCAGTCCTGGATTGTGAGAGGGATGTCCGACTGCCCGTTTAGGCCCAATCCTGGTGGGGTCCCAGATTGGAAAGGGTGCAGGCTTGGCTGAGGGACACACCCCTCCCCCCCGTGCACGAATTTCGTGCACCGGGCCTCTAGTTAAGTATAATGTTGGCTGTGAGTTTGTTATATACGACCTCTATTATGTTGAGATATGTTCCCTCTATTCCCACTTTGCTGAGAGCTTTTATCATATATGGGTGCTGGATTGATTTTTATCCTCATCTGAAGATATGTGGATATGTTTATTGATTTTAGAAAGAGAGGAAGTGAGAGAAAGATAGATGATGATAGATAAATAGATAGATAATAGATAGATAGATAGATAGATAGATAGATAGATAGATAGATAGATAGTTCCATGTGAGAGAGAAACATTGTTCGGTTGCCTCCTTACAAGCCCCAACTGGGAATCGAACTGGTAACCTGGGTATGTGCTCTCTCACTGGGAATTGAACTTTTTGGAGTACAGGACAAGACTCCAATCAAATGAGTCACCCAGCCAAGGCTGGTATTGGATTTTATCAAATGCTTTTTCTGTGCCTGTTGATATGATCATGAGGTTCCTGCATTTTGTTTATGTGGTGAATCACATTTATTGATTTGTGGATATTGTACCAACTTTGCATCCCCAAAATCCTACTTGATCATGATGTATGATCTTTTTAATATTTTCCTGGATCTGGTTTGATAATATTTTGTTGAAAATTTTAGCATCCATGTTCATCAGGGATATTGGCCTATAATTTTCTTTCTTTGTAGTATTTGTATCTGGTTCTGAAATTAGAATAATGCTTGCCTTTGTAAAATGAGCTTGGGAGTCTTCCCTGCTCTTTAATTCTTTTAGAATAGTTTGAGAAGAATAGATGTTATATCTTCTTTGAATGTTTGGTAAAATTTACCTGTGAAGCCACCAATCCAGGATTTTGTTTGCTGGAAGTTAGTTTTTTGTTTGTTTGTTTTATTTTTATTACTGCTTTAATTTTACTGGTGTAATCTGTCTGTCCAGAGTCTCTGATTCTTCCTGATTCAGGTTTGAAAATGTTTCTAGGAACTTACACATTTTTTCAAGATTGCCAAATTTGTTGGCATATACTTATTCATAATACCTTCATATAATCTTTTGTTTTTCTTTAATATCAGATATTACTCCTCTTTCATTTATGGTTTTATTTATTTGGATAATTTCTGTTTGTTTGTTTTTTCTTGATGAGTCTGAAATCTTGGTTACATTTTCAAAGAACCATCTCTTGGATTCATTGGAGGAGCCAAGTGACGATGCAGCTGTGTATTGTTTTTTTAGACTATTTTGTTTTTTTAGACTATTTTGTTTATTTCTGCTCTGATTTTATTATTTCCTTTATTCTATTCACTTTGGGTTTTGTTTGTTGTTCTTTTTCAAGTTCCTTTAAGTGTACAGACAGATTACTTATTTGAAATTTTTCTTATTTCTTTTTTTTCTAATATGAAATATTTATTTATTTTATTTATTTTTTCTTTTTTTCTTTATTGATTAAGGTATTATATATGAGCCCTTATTCCCCCATTGCCCCCCACCTCCCACTCATACCCTCAACCCCCTGGTGTCTGTGTCCATTGGTTAGGCTTATATGCATGCAAACAAGTCCTTTGATTGATCTCTCCCCGTTACCCCCACCCTCCCCTACCTTCCCTCTGAGGTTTGATGGTCTGATCGATGCTTCTGTCTTTGGATCTGTTTTTGTTCATCAGTCTATGTTGTTCATTATATTCTACAAATAAGTGAGATCATGTGATATTTATCTTTCTCTAACTGGCTAATTTCACTTAGCATAATGCTCTCCAGTTCTATCCATGCTGTTGCAAATGGTAAGAATTCCTTTCCTTCTTTTTACTGCAGCATACTGTTCCATTGTGTAGATGTACCACAGTTTTTTAATTCACTCATCTGCTGATGGGCACTTAGGCTGATTCCAAATCTTAGCTATGCTGAATTGTGCCGCTATGAACATAGGGGTGCACATGTTGTTTCTGATTGGTATTTCTAGTTTCTTGGGATATATTCCTAGAAGTGGGATCACTGGGTCAAATGGGAGTTCCATTGCTATGAATTTCTCTCTTAGGAGTGCTTTTACTTTACTTTTACTTTACTTTTGGCTTGTTGTATTCTCATTTTCACTTGTTTCAAGGTATCTTTTTATTTTTTCTTGATCTTTTTGGTAGCCCATTCATTGTTTAGTAACATGATATTTAGCCTCCATGTCTTTTTGTGTTTTTCTGTTCTTGTTATTGATCTTCAGTTTTATACCATTATAGTCAGAGAAGATGCTTGATATGATTTTAATCTTCTTAAATTTATTTAGACTTGTTTTGTATCCTAACATGTGATCTATCTTAGAAAACGTTCCATGTGCACTTGAGAATAATGTATATTCTGCTGCTATGAGGTGAAATGCTATGAAACTATCAATTAAATTTATCTGCTCTAGTTTATCACTTAAGGCCACTGGTTGTTGTTGTTTTTTGTTGTTGATTCTCTGTCTGGAAGATCTATCCATTGATGTCAGTGGGATGTTAGGATCCCCTATTATGACTGTATTTCTGTTAATCTCTGCCTTTATGTTTATCAAGATTTTCTTTACATATTTAGGTGGTCCTATGTTGGGTGCATAAATGTTTACAAGGGTTATACCCTCTAGTTGGGTTGCTTCATTTATTATTATGTAGTGTCCTTCTTTGTCTCTTAATATAGCCTTTGTTTTAAAGTCTATTTTGTCAGATATAAGCATTGCTACCCCATCTTTTATTTTCCTTTCCATTTGCATGGCATACCCTTCTCCATCCATTTGCTTTTAGTCTGTATGTATCTTTGATTCTGAGGTGGGTCTCTAGTAGACAGCATATGAGTCTTGTTTTCTTATCCATTCAGCTACCCTATGTCTTTGGAGCATTTAAGTGATTATTGATAGGTATGTATTTATTGCCAATGCCTATTTTAACAATGTTTTTTTTTTTTCATTTTCCTCCTCCTCCCCCTCATCTTTCTCCTCCTCTTTCTTCTGCTCTTCCTCCTCCTCCTACTCCTTAAAGTAAGCCTTTTAACATTTCTTATAATATTGGTTTGTTGGTAACAAATTCCTTTAGTTTTTTCTTGTCTGGAAAGCTCTTTATTTCTCCTTCAATCTATATATATAAAAGCCTAAGCGAACGGCTGTTAGCTATGGTGAACACTGAACACCAGGGTGTAGATGATCAATGCAGGAGTGGAAATCACAGGCATGGAAACATGGAACAGACTGATGAATCTCAGAGGGAGGGGGGAGGTTGGGAAGATATTAACCAAAGATTTTATATGCATACTAGTGGCCCGGTGCATGAAATTTGTGCATGGAGGGGGGAGTCCCTCAGCCCAACCTGCACCCTCTCCAATCTGGGAGCCCTCGGGGGATATCCAGTTAGACATCACTTTTGCAATCCAGGACCTCTGGCTCCTAACTGCTCACCTGCTTGCCTGCCCTAACCACTCTGCCTGCCTGATCCCCTTAACTGCCTTTCCCTGCTGGCCTGGTCACCCCTAACTGCCCTCCCCTACCAGCCTTGTTGCCCTTATTAACTTTGTTTTTTAATCTTATCCCCTTCACACACAATTGTATTTGACTTACTTATTGGCTTCTCCCTCTCACACAATTTTTCTCTCTCCTTTATGTAACACTTTTTCCTACTGACTCATCATTTATAAACTTTTCTTTCCTCCTTATTTCCTACTTCTGTTCCATCATCCTTCTTCCCATCTTTTTCCCACCCTCCCTCCCTCCCCACATTTCTTCTTTCCTTTATCTTTACTCCTGCCCTCTCTCTCCTTTTCCTTCCTTCCCACCTTAATTTTTTTCTTCAATTCCTCCCTTGGACCTGCTTTGCTTCCTCCCCCATTTCTTTCTTCTTTCCATTCTCCTTTTAAGCTCTACCGGTTCCCCTTTAAAACTTTTCTTCCCTCCCTCTTTCTCTCTCATCCTACCTTTCCCATACATTCTTCTCAACTTGCTTCCACTGTTTCAATATCTATCTACCTGCTTAATTATTCACTATCATTTATCTTTTTTCTTTTCTGACTCCTACTTTTAAAATCTGTCCCCAGTACACAACTATACTTGATTTTCATTATAGCTCCTATAGTTCACTCATACATCCTCTTTCCTACTTTAACTCAGTTGTCTACTGACTCCTTTATAAAGTTCTTCCCTCCCTCCTTCCCTTCTTCCCCATCCTTCCTCCTCCTCCCTCACTCTTTTACTCTTTTTACAGGCTAATTAAAAATTCTATGCTTTTTGTCCTGTCTTAGTACTGACTTCTTTCCTCTCTGGGACCTGTAGACACCTTTTTTTGGGCACTCGGACCTCTCTTGTACCAGCTTTGAGGAGCCAAGTGACGATGCCGCTGTGTCTTGCCTACCGTGGCCCACACCTCCTCCCTCTGAGTTGGGGGAGGGTCCCACTGGGCCGGGGCCGGTGTCCATCATGGGGACCGCTTCGTTAGGTGTGCACGTGTGCATTTATGTGTGCACGAGGCTTTTCTCCCACTGCATGCTGAAGGTTGGGGGGACATGGAGGCCTTTCCCATTCCCTGGCATGCCCGCTCCCATGCCTCGAATGGCTCTCTGTCCACTCCCGTCTCGAATTCACAGGCGATGGGCGTGCTTGTGCAGGCATGGTTGGGGCCCGGCTTGTCCTCGGGGGGCGTGCCACCCAGGATGCGAGCCCCTGTCCAGGTTAGACCAGGCAGATGAATGGATGGATGGCTGGAGAAAGCTGCGGTGGCTTCCTTGTGGTGTGAGGGTCGCCTGTGGTCTCTACAGTGGCAGGACCGGGTCCATGCGGTGGAAGGAGGCTTCGAGGTTGTGTGCTTGGGAAGATCGACTGGCGTCCCGGGCATCATGGGGCCATCCTGTGTGTCTGTGGCAGTGGGATCCCTGCGTTGTTTACCCAGTGGTCTGTCCAGGTCCAGTGCCTTACCTCGATGTTCACTCTCTGTCATTGCACCTGGGCTCTTCCTTCATGTTGGGTCCACACCCTCTCAATTTGTGTGCATGACCCCTTCCGGGGGTCACCACAGATGCTCGCACCCCCCAGTTGGTGTCTGCCGACCATGCCCCAAGAACATGCCTTCTGCCATGCAGGTGTCTCCCCTCAGCTCCCCACCCCAGGGGAGGGGGATTGGTGGTGTCCCCAGGCAGAGTGCTCTCGGATGGGGCGTGGTGTTGTGGGGGTGTTTGTCGGGCCTGGGCACCTGGGAGAAAAAGAGGACTCCAGTGCCTGGTGGGGGATACAGCCTCACTTCCCCAGTCTGGCACCAGGGGCAGGGAAGCGAGCCTCACACAAGTCCCCCTGCTGTGTGCGCAGCCTGTTGAATGGTTGTTACTGTGATGCCGTAACAACCATTCAACAGGTATGCATCTATATAATAAAGAGGTATGCATCTATATAATAAAGAGGTAATATACAATTTGTATATTACCTCTTTATTATATAGATGCATACCTCTTTATTATATAGATGCATACCTGTTGAATGGTTGTATATTACCATTTTGTATATTACCAATTTGTATATTACCTCTTTATTATATAGATGCATACTAGAGGCCTGGTGCATGGATTCGTGCACCGGTGGGGTCCCTTGGCCTGGCCTGTGGGGATTGGGCCAACCAGCTCTCCAACATCCTCTGAGGGTCCAGGATTATGAGAGGGTGCAGGCCAGGCCGAGGGACCCCATCAGTGCATGAATATGTGCACTGGGCCTCTAGTTTTAAATAATAGCCTTTGTGGGTAAAATAGTCTTGGTTTGAGGTCCTAGCTTTTCTTCACTTTGAATATTTCATGCTAATCCTGTCTGGCCTGAGGCACAATATTTTCCTAACTATTCATTCAGTAGACACCATTAGATTGGAAACCAGTTTAACAATATATCTTGCCTTCCTTACTGCTTATTTTGCTAATGAGGTCACAGCTGATATGGCAGCAGCCGCTAGCAAGAGACTCATAAATGCCAATTTTAATTGAAAACTTAATTTTTAAAAACATATTCCACAGTACACATTTGTCTTAAAACAGTTTTTCACAATTCAGATTTTTACATGCTACTCTGTGAGGGGAAACACATATCTTCATTGGAAGATGACTTTCAGGTATTGAATTTACTAAGTAAATATGAAGTTTATTTTAAAAGCAACTGACAGGAAGAAAGCCCACTACATGAGAGAACATATTTGCCAATGTTATCACCAATAAGGGTTTAATCTCCAACATTTACAGGGAACTTATACAACTTAACAAAAGGAAGATAAACAACCCAATCAAAAAATGAGCAATGGACCTAAATAAATACTTTTTGAAAGAAGACATAAAGAAGGCCAAGAGACATATGAAAACATGCTCAAAGTCACTAATTATCTGAGAGATGCAAATCAAAATGACAATGAGGTACCATCTCACACCTGTCAGAATGGCTATCATCAACAAAACAACAAACTACAAGTGCTGGCGAGGATGCAGAGAAAAAGGAACCCTCATGCACTGCTGGTGGGAATGCAGACTGGTGCAGCCACTGTGGAGAATAGTATGGAGTTTCCTCAAAAAACTAAAAATGGAACTCCCATTTGACCCAGTGATCCCACTTCTAGGAATATATCCCAAGAAACTAGAAACACCAATCAGAAAGGATATATGCACCCTTATGATCATAGTGGCACAATTCAGCATAGCTAAGATTTGGAAACAGCCTAAGTGCCCATTGGCAGATGAGTGGATTAAAAAGCTGTGGTACATCTACACAATGGAATACTACGCTGCAGTAAAAAAGAAGGAATTCTTACCATTTGCAACAGCATGGATGGAACTGGAGAGCATTATGCTAAGCGAAATAAGCCAGTTAGAGAAAGATAAATATCACAGATCTCACTCATTTATGGAATATAATGAACAACATAAACTGATGAACAAAAACAGATGCAGAGACAGAGAAGCATCGATCAGGGAAAAAAAATAGTGTATGAAGTATTTATGATCTTGGTATTCAAAATGGAACTGATGATTCCTGTATAGATCTAAAATATTTTGTTTGAAAGCATAGTAAAATATATTTTCAAGAATATTTGCAACCACTATTTTAATGAGAAAGAAGCCCTTAGAAAAATTAAAGTACTGTCAGGGAATTAAAAGATAATTGTATCAAAATGTGCATGCTTTTAAAATGTTTCTGCTGTAAGGGAAAAAAAACAATTTATTGCGTTGTGGTTTATTTGTATTGACGCAGCCAGAATGTAATGCCATATAGAAAATAAAATGAGGTACTTTGGTGTGCTGTTTAAGTTGGAAATATCTTAGCTGAAACTATTTCTATAAAATAGTAGAAATTAATGGAAAAATATAACCCTAAAATACTGTGAAATTTTGAAGTATCCTTTGGATTAAAATTTAAATTTTCTCATGATGTTGAATATATTTTCCCCGGGTTTTAAATATCTGAAATCGGAAACCAGAAAATAAAATTAATCAGATTGCTCCTTTCCTTTATCATACTAGACCACATAGAATAGATTGTGTATGAGTGTTTTCTGTTTAAATAATTAAAGCTTAATTTTAACTTTAGTAGTACATATATGAATTAACACTTAGGAACCATGATAGACTAGAAAGAATCATGAGCTAGGAATCATAAGACCTGGGTTCTAGTCCTAAATTAGAAAATGACTTGGGAAACAATTTAACACCCCTTAATTCCATTTTTAGCATTACTTGCCCCACCTATCTTGTAAGAAATGAGTGAGATATAATAAGTTTTAAAAATACATTGTACATCAAGCATATCAAACTCGTGGCCCACAGGCCTCATGCCTCGTTTATTTGGCCCGTGTTAGCCTTTGAGTTTGACAGGCTTGTTGTAGATAGTCAATTACTATTCAAATGAAAGATATAACTCAAAAATGATCTTGAAGTATCCCATAGGATTATGATACATAGAGATAAATTGTCCCCCAGAGGATTCTTTCATTTCGCTGTTCAGAATTGCGTGTGTGTATTTTCCAGGCTGCTCATCACTGGCTAACAAATTTCAGAAAACATACATATATTTTTATAATAACTGTTTTGAATTTTAGACAAATTATTTAAGCCAATTTTTTTCAATTTAAGAAACAATAGAGACGTATTTGATTGTAGATATCTAGAAATGAGCATAATGGTTATAAGCCTCTAACGATGTTGTTATGGTTGGAGTGAAGGTTCAGGTTGCTCTTTTTAATATTGCAAAAAGCTCACACATCATTAGTCACTTAGAAGTGGCTTTGGGTCATGGTAAATGGATGGCCTAATAATCAGATGAGATGTTTGCTGTTTCCAAATTATTGCCAATAAGTAGAGTGAGGGGGTGACAATTCAGTAACTAATGCTTATTAACTGAACTTCTTTATTTTTTTAAAGGGAATAAAGAACATAAGAAATAGAAAGGTGATCCAGAAGCATAACACATATAATTATAGAAACCTGCACAAAGACGTTAATAATCATGGTAAAAGATGTGTTCATTAAAAACACCTCACGACTGTCATTATATGTGAGTCATTCTGTAATTGAAGATTTTGTTTCTAATTTTGTTTCTTAGCTGCTTGTATATAACAAAAAATAGGACTCAAAATTTGACAGGTTAAGAAAATAGTGGGAATGGGAGTACCTATACAGAAAGCATGAAAAGGATGGATGGGGATTGAGAAAAACAGACTGCAATAGGGACAGTGTGGAAATTCGGGGGGCGGGGGGGAAGCACATGGAAAATGTGAGGAGAGAGGTTGAGATGACAGAATATGGAAAATGTGAAAAGAGAGGTTGAGATGACAGAATATGGAAAATGTGAGGAGAGAGGTTGAGATGACAGAATATGGGACTATGGTCAATGCTACCTACTTTGACAATGAAAGAAGGTTTGAGGCTTTTAGGAAATAAACAGACCAGCCGTGGGCAAACTACGGCCCACGGTCCGGATCTGGCTGTTCTATCCGGTTCTCTTGCTCTCCCCTCCGCTCCTTTACTTTGAATTTATATTAGTTCACACAAACACTCCATCCATGCTTTTGTTCCGGCCCTCCGGTCCAGTTTAAGAACCCATTGTGGCCCTCGAGTCAAAAAGTTTGCCCACCCCTGGATTTAGACAATATCTAGGACTATTGTGGTTTGGCAATAATCAATTAACAAGATAGAGAATAAACTGGAGAAAATTACAGTATGGTATTCAACAAGGTCTACATTGGTAGAAACCTGGTCTCCTAGTATTAGAGGTGCCATAGGAAAAGCTGGGAAAGTATGTAAGAAGACAATACAATGAAATCATTAGCATTGGTCCCAGATACAGCTGATAATCAAAGCAAAAGGAAGGAAGCTCATGAAATAGTGAGTTCAGGGAGGTTGGGTAGGCTTGCATAAACATGAGGTGAAGAAGAGGGAGACAAAACGAAATTACAAGACAGGGAAATAAAGCCAATAAGCTACCATTTTGATCACTCTTAAACTTCATTTAGGACAGTGAGGTAAAGTGAAATTTGTGCCATTACTGAAAACAGAAGCTATGGATTCAAATTCCAGTTGTGGTCTTAGAGAGATGGGTATAGTTAGTTGAGAAGACCACTGGCTTTGGGGTAAACAAACAAACCCATGTTCAAATCCCAGCCCTAAGATCTTTTACAATACGAGTTGTTGAAAGCCTAAGATTTTATTGTTTTTTCTTCTGTAAAATGAGGATATTAATAGTCCCTCCCTCCAGATTACTGAGAATTAAAAGAGAAAACCCATGAAAAAGTCATAGTATTTATGTTGATGGTAATGTTAACTACACCACTATTAATATTCATTGTATAACCTTAAGCAAATCCCTGAACCTCTGTCCTTAGTAGTTGCCTAATCTATGATGATAACAAATTGATGGTCTGGAGGGGAGCCTAAATGAAATCATGTGTACAAAATATCTGTACATCATAGGCTCACAGCAAGTAGTGGCTTAGTATTTTAATGTTTCAAAATAACCCAAGTTTTAAATTGTTCAATTAACAAAAATATATTTATAACTAGAGGCCCAGTGCACAAATGTCATGCACTGGGGGGTTTGGAGTCCCTCAGCCCTGCCTGTGCCCTTTCGTAGTCTGGGAGCCCTTGGGGGATGTCTGACTGAAGGCTTATGGCTGAGCGGTGCTCCCCCTGTGGGAGTGCACTGACCACTAGGGGGAAGCTCCTACATTGAGTGTCTGCCCCCTGGTGGTCAGTGCGCATCATAGCAACCAGTCATTCCACCGTTAGGTCAATTTGCATATTATCCTTTTATTACTAGTACTAGAGGCCCGGTGCACAAAATTTGTGCATGGGGGGGGGGAGTGTCCCTCTGCCCAGCCTGCACCCTTTCCAATCAGGGACCCCTCGAGGGATGTCCGACTGCCCGTTTAGGCCCGATTTCAGTGGGATAGGGCCTAAATGGGCAGTCAGATATCCCTCTCACAATCCAGCACTGCTGGCTCCCAACTGCTCGCCTGCCTGCCTTCCTGATTGCCCATAACTGCTTCTGCCTGCCAGCCTGATCACCCCCTAACCACTCCCCTGCCAGCCTGATTGATGCCTAACTGCTCCCCTGCCAGCCTGTTTTTCCCTAACTGCCCTCCCCTGCAGGCCTGGTCACCCCTAACTGCCCTCCCCTGCAGGCCTGGTCACTCCTAACTGCCCTCCCCCGCAGGCCTGGTCCCCCCAACTGCTCTCCCCTGCAGGCCTGGGTCCCCCCAAACTGTTCTCCCCTGCAGGCCTGGTCCCCCCCAACTGCTCTCCCCTGAAGGCCTGGGTGCCTCCCAACTGACTTTCCCTGCAGGCCTGGTTGCCCACAACTTCCCTCCTCTGCCGGTTTGGTCACCCCTAACCGCCCTCCCCTGCAGGCTTGGTCGCTCCCAACTGTCCTCCCTTGCTGGGTGTCCACATGGGGGCAGGATCTTTGACCACATGGGGGCAGCCATCTTGTGTGTTGGAGTGATGGTCAATCTGCATATTACTCTTTTATTAGTTAAGATAGAGGCCTGGTGCATGGGTGGGGGCTAGCTGGTTTGCCCTGAAGGGTGTCCCGGATCAGGGTGGGGGTTCCCTTGGGGCGTGGGGCGGCCTGGGCGAGGGGCCTGTGGTGGTTTGCAGGCTGGCCATGTTCCCTGGTGACCCAAGCTGAGGCCTTGGTATCTGGGGTTTATTTATCTTCTACAATTGAAACTTTGTAGCCTGGAGCGGAGCCAAGCCTTCTGCTCACTCCGTGGCAGCAGCCATTTCTTTTAGGATTTATGTATCTTCTATAATTGAAACTTTGTAGCCTTGAGTGGAGGCCTAGGCCAGCAAGGGCAGGCGGAAAGCTTAGCTTCCTCCATTGCCGGGGAAACCCAAGCCTACCTCCTGCTCTCTGTGGACGTAGCCATCATGGTTGGGTTTATTTGCATATTCACTCCTGATTGGCTGGTGGGATTGGCTTGTGTGTAGCAGAGTGATGGTTAGTTTGCATATTACTCTTTTATTAGATAGGATATAGGATTCCTGATTTATTTTTTAGTTTATGTACTTGATATATTTTATATAAAGAGGAAGAAATCCAACACAGGTTGATAGTGATGGTTATACTTTTCTTAGGAAAAGCACTGAGGATCATAGCTTCTAAAAGTCATTACACCACTGACATTCTGTTTGTCAAATTAGCTCTAAACCTGCTTTTAGTGTTCAAAGTTTCACCCACTTCTTAGCAATTATCATGTCTTCTGCTACTAAAAAGTCATAAGTATCTGCCTCTGGGAAATAGAAAGTTCTGGAGCTACCAAGAGTCTCAAGATTTGTTCTTTGCTAGGCTAGTTGGAATAGACAAGTTAAATTTGTTTTTAAAACACTGCCTGGTTTCTATTAGCTCTATTTCCTTCCTATCACCATCATTCTTTCATATGCTATACTTCTAGCACCAGGCTTGGTACACAAAAGCCCTGAAGAAAATACTTCTTTCTTCAGGTGTGTAGAAACATAAGACTAAATTTCCCTCACAATATTTTCTATTTAATTGTAGTCAAAGACCCATTTCAGCCATGCTTCTGTAAACAGAGATTTATTGTAGGTTTTTAACTAGAAGCTACATTATTATAATTGATTTCCAAATATAAAAACACACATTTACGACAGTTATAATTAGAGCAGAATACAACCCAGTCTTCTTTATTGGGGATCCATATTGCTGTCATTATAAATGTCACTTTTCAGCACCATGTCTATTACCAAACAGAACTCAATTTGAAATGCCAGTTTTTGTGAACAACTTTACCCATTTGTCCAAATGGTATTTGGACAAGGGGAGAAGTTTTTCTCTTTGGGTTCATTTTCAGGTTGTTAGCCTAACCTAAAATAGAGCTTCTTTAAAAGTCTGCCTGAATGTTTACTTAAAACAGAGAAGGGACAGCTGAGTGTTGAGTGGTAGTGTTATACTGAGTGAAGACACGACTGTAAATAACTCTGCAGTTTGGAAATGAATGATGCTTTTGACAGAGACGATTATGTCATATTGACAACATTGATGTCAAACTCAGAGTGAAAATATGAGATTGACTATCAGCAGTTTCCACCAGTGATCACTTGAAATAGCTTCTCTGAGATAAAGGAACAGTAACATGCATTCCTCCCATTCCCTCTACTTAACACTCTTTTTCTTAGTCCAGTTCCACTCTGGGGGTAAAAAGGCCTAGTGTTCACACTTTGTCAAAAGAGGATCAAATACTCTTAGCTGCTTCTTTTTAAGTTAATCGTTTCCAGGGCATCATTAGTCACTCCTCCCACCCCCCGAACAAGGGAAGCCAAAATACCCAGGAAGAAGCCAAGGCCTGTACTTCTATAGAAGTAATTACACTTTCCAAGTTAGACCCGACATATCTGAAATAAGGCTGTAATGAAAACCTCTCATGGGGCTCTTAGCAGCCTTCAAAGTCATTGTTCACATAACTGCTACTGGCTTACATGTCTGGGGTGGAGAACATTCTGCATGGTAAGTTCTCCAGTTGGGAAAACTGTCATATATTAGAGTCCTGATGAATAAATAATTTCTTCCATACCTATCTCTCCATTTTATATATTTATTTTATTATTGAAGTTCTTTGGCAAGTATTTTTATTGAATTGAAATTATGTTCTGTTTAATATGCACTAAAAGTGCTTGTATTCTTTACTATTCTCACTTAAACATGTAAAATAATTTTAATATTTATTAAAACCAAGATACAGCATAAAAGTCAGCAGACCGTGTTTACATTCTGGAGTTAGACAAATATACCGTGGGTAAGATCTGTGGGTCACTAAATCTGGACTTGGTCCGAAGAATTTGGGGAGGAATTTATGAGAGCACAGAACGTGTGTATGGAAATGTTCGCTCTCTCATTCTCAGAAGCTACAATGTGACGTTTACCTTAGCATAGAGCAGTGCTGCATAAGCTCTGTGCTAATCCTGACTCTGCTGCCTTTCCAGCGAACGCGCGCCAGTGATGCGGCTCATCTAGGGAAGGCCCATCTCTGACAATATGACCTTTCTCTTTGGGGTGGGAGTCGGAGTGGGGGGTGGGGGAGAATAGATAGGTGACTTTTTTTTTTTTGCTTTGAATGTTGTGAGCTCTCTGTAAAAGGATATGTGTGATGCTGACCTAGTAAAGAAAGTATCCTGTATATGATGCTAGAACCACATTCTGTAAAGCAAATGCCCGTTTGTGATGTGCCAGTTTTTGCAGGCTTAAAACTTAGTAAGGGATGTATGAATTCATTGTCAGAATCACTTACACGGGCACATGCTCTTCATAAAATGGAAAATAAAATCCATCCAAGGGGAGAAACTAAGAATACACTTTAAAGAATATAAAGTAATGCATTAACTATATGACAACAGTAGATACTTTATTTCATGTAAATATTGCCTTGAATTATAATTCACCTTTGCAACTGTGTTCTACAAATCTGGATATGTATTTTTTAAACCATAGCATCTTAATGTCTCCCTCATATGAGATGATGGGGTATAGATGATAGTTCTTTGTGTAAAGAATTATCTAAAGGCTGTCTTCTGATAGACCTAGTATATTTATGTTCATTTCTAAAGTTATAATGTTAACTAGATTTTGTATTAGTCACTAGTAAAATAAATATTTTTACAATACACCTGTCTTATTATGCAGAAATATGGGAGATCATTCATACTGTGGACTTTCTAACTTTCACTTGTGTCTCAGCTCCCTTCCTCATAAGATAATAGAACTGAACTAGCTCATGGCCAGGGTCTTTCTGACTCAAAATTTCCTCAATTTATGATCCTTAGTCAGAGAACTGATTCAGTAAATATTTTCATATGAATGCTTTTTTTTGTATTAAGCTGAAATTTTCATTAAGTATTTGATCATTTTATTGAGTTTACTGTTTTGACAGTGCTAATAAAGCTCCCCTCTTTACCAAGGCATTTTAAACTACAACCTCTATGCAATTTGTCTCTATTGTGTTTAGATGGCTTTGTTCACTTTCAAAAAGCACTAGAAAATTTTATGTGTGCCTCCTACACTGGCATTTTCTTTCTTTCAACATCTTCACTGCACTCTAGTAGGCCAGAGTGATGAGAAGATTTATGTTTATTCAGATTTAGAAAATGGATGTATTAAAAGGCATTGACTGGTATTTCTCCCCACTCTGTTCTCCATTCTTTTCACAGAGAAAACACCCACAATGGGGTCCAGCACTGTGCTAGAATATCCACAACTAAGTGCAGGATCTGTCTTTGCCTCATGCTTACTATACAGTGGTGAAGATACATATTATGCACAAATAACACTATAATTACATAAGAATGAAAGGGAGAAGACACAAAGACAATGCCTGAGTGGAAATGATTAATACTGTGTTACTGAGAAATTCCTGTTTTAGAAGGAGGCCTCAAGTGAACTCTTGATGAAAGAGCAGGAATTGGCAAGATGAAGGTTCAGAGGGAATGCCTGGCACTCAGGGGAACATCGTGTGTAAGACTCGGAGGCAGAAAAAGGTCGGTGCTTTCAAGCTGGCTAGTGTGTAAAAATATGAGACCAAGCCCTGTACCACTACAGATGAGTGTGTAGTAACTCATACAGAAATTTCGTATTTATTTTAAAAATAGGGTGATTTGTACAATATAATGAAATGGGGCACAATGAAAGTAGACACTGCTAATGATTAAGCTGACAATAGGCATAAACCAGGACTTGTCCCAAGAAAACAAGAACAAATTATTATCTATTTAAAGATAATATAAAGACAATTAAATCCTGTAGGCAGGGGAGTAATAAAATTTGGCATATGTTTTTGAAATATCATCCTGGCTCCTGTATGCAGAAAGACTTGGAGGCAAGCAAAACTTGAAGCAGACTCATAAAAAGTAAAAAAAAAAAAAAAAAAAAAAAATTGAGCTATTACTTGGCAGTAGCATTAATAGAACTTGGTCATGGATTGGATGTAGGTAGGGAGAAAAAGGGGATTGTCAAATGCTTCCAAGGTTTCTGGTTGTGTAACTGAGTGAATGGAATTTACTAAGATGTGGAAAATTAAGGAAGCAGGGAATTTGGGGCAGGAAAGGGAAAAAAAAATCAAGAGATTATTTTGGGCATTCTTACAAATGGAGATGTCATGTAGGAAGTTCTACTTGGAATAGCAATCTATGCAGTGGACACAATCTCAGATGCTGTAAACATTGAGTTGCAGCATGAGAATGTCTGATATCACTGGGATAGTAAAGGGATAAGAGAAGACAGCCCAGGACTGGGGTCTGAGGTCTACAAAAGTTAAGTGATAGGTAAAGAAGGAAGAAACACTAACTATGTTCTGTTTAATATGCACTTAAAGTGCTTGTGTTCTTTACTGTTCTCACTTAAACATGTAAAATAATTTTAATATTTACTAAAACTAAGATATAGCATAAGTCAGCAGACCGTGTTTATATTCTGGAGCTGTTTTTTGTTTTATTGTTGACACTATTACACATGTTCCCCATTTCCCTCCCCATTTCCCACCCCTTTACCCATCTCTACCCAGCTCCCACCCACCCTCCCTGTGGCCATCACCACATTGTTCTGTGTCCCTGGCCTGTGCATATATGTTCTTTGTCTAATCTCTTCATCTTCTTTCATCCAGTTCCCCTCCACCCCTCCCCTCTGACTTCTGTCAGTCTGTTCCCTGTATTCATGCCTCTGCTTCTATTTTATTCATCAGTTTATTTTGATATCACTTATATGTGGACTCTAATGAACAAAATAAACTGACTAACATCTTTTGTGCAATTAAGGGGAAGCATTCTGTATACTTTTCAGGAGACCTCACAGGAATTATTCCCTTTACCCCTCTTGCTTCCCACCTTGACCTTAATAACACACTTCTATTGCTTGATCCTCCTTGTCTATTTTACTCTACCAAGTCCCTAATACCCTTTCCCTTGGATCACCTCTCAAGTCAACTACTTGCACAGAAATCATCAACTCAGGCTCTGCTATGGGTCTGAGAAGGAAGAACCAAAGGGATAGAAATATGAGCAGGAGAGAATATTATTGCAGAAGCAAAGAGGCTGTGTCAGGAAGGAAGGCATGGAGAAGGAGAATATGAATGCTGCTGAGCAACACAGAAATGGTTTGGTGATATAAATCATTGGTGATCCAAGCAAGAACTGGGATGGTAGGAGTGAAAGCAAGATTGCCTTAAGAAGTGATGAAGTTGAATTTGGGTTTGAAGGGAAGCTGAAAAATTAAATACTAGTTGGAGAGAGAATATGGAATCAAGGGAATATTTTGTTTTTGATTGTCATTTAAAAAAAAATTTGAATGCTGGTGAGAATGATCCACTAGAGCAGTGGTTCTCAACCTTCCTAATGCAGTGACCCTTTAGTACAGTTCCTCATGTTGTGGTGACCCCCAACCATAAAATTATTTTCATTGCTACTTCATAACTGTAATTTTGCTACTGTTATGAATTGTAATGTAAATATCTGATATACAGGATGTATTTTCATTGTTACAAATTGAACATAATTAAAGCATAGAGATTAATCACAAAAACAATATGTAATTATATATTGTGAAATATTTATTTCTAATTACAAATAAATGAAATTTTGTCTTGAAGCATGGTGTAGCATGGGTAACAGTCTTAATATAACAACAGTAAACTACATTGCTACATTTTGCGACAGTATGCGTAAAAAGCCAATGTCAGTGCGAAGGTTGAGATTGCTTCTTTCTCACCAGATCAGAAATTCTCGGGGCAGTCTTTGCAAGAGCACAGCGAAGATCATCTTCCACAACAAGTCTACTTCTGTATTTAGACTTGATAACCAACAAGCTGGAAAACCCTGTTTCACAAAGATATGTTGTTGGAAATGGAAGAAGAAGGCGCAACACAGTCTCAGACAGAACAGGATATGACTGCAAACACTTGATCCAGAATTTTGTAATTGGCATTGCAGAGAAATCAGTTCTCACTGCATCGCTGTTAATAAGTTCAATGAACTCCTCTTGTGCTGTCTCAGGAACATCTTCAACTTTGACTGTGAATGGGCTTCTGGCAAGTGCAAATGGGGTGTCAGGTAGATTTGGAAAGTATGATGAAATTTCGTCTGCAAGCATGTGCAAGTGTTCTTTCACAGATATTATCATCGTAATCCTTTTGTCTGGTTCAATGTCATGTTTCTCAAAGAAAGCAGATAAGGTAGGCAACATGTAAATTTTATTTTCATCCAATTTTTTTTGCCAAAGCTGAAGTTTCATTTGCAATGATCAGATCTTTTCAGACAAATCGAGGCAATTTGCATTTGGTCCTTGCAGTGATAAATTTAACTCATTCAAGATGGCAAAGATGTCAACCAAGTAAGCTATTTTCTGCAGTTCACTTTTATCGCTGAAAAGCACTTCGAACTGTGGTCTTGCTTTCTGATGAAAAAATGTTTTGAGTTCATCATGAAGCTCAAAAACATGTTTTAAAACTTTTCCTCTCAACAACCATCTCACTTCAGTGTGAAATAGCAGAGCATTGTTCAGCGCATCCAACTCATTGCACAGTTGCAAAAACAGTCGACTGTTTAAAGTGCTTGCATTTACAAAATTTACAGAACTTATGACGCTTTTCATTACTTCTTGTAACTCTTGTGGCAGCATCTTCGTTGCTAATATTTGCTGATGAATCATACAGTGAGTTCCGATGATTTTTGGTGACTCATTCAGTACCAAACGTTGAAATCCAGATCGACATCCTAGCATAGCTGGAGCACCATCTGTGCAAACACCACAAACTTTTTCCCAAGAGATCTTATGCTCTTTCAGAAATGAACCAACTGTGTCAAATACATCACGTGCAGTAGTTGTCGTTTCAAGAGGTTTTCAAAAAAGAAACTCATCTTTAAAGTCGCCATCATTAATATACCTCATGTAAACGAGTAACTGTGAACAGTTTGCAACATCTGTAGATTCATCAAGCTGGATACTAAATATTGGAAGTGGAGCAGATTTAATTTCCTGGATTACCTGATCAAGAATATCAGCAGATATGTCATCTATTCTTCTGTGGACAGTGTCGTTAGATAAGGAAACTGCACTCAATTTCGTAACAAATTCGTCTCCGATCATAACTCGAACAATGTCTTTGGCCCCTGGCAACAGTAAATCCTCAGCAATGGTGTGAGGTTTCATAGTTCTGGCGATTCTGAGTGCCACTAAATATGAAGCTTCAACAGTTGCTATGTTTCATTTGTGGTACTTGCCATCAGTGTCAAGTCTGGCTTTCTTTTTTTTTTTTTTTTTTAAATATATTTTATTGATTTTCACAGAGAGGAAGGGAGAGGGACAGAGAGCCAGAAACATCGATGAGAGAGAAACATCGATCAGCTGCCTCCTGCACACCTCCCACCGGGGATGTGCCCGCAACCAAGGCACATGCCCTCGACCAGAATCGAACCCGGGACCCTCCAGTCCGCAGGCCGACGCTCTATCCATTGAGCCAAACCGGTTTCGGCTAGTCTGGCTTTCTTGAGTCCATCAGCTTTGCTTCTAAAATAGTTGGTATCCTTGCCAGCAAAGCTCAGATGCTTGCTATCAAAATGGCGTTTTAGTTTGTTCGGCTTCCTAGATTTGGCTGATAGAACTTCACAACAAATAACGCATTGCGGTTTCTCAATTCCTGCTATAATTATTGAGGTAAAACCATACTGTAAAAAATCCTCACTATATTTTCTTTTCTTAATGTTCTTCTCTACATGATCCATTTTCATGGGATGGTTTGCTAATGAAAATAATATATAGCAATAGCTTTAATAATACAAAAGATGATACATGGCATAGTTTAGTCAATACAGTTCATTAAAGTTTCCTATGATTTACCATTCTCTATGTTGTTGTTGTTGTTTTTACATACCTGTTACTGTCACAAGGGGGCAGTATTCACATCAACCACAGCTGAATATAAAAAGACTGATGAGCATCCAGATTAAGTTTCCATGGTACAGATTTTTTTTTTTTTTGCAGTAGTTGATGAATTTATAGTACATGATTTTACATTTAACCAGTAATCATAATTCATGAAGTGTCATTTTACCTCCAATACTGCTGCTTTTAACACAGTAGCTGCTTTTAACAGAGTAGCTGCTTTCAACACAGCAGCTGCTTTCTACACAGCAGCTGCTCTCTACACAGTAGCTGCTCTCTACACAGTAGCTGCTCTCTACACATGTGTGACTGGTCCGCATAAGTACATTATGGCACCAACCCTGTCACATACACCTGTATTTATACAGGGTGTATGTGATGGGGTTGGTGTGATGATGTCATCACGCTGGGTACTCGTATGCGGGCGTATCTGCATGTGGGCAGACCCGCCTGGAGACGGATAAAGGAGTGGTGTCTCGGTTCCTAAGACCATAGGAAATATGTGTTTTCCGATGGTCTTAGGCGACCCCTGTGAAAGGGTCGTTCGACCCCCAAAGGGGTCGCGACCCACAGGTTGAGAACCGCTGCACTAGAGATAAATGGGAAAGGTGATTTTTTAAAAATGTTACTTGATACTCTGAAAAAGATAGATTTTTGAAAGAAGGGTTACTTGCTCCTTTGTAATAAGAGGAAAGAAGGTGAAAGATGAGTGAGTGCAGATGCAGATAGTACTGAGAAGATAATATAGTATTTATTATGTCGTTTCTATATTCTATGAACTATGAGGTCAGGTTCTCTGCTGAGAATAAAAGGGTTGGGACAGTTGGAGCAGCATAAAGACATTACTGAATAGTCACTGAGATGGTGAGTGGGAGGCCACTGTAGTCTTTCAGTGACCATTTGAGGCTGGTGATCATGAATGAACCATGATTCCACTTTTTCCAGTTGTAAGATTTTTCTCCAGCTGTGCTCATCTCCACGGGTACTGGCCCAGAGAAGGTGCATTGTTCAATTCATCCCTGGGGTTTGCTAAGTGGATGTGATGGAAAGGGGAAGAACCCAGGACATCCAGGTATTTGCAAAAAAAAAGTCATTATTAGAAAGGTTTTGGTACAAGAGCTATTGGAGAAGGAAAGTGAATTCCTGAGGGGGTTGGTAGATAGTAATCTTATGTAATAAAAGCCTAATATGCTAAGTGTCTGGTTGACCGGTCGTCCGTTCAACCAATCAAAGCATAATATACTAATAATGTGCTAAGGCTGCTCAACCGCTCACTATGATGTGCACTGACCACCAGGGGGCAGACACTCTGACCTGTAGGTTAGCTTGCTGCTGGGGTCCAGCTGGTTGGGACTGAGAGAGATAGGCCAGACACATCCTGGAGCCCTCCTGCGGTCCCTCCCCGGCCGGCCAACCTCCCACGTCCCTCCCCGGCCCCGATCGTGCACCGGTGAGGTCCCTTGGCCAGGCCTGCACCCTGTCACAATCCAGGACCCCTCAGGGGATGTTGGAGAGCCAGTTTCAGCCCGATTCTGCAGGCCAGGCCAAGGGACCCCACTGGTGCACAAATTCATGCACCAGGCCTCTAGTGAAGCAATGAGGATAAAAGGCCTAAGTTCCCTGTGAGGCCAAAGAATTGTCACCATGGGAATGCTCCAGAAGAGTGCAGGTGTGATAAGAAAAGAAGGTCTTTGAAGGAATAATTTTGCTTGTGATATAGTTTTTGGTGATGAACTCTGTTAGGTATAACACTTCTCAGAATTCCTGCAAATTCTGTTCTATGCTGTGATAGAGCTACACAGGGTTAACTTCCATTTTACTTTGTCTTAGACACATTGCCTTTACCTTTTCCTATTTGTCTAAGGCTTTCCTTTCAACTCTGCTTGGATAATCATCTCCTCTTCTAGAAGGCCACAAATCTGATGTGGTTTTCTAAGATTCTGGGAGCTCTTACCTCTCTCCTTCTGCATTACCACGGGACTTCAGGGACAAAGCAAATGGATAAAATCATGATACTGAACACAAAAGGCATTACTTTTCACAGGAATTCATAATGTCCAATTTCAACAATATGACAACTGTCATCTTATGTTCTTTATATACTAAGCTATTGACAGACATGTAACAACGTCATGCTTTACTATGTGTTTTTTGGAGACTTTGTATGAAATGGAGTCACTGCCTGAAATGACTTCTTCCTATTGTCTCATACTTTTCCTTGAAAACCTTTCAAACATTATCTTCTGGGTGATATCTTACTTGGCCATCCCTGACCTCCCTCTGTCTTGTTAGTTCATCCGTCCTCTGTGCCCAAATGAAATGTGTAACATTTTTGTCATAATCTAGTATAATAATGTGTTTACATGACTCTTTACTTGATTGTTGGTTTTTAAAGGCAGGAAACATGTTTGCTTATCTTTGTATTCTTAGTGCATAGCTCAATTTCTGGTTTTATTTTAGGTGTTAAGTAATTATTTGTTTAAAAAATTAAGAAATGAACTGATGAATTCCATTTACTTCTTTATGAAGCATGTAGCCATCACTAGCAACCATCGTGTATTAAATGCCATACACAATTATAAGCTTCTTTACTGGTTCCTGCATTTGACTGCCACAGAAGTGTGTCACACAGCACGTTTTCATAATGAGGCATGTGTGTAATCTGGCATTTGTAACTCCACTGTTGTGGACTGAGTGTGGTTTCAGAGGTGGAAAGAAAGGGGAGACTATGCAATACTTTCCATTTATGAGAGGACCTAGCAGCAGAGATTAAAATGCAGAATGGCAATCAGATTAAAAGGGTTGATGGGATCCTAAATACATCCCTCAAGCCCTAGGAGAGCCCAAGGGAGTAATCTACAGGCAACTGAGGAAGGGGAGAAACTAGGCTTCCCACCACTAAAATAACAAAAGATAAAATGAAACCCACTTATCTGATTTTAGAATTTTATCTGGACATAGAAACCTTCCAATTATTTATTTATACATCATGATATCAAGCTCTATCTACTTCCACTCTAAAGGGAACTCTTAAATAATCAAATAAAATGTTGAGGTTTCCTGACTGAGTTATTCAAAGAAGAAGGGGGGTGGGATGGGGGAGACATAAGGGTTTTGAGGTGCTTTTCTAATAACTTATTTTTAAGTGAAATAGCAAGAGTTATTATTTTATTTTATTTTATGCAAAAAAGGCTCGGTTTTTACTAAGCACATTTGTATGCATCAAATCTCCATATTCTTATACAAGCCTAAATACAGATACTTCCTTTTATCCTTATATTATAGAAAATAGGACATTTGCTAAATGTGAAAATCCTTCAAATAGATCAATTTTCTCTCAAAGATAAGATTTAAATGTGTATATATTCTAATTTACAATAAAAACTCATTTTAAATTATTTAACCACTTATATTTAGCAGACATCATAGACATTTGAATAACATGCTTTTAATAATGCCAATCTTACAGTCACACCAGCTTTATTTTGACTTTAAAAAATATATTTCCTTTTTAACATAATAGATTAAACTATTAAATCTGTTAACAGTTTTAGGAGAATGATGGGGCTAAGTGATAGATATTTTCCACATAAGGAACTGATGAAGACAATTTGATACATCAGAGGCTATTGCCAACGTTTATGAAGTAAATAAGTAGTTTGAGTTTTTAACACACAAAGGCAAACTAATAGTATAAATAGATTTGGATGCCTTGGTGCTTAAATAAATATATTTTTATTTATGTGTCTGCCTTTGTTTCTCCCAACTTTAAGAGATTCTATGTTTGGAGATGAGGAATAGGGTGCATCTGTATGGCTTCAGAATATCTAAGAATCATCTTTTTTTTTTTTTTAATATATTTTATTGATATTTTACAGAGAGGAAGGGAGAGGGATAGAGAGCTAGAAACATCGATGAGAGAGAAACATCGATCAGCTGCCTCCTGCACACCTCCCACTGGAGATGTGCCCGCAACCAAGGTACATGCCCTTGACCGGAATCGAACCCGGGACCCTTCAGTCCGCAGGCCGACGCTCTTTCCACTGAGCCAAACCGGTTTCGGCTCTAAGAATCATCTTAAACTTAAACAGGGAATAAGGGAGAAAACAATAAAAGAGAAAGACAAAAGGAAGTAGGAACTTAAGATAATAGATATCCAGAAAAGATGGAAAAATGTAAAGGAAAGAGCTATATAAGGTTGGATTTATAGGATTCCAACAATCACCTCCAAAACCCAGCACAGATCCTGCTCAAATGGTCCAATTTTAGAGAAAAGGTAGGTAGAAAGTCTCCTGAGGACAGTCAAACAAACTGGTATTATAAAACAGCCTGCTTTATCTGGAATGTCAGATAAGGATGGCAATAATAACAACTTCTGCCTATGTGGACAAGGGCCAAGATTTAAACGTCACATAAGATGGGAGCTAACATGAAATACTCTGATATTCCAGGCTGAGAGGCAAAGTAAACCACAGATTTGGGTCCATGCATTGGAGGAAAAGTAAAAGTAAAAATGTAATTAAATACCTTGAATAGTCTCTCCTGATTCCCATTTTCCAAGCAGAATAGAAGCCAACTTCCTAAATTTTAAGTTGTGGACCCTAGGTCAGTGGTCAGCAAACTGCAGCTCGCGAGCCACATGCGGCTCTTTGGCCCCTTGAGTGTGGCTCTTCCACAAAATACCACGGCCTGAGCGAGTCTATTTTGAAGAAGTGGCATTAGAAGAAGTTTAAGTTTAAAAAATTTGGCTCTCAAAAGAAATTTCAATCGTTGTACTGTTGATATTTGGCTCTGTTGACTAATGAGTTTGCTGACCACTGCCTTAGGTCATTGATTTTCTACATTTATTTGGAAATTCCTGTTTTTGGGGGGTGGGGATTGCCATGCATTAGATTATACTGTTTTTTGTTTTATTTTGGTTTGTTTTATTTTACTTTATTTTATACTAGAGGCCCAGTGCATGCTCTCACCTCACACCTCACTTTCCAGTCCAGACTACCAGCACCCACAGCAAGCTAACCTACTGGTCAGAGCGCCTTCCCCCTGGTGGTCATTGCATGTCCTAGTAACTGGTTGAGCCGTCTACTCCCAGCCAAACTCCTGGTGGAGGGGACACTTTGCAAATTAGGCTTTCATTATATAGCAGTGGTCAGCAAACTGCGGCTCGCGAGCCACATGCGGCTCGCGAGCCGCGGTTTGCCGTTCTTTCTATTAATGAGTTTGCCGACCACTGGGATAGGGACTTAATCACAAGGAACAACAACAGCCTGTAATTATTGGAATCGAGAGTCTAGGTCAGTGGTCGGCAAACTCATTGGTCAACAGAGTGGCAAACCGCGGCTCAGGAGCTGCATGTGGCTCGCGAGCTGCAGTTTGCCGACCACTGTTATATAGGATTTTCCTCATGAATGTTTTCTACCAATCACCAGGGCACTGGCCTATATTCATTGAAGGATTAAGCACTCTCCTATATGTTTTTCCGTATAGATTCTATTCATCATCCTGGATAATTTCTACGCTCGTGTGGATAATACATTCGGGACCCTTTCTTAACTTCTCCTGCCTTGATGATTTTCATCTTCCATTCTCTTCAGTCACCCAGTGCTTGGCTAGCACTGGTATTCAACTAGTACACACCAGCTATTAAAACAGTAAAAAAGGTATACTGGACGCTAAGCACTTTCTGCCCAGATGCTCCCTCTTCCTCCTCATGCCCCTCGGCTCCTAGGGACCTCTCCAGAATTCTGCACAGTGCAGCAGTGGAAGGGCAGATCCTATGTCTGTGTACAGGACCACCGAGGCCCTGCTCCAGATCTAGGGGCAGCAGTGCCTGAAATGTCTTGTATGTCAGCCCTGTCCATGGCTGTACACACTATTTTATCAACATCTGAGACGACTTCCCCTCCAAAATCATATACCCCTCATTTACACAGTAACCCCTCAATTCTGACTTTCCACTTTTCATATTCCTTTGCCCCTCTTTGCTTCTTCTTCCACCTCCCTGAGCCATACCCTCCTTTCAGCACTCAGTTTTCTCTCAGACTGTCAGCTCCTCTGCCTTTACTTTCTTCTCTATTAAATCTTGGTCTATTACTTCAACTTCATTCTCTCCAACACTATCTCCTTTTATTACCTCGTCCTTCTAACACATCTGCTCTGTAAAATTTAAATTAAATTAAATCCACAACCCATCTTCTTTGATCTCACAACCACCTAAGCTTTGGAGAGAACTAGAGAAAACCAAATACACTCACAAATTATGTGCCTCAGTACTACCTGGTGGCTTTTACAGTCCTGGTCAGCTCCCTTGGTCCTCCTACTTAGCCCAAATTCTTAGCTCTCTCCCTTAATGCCTAACCCATCTCTCAGGATAGCCCTTTTACTTCTGCAAGAGATTTTACTCCAATTTTATTCATTTTTAAAAAATATATTTATTGATTTCAGAGAGGAAGGGAGAGGGAGAAACAGAAACATCAATGATTAGAGAGCTGCCTCGCATGCCTCCTACTGGGGATTGAGCCACAACCTGGGCATGTGCCATGACTGGGAATAGAACTGTGACTTTCCAGGTTCATAGGTCAATGCTTAACCACTAAGCCATGCTGGCCAGGCTTATTCCAATTTTAGAGAGAAACTTTATATTCTCTAGCAGAAATATTGTCATCTTTGTATTCTGCTACCTCCGGCTTCTGGAATTTTGACCACTTCTGGAATAGGCAGCGTCTACTCATGATTTTTTTTAAAAATTTTATCCTTTTTCATCACCTCTTTGACTTTCCCTCATCATTGATTCTGACTTTCTTCCTCAGCACTGGGTCTTTCTCTAAGCTTGAAAATGTGCTTCTGTTCGTCTCATGCTAAAAAAGAAAACCCAATTATTTTTCCACCTGATGACTCTTGTTACCACTATTTCTATTAATTTATTTTATTTGAATTGAAACCATTATAATTAAGGTCATCAATGTTTTCCCACTTGCCAAATACAATAGACATTTTTTTGACATTCATTTCACCTAACCTCTCTGAAGCATGTGACACTATTGACAATTTCCTCTATCTTTTTTTTTAATTTAATAAATCTTTATTATTCAGATTATTACAATTGTTCTTTTTCCCCCATAGCTCCCCTCCACCCTGTTCCCACCCCACCCTCTGCCCTTACCCCCCCGCACTGTCCGTATCCATACGTGTACAATTTTTGTCCAGTCTCTTCCCGCACCCCCAACACCCCTTTCCCCCCGAGAATTGTTAGTCCACTCCCTTTCTATGCCCCTGATTCTATTATATTCACCAGTTTATTCTGTTCCTCACATTTTTAATTCACTTGATTTTTAGATTCACTTGTTGATAGATATGTATTTGTTGTTCATAATTTTTATCTTTACTTTTTTCTTCTTCCTCCTCTTCTTAAAGAATACCTTTCAGCATTTCATATAATACTGGTTTGGTGGTGATGAACTCCTTTAGCTTTTCTTATCTGTGAAGCTCTTTATCTGCCCTTCAATTCTGAATGAAAGTTTGCTGGGTAGAGTAATCTTGGTTACAGGTTCTTACTATTCATCACTTTGAATATTTCTTGCCACTCCCATCTGGCCTGCATAGTTTCTGTTGAGAAATCAGCTGATAGTCATATGGGTGCTCCCTTGTAGGTAACTAACTGTTTTTCTCTTGCTGCTTTTAATATTCTCTCTTTGTCTTTTGCTCTTGGCATTTTAATTATGATGTGTCTTGGTGTGGTCCTCTTTGGATTCCTTTTGTTTGGGGTTCTGTGCGCTTCCTGGACTTGTAAGTCTATTTCTTTCACCAGGTGGGGGAAGTTTTCAGTCATTATTTCTTCAAATAGGTTTTCAGTACCTTGCTCTCTCTCTTCTTCTGGCACCCCCATAATTCTGATGTTGGTATGCTTGAAGTTGTCCCAGATGCTCCTTACACTACCTTCATATTTTTGGATTCTTTTTTCTTTTTACTTTTCCAGTTGAGTGTTTTTTGCCTCTTTGTATTTCAAATCTTTGACTTGATTCTTGCAATCTTCTAGTCTGCTCTTAGATCTCTGTATAATATTTTTTATTTCAGTCAGTGTATGTTTAATTTCTAGTTGGTCATTTTTCATATCCTCAAGGGTCTCGCTAAATTTATCGGCCTTTTCTAGAAAATTCTTGAAAAACCTTATAACCATGGTTTTGAACTCTATATCCAGTCATTTGGTTGCTTCCATTTCTTTTATTTGCGATCTGTTTCTTTGTCTCCACATTTTGGCTGCTTCCCTGAGGTGATAGAGTGGCTTTGTGTGCTAGGTGTCCTATAAGGCCCAGTGGCTCAGCCTCCCCAGTTAACCTGAGGTGGACACTCTTGGTGCACCCCTTTGTGGGCTGTGTGCACAGTCTTGTTGTAGTTAAGCCTTGGTTCTTGTTGGTATCACTGGGAGGAATTGACCTCCAGGCCAATTGGCTATGAGGATCAGCTGTGTCTATGCTGGGAGAACTTCTGTGCTGGAGACACCCTTATGAGACAAGACTTGCAAAAGTCTCTGTGCTCAGCTTGGATGGGGCGGAGTCTCATGGCGGAGCAGATAGCATTGTTTTCCCAACAGCCCTGCTCTAATAGGCCCCTGTGTCTCAGTGTCCCATGGTAATCGCTGCAAGCACCTCTGAGAGAAAGCCGCCCTCGAGTTTCGCACACTGCCAGACAGTCCAGTTTCTCCTAGAATAAGTCTGGGTCCCCAGGATCTCGCCCGGAACTAGAGTTCAGTGCAGTTGGGAGCTTTTGTCTCCCTCCTTCTTGAGAAAGCCAGCTGCATACTCAGTTGCCAGCCCTCTCCGCATGCGCATCTCAATACCTCTGCCTCCTGCAGTTCCTCTGAGTCTCAGTGTGCTTTCCTCTTTCCTTCTAGTTTTAGAATTTCCACTCGCCAGTCTTCCTATGGTTCTGGATGATGTCCGTTTTGTCTTTTAGTTGTAGTTTTGAAATTGTTGTGCAAGGCAGCGGTTTAGGTGTTTACCTATGCCGCCATCTTGGTTTCTCCAGTTTCCTCTATCTTAACCTGCTTTCCACTCTTGACCTACAAGATGTTCAACTTTTCTTTCTATCTGAGGATGAAGAGCACTTCTCAGTTTCATCCAGTCCATCAACTAAAGCATGTGTATTCTCCTGGATTTTATCAGTCTTTGTTTCTTCAAATGTTTCTCTCTCTGGATTATCTTACCTGTAATGAAGTTTTAATAATCACTTGTATGATATTTTCATCTGTCTATGGAATAGCTTGAGGTAGGTAATGTTGATGACACTAAAGTTAATAATAATTATTCATTGTATCAGCATTTATTAGTCACTTTATTTCAGGGACTGTGCTAAGATATTTTCTTCTATTAACTGATTTACTCATAAAATTTCTGAATGTTTCCCCACTTTTATATCTGAGAGGCAAAGCATATTGCCCATGTTACACAGAGATTAAGTGGCAGAGTTAAGATTTAAAGTCAGTTTATCTAACCCCAAAGCCCATACTTTTAACCACTTTATTAAACCTGATATATCCAAACTGCAACTCACTTTCTCCAAATTATTCATTGTCCTATATAATGCTTCAATAAGCAATCATTTAGAGCAGTGGTCGGCAAACTGCGGCTTGCGAGCCACATGCGGCTCGCGAGCTGCGGTTTGCCACTCTGTTGACTAATGAGTTTGCCGACCACTGACCTAGACTCTCGATTCCAATAATTACAGGCTGTTGTTGTTCCTTGGGATTAAGCCCCTAGAGTAGAATTCAAAACAGGAAACTTGAAGCTACATTTCTCGCTTTTCCATTCAGTAAGCCACCAGGTCCTGTTGAATTCTTGTACCTCTTCCCTACACCCTCCTCTAATGTGCTTAGTTCAGTGGTCTCATTATTTCCCTCCTATGTTATTGAAAATGCTTCCCAATTGGATGATGTACCTCCTTCCAGTCTTGGTGTCCTCCAATCTATCCTCTGGGAAGTACTTATCTTCATATACCATATATCTTATTATATCATGCCTGGGATACATCCCTAACGACTCCCCATGTACTGCAGCAAGTGCTCCTCAATGGGAGTTTTGTGTATCAGTTTCCAACAGAATCACCTGGAGAGCTTTTTAGGCAACAGATTCTCTGGAACCATACCAGGATTTCTGAGTTAGAATCGATGATGGTAGAACCTAAACTCTATATTTTTAACAAGCTCTCTATGTGATTCTTTTTCACACTGAGAAAGCATCTGGCCTCCAGATCAGGTGCAAACACTCAGAATTTCTGATAAATACCATCTAACTGGGGCCTGTCTTCTTTGTCCCCTCAAGTCTTGCCACTTTTCCACCTTCTCTCCGCACTCCAGGTACAGCAAACATTTTGCAGTTTCCCCTAATACCAAGCTTTCTTACGTGTTGGTGACTTTATGTATGCTGCGTCTTCTACCCAAAAGCCCTTTTCCCTGTGTGTCTGGGAAGTCATTGCGTGCGTGCTCATGTGAATGTGTGCGTTGCATACCTTGAATCCTGGTTAGACTGAAAGTTTCTCCTAGGACAGTGTGAGCTACCTTGTCATAGGAACTATGTGTCCTGAAATCTCCATTTTAAAAAAATACCACTTCAAGTTCAGGCTGTGTGAAAAAATCAAGTTATGGCTGAGGAAAATAGAATTAATGTGAACTTTGTATGTACTCTGCATGTAGGTACTTGAATCTTTTAGCAACTTCTCTCTGGTTCATGACTGATTATTTGGTTGGCAATGCATAAAAGCTTTTTGGAGAAGAATTTCACATTTGTTGGCATCTTTCCCAATGAGCACACCAATGGAAATGAAAAAAGAAAAAGATTTTTTTTTGTCACCTACCAAAAGCTGTAATCAGAGAAATGTTAGAAGGAGTAATTTAATTGACATCTCTATATGGTCTGTTTACATTAACGTGCCACCGTCATGAATAATCCAGGAAAGGGAGGGATATAGGTAAACATGTTTATTCTTAGATGTTGGACTAAGCATTACTTTTCACAGTTTGAGCTATACATAAGTAACCTTCTCTTTGCAGATGAGAAGACTGAGCTCAGAGATGAGGAGACTTGGCAGAGGCACCTAGTTAAGAGGAGACATCTGGAATTTGTATGCAGGTATCTTTATAGTCTTTCTTCTCCTATAGCTGTTTTATTATTTTGGAGTACCAGGGTATGGAGATTTTGTCTTAATAAGTAACACTTGGTTCGGATTTTTTTTCTATGAAGAGTAGAAATAGTCTTCAACAAGCACAGAGAAGAGTAACACCTTGTCCATTGCTTAGAGAGGAGGCCTTTAATGCTAATACCTATTTGTCAGATTGGTTACCTGAGCAGTAATGTCGCGGGGAAAACAGACTAGGGGAGTTCAAAGCAAGGATTTCCCTACACCCTTCTTTTGTCCCTCCTTCCCAGCATCCTCTCCCTTCCATGCCCCATCTCCAGGAAACTGGGACAGCTGGTTATCCATCTAATTTTCCTAACAGTTGCATGCTGACTCTGTCACCAAGCTGTGCATTTGTTAGAACATTTGACTTTCTTTCTTTATAAATTTGATGAGGAAAAGAGGGCAAAAGTACTGTGCATTGTTTCTCTTAAGGTTCACCGTGTGTTTGTGTGTGTGTGTGTGTGTGTGTGTCTGTGTGTGTGTGTGTCCCTAAGTCAGGGGAAACTATTAGGAGAGAGCCAGATCTCTCTAATGAGCCCAGTGGTAATGCAAAATTTATGTGCCTTCACCTGCAGCTGGGTGAAGCCTGGTACACAAACAGAAAGGGGGGAGGCGGGAAGGGTTGGTTATTGATGCCTTTGCAGAAGCAGGTACCCTGGCTGCTACTGGGCATCCTGACCCACTTGTTCATTTTTTAGGAAGAAGTGGATACTTTCCATGGGAGAAACTCAAGCATCAGATTTGCTCCTTGGAGCATTAATAAAAGGGCTCAGTTAGCTTCATCTCATTATTTTACTATGAGTATTGACTTTGGCCTAGAGTCATGTATAGATAAAATGGTGCAAGGGCTTGTCCTAAGTGATTACTCAGAATTACAAATCATTTCATGTGTAACTGAATACTGCAGTCTAGCTGGCACCCTGCCCCTTGCTGCTCCCCCTCCCCTTTCTCTAATAGGAGCGCAAATCCAGCTTTGTCTGAAGAGGCAATTAATCTTATTCACTGAAAGCTGAATTTTAATTCACCAGCATGTGGAGGCCATATTTGCCTATCACACAGAATTAGTTTAACAGAGAATTTAGAAAAGAAAATATTGGAGGTATTGGTCTTCTTGGGCAGGCAAAATATCTTGTAGGTACATTCCTTTATTAGCTATCTACATTCTACGGATAAGCTTCTGTTTGCAATAATAGCTCTATTAGGGTAAACTGGGTTTATTTTGTGTTTGAAAGTGGCTGATTACAGTTCATTTTCTATAAAGAAATCCACAAGACGTGTGTTTTAGGAGAAAGTGAGCATAAGGTAAGAAAGATAAGTTGTAGTTTACTAGAGATTCTAAAAGGCTGTTATTTTTAAGGGCACAGTTTAGAGATGATCAGAAAAATTAAGGGACACATAAAAATTCTAGACAGCCTACATACATCCCAATCAGATCATACAGAAGGTAAGTGTAAAGGCGTGAAGTAGACTGCCTCCCACAGCCACACTGGAGACGCTCATGTGAAAGCTGTTAGGAGAAAAACAGGTTTCCCTCGTGCTTCTGCTGGGCTCTATTGTAACCATTTTCCCTGAGCACGACCCTGGTGTTTTGTCTGAGGTTTGTTTCACATGTAGACAAAGAGATAAAACAAAAACAAAACAAACAAACAAACAAACAAAAAAACCCCAATCTTCTGAAGCAGTTTCTTAATTCAAGGGATTTGGACAAGAACACTATTTAATGCATGTCCATGCTTAGTGAGATATCAAGTTCCCATAAGGTCAGAAAACACATGGACTGTGTTTTGTACTTCCATTTAACCTGGCACTCATCAAAGGCCACCTTATGGTACAGGCAGGTATCAAAACGTGTAACTGCTGCCTCCTCAGTGAAAGAGGGAATTTAATAATAAGGGTGCAGATGACCTTGTATGCTCAATAATAATTAGTAGAGCATAAATCTTAAAGTTTACTCGAAGGTAGGGGAAAAGATGCTGTTTGGCTTTTCTGTGGCTCCTTCTGCACCTAAGAGTGTCTCATTCCCTTGGACTTAACTCTCCAACATGATTGCTTTCATTGCCTCTTCTAGGAAAACACTGTTGAATACTTAATAAGGAGAGGAGGACTCAGGAAGCAGTGGAACGCTTCTCAAATTTGTCTAACATTCTGAAAGTTGCTCTGCTTTTTGTTTTGCTTTGTTTTTACTGTTGGTGGGTGTGGAGTGGGAGTGAGCCAAGTGCAGAGAATCTACCAGACTATGCCTAATTGTCACCAAATGTCTCTCAGTGGAACTGTTGAAGCACAGGGCTGTAAAGTCGCGAAGGTTATTGCTTTGTCAAACCATTTGTAGTGCTAAACCTGGAGATTATTCTTAAAGGAAACAACTTACATTTTAAGGTTTTCACATTACTACCAAAAATATTGCTTTATGTGCCACAGAGGGAGATTTTGGAGCCCCTGTATAAACTTTGTGTTGTCTATATAACGTTGAGGATTTAAATTATGCAGAGTTGAAATTTGGATTTGTAAAGCCCAGAATCACATATTTGCAAATAGGCACTTGCAAATCTTCCAAAACTTGAATGATGCTTTGAAGCAGTGTTCATCATCATTTACTTATTTGTTTTTTTGTATTCTCTGCCACTGTATGAAGCACTTAAAGGTATTTGAGAGAAGATGTCCTCTTTTTCACTTCTTTCGACTATTTTGTGGTTATATTTTCAAGGCTGAAAGTATTTGATCTGGCAAGACAAAATAAATGAAAAGGCAGTGCTTTCAATATTTCCTGTTGCTCCTCAAAATATATGAAAAAAGTCCTATTTCATTGTTATTTGCAGACATCACATGAAACACACAACCTGTAGGGCAGGTTCAGGGTGATATCCCACTCACTCCTCTCATCTCAGCTTGGTAGCATCCTTTCCAGTGTGAAGGTGGAGAAACCCTCCACCAGCTCCTCTTTTTAGATGGAGAACGTATTTTTCCTTTCTCCATAAGAAAAATTGCTCAGAATTATTAATACAACCCTAAGTAAGTAGATATATTTCCATACAGAATTATTCCTTCAAGCCTCTAATCTTCTATCTGGATTTTTGGAGGCAGTCCCTAAGTCTCTCTATTGATAGTCTGTTTGTTAAGGCAAAATTAATTGAGGTGTTAATGAATCTATATTAATGAAAGGGTAATATGCTAATTAGACCAGACGTCTTCCAGACGACCTTCCGGACATCCTTCCTGACAAAGCTGGGCCCGGGCGAAGCTGCCCATGGTCCTCGGTGCCTGTGGCCAGCCAGGCAAAGCTGCCCGCAGTCCTGGGCATTTGTGGCTGGCCAGGCAAAGCCTCCCACAGTCCCAGGTACCTGCAGCCAGTCTGGGTGAAGCCGGTTCGGGTCCCAGGTGCCTATGGTCGCCAGAGGGAGGGAAGCCTGGTGGGGGCTGAGGGAGAGGTGGTGAGGAGTTATCAGGCTGGCAGGGGAGCAGTTAGGGGCAAGCAGGCAGACAGGCAGGCAAGCGGTTAGGAGACAGTGGTCCCGGATTGCGAAGGGGATGTCTGGCAGTCAGACATCCCCCGAGGGGTCCTGGATTGGAGAGGGTGCAGGCAGGGCTGAGGACCGCCCCCCCCCCCCCGCCCCCATGCATGAATTTCGTGCACTAGGCCTGTAGTATAAAATAAGTTTACTGCAATCACGGCTATCTGTGCTCAGGCACAACCTTATGAAGCAGCTTCTATTATATCCATTTACAGATGGGAAACAGAGGACCTATTAGTTTTTATTTTATTTTATTGTTTAAGGTATTACAAATAGTAGTACATATGTCTCTTTATTTTTTCTTCCCCACTGACCTCCCCTCCGGCCTCCCCTATCCCCTGGCACTTGCCCTCATCCCCCAGCCCCCAGTGTCTTGTGTCTGTTGGTTATGCTTATATGCATGCATACAAGTTCTTCAGTGGATCTCTTATCCCCCCTAATCCTCCCCTACCTTCCCGCTGTAGTTTGACAGTCTATTAGTTTTATGTGTCATATAATTTGCTCAAAGTAGAGGAGGTAAGATTTGAACAAGAATCTTTTGACTCCAGAGCCTATGCTTTAAAGTACTTTGCTATCTTGTCTTTTTATAAGATACAAAGAATAATTTTAACGGTGTAAGAAATTAAAGGGATCAAAATGGAAAGCAGAGAGAGAATGAGAGTCATGAGAATAATTTCTTTCCATATCTTAATATCTTTAGATCCCATTTCTGTTACAGCAGTAAATGAAGATTTTCAGATGATTCCTTAAGCCTATGACTATGCAGCCCTACCAGTTTAAGGGCTTCCGATAAGGACTGGCCTTCCACGGTACATGACAACAGATTCCTTTATTCACAGGTGTGGAGCAGGCAGTACTTGTTAAATTAATTTTGAGGAATGTTAGGATGTTTTACATTGCAATTCATCAGAAAACTTGAAAATCTCAAACAGTATGGTGTTGTTGTTTTTTTAATGTCATATAATAAAGTCTGAAGGTGGGATGTCTCAGGATTGGGTAATCTGGCAGCTCAAGAGCATCACCCAGGATCTAGATTATGTCCCTCTTCCCACTCTGCATCTTTAGGACAATAATTACCCCTATTTTTCTCAATATTTCCACTCAGTTCCAGGCATCAGGTCTCCATGCACCAACACCAGAGGCAGAAAGTGCAATGGCCTTTCACTTGTGTATTTTTGTTAAAGAAAACTTTCCTGAAAGTGCCTCTAGATTATTTCTCCTTATATACCATATATTACCGCCCACTACTTGGTCTCATGTCTACCCCGGAACCAACCACTAATAAAGGGAATAGAACCTGTTCCTCTGATTAATTGAGACACATTAATAATGACTTTTCAGAGTCAAATTGGCTGAGTGGCCCCATAACAAAAATCACAGGGAAGTGAGCTCCCCTGGGTGTCCCCCACACCTACCCAGTGCTGCCAAAGGAGGAGAAAGAAAAGCACATGGGAATCAGGAGGAGAAGGTTCCTCGTCTTCAGTGTTGCCCCAGCACCTCTGCTATCCAAGATCAACCTCATGCCACCTGGCAGGGAGAAATGTTTTATATCACAAGAGGCAATGAGGGGTGGCTTTGGAGCCGAGAAGCAATACATTGGTATCTGGCACAGTTGACTTGGCTGCCAAATCATAGTTCTTTCATAAGAGCCTTCTAAGATGCTGACAACATTAGCACCAAAAAAGACTCTATGAAAAATAAAGCTTAACATATAAGTAATTAGCTAGAGAATATACTTTAGAAGTTATAAGGTGGTCATTGAGAGCAATAGCAATATATATATAGTATACATACACAGTGGGGCAAAAGTGGGTTTACAGTTGTGAGTACATGAAACACAAAGTTTATTTTTGTATAATTAATTAATTATTGTATTATTTTTCCTTATGCACAACTTTTTCTCCATCTTGTATTATCGTTTGTTAAGTTTTTTAAAGAATATGAGAAGTGGGCAAATTATTTTCCCTAGAAAAAAGGAAGCTTTATGCCAAAGTCCTAATAATAGTGAATTCCCAGAATCTTAGTGGTTGAGAAATAGGTTGGAGAGAGGAGAGGAAAAGATGAAGGGGATAGCAACAAGTTTTGGATATTTCATTTGAGAGCCTATATCCTAAGGTATATCCTAACTCCTGTTCCTTTTGTAGTGCATCTGTGGAAAGAGAACACATGGGCAATATGCTAAGGTTTACCATCTATTCCTTCATTCATCTTCTTAGCCAATGTTTACCAAATGCCTCCATGTGCGATGTGTGCTGTCAGGTGGTTGAGGGATGCTGAGAGTGAGGAAAGAATTGTAGTAAAGACAGGAAGGTGGTTAAGATTCTACATGAACTTCTGGACTTCAGTCCTGAACAAATCAGACAGGCTCTGCCAAGATCAGTGAACTGTGATGCACTAATATATATCCCTTTTTCAGGAGATCCAACTGGAAATAGATGAAAGGGGCTCAGGTTCTCTGTTACACAGCAGGTCCTAGAATAACATAGTTTTGTTATAAGGTCGATGAGATGCTATAGAAACTTCACTCTTGTTTATTTCAATTAGCCTACTGTAAAATTGATTTCATTTTATATCGTTTCACTTAAAGTCGCTGAACCTATTGCCGATGAAAAGTGAGGAATTACTGTAGTTTCATGTTTTTGTTATAATTCCCATAACTAAGGGCTCTTAGGGAGGGGCTGCCCAGTGGAAAAGATCTCCATGACCATTATTCCCTACCCCTTCTTAGAAGATCTCCAAGCCATAAAAGATTGCAGAGACAGCTTCCTTTTTAGGTGAATTTTATAGTCATCAGTCATCCAGTTCCTTAAGACATATGGAAACCCAACCTTCCATCAAAGGAATGCAAGTCCTGCCAGATTGTCTAAGCAGAACCATATTTCTGTTTGAAAGAACATTTAACTTTAAAAAGATTTCTATATAAAAAAACTTCTGACTTATGGTGAGGTCTAATAAAGCTACTATTTATCCAATTCAATCTTTGAACCATTTTTAAGTACAAAAATGTTCAAATTTATATATCTAAATGAGTAGTCAATAAACTATCATAGGCTCTGAAGACAACTTCAGAAAAGTTCCATTTTTCTGTCTTTAATTCTACTGTTAGAATAATTAAACAGCTTCCTAAGATGACTATTTTAAATAACCCTGTTTATAATTACTAAAAAAGCAAATGACCCAATTTCCAATTTAGGGTGACACCTCATATAAAACAGATTCCTTTTTCTTCTATATCAGTACCTGGTTAATGATCCAGCTGAGAGTTGTTAGAATAAAACTTGCTAGATGTCCAGCATTTGAAGAAGTGTAATATGAAGAAATGGCAAACCTATTATGCTATCACTTGCAGTATCCAAAAATCAAAAGGAGAATAAAGAGGAGGGATGGAAGAAGAATTAGAGGAAAAGTGAACTAGATAAAGAAGTAGGGGAAAAAAAGAAAATATATTATTTCTGAAATCCCAATACATTATTATAAAAGTTATACAGATAACTACAAAAAAAAAGTCTAGATATTTGTATGAAGAGATAATGCATGAGGCACCATTGAGAATTATGAATGCTGACAACAGAATTTAAAATGATGTTATACTTATTGTGAAATTGTATTGCTTCTACTTATTCCGTGAAATATATGCCTTTGGGGACCCTGGTTAACGTAGTTTGGTTGATTATTATGTTGTTTAAACATCCTGTGGTGAAAGCAATCTGGCAAACTAGCCACATTACAGGACAGATCCTAAGGAAATTTACCAAAAGAAAGCAAGCTGTCTACTCTCAACTCAACTCTATTTGTACTTGGTTGGCCCTATTGAGAACATGACTGGAAACACTTCAAGAGCTTTTACTGTGAGCACTCTGTCAAAATACAGTAAACAATCAGCTACCTCATTCTCACTACTTGTTATTATCATTTTACAAATGTCATGTTTGAAGCTCTGATTGCCATTGTAGGCATGCTGGATGCAAAAGTTAATAAGGTATCAGTCCTTCTCTCAAACAGCTTAAGTCTAGCATGCCATGTAAACATTTAGGCTTCTATAAAAGGAAATAAAAATCAAAACCTAGGCTTCTATGATTATCAGAGAGTTGCTATGTCTTGAGATTATTTTTCTATTAACCTAACAATTTGAATATGGAACATGACTTACTGTTATGACTTACTGATTTAACCCTGTAGAATTTTTCCAGTTCGTTGGCATTGTTTTGAAATAGCCTAAACTGAAATTTGGGTTAACAATAGGTTGGGCATGACTATTGGCATACAAAGGAAGTTCTCTCTTTAGCAATTCAAATTGACAGATTTTTTTTTAAGCCTTACATATTATGCATTAGTAGTGGATCAGGTGTTACTCATCCCAGCCCAGGGAGTCATAAAGAAGTTGCTGATAGGTATCTTGAAGGATGCTGGGATGAAAGTTAGACCGTGTAGTTGAGAACCCATCGTTGACGAAGATGTTATTGCTTCTTTCAGACTCAAGTTCTAACTTCATCAGAGCTTTGATTCCTAGAAGCTGGGAGAGGGGGACTTTTAAATAGAATTTTAAAAGTTATTAAAAATTACCTGTTTATAGCTTCTAGAAATGGAAAATGTGTATTTACAAGTTGCTTGTAAATGTGTTTTTAATTTTGTTGTTGTTGTTAATCCTTACCCAAGGATATTTTTCCATTGATTATTTTAGAGGGAGTGGAAGGGTTCGGTGAGAGACAGAGGGAGAGAAACATCAATGTGAGAGAGACACATGGATTGGTTGCCTCCTGCACACACCTCAACCAGGGCTGGGGATGGAGCCTACAACCAAGGTACGAGCCCTTGACCTGAACTGAACCCAGCACACTTCAGTCCACAAGCTGATGCTCTATCCACTGAGCAAAACCAGCTAGAGCTATAAATGTGTTTTTAAACACATTTTAGAAAAATCTAGCATAAATACCAGATTCCTATTAATGAATCTACACCTCATGTTTCTGAACACTCGCATTTTCTTATTTCATTGTTAGTTTGGAATATAAAATAAAAATGATATGAAACATAATCTGTACCCTAAGTCATATAGCTTCAGTGATAATATAAATTATTAACTAAATTTAGAGGGAAATCTAAGTAAACAAATTTCAAATGACATAGGAAATCACAAAAATGTTTCAACAAATTATTTTTTTAAAACATCAGCAAGATGCAAAGCACCTCAAATTAATCCCTGCTATCTGTGTTTCCCTCCCTGTATCTTTATCTTTCTCCCTTTCTTTAGAACGAGTTCCAATGTGATTTCAGCCCCGGGTACATTTCCTCTTGCTTTTGTAGGATGAGGAGGAAACACGTGAATACAGTAAACATGCTTAGAAATAGTGCTAATTTAGGTTATTTTTACAGTTCTGTTTTTGTGTGTGTTTTTTCAGAAGTAAGATTGTATTTTGTGGCAATTTCTAGTCTTTAAGAATCTTGATTGAGGCTAAGTCCTTATTTCCTATCTCAGGAATTTAAGAAGGTTTTTTTTCATCCATATTTATAGAACTCAAACATAGCATATCCTTGCTGATGGTACATAGTAACTATTCCATATTGTATATTAATTGACTGTCTATGTTATAATAAAAACTAAAAACATAGCTCAGTCAAATAATCAACTTTATAAAAATTGAATAAAAGGTACAGAAACTTTCATTTCATGTAAGTGACTATTCTTCAATTATGTGGATGAATCCAAACTTGTCCTGTGGCACAATTACTAGACAATTTAAAAACATGTTTATTTGCCTTTTTATTTGACCTTCTGAGTCCATTAGCTTCACATGGCTGAGTTATAGCTCACTGAAAGAGAATTCTGAAGATTTTTCTCTTTGTTAGTTTCATGTTTGAAGTAGATACTCTGAACCAAATCATAAATGCAATGATTTTCTCTTAAAACTCACTAATATTATAAGTATACTAATAAAAGCATAATGAATATTATTAGGTCTGAACTCTTGGCCATGGGTATCTGTACATCTTAGAGATGGTCTGTGCATGAGCATCATAAATGACCATTTTATAGATAGATAATGTTCTTAATCCATAATTCTTTATTGCTGATGGTTATTGCGTGAGATGATGACCCATAGCTATTAAGAGTCAGTTTTTAATATCACAACCATTTAGAAAGGTTAATGGACTCAGTTTTGAGACTTAACCTTTGGATGCTGCAGGTTAAGAGATTATATTTGTGCGCTAAAGTGCCAGAAAATATCTACTTATTTTCATTTCTTGATGTACTTTTTAGTATTGTGTTTATGTATAATAACTATTATTTACCAAGCAAACTGAAAAAAAAGTGTGTGACATATAAAATAAGAAGTTTCTAGAGCAGTGGTATTCTTTTAAAATATACATTTCATATTTAGCTTCTATTATTTTTCATTAGACACAAAAATTGAAATGTGAACAGATGTAACATAAACCAGTTGAGGGATATTTATTATGGCTGCTGAAAAAAAATAGACCAGGATTATAATTCATAAGTTTCTTGGCTAGTTTGAAAGTTCACATGTATTGAATGAGGGAACTGGTCATTTATGAAAATCATGAATCCCCATGGATGATCCCTGTCTGTAGCCCAGAATTTTCAGAGAAAAATAATAGTGTCTATCTGGATTCAGTTAATTCCATTTCAAAAATCTAACTGGGATTCCATGGTGGCCATTTATCATTTATTTTGGCATCCATCATCCATTATTCTTTCCAAAATCAACCTTATTCCCTTTTATTCCATTCCTTCATTGTGAATAGGCTTTGTGGGAGGAAAATTCCAGGCACTCCCCTTCTATTGAAAGCCAGAAACTGAGTGGGTAAATAGTTGTAGTAAGGGCTCCCAGTGAATTACCCCTCCTTATATCCAGGCTATTGTCTTCACTCTACATGGACTCAGCTTGACCATGTGACTCATTTAGGCCAACAGGACATAAGCAAATGTGATACAAGCAAAGGCTTGAAAAGTGCTGGCAACTTCGACTACCCTCTCTCGCTTGCTGCTTTTAGAACACAGCCACAGTGTGAAAAGGCTCAGGCTGTGAAGTATGAGGTGAGACCCAGAACCTGTGCTCCTTTCAAAATCAGTCATCAGGCAGGACCAGTCAGTTCACAATTGATGTGCCTGTCCTCATATCCTGGTACCTAAACTGTCATTGACTCTCTGAGCTACTGGCTGGACAGTTCTCCAAGAAATTTACCTTAATTTAATGTAGCCAAAATTGGTAGCTACTGCAACCAAGAACCCTAAATAATGTAAGTTCTTCCATTGGGATTTTGAAAATGCAAAGGGATTACTTGAGAATAACACAAAACACCATGAATGTACTTACATCTATTCACTTGGAAGTCAAATCATGAGTGAATTCTATGTATATAAGTTTGGGTTATGAAATATTTCTTACCAGGAAGTGATTGATAGAACCTGTTAGGAACCAGATTGTGATATTAACTTAACCTCTGGGTAGGAATCTGAGTTTCCATTTCTTGTTTATTTATCACATGTGTTGTGTGGGCCTCAGTCTTGAAGTTACCTCAAAGAACATTAACAGTATTTAAAGACATCATGTCCTATGAAGCATTCTTATTTTCCCTTTTCACTGAGATGTAATTGACATATTATGTGGCATTAGTTTAAGGTGTACACAGCACTCACTTTTTAGTATTGTATTCTCTTGGCCTTTTGGTGTGTCTATTATTTCCTTTTGCCCCATGTTTTTACCTTCTGTGCCCCACCCTGTCATGGGATTCTGCTCCTGCGAATTGTCCCATCCCAGGTGTCCCCCAGTGCTGTTCTGTTTGCAGAGTGCTGTTGCTGTCCTTTCCTTTCTACTCTGCACTCAATCATCTGCTCTGTGCTCTTGGAAATGCCTCATAAAGGCCATATATAGAATGCATGAGTTTCCTCATTAATTACTTCATCCATACCTCTTCTCACTGCCTGAACTGCATAGCTATTGATACGTTTCTGTTTTTACCCCTTTAAGGATAGAGGCTGTATCTCCTGGTCACTTTATTGCTTCAGTTCTTCAATTCTAACCTGAGGTTGAAGGGTGGCTAGCTTGCAGTATGTGAGGATGTATGTATTTTATAGTGAGAGGAGCCTGGCTTCTAAAGCAGACTAGCACCACGAAAACGTAAAGACTCTTGGTGTTAATGCCTTGCACACTGCTTTATAGATAGACTATGCTCAATAAATGTTCACGGACTTGAAGTTAAATGATGTAATTCTCCAGGATTGGAGAACTGGTCCTCATTGATTCTAGAACAAAGGAACATAGAGTTTCTGATATTACATAACAACTTCCAACAGTAAAAGGAAAAGAGAATTATTCCTTTTTGATAAACAGATAGGCATTCTGTCACAAATGATGAGGGACCATGAGAAGATATAGAATGGGGATATGAAATATATAACCTAAGGGGAAAAAAGGAGGCCTTAAAGGTTAAATAACATTTTCTTCTTTTTTCCCCAGCATCCCTCCACCAAAGTTATCACAATCTAGTCAAACTATAAATTTGGCATTTTGTACATTAGAAGGTACATTCAACTGACAATGCCAGAAAATCCATTTTTACAACTTAACAATTTCTGTCAACATTTAAAAAATGTTTTCTGTATCCATTTCTTGGGAGGCCCATAAAGCTGGCTTTCCTGAGTGTTTTGGGTTTCTGATGTTTGTTCATTCTTTAACTATTTTTTCCTGCCATTTTGAGGAAAGCTGTTAGCCGTTTTCTCACCTTCTTTGGCTTTGGCTGTGATGCTAGGTGATTCCAATATAATTAGGTGAGATTTTTATAGGCCCTCAAAGGCTAACAAAATAATAAATGTGGCAGTTCAAATAATAGCAATCATAGCAGGTCAAGCAAAAAAAATCCTTTGGACTGAGGTCGACAAACCCTGTTATTGGAGTTTGAAAATGCAACACACTTTTTTTCCTTCTTATTTTTTTTCTGCTGTTTTTAAAAACTTTCTTTTTTGTATTGCATTAGGGATATTTTCAGTCCATCTTCAACTGTTCCTTTTTTCATTTAAGTTTTCAATGCATAGATTCTGCTTACTGAACAATAAACACATATTATTGCAAAATGAATCCTTTTCCTTGAGATTATATTTACTGTAGGCCCTTTCAAAGAACACCTATTTCTCTAATGACTCTTATAAATCAAGACATTACAAATTTCTTTGAAAAATTTTTATCCTTTTGATTTGAAAGGTAATGTGTATTTATTGCAGAAAATTAAGATACTACAGAAGAATACAAAGAAGAAAATTACAATAATTATGTTTCTTCCCTTTTGTTTTGTATCCTTCTAATCTTTATGACTAAATGTATACATATATATCATACATACAACTGGAATCATATTTTTTATTGAACAGTACGAAATATAAATTTCTTAACAAGCATGTGTTTATAAACTCCAAGTAGTAAATTTTCAAAGGGAGCCCTTTTATAATCAAAACTAAGTAAGTTAAACATGACAGAAATCTCTCAGATTTCTATAGTGTGGATAGAGGTACAGAATAGCCCTCACCATTTTGATGGGAGCTTGTCAAAAAATTAACTACAGCTTACATAAAATGGCAGAGATTTCAGATGGCCCTACAAATAATATCCTTAGGTCCACTTTGCTATTTAATTATTTTCCTATTGACGTTGCAGCTGCTCACCTCTCAATCCTCACCTAGCATTCTCTTTCTCCTGAAACTGAACTGTTACATATAACTGCTTGTAAATGAGAATAAAGCTCACAGCATTTTTCTTTCATTCTCTTATCTTTTTTAAGCATAGCTTTATTCTTTTTTTTTCTCCATCAACGCTCAAAAATGTGGGTCCTGAAAGATAACAAGGAATGGTTGAGGAGCTTGCCAGAGCCTCTCTCTGTCTCCCCCACTCACTGCTAACTCTTTTGTTTGTACAATATTCTTTTATTCTGAGCAATATAACATTTTAGTTCTTGTAATAAATGCCTTCATGTGAAGCAGTTCAGCTAAGAGAATGTTATTAGACTGTGCTCCCAGGCAGCGCACCTCCACGCGATCAATACAGAGCGGGGCCTCAGCTCATTCCCTCTTTGCTTAAATTCCCTGCAAATGTGCAAGAGAAGCAGCAGAGGGTGTCATCAATCACAGGCCACTGTGACATATGCTGAAACCTGACCAGGGCCGAGATGTTTTAATAAGGCATCCATTAAAACCCTCAAATAAATTGCAATTTGAAAACAGAACATAATACCAGCCAAGTTTTCCTCATCCATCTTGTGGCATGTCATGTAATGTAATTGCGTTGTTAATTTATCCAAGAACTTTCTCAGTACACTGTTTCGTTGGCACCACTTAATTTCCCTGTGGACTATTTGTGTGTGTGTGTGTGTGTGTGTGTGTGTGTGTGTATGTGTATGTGTATGCATGTATGTGAGGCATAGAGAAAGCAAGAGAGAGAGAGAGAACAACTTAAGGAGAAAAAGAGATAGAATCTGTGTTTATTTCTGTGGGTGTTGTCTCTTGGTTCCTTGAAGGAAATAGTCATGTTTTCTGCTTAGCATGGCATTAGCCAGAGAGCTAGTCAAAAATTTGAAATATCTGACGTTTTGTCAATGGCCTCTGAGCATCCTGATGCATACTCACCAGCTCTGGCCTACAGCTGGACCACCTCCTTCCCCAGCTCAACTTGCCATTGGTTTCTACCCCTCCAGAGTGGGATCACTCAGAGCGCCTGTGGATCCCATCAATAAGTATTGACAGAAGTGTGTAGGGGCCACCGAGGATCACTGCACAGTGACACTCAAAACAGGACAGCACTGATTTTTGGTTCTCTAGCTCTTGGGTCATAAATGAAAACTTTTGGCGAGGGTAAGAAAAATAAGAATTTATAAATCGATGGGAAAGAATGAAAGAGTATTTCTCTGAATAATGGCAAAGCAATTGCATATATATATATATATATATATATAATTTTAAAGCTTGGGGGAAAGATACAGGCAGGCAGGGGCTCATATAGATTTCCTTGTCTTCTAAGCATAAATCTAAAAATAAGTAATGCAATTCTTCAGGTAGGGCTGCATCAGCAGATTCTTCACCTTTATTTATTCTTCTGGGTTTTATTAATCAATCTATTCTTTTTTTCTATAAAAGACCCCATTGGAAAGCAGAGGGTGAACCCACTCCACCCATTCCATTTATATCTAGGATGTCACAGTAACCATGATGCCAATCCAATATTGGTTTAAAACTGCCAAATGTCTTTTCTAGGCCTACTATTTCCTACTGATATGTCGTTGAATTAATGACAGAGGAGAGAAGACAGTGTGACAAAAGAAAAAAATCCACTATAAATTTACTTGTGTAGTAGCTGTTGTTTTATGTTTATTAATGAAGAACAAAATACTTATATAGGGTTTTTATTTGTAGAAAAAGACATGTCAATGTAAAGCCTACCAGTCAATAAATTAACAGCCACCCTCTCTAAGAAGATTCTTATATGCAAATGTGTGTTATAAGTTGGCCCTCAGAACATGGTGCCATTCTAATGCAACCTGCATACAACCATTCTTCAAGGCTCCAACTGATCACTATGCAAACTATTAGACAATCACTGCGTATGAAAGGTGCCAGGGAAAGCCAAATTAGTTTCTGCTTTCTGCTAATGGATGACCTTTGTGATTTGGATCAGGTGCTGAAATTCACTTAGTCAGAAAGGCAGGAGAGTGGGGAAAAGACCTAAAATAATTTTCTCTCCCTACAGAGAGGATGCCTCGCTACCACCTGCCCAATAAATGTCAATCGAGTTATTTTTAAAAAATAAGCAGCCTGATTGAAAAGCATTGAATGCTGGGTTGCGAGGTACAGGGGAATAAGAGTGAAATCGCTTAAACATATAAAATAAAATAAAAACAAAGCTGAAACAAAACCATTAAAAATTAGATATAAGAATGTTTAGTTCTTTCCCAGGGACTTCGTTAACACCTCAATGTTCTAAGTAGATTCTTAAAGCTTTGCTGGAATAGGAGATGATGATTTATTATACTCAGTAGAAATCATGTTTGGTTTGCTGTAGTTGAAAATATTTTGAGATTTAGCTGAAATTTGTTTGGAATTGAGAGAGTAATACCCAAGCAACATTCAAGGGATCAGAACCAACAGGAACTGGAATATACAAAAACACTGTTTCTTTAGCTCCACGTGAGCCTGGGTTGCCAGCTTTCACATGCTTCTAATGTTAGTGCAAGCTTTCTGGCAGTCCTATTGTAAGCTCCATTTCACAGGCATCCTCTGCTATTTTGGCATTTTAACATTGGCTTGCTTCTTTTTATTTCCTTGTCCGGAAATACAGCCATTTTTAAAACGGCATAATTATTATTGGATGTACATTTTTTTAAAGTCCCACCTTGAGGTGAATTCTTTCTTGCATTGGTATTTAGTGACTACCCTTGAAATGCATGGAAAGAATAAAACATTAAGGACACAGAGGACATGGACCTTTAATTCCTCTTGTGTATTGCAAGGGCATGGATGAAATGTCAGTTCCCAAGGTGATTATATAGTGCATGTTGGCAAGAATGAAATAATTGTGTCCTACCCAAGGTGTGAGAAATGTATACATGGGGAGATAAAATTGTAAGGGGACAGACAATATAGGGTAAGCACATGTACAGCACAAAAGAATTCAATTGGGTGGATGACACAGGTCTGTGGCCTTTGTGAAAATCAATGCACTGCTACTTAGGTGTCTTTTTCAAAGCACGGGGATGGGGAAAGGATGGAGCCTTGGCTGTCCGATCCACTGAGGCTTGCTCAGCTAACCTTAGGATATTTTTTAAGAAAGTTGATTTGTTTTCCTCTTTTATGCCCTTTTAGTCGCAGCTTCTTTGAACTGATTTACAATTCCTGCATCTATTGCTGCCTGTAGCAATGTGTGCCATTATTCAGCTACCCTTTTTGTAATTAAATTCTGCTTGAATTGATTATAGGCCTAACCTCCCTCCTTAACTTCAATGCATGGTCTCCTGTTTCTAAGTTAGTTAGTGATATTGTGCTGGGCACACCATGATTAACCTTTCCTAACTACTAAAATACCTAGGTCTGAATTCAATTTGAGATCTCATCTTTGTACAAAATTCTCTGCAAACTTGCATGCAAATTCAACGCCTGATCCATAAAAATCTTCTAGCAATATCATTCTAATTTCAGAAGCCTGGTGAGATGAAGCCATGTGTTATGTTATAAACACCCCAACAAAAGAACTGTGATCTTACCATGTTATTTTTTCCCCCCAAAGTAATTTTCTAAATGTTGATTCTGCCTCACCATTTGGAGTCTCTTGCATGTGTTACTCTTCCAAATTCCCGGCTTTAAAATTCCCTGGAGTCCCATAAGTGCTGGGTTTCTTAAAGAAATAGGTTAGCCTCACCCCTACCCCTTACACTCCTCCAAAAACAATCCCCATACAAAAGTGCCAATAAACTAACTCAGCCACATACAATGATATTGTCAAGAGAACCTCAGGAGAAAACCATTTAAATTTCATGGCATAAATCTGAGCTCTTGGCCAACCTTCCGTTTGCAAGTCACAAGCACAAGTCTCATGCTAATTCTCTACCAAACCTCTAGTTTTATGAAAGCTACATTTTATCTCTTTGGTTATTTTCCGTCTCCAGAGTTGGAAAAGGAATATTAGCACCACTCACATTTTATTGTGGGAGTCACAGTACTTGGTTGACCCCCTTTTCAGGTCCTATTGAATTTCCTATACAAAGGAAATGAAAATGTTTTATATTTAATACAGCAGCACATAACGAGAGGCTTAGTTATTACACAGAGAGCTGCAATTTTCTGCCTTTGTTTCAGCTATTACTGGGAGCTGAAATTTCCAAGCACATTTTTTATGATTTGTTTATTGCTGGCTTTAGAGATGACAGTGAGCGGGGAATACCACCTTCATGCTACCTACTCCACAGAAAAGGGCTTTCTGTTTGTACTTATTCATCACACAAAGAAGGATCCAGCTTTTTACTGATGTCCCAGTTTCTTCAGACAGATACATTTTAAAAACCTAAGAAAAAAATAACCTGACAGAAATCACAGATTGAATACAGAGCTTTTTTTAAAAAAATTTTTTTTTACTCCCATGTACTCTGCGGTTACAATGGTGAGAGAAAACTCCAAATGTGATCTTAGCATGTGCCAGGCCCTGGAACTGAGCCCTTCACCTTTGTTATTTCACTCAATTGTTACAGCAGCCACAGGGGAATAACAACTAGGTATTCTTGTTAGTATTGCTAACCTCATTCTATTTCTGAGGAAACTGAGACTTAGAGAGGTTTTCCAATTTTCCCAATGTTGCCTAGTCAATAAACAGGTGATTCAATAGGATTAGACTTCAGGTTTGTCTGATTCCAGAACCTGATCCTAGCCCCCCCCTTTTTTTATAGAGAAGTCATTTATTCTATGTTAATTTTTAAAAATTTACTCTTCTTGCTTGTTTTTTAGTTTTTAAAAATATGTTTTATTGATTTGAGAAAGAGAAAAAAGGGAGAAGGAAAGATAGAAACATCAATGAGAAAGAAACATTGATCCGCTGCCTCCTGCACACCCCCCACTAGGGATGGAGCCCACAACCTGGGCATGTACCCTGACTGGAATGGAACCAGTGACCTCTTGGTTCATGGGTCCACACTGAACCACACAGGCTGGCCTTGCTTCTTTATATTATTTAAATTTATTTAACAAGTAATATAACACACACATAGCTTTCAGCAAGACTCACCAATTTTACCATATTTGTTTTCTCCCCCTGCCACAAATATATATATATATATTTGCATATTTATATATATATATGCATTTTTATTTCAAATTGTTTCTGCTAAACCATCTGAAAGTAAATTATAGTCATTATACTTTACCCCTAAAAATAAGAATGTCCTCCTATTTAACTAAAATGCCATTGCCTCACTGAAAAAAATAACCATTCATTCAATAATGTTATCTGCTATACAGTCCATATTTAAATTTTCCAGCTTGCTCCCAAATAACTTTTATTTCTTTTACCTATTTATTTTCGATCCAGTTTCCAATTATGGAAGAGCCTGCCCTCTTGACTCTTCCACCTACAGACCTTCTAGAATAGCAGGTCCTTGAGTAATGTCATATTGCTGTAATGTTGAGGACATGCTATAGGATCTTAACTCTTATTTATATCAATTAGCCTGTGGTAAAATTGGTTTTCCTATATGTTGTTTCACTTTAAGTTGTAGAACCTATCGACAATGTTAGGTGAAGACTTATTGTACTTGATATAGAGCAAGAACATTACAGGATGAAAGAATTAAGTAAAAAGCTTGTGCCTAAGTGCAGCTATTATATTGATTTGTATAATATCATAGTAGGTCTATACATTCTAAAGCCCTTTCTGCTCTGACATTCTTAGAACCTATGATTTTTTAACACTGGCTGTCTAAAGAGTGAAATAATGAAATAGTTCAGTGATTCTTTAAGCCATTCTGGAGTTATTTCATCTCCAAATTAGTTCTGGCTACCATATTCAGCCTAATTCTATCCTGTTGCTTATATGACTCTAAATTAGCCTTTGCAAATCTTCTTCCTGAGGGTAATTCCTGACAATCCAGGATTCAAATTTGTTATTGAGGAAGAAGGGGAGAAAAGAAGTAAGAAACCAGAAATAGAAGGGAAGTAGAGAGAGTGACCAAAATATATGGAATGCTTAGCATGCCTGGGCAGAATAATGAGGGTTTTAAATGTATTACTTAATTGAATCCTCACAAGTAATGTTCCAAAATAAGTAACTATTACTTCCTCCCCATTTCATGGAAGAACTATTGAATTTCACAGGGGAATGCTGACATTGGCAGGGGTCCAGTGGTCATCCCCTGCTCCTACTGTGCCCTGAGCACAAATTCCTACACGTCCTGTCACTGCTCGAGAATCTCACTTTTCCCCTCTATTACCACTGCTTTCGTTCAAGCCAATTCTTTCTCTTAACCAGATGCCGACAATAACTCTTAACAGATTCCGCACCACCAGCCTCTCCCACCTTTAGTCTCTACACCACAAAATGGTCAGAACATTTCATCCCCGTGGTCTTTCAAAACATACTCTTCTTGCCCTGACTGGTTTGGCTCAGTGGATAGAGCGTCAGCCTGTGGACTGAAGAGTCCCGGGTTCGATTCCAGTCAAGGGCATGTACCTTGGTTGCGGGCACATCGCCAGTAGGGGGTGTACAAGAGGCAAGCTGATCGATGTTTCTCTCTCATCGATGTTTCTAACTCTCTATCCCTCTCCCTTTCTCTCTGTAAAAAAATCAATACAATATATTAAAAAACAAACAAACAAACAAAAAAAAATACTCTTCTTTCACTGTCCATTACTTAGACCAGTGGTTGCTAACTCTGCCTGCACATGAAAACCGCTTGGAGCACTTTAAGAAATACCAAGGACCAAGCCCCGATTCGGGGATTCTGGTTGATTGTTCCAAAAAGGTGGGAAACAATAATAGGACACCAGTTAAATTTGAATTTCAAGTAAACAACAAATACTTATATTAAAAGTTGCACTGTACATAATTATAATAAAAATTTATTTATCTAAAATCCCGATTTAAATGGGTGTCATATGATATAATACACACACACACATATATATATATATATATATATTTTAATTTTTTTTTGCAAAATCTTGCTATATGTTTATGTGTATTGTGAGGGAGCTGAGCACAAGTATTTTAAAAATTTCATGTGTACATCCAGGTTGAAAACCACCGGCTAGGGAAAATTATGAATAAAATAATATCTAAATGCCTTCTATTGCCATAAAGGGCCTTCACATGTTGGCCTCTGCCTCCTTTCCTAGTCTCACTACTCCCCACACTTATTCTTCTAAATGCCATATACTTTCTTATCTCCCTGTCTTTGCACATGCTGCCTCCCAAGCTTGGGATTTCCTTTTGGGGATGTTTGATGAACTCCCAGTCATCTTTTAAGACCCAAGTCCACCTTCCTTGGTGAAATGAATTGTACGGTCTCTACTAAAGAGTTTTGCCTGTGCATCCACTGCTCTGACCACACCTACTACTGCTGATTGTATGCATTGTCTATCCTCTTCTTACTAAGCACTGTATTAGTCATTTTACAGTGAACTCAAGCTCATGAGTAAAGTATAATCATTTGTTAATTCAAGTTAATAACAAACTGTGTTAGCTGTGTGAAAATAGAACCTTTCCAGCAAATGTCAAACATCAGTTCTGAGCAAATTAACATGGTTGCACTCTTAACTTTAGTATATGCTAAAATCATAATACTACATATTAAATACAATATATACTAAAATTATACTTTTTTTTGCCAAGACTCCTTTCTCTCCCTCTTACCCACCAGTCAGCAAAACAAAATAGCTTAGACAAACACTTGTCTCCATGGCTTCGACATGTAAAAAAGATGTGCATATTTCTTAACTCCTTCCCCCTCCCCCCAGCTATAACTTCCTAGTGGCATTATAGTTTTCCTCAATAACATATTTGGATATGTCCTATATTAATTTGTATAAAGCTAGTTAAAATGTTGTCTTATTTGGTATTATGTTTTCTTGATTTTTTAAAATATCTAACAAGGTTAACATGGTCTTATAGTAAAAATCCATTAATTTGTTTTCTATCAATGATAACAGATTATGATTTGGGTAGAGATTGTATTATGGTTACATCTCATACTCATTGTTAATTTTACCAAATGGTTTTTTTTTTTTTGGAGTTGAAAACAGGGAGAAAGGTAAAAATGTCTGCTATTTAATCCCTAGGTTAAATTCTAAAATAGATTTTCAGTTGAGTAATGAGGGAAAAGCCCACTGAAAGAGGAAGGAATGAAGGTGTTCACAGTGACCCCAAATATGTCCTTTATATTTGAAGTTCCCATTTAGAAGGCAGGTGGAACCCTCAGCAGGTTGGGTTCCTTCTTGAGCTCTAGAATTTAGAAAAGCTACTGAAAAAAATTACTGATTTTGACAAATATTTTGTCAAATGTTATATGACCTTGTAACATTTATCTTCACTTCCCAAAGTGCAATGTGACTCAAATTTTTGCTTGTACAGGCATAGTGTGGAAGCTTCATTGAATCTTTCCACTGTCCTATGTTTCCCCTTTTCATCTGGTAGCAGATATATAGCCCTTTTCCTATATGTGCTCTTAGATGGTGTCAGGCATCTTCTGCTTGACATGAAGCCTTTTTAACTTGCTGATCAGATGCTTCCCTCTTCACTAGGTGATGGCCTTAGAGACAGAGACTGCCATTTACTCTATGGCAATGCCAAGTAGCAACTGGGATTTCAGATAACTTAAAAGTTGACATGTGACATTTGCTAGAATACAAACTACAACTACAAAGTTAGGTATTAACTTGAAATAACAAATGTTTACATTTCACTCATGACAATGTGATACAGTCAATGTAAAGTACCTAATAAATTGCTTAGCAAAGTGCAGATAGACAATAATACAGTTATTAGTAGGAGTAGTCAGAACAGTAGATGTGCATGTAAATAAAATCCTATAAGAAAGGGGAGGACTGTATACAGGGTGTGGTAAACATAGGTTTACAGTTGTTTGTGTGGAAAATAAAACAATAATTAATAAATAATAATACAAGAATAAACTCTGTGTTTTGCCTACTCACAACTATAAACCTACTTTTGCTGAACCCTGTATTCTCTTTGCTTAGGGAAGTCAGATTTGCATCTTAAATGATGACTGGGGAATTCCTGAAACAGACCAGAAAGGAAACCAGGACTTAGGAGGCATCATGTACAAAGACATGAAGATAAGAAAGTATATGGTCTTCAGGAGGGTAGCTGTGAGGTATGGAGAGAGAAGAGGTAAAATCTGAAAAGGAGGCATGGAACAAAGACATTCAAATGGTCAACAGGTACATGACAGGTGCTCATCATCAATAATATCAGGAAAATGCAAATCAAAAAGCACAATGAAATATCACCTCATGTAATATTCAACTAGGTATTATCCAAAGAAAAGAGATAACAAATGTTGGTGAGGATGTGGAGAAAACAGAATTCTTGTGCGTGTTTTTAGAAATGTAAATTGGTGCCACCACTATGGAAAATAGTATGGAGGTTCCTCAAAAATTTAAAACTACTGATGAATTTGAGAGAGAAGGTGGTGCAGTTAGGAGTTGGGGAGTGATTAACCTGGGAACTGCTATGCATATATGCATAGCCCAGGGATACAGACAATAGAGTGGTAAAGGCCTGGGAGAGGCAGGTGTGGGATGGAGGAGGTTAATGGGGGGAAAAAACAAACAAACAAAAGGAACCTCTGTAATACTTTTAATATTAAAAATAATTTTTGAACATTTTAAACTAGAAGTATTACATGATTCAGTGATTCCACTTCTGTGTATATATCCAAAGGAAATGAAAACAGGATCTCTAAGAGAATCTGCACTCCCATCTTCACTGTAGTATCATTCACAGTAGATAAGGTACATCAATGACCTAAGTGTCCTTTGCTAGATGAATGGATGAAGAAGATGTGAAACACACACAGAGAGAAATATTCTTTAGCCATGAGAAAGAAGGAAATCCTGCTGTTATGACAACGTTGAAGGTATTATAAGTGAAATAAGTCAGAGAAAGACCAATACTATATGATATCATTTTTATGTGAATCTAAAACTGTAGAACTCATAGAAGCAGAGAATTGTGGTTACCAGGGGCAGGAAGATGAGGGCCTGGGGAGATGTTGATCAAAGGGTACAAACTTCCAGTTATAAAATGTAAAAGTACTGGGCATCTGATGTACAACATCTACACTAATAAAAGAGAGAGATGCAAATTGACCATACCTCTGCGACACCCACAAGCCAATCAGGAGTGAGTATGCAAATTAACCAAACAAAGATGGTGGGTTAATTTGCATATGCAGGCACCAAGTGGCCTGGATCCTGGGGACGGGTGCCAAGCCCACAGCTTCCAGGAACCATCGCCACACAGCTTGACAGCAGACAGCAGGGCCTGCTTGGCCATAGCCACGGTGTCCCATGAGCAGGCAAGCGGGCCCATAGGCAGCACCCAGCAGGGCCTGCTTGGCCATCGCCGTGGCGACCCAGGAGCAGGCAAGGATTTCAATCTAGATGAATTTCTCTGTATAATAGAGGGCAGGCATTCAAGGTTGGAGATATTCATGTCTGGGAAAGAAGAAACAAGAGTCAACAAGACTAGAACTTATGGGGAAAAAAGAAATGGTCTCATCTCTTTGCCCAAAGAGATAAGAACAAGAGCTACGTCTGAGGTTGGTAGGTTCAGAATGTGAACCTTGCTTGTATTTCCCTAAGTTATCTTCACTTTTATACATTACTCACTGTGAATTGTGTGTGCAAGTTAAAATAAGGATGAAAGGATAGCTGGTGTTTGGGTACCATAACATAGTCTTATAGATTAAAACAGTTTACATCTATAATAATAAAAATGTAATATGCTAATTAGACAGACATCCTTCCGGACATCCTTCTGGATGAAGCCTGGGCTGCGAGGAAAGCCCGGGTCCAGGGTGCCAGAGGGAAGCCAGTGCCGGCAGCTGGGGGAAGGAAGGCCTACTCTTGCATGAATTTCATGCATTGGGCCTCTAGTTTAGTGTAAAGACCATAGATTTTGAAACCAAACATACTAGCTGTATGACTAAAGAGAGATCTGTTTTCTAAAATGAGCTAATGATACTTGACACATAGGATCATTTCAAGGTTTAAAGTAGCGATAAAATATGTATGGAATTTAGACTAAGACTTGGACCCTACTGCACTCAATAAACTATGGCTATAATTATTGATGCAACTAAGCTCATCTGCATTAGCAGGTCATAGAAACTCACATATTGATGTCAAGAGATCCTTGGCTCTGGAAACCACAGCGCATAACTAGTTCTACACAAAATGAACCAGTCCGGGTTCAGTGAGCCCTACTATGTCATTATCTCTCTCCACCTCCATCAATCTTTATGTGTGCTCCACTCTTACATTTTTCAGACAAGGATTAAAATCTAATTTACACTAAGGTTTGAAGATGTAAGTGGCTTACAAGGTTCAATGATATCTTTCCAGGGGTAGAAAAAGCACTTTTATGGGTGATAAAAGTAAAATAAGTCATTGATAGTGAATTTCAGGCATCGATAGCTGGGGCTGTAGGATTGAGAGATACACACCTCAAGCCCTTGAAATCATACCAAGTTAGCTGGTTCCTTACTCTATTTGTGCATGAGGTCTGTGGGGTTCAATTGCTAAGACCACATTCAGCGAGTCTTAGAGTCCTATAACCCAGCAATATTCATGAAGGATTCATGTACCTGGGATGCTTACCTTTCCAAGGTCTGTGTGGCAGCAATACTTTTAAAAAGTCTATCTCCTGATCTTCAACATCCACATGAACTTTTGTCTGGTAACAGGTGTGTGGCTGAGCCATTAGTGTGGTTCTTCTTTCATATCTCCTCTTTAACAGCTACCCCCTACTTTATGAAAGAACATCATACCACTGACCAGTCTGGCCCCCTGGTATAAAAAGCTTCAGTGTACCAAATCAAGGGATAATTCTTAATACTGTTGTCTGTGACTAAAGTGCCATTAAGTTACCAGCTTTCTCTTTCTTAAACATGGCTTTATTAAGAATGAAGATACACATTCGAAAGGGGCAGTTTGCCCCAAGATGATATACTATTCTAAATCAAACATATTTGTAAACTGGGTGATAAAAATTATATATTCTTCCAAGAATCTTGTTTTTTTTTTCCTTTGCTAAATATTGTCTCCCCCCCCCCCAAAAAAAAAATGAGTTCTTCTTGTTAGAAAGACCCTTGGGAACAAAGCAGAGAGAGAAATATGGAGGGTTAGCAGGTAAAAATTTATGAAAAAGCTCCATGCCTGATCTATCTTTATAACTGCCTACCTACATATCTAATGTGTCTTAGAGCTAGAATGCTAGAATTCAGAAGTGAGGTTTTGTCATAGGGGTGCATAATGAGTAAAATATCTTTGAATTGAAAATAAAGCACTCTTTCCTATTAAAAAGTAATTTGAGCCATGGCCAGTGTGGCTCAGTTGGTTGGGCATTGTCCTGGGCACAAAAAGGTTGCTGGTTCAATTCCTGGTCAGGACACATGCCCAGATCCCCAGTAGAGCATGTGCAGCAGGCAGCTGATCCACGTACTGTTCTCACATCAATGTTTCTCTCTCTGTCCCTCTCACTTCCTCTCTCCCTAAAAAAATCATTAATAATTATATTTTTAAAAAGTAAATTTGATTGATTGATCAGATAATGAGAACTGGCTTTGCCAAGTAGGTTAAATGGTGAACACTTTCCAAAAATGAACTGAACTGAATTTTTAGCTGCAAGTTTTGAATAAAATAATATTCAAAGCATGTGATAAGATGAAAATATTTTATTTAAAAACTTTATTGGCAAATGAATATTGAAATTAATAATATTTGTATTTTTCCAGCCTTTTTTGAGTGTATCAGGATTCAAAGTGCTTCAAAGTAAAAGAGTAGGAGGAATAATTAGTAGTTGTTTGATAGCAATTGGTAAAATCTTCTTGGTATGCTTCCCAGCAACTGAGGCAATGAATGTCTAACGCCTGGGTGACAAAGCTTTCTCAAGGCAGGTTATTTAGAATTCTTTGCTTTCTATAAAATTTGAAGGAGCATCTAGTTAAGTTTTTAGCTGATAGAGTACTAGAAATAATTTTTGATGTTAGTTATCTTTGATATTTTGGCATTTAACTCAGAATAATCGCAATAATTGAGTGGCAATGCTGTAACAAAATTTCTCCCATTTCCAGTTACCCAATTACATGGACAAGGTTTTCTTCAGTGTATGTCTATAAGTGAGGAAAGGAATAGAATGGATGCTCAACTCTGTTTCATTCTGGCAGGAATATTCACCTATAAATACACAAATCTACTCAAAATGAAACCAGACCTATCTACTTCATTAAGAAGCATTTCCAATGAAATTTATTGTATATAATTTTAATCCAGATTTAAGAGTTATTTCTGCTATTATAATTTTTTATTGATATTAATAAGTATAATGATAACCAAATTGTAATTACAATTTTAACTGTAGACCCTTACACCAAAAATATAAGATTTTAATTTATATACAGGTAAGTGATATAGGGAAATAAATATAAAACATATATGATTTTAATTTATATACAGGTAAGTGATATAGGGAAATAAATATAAAACATATATGTATGAGGATAAAATTTAGTTGGGATATTAGAATAAACATACATTTGAGGAGAAAAAGGAGAGCTGTAAAATTGTTAAAGACAATCTCATTTATTTTTGTTTTTTAAAGTAGATTATGGTAGATTAAGATCTTGACAGTATTTAGGGATTTTGTTTTTTTATTTTTTTATTTTTTTATTTTTTTAAAAAATATATTTTATTGATTTTTTACAGAGCGGAAGGGAGAGGGATAGAGAGTTAGAAACATCGATGAGAGAGAAACATCGATCAGCTGCCTCCTGCACACCCCGCACTGGGGATGTGCCCGCAACCAAGGTACATGCCCTGGACTGGAATCGAACCTGGGACCCTTGAGTCCGCAGGCCGACACTCTATCCACTGAGCCAAACCGGTCAGGGCAGGGATTTTGTTTTTTTAAATGTTAATATTCAAAACAACCCAGACATTTCATATTTTTACTATTTAATTTATAATAATAAAAGTGTAATATGCTAATTAGACCAGACGACCAACCTTCCAGACGAAGCTGGGGCTGAGAGGAAAACCCGGGTCCCAGGTGCCAGAGGGAAGCTGCCGCCTGCAGCTGGGGGAAGGAAGGCCTACTCTTGCTCGAATTTCGTGCATCCAGCCTCTAGTATGTTACGAAAAAGCTGTATATATCAGCTTAAAAATATATTTCCATAGTTATTTCAGGGATCAGGAGCATGCAAAAATGGAAAGTTAAATACTGTAAAGGGAAAGAGACAGTTATAAAACTTTGAATCATCTTCTTTTGCTCATTAAGTGAGGTTCTCCAGCCACAGTCTTATGAAAGCATCTGCAGCACATCTCTGCTCTGATAATGTGCAATAAAAATCTACCTGGGTAGCCATATAGCAGCACAGTTTTGGAGGTAGTGAAGTTGGACCCAAAACAATATGGCTTTTAATGTAATTATGGTACATTAAGATACAAATATTTTTAATATTGTAGAAGCTTAATCCCCAAATGTTCACTGCTTAGAAATAGCACACATTGAGTTCTTATGAAGATATTTCCCTCCTCATTTTCTTTATCATTCTTTCCTTAGGAATCCAATGAACATGATTGATATAAAGTTTAATGGAGAGCTGGCCATGGTCCAGTTATACACTAACCATGGGAAACCTGGGACGTGACACTGTGCTGACTCCACAGAAAATCCCTTTGCTCCCATTAAGAATAGTTGATTCAGGATTTAAAGATGAGCAGCTAAATTTTATCCAGATGTAGTAACTAAGAGCATTTTCATGAATACAGATGCAACCAGAAGTGGTCACCTATAAAGATTTTAAAGACTGCATCAAGGTTCAGCCTTGACTAAGACAGATTAATGAACCAAAAAGACTGTAATGATCTGTATTCTTAAAAAATAATAGCCGATTGTTAAAGGTCTTACACTGAGTTTATCCTAAATGCTTACCAAACACTGTTTTGAATGCATTACTCACATTACCTGAAGTAATCCCTATAACAAATCCATAAGCTAGACAAATATCACCCCATTTTATAGATAGGACACAGAGAGGTTAAGTAAACTTGCAAAGTTCACCCAGAGCTGGAGTTTGAACTTGGTCTGTGTGGTTCTAGAACTCTGCACTTAACCCTTTTATTACACTTGACTTTATGGGAAATGCTGCCTTAAACAAAAATTCACACTTCTCAAAGGTGGGTTTTTTAAAAATGTGGCAGGGACAGATGGAGGAGGAGGTTTGGGATGTTTGGCCCTCTGCCTAGAATTAAACATTCGTTAATTTCTTTGCTGTCTTCTTGTTTCTAAGCAAATTGCTATACCCACTTATTTTATTATCATTATTTCTATCTGACATGCTGTTCAGGAACATCACGATTTAAAATATCTTAATAACAACCCAAAGAAAGAGACTTAAAAGTAATGTTCAGAGAAAAAAACAGATGGCCACCAAGCGCAAATTCTGAATTCTTATATATTTTTTTATGGGAAGTAGATGTGGTTGGTAAAAGGCTATGCTAATAAGCAAAATGTTCATGTATTGTTATGAACTTATTATTTTAAATCATTTCTGAGATCTGTAAAGTTGTTAAAATAGTAACCAAAGTAGATTCTGGCAAAGTCAAGTCTAAGTCTTCCTGAAGCAAATTCCTTTATTTAAAAAGCAGATCCTTGAGACTCAGTTAAAAAGTCAAGCTAAAGATTAAATGTCACCAATAGGCTGGAACAACCTCTCTTCAGTTATGGGATGTGCCATTAACTCATATCTGAAAATACCAAGGTGCTTGTATAAACCTGCACTCTACACTGAAGCTATTTTTAAATCCCAGAAACTTCCTGAGGAAAACTCAGTAAATATGGCCAGGAAACTTGAACCCATGATCCTGACTCATGAGCCCATTTTTGGGTCGCAGTATCCTCAGTACAGCCATCCCCTCCCCCAACCCTGTGGACTGCTGTCTGGAGTTTCAGCTTCATGCAAGTTCATGCCCTAGTTCAAGAGCCCTGCTGTCCTTTTCTTCACCTTCTTCTGGATGACAACTGTTTCCTTCTGTTTGGCTGTGGAAATAGTGATTTGGATTAAAAAAAAAAAAAAGTCATCTCCAAAAGCCCCTACACAATTCTACAAAAAGGATTTATTCCTATTCCTGGTGGCCTTGTTGGTGTTATCCTCCTAATCCAGCTGTGGTGATGTATTGTGCTGGCTGCCTGCCACAAACAAAATTCTACCTCGGGACATCCTGCTTGAGGCAAAAGGCCAGTCGGGCCTGTTGCTCAGCAGCTGGGTTGACAAGCCAATGCCCTGAGGACAGCGACAATAGTATATGTGGACATATTTAGAAATACACACATACTCTGTGTGTCATGCGTATAACACACACCTATAATGCTCCATATATATATGAACTTGATCTTTGTTGTGTGTATATGTATATACATATACATGTCCTCAAATTCCAGATGTGCTATTGACTTCCTATTTCTAGTCCAAGATGACATTCACATGCCTCCAACCTTACTTATTGTCCCTATCAGTCTAGAAGGATGTTGCTCACTTCTCAATGTCCTCTCCAGGCACAACTCTATCCTTCTGTGTTGTGTCGACATGCTTTCATACTTTGGGAATCCTTAAAGCACTAACACACCTTCTGCTGTGCAAGTGGCAAGCGTAATGTTAAACATTATGCTTTGCATTTCTGCATTACCCATTCACACATCATTTTATTTTTATAAGCAAGGAAAGGAAATACCAACCTAAATAGGTATCAACATAAACCTTAAACTTGCAGACCTGAAGGTTTAACATGGATTTCCCTCTGGTCTATAAATCACTGTCCTGGATTCCACTAAATCTAACTAAGCAAGCTATATCAATATTTTGTCTGACAACACAGATGCAGTTTGGAAACAAGTGAAGGAAAAGGAAGGTTACGAGTCCTGGGGATTCTTGAACATTTCTCTAACTCTTCTCTGCAATTAGAAAATGCAAACTTGGATGGATTTTAACAGATTAAAAAGAGAATGGCAGTGAAGCCAGGATTTCCTCTAGAAGAATTTTTATTCAAAAAGTGTCTGGGAGAACTTCACTGAGGCAAAATGTGTACTTTAAATGGAAAAAATAGTGGGAAGCAAATGTTAGGGCCAGAAAAATGGAAAATATCTAAATAGATCTTTTTTATTGATTTTTATTAGGGTGACATTGGTTAATAAAATTATATAGGTTTCAGGTATACCTTTCTATAATACATCATCTATATATTCATTACCCTAAATCAAGTCTCCTTCAGTCACAATTTATTCCCCCTTACCCTCTTCTACCTCCTCACACCCCAACCCCTTACCCTCTGGTAATTACCTTACTGTTGTCTGTGTCTATGAGGGTTGTTTTTTGATTTGCTTAATCCCTTCACCTTTTTCACCTAGCTCCCCAACCACTCCCCCTCTGACAGCTGTCAGTCTGTTCTCTGTATTTATGAGTTTGTCTCTATTTTGCTTGTTTATTTTGTGCATTACATTCCACATATAAGTGAAATCATATGATACTTGTCTTTCTCTGGCTTATTTTACTTAGCATAATGCTCTCCAGGTCCTTCCATGCTGTTGCAAAAGGTAATGTTTCCTTCTTTTTTTGAATGCCTGAGTAGTATTCTGTTGTGTAAATGTACCACAGCTTTTTTATCCACTCATCTACTGATGGACACTTGGGCTGCTTCTAAATGTTGGCTATTGTAAACAATGATGCAATGGATACAGAGGTGCATATATTCTTTTGAATTCGTGTTTTGTGTTTCTTCAGATATCTTCCCAGAGGTGGAATCACTGGGTCATAAGCCAGTTCTACTTTTAATTTTTTGAGGTAACTCCATACTTCTTTCCACAGTGGCTGTACCAATCTGCATTCCCACAGTGCACAAGGGTTTAAAATATATCTTTCTTGATAAAATTATTTAAATCTATAAATATATACTGTTAATATTTTAAATATCAAAGTAAGTCAACAAGTAACTTTGAACATATTATGTGGTAAAAAAAAAAACACCTGTATAGCTCAATATGTAGTGTTCCTATTAATTATTTTATTGCTTTGAATTTAGTAACTCTTTCTATTTGAGACTGTAATATGATAATGAATCATTTCATTCTGGCTTTTTCATTTAAAGATAATTTACAACAGATATTTGGCTTTACGAATACACATATTTGAACCTCATCCTTGTGCCCTGTTTTTTTCTTCAGTGACAAGGTAAAGCACATTATTATGAATGGAGGTTCATTCAAATAGCATTTAAGATCACCGTCAACAGAATAGTCTTCAGTTTGGGACAGAGTCAGAATAAGATGTTTTAGTGAGAAAAACATAAAAGCATTTTGAGAAATTGATCAATGAATCGTGAACATAGAAATAAGTACCCAGTTGTGAGTGCATTAGAAACATAAAATACAGAATGATCAAAAAAGTGAGTCGGGGAAATTTGGAAGATCAGAGATTTTGATTTGGACATTATTGTCTAGTGATCTCTATTCTTTGCTATGGCAGGTGTCTGTAAAATGGGAAGTCTCTCATTTAATTGTATACAGTGAACTAAAATTCCCTTGTCCAATATTCCAATCCATGTGTTGTCCCCTGAAAGGCACTTCTGACCCTCCAATAGAGGAAATCACCCCCCCCCAGTGCTACTTCTTTGCTTTATGCATTCATCCATTGTTGCATGTAACACCGTCTGTTGTAATTTTGCTGCTTATATGTTGATTTCATGTATTTGACTGTGAACACCTTGAGGGCAGAAAAGATCTGTGAGACCTAGTGCTGTGTCTTACTAAAAATAAATGTTTTATGACTTGATGGATCTGTAAATGGTTAATGAATAAGTAATGGTATTACTGAATGCTTGGTATGAAAAGTGAAAATACTGCACTGAGAGTTCATATCAGCTCTTTCACCTTGGCTTCATCTAATTACCTTTTCCCTCGAGTAGGGTTAGAGGTAGTGAAACGGAATAATATTTCCTTTAAAAGTTCCTTTTAAATAGGGTTAGAAGTAAGGATCCTGAATATTTCCAAATACCTTTCTTTTTAAATATCACTACATAAGGCATTATAAAGTAATGGAATGGACTTATATTCTCCTTTGTAAATTAAATCCCTACATGAGTGGAATAACCAGGAAATATTAATGGACAGGTGAGAGCTCTTTATGATTGGCTGAATAATCTTAGGCAAAGTATACAGGTTCTATGAAATCCAAACTATATGAGTAATATTCAGAATATATCATATCTATGTTTCCCGATCCCATATTAATATCTCACATTGATATTTTCTACCCCATAGTTTATTTATTCACTGTAGCCAAAAATCTTAATTCTAACCAAAACTTATTATTTATATTTTACCAATCTTGGGGAAACTTTTGAAGTGGTACAAAGAACACTGTTGCATGAAAGAACCTGATTTTGGCCTGATTTTTAGACCTGTTAAGTAACTGAAATTTATTAGATTATTTGCAATATCCATGTAGATAAAATTATACCTTTATTTGCAATACACTGTTTGTTTATAAAATACTGCTCTCCAGTTCTCTTCTATATTCACTGCAAATTGGAAAAAAAAAACAAAAATTTTACTTGTAGCATCCTGGAATTTTATTACTATTTTAATCAGAATAAATAGTTCATTGCTATTTATCGAAGAACTGTATAACGGAAAGTACTACAATAGTTAGCTGCAATATTACTTATAACCTAATCCTTCCTGCTAACAAAATATCCTAATATAGGTCATTTGACCTACAACTGTGATTGGTGATCTTAAAACTATAAAGAAATCTGAGAATTTAGGGGGATTGTTTTTTAAAAGGTAGGGGTGATCAGGACTTTATTAGGTCTCAACATGCTTGCCAGCTAGTCTTCTTCTTTGCTGTATAACTTATTCAGGCTTACACTACTCCCCTCAATCCTCAAAGGATATGTTCAACTTCTAATTCTGCCCAGTGTATGGGCATCATACTCCCTTTACTTCTTATTTTGATGTAAAAAGATTTAATTCTCACACTCAAAGCAGAAATGGCTACCTGCACTATAGATCCCATGCCAAACATCACCCCAGTCCTTAACTCCCTCAGATTTCTGAGTCCTGATTGAACATTTTGTCATCAGCCACAACTTCCCCACCAGTGCATTGATGTTTTGATTTCTTTTTAACTTTAAAAGTCCTCCACCTACTTCACCACCTCTCTACTTACCTTCACAGCTTTGGTATTTAAAAGAATATTGTCATCCTGGCCAGTGTGGCTCAGTTGGTTGAGTGTTGTCCCATGCACCAAAAGGTTGCTGGTTCAGTTCCTGGTCAGACCACATACCCAGGTTGTAGGTTCAGTCACTGGTATGGAAAGCAACTGATTGATGTCACATCAGTGTTTCTCTCTCCCTCTCTCCCTCTCCCTTCCTTTTTTTCTAAAATCAATAAAAACATGTTTTTTAAAGTAAATAAATGAAAGAATAGTGCCTACTGCTTCACATACCTTAGCATTTCTTTATTCCTGAGACACATCGTAATATAGTTTTAGATACTAGTAGTCCCATCACCCTCTAAAAATAATAGCCTCACCACCTTGGTAAGTTCTGTGGATGCTTTTCAATTGTTGCCCAATGAAAGTATGATTAAATCAGAGGAAATAGTCACTTGGTTCTTGGAGATCATGCTTACTTTGGTCTCCATGACCAATGTTGTCACTTTTCTCCAGTTTTCCTCTGACTTCTGCTACTCCGTTTCAATATGTCTTGTAATGTCCTCTGCTCATCCTTATATGCTCCTCAGTCTCTCTATTTCTTTTTTTTTTTTTTTAGGTTTTTAAAGTAACATTTATTTTTTAAAGCTAACATGTGCATATATAGGAAACTGAAAAACACAAGCAAAGAACAAAGCTATCCATAATCACAAGCAGTTTACAGTCTGATGTGTCCTTCTAAGTCCTGTGTATCTACACAACTAAGCTTTCATTTTTATGTAATCAAGATGGTACAGTTATGTATCATGCCTTCTCACACATCATTAATATTTACCATTTTAAAGTCCCAAAGCTATGAGTATTTTGATAACCAAGAACACCCTACACCAACTCAACCTGGAAGAAAATGTAATCCTGCCTTACTTGGTGACAAAAATTTCATAAAGGACAAAAATAGCAACAGACCTCTAGATAAAAGATATTCACAAAGTTACAATTAAAATACTGTGTTCCCTTAATGTTCCATTAAAAATGAGACCCATAGCAAAAGTACACAAAGTATAATGCTTCTAAGAGAATTATGATATATACTTTAAAATATTAGCAAGGTGGCAAGTTTTGACTGAAGTACTTAACAACATATTCCTATAGCACAATCTAAAGAGATGCATGCACATCAGTGGTTATCACCACCATGTGAATATGAACACATCCACACACACCCCTCGCATGAACAAGTCCTGATGTCCATTTCTCAGATGGTTCAACAACTCCATGTCCAAGATGCCTCTTTTCTAACAATTATAACAAAAAGATATTTACAAATTGGTTAATTCACTAGCTCTACTTTTTATCAGACATTGTCACCTCAGGACATCTAAAAAGCTCCAATGTTGCAAAATAAAGAACCTTGTCCACAATAAACACAGGAGCTTTACAAAAATGCATATAGACCTATAGTTATAACCTAAAACTCTCTTTAGGTATGGAGATATTAGCAAAGAGCCCTTCCTTTCACCATTCCTCTTCTCCCTCCTCCACCATGTCAGTGACTAAATACAGAACACCTGGCTCCAAGAGGTGGCTTAACAAAGACACTCCCAGACGACAGTCCTTCCTAAAAACTAACAAGGGGGCTTTTATAAAGGGATTATTTTACTACCTCTACTTTTAATATACTTCGGGCATTATCCTTGAATACACAGCAATATTAACTAGTATGCACATATATAACAATGGTTAGATAATTTTAATTTCTCTAAAGACTCATGGGCACAGAACCCTTTTTTCTGGACTTCCTTCCCTCCCCCTTCCCCAGTCAGCATACTCTCCAAGACATCAAAGTTAACAATTCCATTCCTTAAATACCACCATTCCTATAAATTAACAAAAAAATACTTAAAGGGTGTCATTTTAACTCTTTTAACATATGTTGTGCACCTCCAAACATCTAGAAAGACTAGCCATCTCAAATAAGGATTTGTTTGATTAAACTGTACATAGAGGCTATAATCTGAAAGTGTCTTCTGAATAGGAAGGAACTTTCTGGTCTAAAACCCTTCCCCTTTTCATCTCTATCAACACAGTGGACAGTACAATAAGCATCTGTAGTGCTTAGAGAGGGTTTTAACAATTTTACTTCTCATGTTTTCATAACAGTTCTTCTTAGGAATCTAACACGAACTGTACACCATGTATTTGTTTACTAACTACTTCTGTCATACACTGGCACCCTCTGTAATATCTAGAAAGGCTAGATCTTGTAAATTAGAACAGTTTGTCCTTCACATACAGTATATACACAGCTAAGTGAAACACAATGCACAGGCACAAGGGAAGATGGTTAATCTTGCCTAACTATAAACATACTGGTATAAAGCCCTTCACACTTTCTTCTCCTTCCTCCCTGAACCAGTACAAATATAATGTGTACTGCTCAGAGATGTGGTTTGATCATCCCATTTCTAAAACATAGTATTTGAAATGAATTTAACAAAAGGATATATACAAAATGTGTTATTTCACTACCTCTACTTTTAACATACTTTGTGCACTTCTAAACATCTAGAAAAAATAGATGTTTCAAATAAGGACTTAAGTTTGTCCACTATATACACAGTAGTGTTGAATAAACTACACACATGTAACAATGGTTATATCTGAAAGTGTCTTCCATATAGGAACATTCTAGTCTGGAACCCTTCATTTCCTCCTGACCACCATCAACTCAATGGGTTGACTAGGCACATGTATCACTTACAGGTAGATTTCACAATTTGATTTCCAAAGTCCTTTTCAGAAGACAGCCTTTTGATGAATTTTAACACAAAGTGTACAAAATGTGTTAGTTTACTAACTCTACTTTTGTCATACATTGGCAACCTCTTTAATATCTAGAGACTAGATATAAAATTAGGACCTATTTGTCCAGTATATTTACAACATATACAGTAAAGTTAAGTGAAATGCATGTAATATATAGGGCAGCATAGTATAAGCTAAAATTTTCTATCACACACTAGCAATACATCTTTTTGCAATTTCTTCCCTCCCACCTCCCTCAACCTACTAGTTTACAAGTACATAGAGTACACTGTTTGGAGAGGTGGCTTACCAATTCCATTTCTAGAAAATTTTTACTTTACAAAATTAATTTTCATTTGTAATGCTAACAGCAAGACACCCATGAAAAACACACATGATGTCTAAATAAGACAAAGGAAAATCATTTGGGCAAAAATAAAAAGGATCCCAAATCAATTATATAGAAAAGATTCCTTTATTAACTTTTGGTCAAGAATATGTTTGCATATTTTCAGAAAACAACTCCAAGACCATGTGGATTCCTGCAACAGAGAGGAATTGACAGGTCTGCTCCAACCACGAAGACAAGAGGAGAAACAGTCCAGAGATGGAAGACGCTGACGATGCCTTGCCATGCTAGCAGTCAGCAGCTGTGCATCGCAGCAGGTTGCCTAGGACCAAACCAGAGAGGGTTGGACCTGCATTGCCACCATGTTCCCACCATCCAGATATCATTGCTGACATGTACACATAAGGAACTGTTTGACATGGAAATGGAGACTCAGAACTGTTGGACATTGAAATTGGGACTCAAACATTTTTTGTTATTATATGTTTATTTCTAGTCTGCAGAGGCAATATTTTTTAAAGGAAAGAAATGGGGAAAAAATAGATACAGAGGCAAATAAGCATTGACCAGACTGTCAAACTACAGCGGGAAGGCAGGGGAGGTTGCGGGAGATGGGGGGGCTGTAAGAGATCAATAGAAGGACTTGTATGCATGCATATAAACATAACCAATGGATACAAGACACTGGGGTGGGGTGGGGAGAGGCAGGTAAAGGCATGTACTGAAAGCCGGGCGGGAGGTCAATGGGAAAAAAAGAAAAGGCGACACGAAATTCGTGCATGGAGGTGTGTGTCCCTCAGCCCAGCCTGCACCCTCTCCAATCTGGGACCCCTCGAGGGATGTCCGACTTCCAGTTTAAGTCCGATCTCGGTGGGATTGGGCCTAAACGGGCAGTCGGACATCCCTCTCACAATCCAGGACTGCTGGCTCCCAACTGCTCGCCTGCCTGCCTTCCTGATTGCCCCTAACCACTTCTGCCTGCCAGCCTGATCACCCCTTAACCACTCCCCTGCCAGCCTGATTGATGCCTAACTGCTCCCCTGCCAGCCTGTTTTCCCCTAACTGCCCTCTCCTGCAGGCCTGGTCACCCCTAACTGCTCTCCCCTGCAGGCCTTGTCCCCCCCAACTGCTCTCCCCTGCAGGCCTGGGTCTCCCCCAACTGCCCTCCCCTGCAGCCCTGGTCCCCCCCCCCCAACTGCTCTCCCCTGCAGCCCTGGGTCCCTCCCAACTGCCCTTCCCTGCAGGCCTGGTCGCCCCCAACTTCCCTCCTCTGCCGGCTTGGTCACCCCTAACTGCCCTCCCCTGCAGGCTTGATCGCCCCCAACTGCCCTCCCTTGCAGGCTTGGTCCCTCCCAACTGCCCTCCCCTGCTGGCCTGATCGCCCACAACTGCCCTCCCTTGCAGGCCTGGTCCCTCCCAACTGCCCTCCCTTGCTGGCCATCTTGTGGTGGCCATCTTGTGTCCACATGGGGGCAGGATCTTTGACCACATGGGGGCAGCCATCTTGTGTGTTGGAGTGATGGTCAATTTGCATATTACTCTTTTATTAGATAGGATAGAGGCCTGGTGCATGGGTGGGGGCCAGCTGGTTTGCCCTGAAGGGTGTCCGGATCAGGATGGGGGTTCCCTTAGGGTGTAGGGCGGCCTGGGCGAGGGGCCTGTGGTGGTTTGCAGGCTGGCCACACCCCCTGGCAACCCAAGTGGAGGCCCTGGTATCTGGGGTTTATTTATCTTCTACAATTGAAACTTTGTAGCCTGGAGCGGAGCCAAGCCTTCTGCTTGCTCCGTGGCGGCAGCCATTTCTATTGGGATTTATGTATCTTCTATCATTGAAACTTTGTAGCCTTGAGTGTAGGCCTAGGCCGGCAAGGGCAGGCGGAAAGCTTGGCTTCCTTCATTGCCGGGGAAACCCAAGCCTCCCTCTTGCTCTTTGTGGCCGTAACCATCTTGGTTGGGTTTATTTGCATATTTGCTCCTGATTGGCTGGTGGGCGTGGCTGGTGGGCGTGGCTGGTGGGCGTGGTTTGTGGGTGTAATGGAGTGATGGTTAATTTGCATATTACTCTTTTATTAGATAGGAATTATTATATCATTTTCCATACAAACAACTGTAAACGTACTTTTGACCCACCCTATATTTATTGAGCAATCTCTATGTGTCATTGAGCTCCAAATATGCATCCTTCATCAGAACCTCTGTTCTTAACTCCAAATTCATATTTATATCATAGTCATCCTATTTCATAACACCATAAAAAGGGCCCTTTGATAAACGTAGAGATAGAATAAAGAATCAATGATTGACTATTAAAAGAATTAGTGAATTTTCCCTGAATCTTACCAGGAATTGCAAAATACTAAATCACAAGAAAAGTCATACTTCTGATAGAGAAAGGGTTAAAGTATGTAAATAAATGTTTAGTCATGATTAAATAAGCCCTCAAATGAATACATGAGGTGCATATCCACAGCCTTGCATTTAAACATATTTCAAATCCCAGTTCCACCTTTTGCTAGTTAGGTGACTATAGATGAAGTCCTTCATTTATTCATTAAATATTTGTTGAATTCTTTATTATGTGCCTAACATTGTATCAGTGCTGGAGGATACATTATTGAACAACATAGACAAAATTTCTGACATCATTCTCAATCTTAGTTTGCTTATCTGTAAAAAATACATAATTATACCTACCTCACAGAATTTTGTGAATATAAGATGAGAAGTTATATGTGGAGTTCACCTAAAACAGTGCTGGCAATCAAGCAGGTTTTCAGTAAATGTCATCTGTGAGTATTATAAAATTTCACCTATGTAATGCTGGCACTTGGGGCTTTAGATGACAAAATGAATCCTGACTACATCAGGTCCTTAGGAGCTTTAGATTGGAATAAAATTTATCAGGACTTTGGGGAACTCTGGCTAATTGGACAAACTAAGGTGAAGTGGAAAGTTATTTAAGAATTTTTAGGCTTCTCTTTATCTTCTCTTTCTGGTCTAGAATTTTAAATAATAGTAATAATAATGATGATAGAAATAATACCCTCTACTTATTGTGCACGTTCCATGTGTTTTACCTCTAGTTTAGAGTGTCTCTAACACATTTTAGAGCCTACAAAGAGGTAGTACTCTTACTCATTATTAGTATTTTATAAAAGAGGAAATTAAATTCAAAGAGCTTGATCAATGAATCAGTGTCGCATGGAATAGATACAGGGGTGAGATTTTGGCCTGGCTGTCTGACTGAGAGCCTGTGCTTTTCCCACTCTACATCACATTGTCTCTGTGACAATTACTCTTCTCTCACACATTTTTACTCTGATTTAAGGTCCTAATTCTGATACACTTTGTTGCTGACTGTTTTAAGCTGAGTGTGTGCTGATTGGTGGACTACAGCCAGGAGGTTAAGGTTCAGGCAGGTCAAGGTCTATTGAAGTCTCAGTCCTCCAGTCTTATCTGTTTCTAAACCCTCCTGATAACCCTGGACTAGATTGTTCCATTGCTTTAGCGGTTCTCTTACAAACTTCTGAATCTTGAGCCCTAGTGGCTCTGATTAACTAGGCCAAGCATGTCAAACTCACAGCCCGCGGGCTGCGTGCGGCCCACAAGGAATATTTTTGCGGCCCAGCCAATATAACGGTATATAAGAAATGTCTTAATAAAATTTTGTAACTTAATTTTTACAATATCCTGTTATACATAATTATTAATAACGAACTACAACATTCGCTAATGACTGATTACTATAATCGTGTTGCATTCATTTCCCTTATGCGCAGGTGCGCCATTTCTCTCCACTAATACTATCAGGGAATATTTTAGCAGCCGATTGCCACATCATTAGTCTTGTGCTGACTTGTCTGGTGGGAATCTTTCACTTTCGGAGAACAAGAAAAATAGGTTTATTTGCATTATGCTTATTAATTTGTGCAGTTATCCAGTGTCTGGTAATTAATGTTCAAGAAAAATATTAATTTTTATTAAAATCTTCTATTACTTTATGTTAACGATTTCTCATTTATTTCAGCCCTTTGTATTCAGCATGTCTCTATCCAAATAAACCTACTTTTCTATGAAAATTGAAGCTTTTGTTTATTTCGCGGCCCACATAAACTTAACTCTTGTTTATTTGGCCCGTGTTAGCCTTTGAGTTTGATGTGCTTGACCTAGGCCATAGAAATTCAGGGAAAGGGGCCCATTATCTTTTTCCCTGTGGCCAGTTCCAGCCTTTCAATGACAGAAAGCAGCATCCTACAGACAGTGGTTCAGGATTATAAGGCAAGTCTCTGTTCTGGATCAGGGCTGGCACCAGAGCCTGGGCCCCAGCTCCAGGTGGGGTTTTTAGACCCTGCTTCCTTTAAACTCTCCAGGGCATGTTTCTCCGGAGACCCCACTCACTGAACCTTTGTTTTCCCTGATCTTTGACTCCACTAGGCCTTGACCTATCTGAACCGTGGTGTCCTGAACTTACTTCCTGACTATCATGCACCAACATACATACAGCTTAAGCCTTTCACTCCTAATCCATCACTCATTGACCACATAGGTCACAAATTTGACAGTTGAAATATCTCATTCAGAGTCCCCACTCTTACATGGTTAATAAATGTTTGTTAGTTTGACAGACTTTTCAAGAAAATTAGAATTAAAATACATATAAAACTGTATATGGTAACTGAAACACCTATATATTTAAAAAGACCAAATTCACACATACTTGTAGCATATACTACTATCTGCTTGCAATTTACTACAAGATTCTCCTAGACATTTTCCATGTTAAGTATATAAGGATATTTATTTATGGTGTTCCATTAGTAGTCTCCTTTCTGCAGATGTAATTAGTGGATTAAAAGTTATTTTAAACACATATTTTATAATATAGCACTTCGTGCTACATATGATTTTAAAACTTAGCTTTTAAAAATATTTTAGATAACAAGACCTTAAGAAGAGAGAAGCTAAGTCCTAAGTGCTATGGATGTGTAGTTAAGCTGCCTTCTGAGAAATCCCTGTGGGTTATAGGAATTTGATGGTAAATGATGGAAGATATTTTTTTAAATCCTCCTATACAAGACTTTTCATAACTTAATTTGTAAGAGTAAAACATGGAAAATAATCCAAATGTCCAACACTTGGGACATTTTATGTTTTCAAAGGAAACTTAATATCAATTATTTTTATTTTCTTTGTCCCTCCCCCCCCCCCCCATTTTCTAAATTCTCTGCAGAAGAGGAGGCAGAACACTGTAGGTAGATATTAAACCACAGAACTAACAATGAGTCTTTTTTGATTGAGAGGTTTTCAGTTTGAGTGTAAGGGGTAGAAGAAAGCCTGTAGCTATGATCTTATGTAGGAAATCAAAAGAAAAACAAGATCTATTTAGATCAAACAAAGACTAGGTGTTTGTTTAAAAGCATCTCCATTTGTACAGCAGATGTTCCATATAAAACTTCTCTACATACATATTTCAACTCCAGCTAACAGTTATCTGGAATTTAGCCTGAAGTCAGTCAAGACCTAAAGAAATGGCCTGAGATAGTCTCCGTTGAGTGGCAAAGTAGGCAAATCAGACGAGACTTTAAAAGAAGCAGAACAAGAGAGGTACAGAAGAAGAGAACAGGATGAGTTATGGAAGAGTGGAGAAAAAAATAACCAGATGGTGTGGAGGTTGGCAGAATTCACTGTTTTAAATACAATGTATAACCTGAACTTTTGCTGGCTTTGGTGGGCTCCATCCATATTGGCAGTGCAAGGTTTCCTTGAATTTGTGAAAGGTTCCTCCCTATTGCTTTCAGAATGAGTCTGGTCTTAAACAGCAATAACATTGTAAGCATAAACTACAGGTAAACTCTAAATTTGATAAGTAACATGATTCACTGAATAGTTCATATTTATTAAGAAGCCTACATCTTAAAAAGATAAAAAAGTAACTGGAAAAAAAACTAGAACATTTATTAAATTCATTTACATTTATTTTATAGAGGTTCTAAATCATCTCTAACCCTCTTTACTTTGAAGCAGTTATGACACTGAACAACATTCTCTATAGCAACCTAGTGGAATAAAATTCTAGGACTCAAATCTTAGCAACTGTGTGTCTTAAATGCCTAGTGCCTAGAGCGTAATGTACATCTGTTTTATACACATGTAAAACATTAGCACATTTCCAGCACATATTTTCATCTGGAAACTTGATAGGCTTCAAGAAAAATCTGGGTATATAGGACAAAGACAGAATGGGTGGAGGAAGGGAGAAAAGGAGAGAGAGTTGAGAGGTAAGAATGAACGTATTTTTTCCTGGAAATTTTCATATGGAAGGTATAATGTTATTTCCCTGCTGAGATCTTGTCATCCTTTCTTTTTACTTCATAAACTCTCCAGTCTATTCTAGTTGAGTTTTCCTTTGGAGGCCACCCAGAAGCTGTGACCTGGCTGGCAATGGAGAGAACAGCTGATTTAGAGACTGTCTCAGAGACCCCTAAAACAACACGGTTTATACGGCAGCATTAGGGGCCCAGGTCGTATAAATGGTAAAGATTACCACACACAGGAAGGAGTGTAAATAAGCTTTCAGACCTACATTTTCCTTTCAGCTCACCTTCTCTCTTTACATTAGTATTAATGAGATGCTGTTCCTAACAGAAAGAAATGTTTTTAACGGCCTGGTATATGTCGATATGTTCATTGATTTATTTTTGTGGAGGTGATGACAGAGACAGTATTGAGTAATGCTTCAAAGTAGAGCCTCCAGAGCTAGATGACCTGGGTTCAAATTCTGCCTTGGCCACTTCTTAGCTGTGCTTGGACCAAAAAAAAAAGAAAAAAGAAAAAAAAAGATAGCCTCTCCATGCCTCAGTTTACATACAAAAAAGTGAATTATAAGGATAGACATATTTTACAGGGGTGTTGTATAATGAGCTATTAAATGTAAAGTGATTGGAACAGTGAATGATACATAGAGATCCTCAATAAACACTGACTATTATCATCATGTTATTGTGTTTTCCATCCTCTCCCCTGTTCATTTACTAAGGTATCACTCATGAGGGTTAGAAATTCAATCTGTGGCCACAAGAAGTTTATCTTTCTAGAAAGCATCTTTCAATGAACACTTGGCCTTTGTGATTGATCTGAGCACCAGATAACTGAGAATAAGTAGATCTTTGACATTCTCATCTGTTTGCTTTGCTTAAAAACAATTGGGTAGAAATCTTTGGGGAAGAAAAAAAAAAATAAGCAATTGATCCGGTCAGGAAGTCCTAAGGAAGTAAGACATTTGCCGTGCATATGGCTTCAGAGGAAGATGGTAGTCATTTTGAAGCCAGGCCCAATTTTCCCAGAAGGCACCACATCTACGGGAAGTCAGTGCTGCCACCAGCAATGGCCTGCTCCACTGGGCAGCCTCCTTACTGGTGCTCAAACCGATAAGGCCATAGTCATTCCTGTTGGCAATCCACACATTTTGGTTAAGAAAAGTGGTTTCTAAATGTATCTGCTTTGGAATATCTAATACCTTTTAGTTTTTTAGGTCATAGCATCATTGTTTTCATTACCTTAGAATTTAATTTTAGCATCTTGCCTGAGAACAACCTCAAGATAAAATGACCTGTGCCATAATGTCAGGGCACAGTACACTGTTTCTAGCATGTTGGGTTCTGTAAAGGAAGGATGAAGAGATGGAAGCTAACATTTACTAAAGGGTGACTATCTATCCCATTTAATCTTCATAATAACTTGATGAGGGAATTGGAGATCAGAGAGATTAACTGACTTGCCTAAGGTTCTCCAGCTGATAAGCGGTCAAGCAGTTCAGGTCTGCAGGTTCTCTTTTTATCTCACCTTTCCCACCACCATCCAAGCCATCATGGAGTTATGCATCCCTGTTTTTGAAAGTCACAAGTGTAGCCAGTTTTTACCACTACTACCACCACCAATACTACTACTACAACAACTACTACTACAACTACTACTACTACTACCACTACTACAACTACTACTCTAGTCCAAGCCTCCAACATCTCTTGATTGAATTACTACTGCAAGAGGTGCTTGGTTGTTCTCTCTGCCTCAATCATTCACCTCATGGCTTATTAAGCACAGAGTGCCAAAGTGTTATAAAGGCTGAATTTCTGATATTAGAATAAGACGGGGACAGGGCTGATAAATGGGAACCAGGTGGGATATAAGGGGAAAGAGAAATTATTTTCCTACACCGAAAAAGATAGGAGCTATGAAAAGAGTGGGAATGGATTCTGCTAGCCTCAAGATAGAGAAAAACAGAAAGATGTGACTGTTAAAACTTATATTCTGTAATCACTGAGTCTCCTACAAAAATGCATGACTTCTTTCTCACTTAATTCAGGTCTGTAACCTAATGGCATCTTCAGAGAGGGCTTCTTTCCCTATTCTATCTAAGATAGCACATGCTGCCATCACTGTCAACTCTCTTACCCACTTTATTTTTCATAGCACTTTTTCTTGATATTGCATTAACTTTTTCTACCTTTTCACTTCGTCTCATCTACTAATATATCAGCTCCATGAGGACAGGGACTTGCTCATAATGGAGTAAGTGCCTAGAAGAATCCCTAGCACATAAAACATGATATAAAAATATTTGTTGAATAAATAAATAAAAAGAATTTGGAGTGGAAGTGGGAGAGAGAATTGAGGGAATACATGCTTAATTTTGTCTAGATGGGTTAAGGGCTAGAACTCAAATACTTGCTTAAGGGCAGAATGAAGACTAAAAGCTATACCTCCTCAATTCATAGTGTACTCATCTTTATGCTATCAACAAGCCACCTTCCTTTAAAATTGGTGATATTAACTTATCAGAATAATGTACCAGAAAAAAATGTCAAATATCTACTTTGCAGTGACAATATCACTATTTTAAATGTTTAAATCTGGATATGTATAATTCAACTAGAGGCCCAGTGCACGAATTCGTACATGGGTGGGGGTCTCTCAGGGTGGCCTGCGGGGATCAGGCCCCAGCTCGCGCCCCCAGCCTCGCAGCCCCACAGCCCTGCCGCCCCACCTGGCACACTGCCTGGGCCTGGTGCTGCCCGCTCACCTGCTCCACCATCGCACTGTGGTCCCGCTCTCGTCAGGGCCCATCGGGGCCTGCAGCGCCCCCACTGCCGCCCGCTACCAGCGCCGCGTCACTGACACCTGCCATGATCTACGCCGCCCCCTGGTGGTCAGTACACATCATAGGGAGCGGTCAAACTCCAATCGAACCATTTGCATATTAGGCTTTTATTATATAGGATATTCCACAACTACTTTGAGTGCCTTCATCATAGAATATGTCACAAAAGAAGGAAATAGAAAATCCATGGCTCACCCTATAAGTGTTTTCATAAGGAAATATTGATGTGCATGCTATATAATATTATAACCTCTCTATAATGGCAAGACAAAATGGAAGAGTATATATGGATGAGTGAAGAATAAAGTTTTTATTGGTCTGGGTTTTCTCTAGAAAGAGATTGTAAACTAGTTTGGCTATCATCATCTTAATTAATACTAATTATTAAACATTTACTCAGTATCAAGCATTGCACTAGATACCTAAGAAGTATTATAGTCTTTAATCCTCACAATAATTCTCCAATCTCTTTTTATAGGTATAGAAACTAAGACTCAGAGAAGACATGTTACATAGCTAGGAGGTGACAGAATTGTAATCAACTTCAATTGCCTCACTGCAAAGTCTTGATGCACCCCACTATTTACTAAGATAAAACTCATTGTTTTCTTCTATGTACTCCAAAGAACCTCAGCACTAGCTATACTATAGAGGCTTAAAAATATTCAGAATAAAACTTAGAGTTCGAAAGAACTTCAGAGATCGTCTTTCCCAGGAAGGAATCTATAACTAATCCTTTGGAATATAACTTTAAGAAACATCTTATGCCTGGCTGGTGTGGCTCAGTGGTTGAGCATCGACCCATGAAATAGTCAGGGCACATGCCCAGGTTGCAGGCTCAATCCCTGGTGGGGGACATGCAGGAGATGTTTCTATCTCTCCCTTCTTCTAGTTTAAAGCAATATAAACATATTTTTTAAAAAGAAACATCTTATTTCTTTAAAAGCAAAACTGGATAGCGAACTGAGGTCCCTTAATTGTTGATTGATATTTCATTGAACCCACAGCCCTATTGCATTGACTGGCATGAAAATGATGCTTATAAACATGTTAAATTATAATTTAACAGGCCCACTTAAATCCTTAGGCAAAGTTAACCTTACGGGAGAGTTGTGGTGACATTCATAAGTTCATGTTTGCTTTCCAAAAATAACCATCATGTAGACTGTAAAAAACACTGACCCAATCAAAAGATTATGTACCAGGTAGGGATGCCAAATGCAGTTCACACAAAGCAATTACAGTAAAAGCTGTGAGTTTTACTACTGCTTGGGGAACACTTTACACATTTACTAGTACTTTTCCTCCATGAAAGCTACTAGTGCTGAGAAACCACTGCCTTCTCTATGCAAAGGGAGAATGTGGAATACCTGAGAAAAGAGTAAGATTCATTTTAATTTGTATGTGAGTGTTCAAATAACTTTAAAAATCAAACTGACATGAGGACAAAGTAACATGAAAGTGTTCTTATTTCTGAGCTGGCTCTCTGTAGCCATTTTCTTCCTAGGGTATAATCTGATTCAGAACAGGAACATACAGTACAGTTAACATTCAAGTTTAATTGCAATGAGGTGACAACATACTGGGTAATGAGTTGTTTATGAGTTGTAGATGTGTTTACAATGAGTTGACAATGTGTTGGATAAAGTGTTCTTCCAAAGTTGTAGATCTATTTACAGTGAGCAGTGGGGGATGTTCATTAGTTGTCGATTTGTTTGTTTACATTGTTTTCGATTTGCAATTGCTATGAAACAAATTGCACACTGATGAAGGATGATTGTTTGTGCGCTTTAATGATTTACTGTAGTAGCTTGTCTGAAAAAGTACTTAACTCTGCCTCATCTGTCAGTTTCCACTGCAAAAGCTCCTAGTCACAATAGTTTTATTAGCATAGCATGGACCATTTGTAAGAACATTATGCATCTAAGAAATCTCAGGACTTTGCTACTCAGCCCATTGTATTTGGGCCAGCAGACCTGAACTGAATTCTTTCCGCTTGATACACATTTATATCTTTTTAAGTTATAACATGATTAATAGTCAGTTCTCAAACTCCCAGCTACAGGAAGAATTCTACAAATCTTTTACAACTCAAGGTACTGTGAATTTTCAACCTTATTTTTGACCCAACAACTTCTGTGCAAAGGCTTTCTTTAAAAATCAGACTAATTCAAGGATAGTAATACAATTTTATAAAATACTAGAGGGCCAGAGCACAAATATTGTGCATGGGTAGGGTCCCTAGGCCTGGATGGCAATCAGGGCCAATCTGTGGGGCGACCTGCAGGGAAATTTTGGGGCCCTGCTGGCACCCACCTTGGCCAGCCTGGTGCTGCCTGCTCACTGGCCCCGGCCCCTGCCACCACCGCCGGTCACCTCCCTCTGTGGGGCGACCCGTGGGGTGATTGGGGGGGTCCCTGCTGGCGCCCACCTTGGAGGCAATTGGCAGGGCGATTGGAGAGTGGCACCATCCTGCTTGCCTGTTGGCCCTGTTCCCCGCTGCGATCCACTTGCTGACTTGCCCCGCCCCCTGCCACTGACACTGGTCACCTCCATCTGCAGGGTGACCAGTGGGGCAATCAGGGGGGCCCTGTTGGCACCAGCCTTGGCTGGCCTGGGGCCTGCAGGCTGGCGGCAGCTCCTGCATTGAGCATCTGCCCCCTGGTGGTCAGTGCACATCATAATAACCGGTTGTTCCCAGTCATTCTGCAGTTCGGTCAATTTGCATATTAGGCTTTTATTATATAGAATATTATAACATATTAGAGGACAAAGGATAGTATAGGCACTATATTTAAAAATGCACAATAAGCAGTTCAATCTGCATTAATATGTTTTATTTCTCTATATGGGTATTTAATAGCTTTGTTGACAGAAGGAAAGAAATGAACAAAGACACTGAACTCCACTCACATCTTCACCATCTCAAAATTTATTCTCTGTTCCCTTATTCAAGTCCTAGGCCCAAATTTATTCACATAAGGGAGCTAATGTGCACTGTGCCTCATTTATATTGCATTCATACATTATGTATAATAATAAAAGTGTAATATGCTCATTAGACCAGAAGTCCTTCCAGATGACCTTCCCGATGAAGCCTGGGCTGCAAGGGAAGCCTGGGTCCCTGCTGCCAGAGGGAAGCCGGTGCCGGCAGCTGGGAGAAGGAAGGCCTACTCTTGCACGAATTTCGTGCATCGGGCCTCTAGTGATAAATAAAGCCATCTTGTAATAATTAGACCAGAAAAATTTATTAGTCAGAATTCATAGGTCAAACCTAAGTAAACAACCATTGTCTTCAAAGCATTACACATGAAATATTGTAATATTGTGGTTCATTCTTGGGATAAAAAAAAAAAATACCTAAGAAAATTAGAAGAGCCATTAATGAAAAATAATGAGTTTAATAAATGGTAAATAACATTAAATTTAAATCATAAAACATCTTATTTAATCTACATGAGATCCAGTAGTAGTAGATTTTTATCTGCATTTTTCATATAAAGCAACTGAGACCAGACACCTATATTTTTATGCAAAATATGTCATTTTTTAAATGTTGGCTTTAATTTTTTACAATATATGAAGCAATTGCTGGTTTTTCGAAAGTCCCGATTTTACATAAAAGCAAATAATAGAAGCCAAACAACTTTTTGAAGTCCTACATCTATAAAGGACAGAACCGGAACATAAACCCAAAAGTTCTCATTCCGATCTAGTGTTGTTATTGTCACTTCCTGTTCTGCTTTGTTTCCTTTGTGCTAGAAGTAAAACCGCAAAATATGAGGCAACACTTTTTCTTGTTTAAGCCATAGATAAAAAGTGATTTTTTTTTCTTCTGCTAGTGTGTTGTTTACTATAATTTGCCTCCATATGAAATTTCTAACTTATAGGAAAATAAGAAAACTTGATGAAATCCCACAAAACAGGTGATCTCCTACACTCTGGACCCTCACTTTTTAGAAGCGCTCCCAACAGAAAGTTTTCTGTTAAGTCTGGTTTCCATGTTTGTAACAGAGGGACATGTTTTGCCTCCATACCTGAAGTCAGTTTCCTTGTCATGGTTTTCCATGCTTAGTGAGTAAAAGGAAGACATTTTAATTATTTGAAACATTTGAGTTAGTAGATAGACCAAATAAGTGTTTCTAAAGAGTAATCCAAAAAGGGCCTAAGTGCTAAATTGGACCTTTGGAGACCACGTAGGGGCTCTGAGATCCTAGTGCCATTTACCACTGTGAGCCTGAACCAATAAATTCATAGAGCATTGCAACATGCTGACCCGAAAACAAATCTGTCAGTGGAATCTAAGGAAAAGGCACTGGACGAAGTGCTGAGGTGTTGCTTCCAGGGAGTTATGTTAGCATATTTATGTTGGAAAGGATTTAATCTTGGAGGCTTCTGTTCATCTAACCAGATACTTTGTGAGTAAAAATGCATGAAATTTAAACCAGCTTTTCACATGGCCATTTTTTATGGCAGACCATTTCAGCAGTGTAACAGGGGTAGACACCTATAAATGTATAATGTGATGGATTCAATTGTAATGCAGCCTGGATACATATGGAGGTAGTGCTTGCCCTTCAGTGAAAATCCATTTTTATGTCAAAAGGAATCCATTGAAATTAATAGGGCATTATCTAAGCAATAAGTAACACTGTATATACAATGCAAAAATTTCTAGCAGGAAGACAAATTTTTCTCTAAATTGAAAAATAACCAGGCTAAGAAATAGTAAATTCACACATTAAAAATGGTAAAGCATTTAATATTTGCAGAAGAAAATAGGCAGATAAATGACTAAGATATTTAACCTTTATTGGAATAATTTCTACTAGCAAAATGAAATGTATTATTTTCTAAGTCCACATTTATTTTAGACACAGACACACAGGTTATTTTAAAAACTATTAGTAAATGTACCAATGTCACTGTACATATTTTGGCTATATAATGTAGGTTTATTTTGCTGATGGTGAATGATACATACATTCATTCATTTATGCATTTACTTAAAAAATTTTTGTACTCCTATCACATGCCCCTCAAAAAAACAAGTTAAGCAGAGAATAGTGTAATAAACACAACAGGCATAGCTATGCTCATTGTATTAAAGGGCGAAGTTTACAGTGAATCTTATTTCTAAACTTTCCTCTGAAGCATTGTTTTTTAGTGTTGAATTATTCTTTATAAGCCCCTTAACTATTTTCATATTTTACTTCTTATGCCAAGTATTTCTTAAAAACATATTCCCATACTTTTGTTCTTAACATAATTTTTATCACTTTATCTAGTTTGTATTGCTGTATATGCCCAACTTTCCTCTTCCCATCCCCAAGAAGCATCTTCTGGCCTCAGGGAATATAATATGTCCAGCCCTCAGCATGTATTCAATTCATATTAATTTCTCTATTCCACCCCCTATATGAACTGCTGTTCTCTTCATTCCTCTTGTGCTTTATAGAATTCAATGATTATTAAAGGGAGTCGGGAAGTGGGGTTATTTTCACATACAATCAGTAGTTCTGTACTGTTGCTGTCAATACTAAGTCAAGGGAGCCACTGACCAGATTGATGTTAATGACCAGATGCAGGAGTCACTTGACTTGAACTTGGCAAATGGTATCTACTAGCAGACAGGTACTTAAGAAAAAGGGTTCCAGACATGTAAGAAAGGGAAAGAGCAGTGGTTGTCACTGAGTACTGAGTCTAGCTTTCTGTGGCATCAGAAAGGGACGAGCAGGAAGCACAGAATTTACCAGGAGATCCAAAACAAACGAGGGAAAGCACACAATATGAATTGGCATAAACAAACCAGTTGGCAAAAGACCCTGAACCTGAAGAAACCGTCAAGAAAAAGATAGCATCTTCCTACCAAGAGTTCCAGTTAGTGAAGCATAGAGGAGGGACAGTAAGAGATGGCATCCCCAAGAATGGACGTTAAACAGCAGGACAAAAGGTTCTAGCTGAAGTTCACCAAACATTTCTTCCTTTTAAATAAATTATATAGGCAGATGGGTATGATATAAGGTTAGAAAGATATGCCTCGTTGCCTTTCTCAGAGCTGAATGAGGACTCTTCCATAAGATGTGTGAGGTAGTCATCACCTGGGCCTCACATGTATCAGGGTTTGTTTGAGCTTTGACCTCTTCATTGACCTTCAGGGCAGATGCACAAGAATAAGGAGTCTCAATATGAACATGTTCCGGACTTGTAAACCTCCTCTAATTTGCCTGATGTACAATGTATTTTTTAGCTATTTTGTCTTAGGAAGATTGCTTTTGGGAACCTTTAACTATAAAATTTGTTGAACCAAATGTCAGATATTTATTTAGAATCGACAAAACTGATGATGTACAGGGTAAAGGATAACATAGTTACACCCTCACTTGTTCGAAAGAGCAGTTATGCCACCTGCACTCTGGTGATTGTGGGCCACTGGCTGGTTCGGCTAATTAGTGCTCTGCAACCCCGGTCATGCTCTGCTTGCGCTGGGCCGTGCATTTTCTCCAGCTCACAGGCCTCTCTAACAAGGCTGTAAAGGAAGTTTATGTGGCACTTCATACGCTACATAGGACAATTGGAAAGCAAAATTATCCTCTCATAATAAAATGATGATGCTATACCCATCCCCCAAATGTCCACAAGCAGCACACCGTGTACAAGGACAGATCCTTTGCATCGGGCTGGACAAAAAGTCAAGGATGGGTCATTTTGGAAAAAGGCAAATTTTTTGTCTTTAAGTTGTATTAGGAAGAGATTTTCCTGCTGGATGAAAATGTGGTAAGCTTAATAATTGTGGAGAAAGTGAGACAGGATCTAGTTCTGGTCAGAGCACCTGTTTATGGCAGAGCTGTGGTTTTTCAAAGGTGTGCTTAAGAATTACCTGGAGCCCTGACCCATGTGGCTCAGTTGGTTGGAGTGTCACTCCGTGCACCGTATGACGGCAGGTGTGATTCCTGGTCAGGGCACCTAACTCTCTCTCTCTCTCTCTCTCTCTCTCTCTCTCTCTCTCTCTCTCTCCCTCTCTTTCTCTCTCTCTCTCTCTCTCTCTCTCTCTCTCTCTCTCTCTCTCTTTTCCCCTTCCTCCCCCCCCTCCCTTCTTTCCCTTCTCTCTCAAATCAATAGAAACTATCCTTGAGTGAGGATTTGGAAAAAAAAAAGTTACCCAGAGAGCTTATAAAAATGAGGCACCCTCAGCTCTACCTTCAGAGTTTCTGATTCAGTTGATCTGGACTTTGACTCAAGTATCTGTGATTTTGATGAAGCACTTCAGGGGCTGTTTTACGGTAGATCCTCTGTGAATCGCATTGTAAGAAACACTAACCTAGAGTCTTAGTGGAGTTGGCCCTGACCTCTACCCATGAGCAATGCTGTGCACAATACTCACAGTGACTTGAGGAAGGTTCCTAAAAGTCTCACCAGGTCTCTCTTAGGAAGGGAGGTGCTTGTATTCACAGAGATCTTACCCAGTGAGTCAATAGTTATCTTCCTTATTGAAAAGACAAAGTGAGATTTTCAGTGGTGGTAAATCTGGGCTAGAGAGAGAAAGATGCGTCATCTCCCCCTTACAATAATGAAAACCTCAACAAGAAAATAAAAAGGCCAAGTCGACTATCAGTATTTTTATTGTGAGAAGAGATATCTAGAAGCAGAGCAGGCTATTTATTTGAATTTTCCTATAGCCTTTACATATCAGCTTTCTCCATGTTACTTTTCAGAGACTATGACCTTTTAAGAAGTGAAAAGGCACCAAAATGCTATCTATATTGAAGCAGTTTATCAAAATGTCACCCCACAGTTGATGCCAATTGCTAACAAGGCATTGTGTTTCCGTATTTAATTGGCCAGCTTACCTAATTATGGCTGTCTTTGATATCTATTGATGGGCTCTTTCAGAGGAAAAAGGAAGCACCACTTGAGGCAATTTCATATAAATATATTAAAAAGGAGATACAGTAAGGGAACACCCCAATAAGAATTATTAGATAATAAAATGTACCTACTTGCATTGGTCCCTAATTTATAGAAGCACCTTCATAACATATCCTACGTGATTCTGGATAATTGCCAACTACCCTTGCTGCTGTACCTTCCAAAAGTTATCTTGGCATGCAGCTCAGCAGAAAAATAGGAAGTACCCTGGAAATTACTCACAAAATGTGAATACCACATGTCAGAGTCAGTGAGCTTTGGATGAACTATAAAGAGTTTTCATTATTTAGGCCTATGAAAGCAAAGGAAACAGAAATATATCCAATAATGTAAGGCAACGGAACCAGGAAATTTATAAGGCGTCTTAATCTGTGGATTTACTTTAAAATATTGGGCCACGTTCAAACTGAGACGTGAAAAACCTTATCCCTGGCTATGGTCATGATCACTCAGAGGTCAGGAAGAGTAGGATGTCAAACTTCCCAAGGTTTTTAGACAAAGGACTTTTAATGAGTCCTTTCCCTTCAGCTTTCCTTTTTCTTCTCTCATGTGGACATGAAAGACAAAACCTTAACACATTCCACAGTCTCTGGGGAGGCTGCCCAGTGCCACTTACCTTAAATACGATATTAATCATATTTATTACCCCTAGGCTGAGGCTTCAGATAATTAAGTGGGCCTAGGTCAATCCATGCTCTGTAAGAATGCTAATAAAAAGTCCCAACTCACAGAGAATTACACATAATGATACCCAAACTCACTGCCCCAGATGCTATCACCAAAGTATTCAGCTTTGGGAGATACAGAGGTTATCAGAGGGTAGAAAATGATCTTCACTTCTCTCTACAGTGTTCATTAGGTTTGGAAAACTTCCTGGGGAGAAAGTTTGGGCATGCCTAGCCTAGATGGTCCCAGGGATTCTCCAGAGTTTACACCCAGGGCTTGTTTGTACCCAACCGGAACAGTATCCACAGGGAAAGTGAATCTTGCAGCCTTTAGGACATATACAAAGGTCTACACACCTCTTGATGAAGGGCCTTCTGAGTAACAGATTATCCCGCTTAACAAAATAGGAGACTTGGTGTACACTGCAAACCATATTTTGCCTTAGAAGTCTCATATTTCAAATCTTCTCTGGATTGCAAATACTAGTAGCTTGAGCTTTTGTGGAATAGATGAATATGCTGAGTTCTTCTTGCTTGCTTGCTAATGCAGACTATACCACTGGTTAGGTCTTTAATTTGTAAAGTTAGATCAGTCAGAAGCCCAGCTGGGATGAGGGAGTTTAATGCTGAGTTTATAAACACGTGACCAAAATCAGAAGACAAGCTTGCCAAAGTCACTTGCTCTGCTATAAAGCTACCACAGAGTTATCCATGGACTGAAGTCTCAGGCTCTTACTGATAAACCATTTCATCAGATTAAAACCTTAATCACCCAGTAACACTTTTGCCTGAAAATCACTATGAGAAAAATACTCAAGAAACACTTTAAAACCAGTTACTAAAAATCTGATTAGAATTATAAGGTGTTCTGAAATACCCTGAATAATTAACACTTTGTATAAACCTACTTAAAATGAAAACAAAACAAAGAGCCGCAGGCACTGCTCAATTCCAGGGGCTAAGATATCCGTGAGTAACCACATCAATAGTGTCCTACTGCGCTGAGCAGCCTCAGTGACAATTTATTTCACTTCTGAAACAGATGTGGTGCTGAGCGCCCCCCCCCAAAAAAAAAAAAAATTAGACAAGGCAAAGCCAATTAAAATTGTTTGGGGTACTGCCCGGCCATGGTGGCTCAGTGATTGAGCATCGATCTATGAACCAGAAGGTCACGGTTTCCGGTGAGGGCACATGCCTGGGTTGAGGGATTGATCGTCATTAGGGGACATGCAAGAGGCAGCCTATGGATGATTCTCTCTCATTATTGATATATCTATCTCTCTCTCCCTCTCCCTTCCTCTCTGAGATTATATATATATATATATATATATATATATATATATATATGTAAAATTTTTTCAGGGTTCTAATTAACTGTGTTATAACAAAACCGGCAACTGCCTGGCATATCCTGAGAATGGGTAGAAGCATGAAGCTTGGGCCTGAATCCACTGTACCACATAGCACATCTCTTCTCTCATCTGGAAGTCAAGACAGACTCTCAGAATTCTCACTGTTACTCTTGTCAAAAACTGCCTGAAAATGCCATCTGCTACTTTGGATGTGAGCATTTAACTTGAATCTGTAATTCTTTCCTATTTACCCCCATGAGCATAACTGCATTTACGTTGCATTGTAAGAAAGAGAAATACAGTAGTTCCCCCTTATCTGCAGTGTTGCTTTCCATTGTTCCAGTTACCTATGATAAACTGTGGTCTGAAAATATTAATGAAAATTTTCAGAAATAAACAATTTGTAAGTTTTAACTGCATGCCATTCTGAGTAGCATGATGAAAACTTGTGCTGTCTAGTTCCTTACTGCCCTGGATGTGAACCATCTCTTTGTCCACACTGTAAATGCTACCTGTCTGTTAGTCTTATCAGATGGACTACCAAGAAATCACAGTGCTTGTGTTTAACTCTTATTTTATTTAATAACTAGAGGCCTGGTGCATGAAAATTCATGCACTTGGGGAGGGGGGCGGTCCCTCAGCCCAACCTGTGCCCTCTGACAGCCCAGGAGCCCTCGGGGGATGTCCAACTGATGGCTTAGGCCCGCTCCCTAAGCCATCAGTCGGACATCCTTAGCGCTGCTGAGGAGGCAGGAGAGGCTCCTGCCACTGCCACTGCGTTTGTAGCATCAGCCTGGCTTGTGGCTTAGCGGAGCTCCCACTGTGGGAGTGCACTGACCACCAGGGGGCAGCTCCTGCATTGAGCGTCTGTGCCCTGGTGATCAGTGCTTGTCATAGCGACTGGTCATTCCTGGTCATTCAGCCATTAGGGTCAATTTGCATATTACCCTTTTGTTATATAGGATGGCTCCAAAGCACAAGAATAGTGATGCTGGCAATTCGCATATGCTGAAGAGAAGCCATAAAGTATATGTGTGTATGTACAGGGAAAAATATGGTATATATAAGGTTTTGCACTATCTACAGTTTCAGGCTTCCCCTGGGGGTCTTAGGACATATCCCACTCAGATAAGGGGTGAGGGGAGATTATTGTATTATTTATTCATTCATTCATGCATAAAGTACTTTATAAAACTTGAAGTTGTATAGATTAAAACTTAAAGAGTTTTATAAATTCTTTTAAAATGAGATAATCATTTTCATAATTTTTATTCTAAAAATAGTGAATTTATTCAACCTAGTTTTTGAACATGGACTGGTTTCAAAATGACAGTTCTAACTAAAATAAGTAGTAAGATTCTGTATGGTGGTGTTTTTTTACTGAGAATGTTGAAAAGAGCTGGTGGCTCACATAATCACTTTCAAATATTTAAATTAACCATGAGAGGAGTTTCAGAAGAAACTATTAGAAAGGATAATATGATAAGATAAAAAAATAATGATAGTTTAGTACCTTGCTTACCCACTAGAATTCCCACCTTCTGCAGATTTTGGGGGTATGAATACAATGGATACAATGTGACAGATATGGCATAGTGTTACAAACTGAATTGTGTCCCTGCAAAATTCTGACATAGATGTCCAATCCCCAAAGTGACTGTATTTAATATACAACATGATGATTTGAATATATTGAGAAATGGTCACAAAAGTAAGTCTAATTAACATCTGTCACCATATGTAGTTACATTTATTAGGATGAGAACTTTTAAGGTCTTTTAAATATACAATAAATATTATTAATTATAGTCACCATGCTGTACAAACATCACCATGACTTATTTATAATTTAAAGTTTTTGTACTTTTTGATCCCCTTCACTTTTGCTCACCTTCCGTCTTTTTTTAGATTCCACATCCTATATAATAAAAGCCTAATATGCTAAGTGTCCAGTCGTCTGGTAGTCTGTTCAACCAATCAAAGCGTAATATGCTAATGATATGCTAAGGCTGCTCAACCACTTGCTATGATGTGCACTGACCACCGGGGGCAGACAGTTGAACACTCAACCAGTCACTATGATGTGCACTGACCACCAGGAGGCAGATGCTCTGACCAGTAGGTTAGCTTGCTGCTGGGGTCTGGCTAATTAGGACTGAGCAAGACAGGCTGGACACATTCTGAAGCCCTTCCGCAGTCCCTCCCCAGCTGGCCTGTACCCTCTCACAATCCGGGATATCTTGAGGGATGTTGGAGAGCTGGTTTGGCCCAATCCCACTCAATGCAGGAGCTGCCCCCTGGTGGACAGTGTGCTCCCACAGGGGGAGCACTGCTCAGCCAGAAGTTGGGCTAAGAGCCTCCCCCACATCTGTGGCAGTGCTAAGAATGTCCAACTGCCAGCTTAGGCCCGCTCCCCTAAGCTGTCAGTAGGACATCTCCCAAGGGCTCCTGAACTGCGAGAGGGCACAGGCTGGGCTGAGGGATCTCCACACCACCCCCCCCCCCCAACGAGGGCACAAATTTTGTGCACTGGGCCTCTAGTATAAGTGATAATATGCAGTATTTGTTTTTCCCTAACTTACTTCACTTAGCCTGCAAGGTCCCTTTATGTTATTGTAAATGGCAAGATTTCCTTCTTTTTAATGTCTGAAAAATATGCCATTATAATATTCCACAATTTCTTTATCCATTCATGCATTGATCAACACTGAAGTTATTTTTATATTTTGGCTAATGTAAACAGTGGTACAATGAACAAGAAGAGAGTATATATTTCTTTTCAAGTTAGCACTTTCATTTTCTTCAGAGAAATACCCAGAACTAGAATTGCTAGATCTATTTCAACTTTTTAAGGAAAGTTTCATACTGTTTTCTATAGTGGCTGCACCAATTTACATTCACACCTATAGTGTGCACTTGCCTACTAATAGTGGCCTTTTCTCTACATCCTCACCAACACTTATTTCTTGTTTTTGGTAATAGCCATTCTAACAGGAATAAGGAGTTTTTGATTTACATTTCCCTGATGATTAGTGAAGTTGAACATCTTTTCATGTATATGTTGGCCCCCCTCTGTATGTCTTCTTTAGAAAAATATCTATTCAGATTATCTGCCCATTTTTTTATTGGACTGTTTTTCTGAGATTGAGTTGTATGAGTTATTTATATTAGATATTAGCCTCTTATCAGATCTAACTTGCAAATATTTGTCCCATTAGGTAGATTGTCTTTAAATTTTTTATAATTTATTTGCTTTATAGGGAAGAAAACCTGTTTATTTTTGCCTTTGTTCCTTTGCTTTGGGTGTCAAACCCAAAAAAATCATCACCAAGACCGATGTGAGTTTACCTCCTATGTTTCTTCTAGGAGTTTTATGGTCTTATGTTCAAATCTTTAATCCATTTTGAGTTCATCTTTATATATGGTATAAGGCAGTCATCATCTCATTCTTTTGCATGGCCAGTATTTCCAACAACATTTATTGAAAAGACTGTCCTTAGGGGACATATGTAATACTTTCAACAAAAAAGAATTATTTAAAAAAAAAGAGACTGCCATTTCCCCATTGTATATTCTTGACTCATTTGTCATAAATTAATTGATTACATATGTGTGGGTTTATTTCCAGGCTCTCTATTCTATTCATTTATGTTTTTGTTTTTATGTCATTATCATCCTGTTTTGATTACTCTAGGTTTGTAATATAGTTTGAAGTCAGGTAGCATGATGCCTATAGTTTTGTTCTTTCTCAAGATTACTTTGGCTATTTGGGCTCTTTTGTTGTTCTATACTAATTTTATGATCGTTCTATTTCTGTGAAAAATGCCATCGGAATTATAATAGGGATTGCATTAAACCTGTACATTGCTTTCAATAATATGGACATTTTAACAATATTAATTCCTCCAACCCACGAGCACAGATATCTTCCTATTTATTTGTGTATCCTCTAATTTCTTTCATCAATGTCTTGTAGCTTTCAGTGTATAGGTATTTCTTTCCCTTTCTTGATTAAATTTATTCCCAGGTATTTTATTGTTTTTGATAAAATTGTAAATGGGATTATTTTCTTAATTTTTCTTTCTGAAAGCTTGTTATTAGAGTATAGAAATGCAATAGCTGTCTGTGTATTATTTGTGTCTTACAACTTCACTGAATTTGTTGATTAGCTCCAACAGATTTGGGTAGAGTCTTTAGGATTTCCCATACATAATATCATGTCATCTACAAATAGCAACAATTTTGCTTCCTCTTTCCCGATTTGAATGATTCTATTTTTTTTTTCTAATTGCCCTGGCTGGGGCATCCAATACTATATTGAATAATAGTGGCATATTGTGCATCCTAGTTTGCTCCTGACCTTAGGTTAAAAGCTTTCAGCTTTTCACATTTGAGTATGATGTTAGCTATGGGTTTGTCATATATGGCCTTTATTATGTTGATGGTATGTTTCTTCTTTACCCACTTTATTAGGAGGTTGTCTTTTTTATAATAAATGGTTGAATTTTGTCATATGCTTTTCATGCATCCATTTAGATGATCATATGATTTTTATCCTTTAATTTATTGTAGTGCATCACAGTGATTGATTTGTGGATGTTGAACCATCCTTGTACCCCTGAAATAAATCTCACTTGATTATGGTGTATAATCCTATCCACATATTATTGAATTTGGTTTGCTAATATTTTATAGAAAAATGTTGTATCTATATTCATCAGGGAAGTGGGCCTGTACTTTTTTGTGTGGCATCCTTGTCTGGTTTAGATATCAGGGTAATGCTGGCCTCCTATAATGAGTTTGGAAGTGTTCCCTCCTCCTTTATTTTTTAGAAAAATTTGAGAAAGATTGGTATTAATTCTTCTATAAATATCTGGTAGAATTCACCAGTGAAGTAGTCTGATGCTAGACTTTTTTTTTTAATTGGGAGGTATTTGATTACTAGTAATTGGTCTGTTCACATTTTCTGCTTCTTCATGACTCAGTCCTGGTAGGTTATACATTTCTAGGAATTCTTCATTTTTTCTAGGTTATGCAGTTGTGAGCATGTACTTTTTCATAGTATCTTATAATTATTTCTATTTCTGTAATGTCAGTAGTACATCTCCTAATTTCTGATTTTATTTAAGTTTTCTCTCTTCCTTGCTTGCTGAATCTAGATAAAGCTTTGTCAACTTTATTTTTTCAAAAAGCCAGTTTTTATTTTCACTGATATTTTCTATTGTCATTTTAGTCTTTTTCATTCATCACCATTCTGATCTTTGTTATTCCCTTCCTGTACTAACTCTGAACTTCATTTGCTCTTCTGTTTTAGTTCTTTGAGGTGTTAGGTTGTTTGTGTAAGATATTTCTTGTTTCTTATTTAGGCACTTATTACTATGAACATTCCTGTTAAAACCACATTAACTGCATCTCCTAAGTTTGGTATATTGTATTTTCATTTTCATGTTTTTTTAAAATATTTTTATCTCTTTTTTGTTCTTCTTTGACCCATTGGTTGTTTGTTAGCATGATTTTAATTTCTACATATTTGTAAATTTTCCAGTTTTCTTCTTTTAATTGATTCCTTGATTTATACCAGTGTGGTTGGAAAATTTGTTTATGATTTCAACCTTCATAAATTAATCATGACTTGTTTTGGGCTTAACATATAATCTATCTAAGAGAATGTTCCATGTGTATTTGAGAATATATATTCTGTTTCTTTTGGATGTAATGTTCCATATAGATAGATAGATAGATAGATAGATAGATAGATAGATATATGATAAGTCTGCCTAGTCTGATGCATTGGTTAAAGCTAATGTTTTCCTGTTTATTTTTTGTCCAGGTGATCTATCCTGTGATGAAAGTGGGGTATGAAAAGCCCCTACTATTATGGTATCGCTATCTATTTCTCTATTTAGGCTTGGTAATATTTGCTTATATATCAGTTCATCTTATGTTAGCTGCATAAATATTTACCAATGTTATATCTTTTTGTTGGATTGACCCCTTTTATAATTATGCAATGACCTCCTTTTCTCTCTTCACAGTCTTTATATACAGTCTATATATCTTGATATTAGCATAGATGCCCCAACTCTGCTTTTGTTCATATTTGCATGGAATATCTTTTTGTATCCCTTCACTTTCAGTCTGTTTGTGTCCTTACATGAAGTCAGTCTCTCATAGGTGGCATATAGATGGGTCCTGATGGTTTTTATTTTTTCAGCCATTCTGTGTCTTTTTAATGGGAGAATTTAGTACATTTATATTTAAAGTAATTGATAGGTATTTACTGTTGCCATTTTGTTCATTGTTTTCTGGCTGTTTAGTAGTTCCTCTGTTTCTTTCTTCTTTTGGTCCCTTTCTTTGTAGTCTAATGACTTTCTTTAGTGTTATCCTCAGATTTGTTTCTTTCTCTTTTGTGTATCTACTATGGATTTTCCTTACGGTTACCATGAACTTGCAAGTCTTTATCAAAATCCCCTGGTAAAGAAAAAAATAAAGAAGGAAAAATTACATCACAAAATACACTACCAAGTTTCCTAAGAATCTTTTTACTTACTATGTCCCAGAGTTCATTACCACGTGGCAAGTACCTTGTATAAAAAATGCTTGACATAGGAGGCTTTAGACTGCTATTCTATCAAGACCTGCTTGCAAGGTTAGCTGATATTTGCAACCTTGTTTCCTACCACTATTACTGATAAGAATGGCTCACTATGCTGGAAGTGTTTGTAGCAGCAATGTTAGTTACACTGAACATCAACTTTTTTTTTGGCTAGTCTAGAATTTTGTTATGTTCCATGGGGAAGTTTCCTATGTGCTTAGCCCCCAGTAAAAACTCCAGGCACTGAGATCCTAATGAGCTTGTCACTATTAATGTATTGCCACAATTTATCAGTGGAGGAATGAGTGTGCCCTGTTTGACCCCATTCATGCAGGACTCTTTACAGCTTATTCCTGGTTTCCTCTGAAGTTTGCCCATGTGCCTTTTCTTTCCTGATTTGCTTTGTGTATTTTCACTGTAAAAATCATCACCACTAGTACAACTACATGCTGAGTCTTCCTAGAGAATCATCAAACCTGGGAGAGGTCTTGAGGACCCCTGTCACATTCTCCAATTTCTCTTTTCTCATTTTCCTGTGGAACCTCCAGCTATGCTCTTCAAATTCTACACTCCTTTTAAAAAACAAGTCAATTGACAATGTAGCATCAGCAGAAATGGTGTATTATGGAGCTCCAAATTCTCCTTTCACAAAAGCAATGATGGGGTCTCTGAAATCTAATAAAAAACTTACCACAGCCAGAGTAATACTTAATAAAAAATAGTTTAAATTTCAGTAAGAAAGCTCTGTGCTATTTAATTTACTTGTAACCATTATTGACTTCCCTCATAGAATGGATAAAAAACTTGATCAAACTATATGGTGTCTATAACACACTCACATTAGATCTAAAAACACGAGTAGGTTGAAGGTTAAAGGATGGACAATCACAATAGCCAAAATGCAATCTACTTGTTCCATTGTCCCACAGTTTAGTCATTGTTTTTCAGGCAAGGCTGTCATTTAAGTGGAAACAAATCTATCTCCATCAACTGATTAATGGATAAACATAGTATCATGTATCCATACAATGGAATATTATTCAGCCATAAGAGGGAATGAAGTACTGATACATGTTACAATATGAACAAAACTTGAAAACATTATACTAAGTGAAAAAAGCCACAGAAAAGGCCATATTTTATCTGATTTCATTTGAAAGAAATAGACAGAATTAGGCATATCAACAGAGACAAAAAGCAGATCACTGGTTGCCAGGGCCTGGGACTGAGGGAGAAATGGGATCTGACTGCTTAATGGGTATGGGTTTCATTTTGTGGTGATTAAAAAGTTCTGAAACTAGACAATTCTATTGGTGCCTTGTGTAAAACATTGTAATTATACTAAAAGCCACTGAGTTATACATTTCAAAATGGTTAACGTAGTGAATTTTATGTGATATGAATTTTACCCCAACTTAAATAATATAAATTAACTTAGCCTCATTTAGCCTCTTCAATTCTCCTCTTGTTCTCATCATGATTCAACCATCACCATAAAGTTTTGCAAAATATTAATACATAATGGCTAATATTTTGGGCACTTATTCTGAGAAATGCATTGTCTTGATTAATCCAATTCCAATAACCCTAAATAGGTAATAATCATTCGCATTTTATGGAAAATAGCATTGAGGCAAGATCAGACAGAAGGAAGTATGTAGTAGAAGTAGAATGCAAACTAAGGAAAAACTGCATTCTGAAACATTTTTATAGTACTGTCCTCCTGGGCAAGGGGGATAGTGAAACTGTGCATGTGCATATTTTAATATTTTTTCACATGGTGACAGTACAAGGCTTAAGGTTTGGGTCAGAGATTAATTTTAGGAATAGATACAGTGATTTGTTAAGCTCACTCCTATTTGTCACCAAAACATCTTTGGAGCATGTTTGTGTACAAAAAGTTTGTCACATTTTAAAGAGAGCCCCTTCCCTTGGTATAGATCATTGGTGTGAGTGACCTTTGGACGATGGCTTTGAGGGTCTCAGTAGTCTTAGTCTAGGGCAGTGGTCGGCAAACTCATTAGTCAACAGAGCCAAATACCAACAGTACCACAATTGAAATTTCTCTTGAGAGCCAAATTTTTTAGACTTAAACTTCTTCTAATACCATTTCTTCAAAATAGACTCGCCCAGGCCGTGGTATTTTGTGGAAGAGCCACACTCAAGGGGCCAAAGAGCTGCATGTGGCTCGTGAGCCGCAGTTTGCCAACCACGGGTCTAGGGGATTGTGTAGGAAAGACTGCAGCCAACTACTATCAAGGATCTTATTTTACCTCTGAAGTCCATGGAGTCAGCAGCAGGACTTCCAGAATTTGTATTAAGCACACAGTAACCTCCATCACATGCAAAACAGACATGTACATCAGAGTGGGTGTGGGAGTGTGGGGGAGAGGGAGAGGAAGGGAGAGAAAGAGAAAAAGTGAGCTTTAGAGAAAGAGTTGGGACATGTGGTAGGCAGAGAGAAGTTGGGCTTCTGTACTTAAAAGAAATAACTCAGTATAATTTCTGTATAAAGAAATTATTCTGTGTACAAAGAAAATAGAAACAGACTCATAGTAGTAGATGCGTAGAACAGACTGATGGTTGCCATAGAGCAGTGGTCAGCAAACCGTGGCTCACGAGCCACATGCGGCTCTTTTATCCCTTGAGTGTGGCTCTTCCACAAAATATCACAGCCTGGGCGAGTATATTTTGAAGAAGTGGCATTAGAAGTTTAAGTTTAAAAAATTTGGCTCTCAAAAGAAATTTCAATCGTTGTACTGTTGATATTTGGCTCTGTTGACAAATGAGTTTGCCAACCACTGCCATAGAGGAGGGGGCATGAGGGACTAGGTAAACAAGGGGAAGGGATTGAGAAGTACAAATTGGTAGTTAAACAAAACAGTCACGGGAATATAGTCAATAATATTGTAATAACCATGTTCAGTGCCAGCTGGGCACTGGAAATATTTATGGGATCTCTTTATAAGGTATATGATTCTCTAACACCTGAAATTAATACAAAATAATATTGAATACAAACTGTAATTGAAAACAAAATTTATAAAATGATTCTGTTTGTTAAACATAAATGTCCACTTAAGAAAAACCAAGAAAAATATCAGGGCACAATGGAAAGCAAGTAGAATATGGAGGCTGGTGGGGCTGGGATAGAGACCAGGCTGATATTTATGTGCACATGACCTTGAATAGCTTATTTGACTTCTAAGTTTTGAGATTTATAAACACAGAAGACCTCCCACCTCTTAAGAGTGTGAAGATGAAAAATAATAGACACACATCCAAGCACCTGCCTGGCATAAAGAAGATATTGCCCTTGGGATGTACATTGCAAAAATCAAACTTGAGAGTAGGAGGCATCACTAACCTATGCCCAAGTTAGACCCTTTCCCAGAGCTCTAGGACCTGAGTATGATGCCCTATAACAAATATTTGTTGCCATGACAGAAACAATATTATAGTTTGAGGGACACCTTATAGACGTACACAAAACTAACTGGTATTAAGAGAAACGCAAGATGTGTGTAAAAAAATTCAGATACCCAACAAGTGCTTTCAGAGGAGGAAGATGCTATATTCAGGTGGAGACTCAGGAAAGGCTTCACGGAAGAAGTGGAGAACATAGGTGGGCCCAGGTAATGAGTATTGCAGCTGAGACAGCTATTTGACCAAATAGTAAGAGGTTGAAAAGAAAGAGATATAAACAGTTGAGTGTGGATAAGCTGAAAATTTGTAAATGGAAGATAAAGAGGCAGAGGAAAAATCAAGCCTCTGGAGAGTCTTGCCTGCTAGACAAGTGCTCAGTCTTTATCCAAAAAGCAGGGCTGAGAGTTTGAGCTTCAGGATGCAGGAAGTTGAGAGAAATGATGGTAAAATGGACAAAGGCCCATGTACAAGGAACACACTTTCATAAACTCAGGATTCTGCCCATCTGGCCCTACTCAATTAGATGCCATGAATCATATTTCTTCAGGTCATAGAAAAATTTTAAACCTGTAATAGTTGACTAAATGAATACTCGGGTTCGAATTCAACACATAAAGTGGGTGCTGACTTAAGACAGCACCGAACTGTCTGGACATGGAAATGGTCTCCTCCCTTTCTGAGATCTTTTTTTTTCTATTAAGGAAATTTTCATACTTGATCTTCCCTTATTTTAATTCATGAGCCACAATGGGCACCTAATCTGAAATTCTAGCAATATCTCTGTCACTCTTAATGATACAGCAGACGTGAAGCATTAACAGTAAATATCTATAGTTAACCTCTCCTCACTGTTCTCCACAGGCCAAGAATATTACTCCAGAAGGTGAAGGAAAGTACCTGATGAAGTAGAGTTTAAAATGAAATTTATCCTGCTTGATTCTATCTTCTACTTATTTTCTGTTCATGCATCCTTCCTCATTTGTGTTGGCTGTCTTTATCATTAATTCTAGCTTCTGCCATCCTTCCTCTCTCTCATACACAGTTCATAAACCCATTCTCCTGTTTCCATGCCAGAGGGGGGAAAAGGGAGAAGCAAAAATAAGCCAAAAGTTATTTGCTTTTAGTTTATAAGCACTATGTGGTTTTGTTAAAAGCAGACTTATTACTGGATTTCATATTGCTTAGGAGTATATGAATACTAGTGCATGAATTTCGTGGAGGTTGGTTCTCTCAGCCCAGCCTGCACCCTCTCCAATCCTGGACCCCTTGGGGGATGTCCGACTGCCAGTTTAGGCCTGATCCCCCCTGCTGGCCTGGTCATCCCCAACTGCCACCCCTGCCAGCCTGGTTGCCCCACGCAGCCTGCTTGTTCAGTCATTTGGTCATCCCTCACTAAACCCCCTACCGGCTTGGTCATAGGCAGCCATCTTGTGAATGCATGAGGGTCAATTTGCATATCAACTCTTTATTATATAGGATTAATTAGCATTGCCTGAAAAAAAAATCTGGTGGATAGGAGCACAGTGGAACAAGTACTTAGCTGTGAAGCAAGGTAGATAACCATGGGTTAATAACCTGCTATAGCTAACCCACTAAGTAGACAAACAGATACTTAAGGATTGGTCAGACATTTGTATGCCAGTAAAAATGTTGATATTGGCTCATTTGGATCAGTATTTTTTTCTTTTTCACTTTCTCTCTAAGTAGCATGTAATAGACCCCCAGTTCTTAACCATCACACATAGGGCACAACTCAGGATGGGCATCCATATGCATCATCCCAACTGCCTATGAGACACTTTCACATGAATATTATTACCTCCAAATCACCTTGTCCTAAACTGAGTAGAGCCCCATCCCCATAGAAGCTACTGGAATCTCAATTTGCTGGTTATCCAAACTTCAGATTACTTGGTACTATTTTCCCTTTTCAGCAATCCGTGATGAAGGGATCACTCCTTTTCCCAACCACACTTGAGGTTAGAGTCAGTAGATGTCACACTATGAAATAGAAATGAGAACCAGGGTTCCCAGTCTCACATGCAAGGAGCTTGGAAGTCAGCACTCTGTCCTAGCAAGCACAAAGCTGAACAGAATGAAAAGTCAATTTCTCTAAGATCTATAAGAGAGGCAAGCCCCCAAGACGGGACACCAGCAGGTGAATACTGAGAATAACCAGTTACAGAAGCAGTGACTCAGAAGTAGAAACCACTGTGGGAGCCATCTAGACAGGAAAATCTGAACTGTAATTGAATTGCTGGAGCCTCAGTGTTGACAACTCTGAGTTAAAAACTCTGGCAGAGGGTGGGAGGGGCACAATTTTGTGTGATCTACCTCCAGGAGCCTGACCAGGTTCCCACAGTAAATAGTGGAGAAAAATCCTCTCATGCTTCTGGCAGGGGGAGGGGAAGGGAACCACCTTTGAAATAAGCCAGAGCACTCCGTTCTTAACAAGGACTGCCCTTAGGAGAAACTTATTAACCAGGGCCTAACCTGGGGGGGGGGGGGGGGGCGGGATCAGGGGGAGTATTAGCAGAGCTGAACTGACCTGGGGGAGGAAAGTCCTCCATTCTAGCCCACTCTAGCCATCCTTTCCCAACTAAGAGGGGAGAGAAATCCCTGAGACATGCTTGTGAAATTCTCAGTTCAGAGGTATAGGCTCATAGCTCACTGAGAGACTGAGGCCTAATCATGGCTAAAGAACACTTCCCTCAATCCTCACACCTCACCACCACATTAATATCAGGCTATTTACAACAGTTCTTTTTACTCAGTACATTATACCCAGTTATCAAGAAAAAAAATTATAAGACATATTAAAAAGCAAAAAGAACAACAAGCCTGCCCCCCACAATTTGTGGTTTTTAAAATATTTTTCTTTATTGATTAAGGTATTATATATGTGTCCTTATCCCCCCATTGCCCCCCACTCCCCACTCATGCCCTCACCTGCCCCCCAAAATTTAAGAGAGAGAGCAAACATCAAAACCAGACATTGCAGGGATGTTAGAATTATCAGACTGGGAGTTTAAAACAATTATAATTAATACTAGAGGCCCAGTGTATGAAATTTGTACATGTGGTGGTGTGTGTGTATGTCCCTCAGCCCAGCCTGCAGCCTCTCCAAACTGGGACCCCTCGAGGGATGTCCGACTGCCTAAACAGGCAGTCGGACATCCCTCTCACAATCCAGGACTGCTGACTCCCAAACACTCACCTGCCTGCCTGCCTGATTGCCCCTAACTGCTTCTGCCTGCCAGCCTGATCACCCTCTAACCACTCCCGTGCCAGCCTGATGGATGCCTAACTGCTCCCCTGCTGACCCGATTGCCCCTAACTACCCTCCCCTGCCGGCCTGGTTGCCCCTAGCTGCTCTCCCCTGCTGGCCTGGTCATCCCCAACTGCTCTCCCCTGCAGGCCTGGTCCCTCCCAACTGCCCTCCCCTGCTGGCCTGATTGCCCACAACTGCCCTCCCCGGCCAGCCATCTTGTGGTGGCCATCTTGTGTTCACATGGGGGTGGCCATCTTTGACCACATGGGGGTGGCCATCTTGTGTGTTGGAGTGACGGTCAATTTGCACATTACCTCTTTATTATATAGGATGCTAAGGGCACTAATCAATATAGTAGACAGCATGCAAGAACAGATGAGAAATGTAAGCAGAAAGATAGAAAATTTAAGAAAGAACCAAAAAGAAATACCACAGATTAAAAACAAAGCAAAACACACACCAACTAACAGAAATGAAGAATGCCTTTGATGAGTTTATTAACAGTAGATAGGGTTGAGAAAAGAAAACCTAAGCTTGAGGATATCTCAGTATAAACTTCCAAAACTGAAAAGCAAAGGGATCAGACTGAAAAAAGCAGATACCTAAGAACTATGGGAAAAGTAAAAAAAAAAAAATTGTAAAACATACATATACAGCTTTATTCATATTGCCATATATGACATTCTAGAAAAGGCAAAATTATGAAGACAGTAAAAGTATCAGTGGTTTCTGGGAGTTGGGGGTTAGAGGAAAGGTGAATAGGTATATCACAGATGGTTTCCAGGGCTTGAATATACTCTATGCTATTATATTGATAAATATGTGGCATTATATATTTTTCCAAACCTATAGAATATACAATACCAAGGTAAACTATGGATTTTGAATGGTAATGTTGGTCAATGTAAGTACATAAATTATAATAAATGTACCATTCTGGTGAGATGTTGAAAATGGAGCAGGCTGTGCATGTGTTTGGGCAGGGAGTATATGGGAAATATCTGTACCTTCCTCTCCATTTTGCTGTGAACCTAAAACTGCTCTAAAAAAAAGACTTAAAAAAAGTTTGAGAACCAGAAAAGGAATATGATATACATAAAGCTGAACAATATAAATATCTGAATTATTTCTTAGAACATCCCTGCAGTGTCTGTTCGATGTTTGGTCTCTTCAGATTGTGTGTATGGATGGGTAGGTACGGGGGGGGGGGGGGTGGGGGGGAAGGAAGGGGGTGTTCTTTTGCAGTTCAGTATGCCTTGCAATTTTTTCTTCATAAACTGGATATAATACAGTGAGTAAAATATTGCTGTAAATAGTCCTTTAGTAATGTGGTGGTAAGGTGTGAGGGCAGACGGAAGAGTTCTTTATTGGCTGTCAACCAAATGAGAAAATATAATGATACTATTCAACATGCAACTAATACAAAGTAATTTATAATCTTGGAAATGTGATGCTCCATCTGTATAGGACCCAAGAAATGGAAGTCACAGTGTAAGAATTAGATAATGCTTTACCATCACACTAGCACATAATTTCCAGGAGCTTGTCTGTTTCATTTAGTGGTGTGTCCCAGTCCTAGGTGCAGTGTCTGATTCAGCGTGGACACTCATAAATCATTTGACTTGAATGAACAAATCACTGTCTGGTAAGAGCATACTTACCAGATTGTCCCGCCATCATATTGATAACAAAAATATCCTAAAACAGAGACTGCAAATCTGGAGATCTCAAGGAACATGATGAGAGAGAGAGCCTGGTGAGGTCTGTAGTAAATTGGAGAGAACATAGCTTGTCTTGAGAATGTTACTGCTACCTGGCCCAAGGTAAAAGTTGCTTTCAATATTGAAGGCCCAGTGTTAGTAGATATTTTGAATTTTCAGTGAAAGTTGTACTTGTGGATTGTTATATACTAGGTGTACCGGTTAATAATGGTGGATTTTGTAATCAAAGAAAACACAATGATTTCAAGAGAAACATCAAAAGTGCTTTATTCGAAGTAATGTCCATTGCTAGCTATACATTTTCCCCATCTTTCAGGTAATTTGTGGATACCATCCCAATAGAACTTTTCTTGTTTTGAGGCAAACCATTCAGAGACACAATTTTCCACTTCTTCATACGTTTTGAAGTGCTGCTCAGAAAGTGCGTGTGCCATCGATGGGAACAAGTGGTAATCTGAAGGAGCAAGGTCTGGTGAATACAGTGGGTGGGTTAATACTTCCCAGGCAAGATCTTTTAATGTGTCTTTAACTGGTTTTGAAGTGTGTGATGGTGCATCATCATGAAACAAATTACTTTGCCGTATCTTCTGGCACATTCTGGTCATTTCACAATCAAAACATGGTTCAAATTGATTATTTGTCGGTAGCAATCAGTGTTAATGGTTTCACCTGGTTTTAGAAGCTCATAATACACCACACCTTCCTGATCCCACCAAACGCAGAGCATTGTCTTCTTTCCGAAGCGATTTAGCCTTGCAGTCAATGTTGATGGTTTATCTGGATCAACCATGATTTTGTGCATTTGGGATTCTCAGAATAAATCCACTTTTCATCGCCAGTGACAATTTGATACAAAAAAGACTTTCGTGCCATTGAAGCAACATTTTACTGATGACTTTTCAGTTTTCCATTTGTCTTTTGTTCAGTTGATGTGGCACCCATTTTCCTTCCTTTAAAATCTTTCCCATTGCTTGTAAATGATCAGAAATTGTTTTCTGAGTAACATTTAATTTTTCTGCAAGTTGTTTTTGAGTTTGACACGCATCTTCATTCAATAATGCTTGTAATTGTTGGTCTTCAAATTTTTTCGGTTGACCTGGATGTTCTTTGTCTTTCACATCGAAATCATCACTTTCAAAGCGTTTAAACCAGTGTTCGCAAGTGTCTTGAGATAGAGCATGTTCACCATAAGCTTCCCAAACTATTCAGCAGCACTTTTCTTCAAAATAAAGTAATGAATTAAAACTTCCCACAAATGCTCTTTTTTGGGGCACGGAATTCGACATTTTTAAGCATAAAAATGTCTATATTAACACCTTCAGAAAATTTGACATATGAAGTTTTGAAGCTTGCTGTCAATACAACAAAATACCATACATATCAAATCACATATATATCAATATATGTGTAACTCCATCTATTGAAAAAAATCCACATTAACTGGTACACCTAATAATCTAAGTCTTATGTTGATAACTAATTTTTTAATTAAATTTATTGGGGTGACTGGTTAATATGATCATATAGGTTTCAGGTGTGGGTTTCTATAGATCTGTATATTGCACCATGTGCCCACCACCCAAAGTCAAATCATCTTCCATCACCATAAATTAGGCCCCCCCTTTACCCTCCCACCCCCCACTTCCCTCTGGCAACTACCACACTGCTATTTGTGTTCATGGGTTTTAATTTTATATCCCACATATGAGTGAAATCATATGGTTCTTAGATTTTTTTTGCCTGGCTTATTTCACTTAGCATAATATTCTCAGGATCCATCCATGTTGTCACAAATGGCAGTAATTCATCTTTTCTTAGGGCTGAGTAGCATTTCATTGTGTATATGTACCACATTTTCTTTATCCAATTGTCTATCGAAGAACATTTCAGTTGTTTCCATGTCTTAGCCACTGTGAATAATGCTGCAATGAACAAAGGGGTGGATATATCTTTGCAAAAACATGTTTCCTAGTTTTTTGGGGAACCAGGGGAGGGATTGGTGGGCCATATTTTTAAAATATTTAAATACTGTGCAAGCCCATAGAGTTTTCCACAGTCTGGATTTTGCTGGTTACTTTCTGTGGTGTCATGTAGCAGGCGTGCTTCTCTGTCCCCTGTATTTCCTGAACAGTGCTAGTTAGATCTAGAGGCTGATTGGATTCAGGTTTGATTTTTTTTTTTTTTTTAGTAAGAATACTTGATAAGTGGTTAGGTGTATTTCTGTCAGGTGCCATATTATATCTGATTTTTTCTTTTTTAATGTTTGCATTAGGGATTGAAAATAGTAATATTCTAAATCTATCATTCCTTCTTAATTTATTGATGGATACTCCTATCAAGAGAAACTTTCCTTGTCAAGTTAAATAATTTTATACAGGGAATGCAGAATAAATTCTTGTTTCTTTCCATTTTTTATTAGTTTTCAGAATAATGAGTTGCTTCCCTGGCATCCTTCAACTATGACAAATGAGTTGTTTTAATGTCATTAGGAGCTCATGGATTTAAATATATTTTTATGCTTCAGTTATCTTCACACAGTATTCCTTATTGATACTTAAATTGTTTTGTAGGCCAGTGGAAGCCTCTTTAAATTAGTTTCTGAGATTTGGTTTGGTTTTGACATGAACCTAGTAATCATTCAGAATTTTCTTATATTCTAAAGTGATTAAATGCTGCAGGCTCATATTATAAATTCTCTTACTCAGCCCTACGATCTCATTCATGAGTAAATTTGCGCAACTTTTCATTTTTTTTCCCATATATGGTTGTTGATCTTTTGTTTATTGTTTTTTGGAAATTAGGAATTGTTTTTTTACCATGTCTAGGCAGGCCATCAAAATAGTTTCTTGGCCCCAAGCTGAAAGAGAATGTTCCCATAAGATATCTAAAAATGACTCAATAGTTCAAGGGTACATGAAGATCATCTAACTAAAGAAGATTCCAATATAGGACTGCTCTTGTAATTCTTCACAGAGGAAACCAAATTTGGCCCAACTCCATCATGAAATTTCCACTATTTGATTAAAATCTAAAATTGTTTCTGGCTTCAAACACTTCAAAAACTTTTTCAACTTTGATATTTTCCTAGAAAATTCTCAAATTAGTTAAGATCCCTATGCCTGTTTCTCACTCAATCTGAGATTTCATAAGGCCCAGTGACCCCACACTCAAGTTTATCAGTGTTCCCAAAGTAGGACATGTTCTCCAAGATTTATTCAGGCAAGGCAAACGCTTTAGAGACAGTTTTAAGTTAGAATAAAAGCTCATTATTTTACAATGAGGAACACACACACAAATGTTTTTATACCATATATATAAAACCATTGAACAGAAATGCTTCTTTCTATCCCCTATTTCATTATCAGAGTTCCAAATATCCTAATAAGCATCAACAGGTGACTGTGGTGTATACAGTCAGAATCCTAGGAAGAAGCAGATGGCACATAAAGCAGATGGTTTATTTAGACAGGTGTGGTCAAGGTCTAGAGATGATGATGGGAAGAAGAAGCACTCAAGGAGTCTCAACACAATGTTAAGTATTTTCAATGCTTAGCCTGAAATGGCCAGGGGTACTGACTGTGACCAGGACCTGGTGAGGGCTGAAGCCTTTGAAGAGAGACCAGTTGACAGAAGTTATGGCTTTAGGTAGAGGGCTGTACACTGAACTCTCCTCCTGCCCTCCAATATTCTGTTGGTGCATTCTACCCCCTACCTCATTGGCTGAGACCAAGTGGAAATTTGAGTTAATGGAGCCCTGATATATGGGCTGAGGAGGGAAGTCTGGGGCCATAGAACAAGTCAGAAGATAGGTTAGAGACTGGATCTGGCGGGGCAAATGGAAACTTCCCAGTTCATGGAGTTAGAACTCATGAAAATCCTAAGTGAAATTTTCCCAGTGACATGGGAAAGCACAGAGAATGGTTCCTTCCTGAGAAAACTTCTATCTTTTCAGATTCAGAATCCCTCTCCCTCTGACAATGCCCAAAAATGTTCATATTATCCAACTCATCTTTTTTTAGACTTCTTTCAGACCAACCCATTTATGCTCACACATCTTCCTTTAAACAGATCTCAACACAATTGATACTTTTCTGGTTTCTAAGTTCATTATATTTCTAAAGTTGAGGTTGTACTCTTATTAACCTAGTTTGGGCTTGGGCATTCTTAAGGCTGCTCAGCCGCATATCACAAACAGTCTGTTGCATGATTTCCTGCAGATAGCTATTATAACTATTTGAATTTTTTTCTCATTTTACTCTTAGATTTCTGGTTCTTACAGGGGGAAGGGGACTTTTATAGGTTCTAATATTCTTCTGATGCTATCTGTCACAGTCTTAAAAACCTTCCTGTCTACATTTAAAAAAATAATATAGATATATATACACTAGAGGCCAGGCGCACGAATTTGTGCACGCATGGGGTCCTTCGGCCTGGCTGGCGATTGGGGCCAATTGGGGCCATCTTGCCCAGTCCCGATTGGGGCCAGCTGGCTGGGCGGAGGGACTGCGGGAGGTTGAACATCTGCCCCCTGGTGGTCAGTGTGCATCATAGCTACCGTCCGATCGCAACGGTCACTTAGGCTTTTATATATGTAGATATACCTATCTCATGACATAGTTTAGTCAACAAAAGTATTGACTGAATAAAGAGTAGGACTGAACCTGGCAAGCATTGTTCTATCTTAGTGCAAGAAAAATAGAAGAGTTAGCAGTCCCATTGGAAAGGTTAATTTCACAATGTCATGTAAAGCTGAATGCAACTTAAAATAATGTAAACCAAGAATGGAAGACATTAATTAGAGAATAGATTTGGAATTGAGAAGAGAAGGTGCATATGTGTGTGTGTTGGGGGGGGGGGTTGTATATACAAAAGAAACACACAATTGTATGTATTAGACAACAAAACTGACCTGAAAGAGTGAAAACAATTTGGTAAGGCCAGACTGAATTATTTAGACTTAATGTTACAGGAACATATAAGTCCATGGAGTGAGGAAATTCAAGAAACCTTTTCTAAAGGTGTGTGATGATTCATGTCTGGATAATGATTGGAGCCTGACTTAATGTTGAGTTATATGGAAACAGAAAGAAGATGTGCGTCTCAGTTATACCTAACACACAGGTGGTGATAAAAATGAGATAATAGAACATAACTGCAAGAAAAATAGAAAATAGAAAATAATGGAAAAATTAAGAATTAATGGCAAATTGTGGAGTAAGAATTTCTGAAATGTTTAATTTCTGAAATGTTCACCTTTAGGTTTTGATAGTTAATGTAAATGATACTTTTCAGGAGACAACTGATGCTCTTAATGCAAGAGGATAAGTTATTAAACCCAGAGCAGACAAAATAAAGTGGGTAAGGCAAAGTGTTTCTTCTGGGTATATGAAGTCCCTAAAGCAAAAACAGAAATGAATTTAGTAAATATGCTTAGGAGTTACCAACTCTCATGGCAAAGAGTAATCAGAGAATAACAGTCAAAGAATTAAGGTCAGGAGAGTAATATATAATGGAAGTCAGGAGTGGAATGCAATGTCAGATGCCCAGAAGAAAAAATCATTGGTTTCCAAACAACAGACCATAAATATAATGCAAGCTTCAATTTTTGAAGACTGTTCATTCTTTGTTTCCTGTATAACTATAACAGGAAGATTTATTAAATATGTTGCATACACATAAAATAATTAAGTCTGCCCAATAATTACTCAGATGATAAATCAATCATCACAGCTTTCAACATAGATTATGCATTGAAGTATTACATTTAAGCAATCGAATTATCTTGATCCTGATATATTAATACATTTGTATTTTTTTCTGAATAAATTTGAGAAATGTGATTTTACAGTTGGAAGTGTTTCATGTAAATAATGACCAACAAATGAGAGCTATAACTTTGAATAACTTGTTCTGCCGTGGTAAGACTATGGGATGCTTCAGGTATTTTAGCTTTTGCTAAGGCAATATTGACTACATTTTATACATGCATGGAAGTGTAATGTGAGTGTCTGTGTGTGTTAGATCATAAAATGAAATATGTTAGGAATTCTCTGATTGGTAAAAAGAGATAAGCTTAAATAGAAGCTTGAGATTCCTTTCCTAGTCATTACTCAAAATGAATGCTTGTTTTGCACTCAACTTTTTGATGTGTATGTTTCTGTGTAAATTTTAAGGGGGAGAGGTTTTTAATAAGGTTTCCCAGAATTATGTTGCCATAAATAGTAATACAGATTTAAGTGGGATCAAACTGGGAGTGGGATCAAACTTCATTTAAGAACATCAAAGACCTTATCAGGAAGCCAAGTGATGAAACTTCCATTGTAAAGTACAGGGTATTGACTAGACTTTGCTGCTTCACTGAAAGCAGTATGGGAAACTTAATGAATATCACCGACTTCAATATGAAAAATAATCTCAATGCAAGACTGGAATAAAACTGGATCCTAGTCAGGTTGAATTAAAGATAGATAAGTGTACCCAAATATAAGTTATTCACTTATGGAGTAAACCCAGTTACATGCTTCTGAATTTACTAGCTGTTAAATGTCATTCTCCTCCTAGTCTTAAAAATAGATTTGGAGAAGTTAGGCCACAAGCATTTAAGAAGGGAGAGATTCACATACAATACTAGTGTCCCCTTATTTTTTTTACAACTAAAACTATACTTTTAGAATCATAGTCAGAATTATTTGCCTAAAGTCCGGTATGCTACTTTCCAGATATTTATGTTGTATATTACACACTGAAATTAATTTTTATTTTATATTATAAATTCAAAGATAAAACACATTTTCTATATTTTTAATTATAGTAGACAAACAATATTATATTAGTTTCAGGTGTAAAATATAATTATTGGACATTTACATAACTTACAAAGTGATTACCTTGACAAATCTAGTACCCATCTGACACTATACATATTTATTACAATATTATTGACTATATCCCCTGCTGTATTTTATATCCCTTTGACTATTTTTGTAACTGGCAATCTATATTTCTTAATTTCTTCACCTATTCCACCCAGTCTCTAACCCCTCTAACCCTCCTCCCATCAAGCAAATACCAATTTGTTCTCTGTATCTATGAGTTTGTTTCTGTTTTGTTTGTTAATTTATTTTGTATTTTAGATTCCACATATAAGTGAAATGATATGGTATTTGCCTTTCTCTACCTGACTTATTTCATTTAGGTCAAACCATGTTGTCAAAACTGTCAGGATTTCATTCTCTTTTTTTATGGTGGATAATATGCTGTGTGTATGTGTGTGTGTGTGTGTGTGTGTGTGTGTGTGTGTGTGTGTGTGTGATCTTGGCTATAACAAATAATGCTGCAATGCTCATAGGGATGCATATATCCTTTTTAAGTGTTTTGAATTTCTTAGGGTGAAGACTCAGAAGTGGAATTGCTGGATCATTTGGTATTTCTATTTTTAATATTTTGAGAAACCTCCAAACTGTATTCTATAGTGGCTGCACCAATTTACAATCCCACCAAGAGTGCAGGAGGGTTCCCTTTTCTCCACATCCTCGTCAACTCTTGTTGTTTGTTGATTTATTGATGATAGCCATTCTGACAGTTGTGGGTAATATCTACTTGTAATTTTGATTTGCATTTCCCTGCTGATTAGTGACAGTGAGCATCTTTTCCTATGTCTATTGACCATCTGTATGTCCTCTTTGGGGAAATGTCTATTTAGGTCTTCTGACAAAATTTTAATTGGATTGTTTGTGCTTGTTGCTGTTAAATTGTATGAGTTCCTTATATATTTTGAATATTTTGAATATTAATCCCTTACCAGATATATAATTGGTGAATACATTCTCCCATTTAGTAGACCATCTTTTAATTTTGTTGATGGTATCATTAGCTGTGCAGAAACTTTTTAGTTTGATGTAGTCCCAATGGTTTAGAGTGTGTGTATCCCTTGCCTAAGGAGACATATCTAAAAAATATTACTAAGAGCAATGTCAAAGAGATTACTGCCTATGTTTTTTTTTCTAGTAGTCTAATTGTTTCTGGTCTTAATTTAAGTCTCTAATCCATTTTGAGTTTATTTTTGTATATGGTGTAAAAAAGTGATCTAGTTTCACTTTTCTGCATGTGCCTGTCCAGTTTTCCCAGCACTATTTATTGAAAAGTCTGTCTTGAGCCCATTATATATTCTTGCCTCCTTTGTCATAGATTAATTGACCTTATAGGCATGTTTTTTTCTGGGTTCTTTATTCTGTTCCACTGATCCATATGTCTGTTTTCAAACCAGTACCATGCTGTTTTGATTACTATATAGCCCTTGTAGTATAGTTTGATATCAGGTAGTACAACACCTCTGACAGTGTGTTTCTTTTGTGGTTTCATGTAACTTTTAGGATTGCTTGTTCTATTTCTCTGAAAAATCCCATTATATTTTATAGGACTTGCATTGAATTAATATATTGCTTTTGGTAGTATGAACATTTAATGCTGTTAATTTTTCATATCCATAAGCACAGTATATCTTTCCATTAATTTGTATCTTCTTCAATTTCTTCCCTCAATGTCTTATGGTTTTTGAGTACTGGTCTTTTACCTCCTTAAATTTATTCCTAGATATTTTACTTTACTAATATGTTTTTATTGATTTAAGAGAGGAAGGGAGAGGGAGAGAGATATAGAAACATCAGTGTGGAGAATCATCAATCAGCTGCCTCCTGCATGTCCCCTACTGGGGATTGAGCTGCAATGTGCATGTGCTCTGACCTGGAATGGAACCAAGACCTCCTGGTTCATAGGTTGATGCTCAACCAGTGAGCCATACCAGCTATGCTAGATATTTTATGTTTTTGATGCAATTGTAAGAGTGGCTGTTTTTTTTTTTTTTTTTTCTCTCTGATAATCAAATACAACATACTTCTGAATGTTAATTTTTTATTCTGCTACTTTACTAAATTTATTTATTAGTTTTAATTGTGTGTTTTTTCCATGGGTTCTTTAGGTTTTTCTATATATAGTATCATCTTATCTACAAATAATTATAATTTTACTTCTTTTCAATTTGAGTACATTTTATTTATTTTTCTTGTTTGATTACAGTGGCAAAGACTTCCAATATTAAATTGAATAAAAGTGGTAAAGTGGACATACTTGTCTTGTTACTGATCCTAAAGAATATTTTAGCTTTTCACCAATTAGTATTATGTTAGCTGTGGTTTTTATCATGTATGCATGGTCTTCATCATATTTTCAATATTTTCTTTAAAAAGTCCCTTTAACATTTCTTGTAATACTAATTTAGTGGTGCTGAACTCCTTAAACATTTTTTATTTTTTATTTCTGGGAAGCTTTTTATCTATACTTCCATTCTAGATAGAACCCTCACTGGGAAGAGCAATCTTGATTGTAGGTATTTCTCTTTAATCACTTTGAATATTTTGTGCCAATCTTTTCTGGACTTCAAAATTTCTTCTGAGAAATCAGCTAATAGTTTTATGGGAGTTCTAATATGTAACTGTTTTTCTCTTGCTACTTAAAGATTTTCTCTTTGTCTTTACACTTTAGCCTTTTAATTATGATGTGTCTTGGTGTGGGCCTCTTTGGATTCATCTCATTTGGAACTCTCTGTGCTTTCTATATTTGTTTGTCTATTTTCTTCATCATGTTAAAGTTTCTGTTATTATTTGTTTTCAATCCCTTACTCTCTTTTCTCCTTCTATTAACCCTATGATGCAAATGTTGGCATGCTTAATGTTGTCCCAGAGGTCCCTTAAAGCTGTCCTTTTTGGGGGATTTTTCTTTTTGCTCTTCCGTTGGGTATTTTTCATGACCCAGTCTTTCATATTGCTGATTTGATCCTCTGCTTTATATAATCTGTTGTTGATTCCCTCTCATGCTTAATTTCACTTTTTGTATTTTTCATTTATGATTGGTTCTTTTTAATGTTTTGTTTCTTCATTTTTATGTTTTCTATCTTTCTGTTGACATTCTCTCTGAATTAACCTACTCTTCCTCTAAGTTTATTGACCACCCTATGACCAGTGTTTTGAACTCTGGATCTGGTAGATTGCTTGTCTCCATTTTGTTTAGTTCTTTTTCGGGAATTTTGTCCTGTTCTTTCATCTGGGACATGTTTCTTTGTCTCTGCATTTTGGCTTAAAGTCTGTTTCTATGTGTTAGATAGAGCTGCTATGTCTCCTGGTGTTGGCAGGTGGTCTTATGTAGTAGGTACCAGTGGGGTGTACTTGTAAGTCTTCCTGGTCACCTGAGCTAAATGCACTAGGAGTGTCCCTTATGTAGGTTATGTGTGTCTGCCTGTTGTAGTTGAGCCACGATTGCTGTTGGCACATAAGAAAGTAGGACTGATCCTCAAATTGACTGGCTGCAAAGGCCTGCTATGACTACAGCTGGTGAGCTGCTGAGTAAGGGCTGATCCCACAGAGTGACTGTCATTTTAAAAGTGCTCTAGTGTCAGCAGAGTCTGCCCTTGTTTGTGGAGCTGGTTGGGTGGTTCTCTGGTGTGGTCTGAAGCTCACCACCAGGTGTTAATGGTTCTGGAGACTTTTAAGAAGGGCTCCAGTGCAGTTCAAGGTCAGCCACAACTTGTGTCTAGCCTGGGACCATCCTGTAGGAGATACAAAATGACCTATGGTTGGTTGCCACTTTTGCTGCGCTTGGAGGTGCTGGAGATAGGCTATTTGGCAATCAGAGGCTGGGTGCCATCACTGTTGGGTTTGGGACCCTGAGTGGGCGCTATGATGTAAGCTGAGACAAGCTGCCACCTGTGCCGGTTTTGTGGCTACCTAGTGGAAGCTATGTTCTAAGCCAGTGGTAGGCAAACTGCAGCTCGCGAGCCACAGGCAGCTCTTTGGCCCCTGGAGTGTGGCTCTTCCACAAAATACCACGGCCTGGGCGAGTCTATTTTGAAGAAGTGGCATTAGAAGAAGTTTAAGTTTAAAAAATTTGGCTCTCAGAAGAAATTTCAATCGTTGTACTGTTGATATTTGGCTCTGTTGACTAATGAGTTTGCCGACCACTGCTCTAAGCTAAGATTGGCTGCTGCTTATGCAATAGTTGGGGCTTCCTAATGGGAGTTGTAATGCAAGTTAAGACTGGTTTCCACTTCTGCCAGGCTTGGGGAAGCTTAGCAAGAGATACAGGGCACACCAAGGCTAGCTGCGGCTTGTTTGGGGTTTGTGGACCTTTGAAAAATTTTAGGAAAGTCTGCAGCATGACCCAAGGCAAACTACTTGTGTAGAGGCCACTGGAAGAGGTTGGGTATTGTCTCAGGGAATCATCAGGGTAGGGCTAACAGTGTTATAAGGTTAATGAAGAACTAAGATTTAGTGCCCACTTGGCAGATGGGTAAGAGGAGGGCTCAATAAAGAAATGGTTATTTCTCCTTGGTCTGTGAGGCTCAGTTGGTTTGATCATTGCCCTGTGCACCAAATGGTCATGGGTTCGATTTCTCGTCAGGGCACATACCCAGGATGCTAGTTCCATCACTGGATGGCGTGCGTGTATGGGAGGCAACCAATTAATGTTTCTCTCACATTGAGAAGTGCTCTCTCTCTCTCTCTCTCTCTCTCTCTCTCTCTCTCTCTCTCAGTAATCAATGAAAAACATATCATCGGGTGAGGATTTAAAAAAAAGAGAGAGAGAGAGAGAGAGAGAAGAAGAAACTGTCTTTCCTGCCAGCATTTCTCTCCCTAGAGAGAGCTGTCCGTCTAGCCCTCACCCTGAAGTTAGTTAATTCAGTTATTCCCTGTATGTTTCTGTTGTTTTTTGAGTTGTTACCTCTGCACTAGAGCTCGGAGTGAGTTTGTGAGTGATTGAGTCTGTTTGTGGGCCCTTTAATACAGCCTGCTGTTTCACTTGGCCACAATCCCAGCTGGTTTTCATAGCCAGATATTAAGGGGAATCCTTTTCCAGGCACTGGATTCCTGGGTTGGGGAGTCTAGTGAGGGTCTAGGAGCCCTTGCTTCCTCAGAGGGCACCTCTGCAGTTGAGATATCCATTTTGATTCTTAATCATCACACCATGAATGTATGAGCTGCTAATTCTACATTGAACCTTTCCTGCATGTTTCAACATAGCTTCTTCTTTACATCCTTATTCAGAGGACTTCTGTTCAGCTTGTTTTCAGGTGGTTCCTAATGATGGTTGTTATATAATTTGGTTGTAATTTTGATGTGGTCATGGGGGAAAGAACGGCATTTACACACTTCATCATTTTGACCAGTCATCAAAATATATTTAAAAGGAAACAAATTTGCCATATGAAAGACTAAAAGGAAAGATTAATTTTCATCTTGGAAAAAATGTGTTTTTGAAATCTTCAAAAGTAAAAGTTGGTTCCTAATGCTCTAGATTCTGATTTTATTGCTATTTTCCATTTTTATTTGTGCTCTGTTGTCCATAATGAAAGTAGCAATTTTTATTTATAAAGCTAAAGTGATGTCTTGCCACTGGTAATGAGCATTGATACGGCTAGTTTGTAAAGCAAGTTGGTAGTATATGAAGGGCCTTAAAAATGTTAATTCTCCTTGACCCAGCAATTCTAATTCTGATACAAAGTTCTAAGAAATAATCCTAAATATGCAAAATGATTTATGTGCAGAAGTTTATTGCAGCTCTAAAAACTTCAGAAGTAACAAAAATCGTCAACAATAGAACGATTAAGAAAACTGTGATACATAGACTTGATGGAATTGTTATTAGTCAGAAAATACTATGGATTTAAATACCAGGCATTAGCTTGGAAATTTTTATGATGTAATAATTTAAAATGAAAAAAGCAATATAACCAGCATAAAAATAGTGTTTCAATATTTGTTTCTTGAGTAAATGAATGAGTTGACGAATGAATGGGTTGTAGACATATCCAGTACATCATTTTTCTTAGGCCCTTCTTGTATCAGTAGATAAAATACATAAGCACTAATTTGTTGAAGCCACTTGGGCACAATCACCAAAATGAGATTCACATAAAAAGAGAAAAAATAGTCAAATATATTATATTTGTTCAATCTCTAATAAAGTTTTGGAACTATTTTTCATTGTTCCAGTAAAATCTTAAAACAAGACATTTATACACACTCTATAATCAACAAAGAGAAAGTTCATAAATGGCAGAAATATGAAAGTTATATTTTTAAAATTTTAATTATATATTAATTTATATGTACAACATAATGATTTGATATTTTTATATATTGCAAAATTATTAACACAATAAGTCTAGTTATATGCCACCATACATTTACATTTTTTCTTGTGATGAGAATTTTTAAGTTGTACTTACTCTCTTAGCAACTTTCAAAAGTCAATGTTATTATTAACAATAGTCACCATGATGTACATTATATTCCAATGACTTCTTTATTTATAACCAGGAGTTTGTATTTTTTACTTCTGTCAGCCATTTTCCCCAACCCTCACCCCTTACTGCTGGCTAAATAATATTTTATTGTGTCTGTCTGGGCACATGCATATGTGTGTCTATGTATAATTTCTTTATCATTTATCTATCAGTGGACTCTTAGGTTGTTTTCATATCTTAGTTATTGTATATAATGCAGCAGTGAACATGGGTGTGCATATATCTGTTTTAGTTAGTATTTCCATTTCTCTGGATAAATACCAGGAGTGAAGTTGCTGATAGTTATATTTTAACTTTTTTAGAAAATGACATACTGTTTTCCATAGTGGCTGTACAAGTTTTCATTCCCAAAATAGTACTCAAGGGTTCCATATTTGCACATCCTTGTCAACACTTGTTATTTTTTTGTCTTTTGATAATAGCCATTCTAACAGGTAGGTACAGGCTATTCTAACAATGTGGTTTTGATTTGTATTTCCATGACGATTAGTGATGTTGAGCATATTTTCATTTGCTTGTTGTCCATCTGTGTGTCTTCTTTTGGAAAATGTCTATACAAATCCTCTTCTCAATTTTTATCAAATTGTTTATTTTGCTATTGAGTAGTATGAGTTACTTTTTATATTTTGAATATGAATTCCTTCTCAGATATATTTTCAAATATTTTTTCCATTCACTAAGTGATATTTCAATTTGTTGCTGGGTTCCTTTGCTGTGCTGTACTAGTTCAATATGGTCCCATTTGTTTATTTTTGCTTTTGCTGCCTTTGTTTTGGTATCAAATCTAACTACTTGTCCTCAAGACCAATGTCAAGGACCTAATTGCCTATATTTTCTTCCAAGAGATTTATGGTTTCGAATCTTACATTCTAGTCTTTATCCATTTGGAGTTAATTTTTGTGTATGCTGTAAAATAGTGATCCAGTTTCATTCATTTAGATATGCCAGTTCATTTTTCCCAGCAAAATTTATTAAAAGGGCTGTTCTTTCCTTTTGTATATACTTGACTCCTATGTTATAAATTAATTTACAATATATGCATGGGTTTATTTCTGACTTCTCTATCCTGTTCCATAAATCTGTGTGTTTTTATGGTAATACCCTACTGTTTTGATTGCTATCTATATATATAAAGAGGTAATATGCTAATTGGTCTTAACGGTGTCCCAGTCATGTCTGGTCAACAGGCAGGAGCTGGTGGGTGGGGACGGGGGCGGGGACTTCCGCCCCCAGCACAGGTGCATGCAGGCCTGCTCAGTGCTAATGTCACACTGCCTCAGAGGCGGAGGCCACTCCCGATGGAGGCACACGCAGGCAGGAGCTGCTGGGCAGGGATAGGGGCGGGGACTTGCGCCACTGGGACATGAGGCTGCCGCCAGGGCTGGCCCCCATACCGGAAGCATGCACAGGCCCGTGGCGCTGCCCGGCCAAGAGGGGGGTCATCAGAACAGGGATGGGGCCTCGGCGGAGAACTCTCAGCACTCCTGCACCAGGGACTGAAGGCACAGAGAGGAAGGGAGTGTACATAGGTAGTTAGGGGTTTTAGGCCAGGAGGGGAGAGCAGGTAGGCAGTTAAGGGGATCAGGCCAGGAGGGAAGAGCAGATAGGCAGTTAGGGGGATCAGTCAAGGAGGGGAGAGCAGATAGGGGGATCAGGTAGGCAAGGGAGAGCAGTTAGGGGGATCAGGCCAGAAGGGGAGAGCAGTTAGGGCCATCAGGCCAGCAGGGGAGCAGTTAGGGGCATCAGGCAGGTAGGCAGGTGAGCGCATAGGAGCCAGTGGTTCTGGATTGTGAGAGGGATCTCAGATTGGAGACAGTGAAGGCCAGACTGAGGGACACCACCCCCCCCCCCCCGTGCACGAATTTTGTGCACCGGGCCACTAGTGGCTTTATAATATAATTTTAATTAGAGATGTAATGCTTCCAGCTTTCTTTATTATCAAGTGCCTTTGACTATCTTGGTCTTTTGTGATTCTATAAAAATTTTAAGACTGTTTGTTCTATTTCTGTGAAAAATTCTCTTGGTATTTTGATAGGGATTGCAGTGAAACTATACATTCCTTTTGGATACTATTGACACTTAAACAATATTAATTCTTCCAATCGATAAGCATAGAATATATTTCCAATTATATGTGGTTGTTTTTTTCTTTCATCAATGTCTAATAGTTTTCAGTGAACAGGTCTTTCACATCTTGGGTTAGTTTATTCCCAGGTATTTTATTATTTTCAATGCAATTTTAAATGGTATTGTTTTCTTAACTTCTCTTTCTGATAAGTTTGTTTTAGTATATAGAAACATAACAGGTTTTTGTGTATTAATATTTGTATTCTAAAACTATATTTCTAAAATTTTGGGGGTGGAGTCTTTAGGATTTTGAATATATAATATCATGTCATCTGCAAATACTCCCTGTTTTACTTCTTCCTTTCCAATTTGAATGTTTTTATTTCATTTCCCTGCCTAGAATTGGCTGGGACTTCCAATCCTATCTAATAAAAGAGTAATATGCAAATTAACCATCACTCCGCTATACTCACAAGCCATGCCCACAAGCCACGCCCACCAGCCAATCAGGAGCGAATATGCAAATAAACCCAACCAAGATGGCTATGGCCACAGAGAGCAGTAGGGAGGCTTGGGTTTCCCCAGCAATGGAGGAAGCCAAGCTTTCCGCCTGCCCTTGCCGGCCTAGGCCTACACTCAAGGCTACAAAGTTTCAATGATAGAAGATACATAAATCCAAACAGAAATGGCTGCCGCCACGAAGCAAGCAGAAGGCTTGGCTCTGCTCCAGGCTACAAAGTTTTAATTGTAGAAGATAAATAAACTCCAGATACCAGGGCCTTCGCTTGGGTCGCCAGGGGGCATGGCCAGTCTGCAAACCACCACAGGCCCCTTGCCCATGCTGCCCCACACCCTAAGGGAACCCCCACCCTGATCCGGGACACCCTTCAGGGCAAACCAGCTGGACCCCACCCATGCACCAGGCCTCTATCCTATCTAATAAAAGAGTAATATGCAAATTGACCATCACTCCAACACACAAGATGGCTGCCCCCAAGTGGTCAAAGATCCTGCCCCCATGTGGACACAAGATGGCCACCACAAGATGGCCAGCAAGGGAGGGCAGTTGGGAGGGACCAGGCCTGCAAGGGGGGGCAGTTGTGGGCGATCAGGCCAGCAGGGGAGGGCAGTTGGGAGGGACCAGGCCTGCAAGGGAGGGCAGTTGTGGATGATCAGGCCAGCAGGGGAGAGCAGTTGGGAGGGACCAGGCCTGCAAGGGAGGGCAGTTGGGGGCAATCAAGCCTGCAGGGGAGGGCAGTTGGGGGTGACCAAGCCGGCAGAGTAGGGAAGTTGGGGGCAACCGGCCTGCAGGGAAAGGCAGTTGGGAGGGACCCAGGCCTGCAGGGGAGAGCAGTTGGGGGTGGGGGGGGACCCAGGCCTGCAGGGGAGGGCAGTTAGGGGTGACCAGGCCTGCAGGGGAGGGCAGTTAGGGGAAAACAGGCTGGCCAGGGAGCAGTTAGGCATCAATCAGGCTGGCAGGGGAGTGGTTAGGGGGCGATCAGGAAGGCAGGCAGGCAAGCAGTTGGGAGTCAGCAGTCCTGGATTGTGAGAGGGATGTCCTACTGTCCGTTTAGGCCCGATCCCGGGCAGTCGGACATCCCTCGAGGGGTCCCAGATTGGAGAGCGTGCAGGCTGAGCTGAGGGACACCCCCCCCCCCCGTGCATGAATTTTTTGCACCAGGCCTCTAGTTCTATTTATAATAATAAAAGCATAATATGCAAATTGACTGAATGACTGAACAGCAGAATGACCGTCCAGAAGATCGACCAAGCTATGACACACACTGGCGCCAGGCAGGTGTGATGCAATTGGTCAGAGGGCCCCTGCCATTGCCCTGTGATCACCCCGCAGAAGGAGACCCAGGCTCCCTCTGTGGGGTGATCAATGGGGGGGGCTCCACGATTGATCACCCCAAAGAGGGAGGCCCAGGCCACCAGCTGGCAGAGTGATAGATGGGGGGGAGGCTCTGTGATTGCCCCAAAGAGGGAGGCTCAGGTTATCCAGCCGGCAGTGCTGTGGTGGGTGGGCAGGGCCTCCCTCTGCAGAGCCATAGATCACAGAGCCCTGCAATTGACTGTCCCACAGAGGGAGGCCCAGGCCACCGGCCAGTGAGGCTGTGGAGGGTGTGCAGCGTCGGTCAGCGATTGTCCCACAGAGGAAGGCCTAGGCCAGCCAAGCGCTCGCACCCCAAGCCTGTCACCTACAGAGGGAGGCGACCAGTGGTGGGGGAGAGGGGAACAGTGCTGTACAGATGGCAAGCAGTGGCAGTGGCAGGGGCTGGGCCAGCTGCCGGCAGCTGGGGGAAGGAAAGCCCCGATAGGCCCTCATCGCCAGCTAGGCCTAGGGGCCCTATCTGAGGGGTTCCAGATGAGGGTGCACTCCAGGCTGAGGGACATCCCTCACCCCGTGCATGAATTTTGTGCACCAGGCCTCTAGTATTGAATAAAAGTGGCAAGGGTGGGTATACTTTTTTGTTTCTAAACTTAGATGAAAATGTTTCAGCTTTTAACCATTGAGTATGATGTTAGCTAAGTGTTTGTTATATATAGCTTTCATTATGTTGGGGTAAGTTTCCTCTGTACTCTCTTTATTGAGAGTATTTATCATTAATGGATGTAAAATTCTGTCCAATGCTTTTTCTGCACCTACTGCAATAATGATTTGTATCCTTTATTTTGTTAATGTGGTATGCCACAGTGACTGATTTGTTGATGCTGAACCATCCTTGCATCCCTGGAGTAAATCCCAGTTGTTCATGGTATATGACCTTTTTAATGTATTATTTAATTTAGTTTGCTAATATTGCATTGAGAATTTTTGCATTTATGTTCATCAGGGATATTGGCCTATAATTTTATTTTCTTGTGGTGTTCTTGTTTTATTTTGCTACCCAGGTAATTCTTGCCTTATAAATGACTTTGGAATTGTTACATCTTTTATTTTTTGAAATATTTGAGAAGAATTGATATCAATTCATCAGGAAGCCATATGGTCCTGGACGTCTGTTTTTTTGGGAGGTTTTAATTTTTGATTCAGTCTCCATACTAGTAATTTTTCTGTTCAGAATTTTTATTCCTTCATGATTCAATCTTGGTAGATTATGTTTCTAGTAATTTTTCCATTTTTTCTAATTGTTAGTAATTGTTTCTATTTCTGTGTTATTTTCTGACTAGAGACCCGATGCATGAAAGTCGTGCAAGAGTAGGCCTTCCTTCCCCCCGGCTGCCAGCACTGGCTTCCCTCTGGCACCCAGGACCTGGGTTTCCCTCGCAGCCCCAGCTTCATCCAGAAGAACGTCTGGTCTAATTAGCATATTATGCTTTTATTATTATAGGTTTTATTTATTGGAGTTTTCTTTATTTCTTGGTGAGTCTAACTAAATTTTTCCAATTTTTTGTATCTTTTAAAAATGCCAGCTCTTCCTTTTATTGTCATTTAGCCTATTATTTATTACAACTCTGATTTTTATTTCCTTATGTGTACTAACTTTGGGATTCTTTCTGTCTTCTTTTTCTAGTCCCTTAGGTATTGAAAAAAATATCTAATAACCTAATTTATTTCTTGATGTAAGCATTTATTTCTGTGAACTTCCTTTTTAGAACTGCTTTTGCCACATCCCACAAACTTTGGTATGTTCTACTTCCATTTTTAATTTGTTCTAAGACATCTGTATTTCCTTTTTGAATTTTTTTGAACCATTGGTTGCTCAGTAACATGTTGTTTAACCTCTAAATATTCCTGAATTTTCCACTTTTCTTATTAAAATTACAAATTTCATACAATTGTGTTTATAAAAATATGTTTGATATAGTTTAAATTTTCTTAAATTTACTAAGACTTGTTTTGTGACCTAATATATAATCTGTCCTGAAGAATTTTCATTTGCACTCAAGGAAAATATGTAATCTGTTGCTTTTGAATGGAATGTTCTGTATATATCTGTTAGATTCATTTGAATATAAGGTAATATTAAGGCAAATGTTCCCATATTGATTTTTTGTTCACATGATCTATCCATTGATAAAAGTTGAGTATTATAGTCTCCTATTATACTTGTATGCTATTTCTCTCTTTAGGCTCATCAATATTTGCTTTATATAATTAGGTGCTCCCATATTATATACATAAATATTTACAATGTTAAATCCTCTTGTTGGATTGACCCCTTTATGATTATGCAATTATCTTCTTTGTCTCTTATTGCAGTCTATGTTTTAAAAGTCTATTTTGTCTGATATAAGTATAGTTACTCCAGTTTTCTTTGGTTTTATTGTGTATGTAATATTTTTTTCCCAAACCTTCACCTTCATTCTCTGTGTGTCCTTATATCTGAAATGAGCATTTTTAGGCAGTTTTTCTTTTCCAGTCATGCTACATTATGTCTTTTGATTAAGGAATTTACTTCATTTACATTTAAAGTAATTATTATCTTTGTACTTATTGCCATTTTGTTCATTGTTTTCTGGTTGTTGTTTTTCTGTTTGTATGTTACTCAGTTTTTCTCTCTTTTAGTTTAATGGATTTCTTTAATAGTATTCGTAGATTCTTTTCTCGTTATTTCTTATACTAGAGGCCCGATGCACACAATTCTTGCAAGAGTAGGCCTTTTTTCCCCAGGTTGCCGGCACCGGATTCCCTCTGGCACCCAGGAACCGGGCTTCCCTCCAGCCTCCAGCAGGCACCTGGGACCTGGGCTTCCCTCGCAGCCCCAGCTTCATCCAGAAGGTCCGTCCAGAAGGATGTCCGGAAGGATATCCAGTCTAATTAGCATATTACACTTTTATTATTATAGATACTTATTATAGATTTTTGCTTTGGTTACCATAAACATTAGTTATATCAACTTATAACAGTTTATAAGTTGATAACAACTTAAGTTTGAATGTATTCTAAAGCTCTACATTTTTACTCTCCCTCAATGTTTTGTTTTTAATGTTATATTTTACATATTTTTATCTTGAGTATACCTTAACTAATTATTCTATAGTTATTGGTACTACTTTTGTCTTTTAAACTTTATATTAGCTTTATCATTGATTAATCCAATACCTTTACTATATGTTTACCTTCACCAGTTATGTTTATAATTTCATAGGTATTTTTGTTGCTCATCAGTAGCCTTACTTTTCATGTTAAAGAAGTCCCTTTAGTATGTCTTGGAAGGCCAGCTTAGTGCTGATGAACTCTTTAGTTCTTGTCAGGAAAACTCATCTCTTCTTCAATTCTGAATGACAACTTTGATGGTTAGAAAAGTCTTGGTTGGACTTTTTCTCTTTTAGTACATAAAATATATTCTGACAATCTCTTCTGGTTTGCAAGTTTCTGTTGAAATATCTGCCTATCATTTTATGGTGATTCCCTTTTATATAACAAGTTGTTTTCTCTTGCTGCTTTTTAAGATTATCTTCTTGTCTTTAACCTTTGACTTTTTCAAATATAATGGTTCTTGCTGTGGGTCTCTTTGGGGAGTTTTTTTAGAACTCTCTAGGCTTCCTAGATCTGGATGTCTATTTTCTTCCCTAGCTTTAGAAAGTTTTCAGCCATTATTCCTCTCTCTCTCTCTCCTCTTTCTAGGACCTCTGTAATATAAATGTTGGTCTGCTTGATTTTGTCCCATAAATCCCTTACACTATTTTCATTTTTTTTTCTTTTTCCTGCTCTGATTTCCACTATCCTGTCATCATGTTTACTAATTATTTCTGCCTCATCTAGTCTACTCTTGAACCCCTCTAATGCATATTTAATTCAGTTATTGTATTCTTCAGCTCTTTGACTTCTATTTGGTACTTTCATATATTTTTAATCTCTTTGTTTATCACTGTGTTCATCCATTCTACTGAGTTTAATAAGCATCCATTTTGACTATTATTTTGAACTCTTTACTTGGGAAATCACTTATCTCCATTTCATTAAGGATTTTTTAATGAGATTTTATTTTATTCTTTTGTTTGGAACATACTCATTTGTTTCTTCATCTCCTCTGACTCTCTATGTTGGTTTTATGAGTTTGACATGACATCTACCTCTCCCAGTCATGAAGGAGGGCAGGGTTGAATGATGAGATTTATTCCCTACTTACTGGGTAACTCTTAAACCTTTGTGATTGTCCAGCCAGTGTATTTTATTTTTGATGGCTCTACTAGTTGAGGGTGTGCCAAGACTATCAGTGTCCTAAAGATGGGGATCTCAGTCAGAATCAAGCTGATTGAAAGCCAGACCTACAGGCAGTAGCTTTTTAGATATGAAAATATATACAGTCCTGTGGTACAGCAAGCATAAGCCCTGTTGGCCACCAGAGCCAGATGAGCTGGGTGGCATTCACAAAAACTCAGGTGCCAAAGGAGGATATGTGCTTCTTTCTGGGAGGTACCAGCAATCTGGAGCTAAGCAGGAGAGCACAAAGATGGTGCCTTTCAGCCTCTGTCCCCAAAGAGTACCCCAGAAGGCCCTAGGTATGCATACTCCCCAGGACAGTGCTTTAAGATGAACAAATATGCCTCTTTTACACAAATACTGGGCACTGCTCATTTGGTTGCCCCTGTGCAGGTCGTTGGGTAAGGTGAGTCCACATGTTCAAGCCCTTTAAAATCTGTGTTCAGTTTGCTATAACCTTGTGGGTCTCATGGACACGAGCCCCACTGGTTTTCAGGGCTAGATGTTTGGGAGCTCATCGCTGAAGTGCAGGTCTTAACAGTTGTGGTGCCTTTCCTCCTCAAGGAGAAGCTCCGGGTTTTAGTTCCCTCTCTGCTGGTTGAGAGAGACTGTGCCAAGGGTGTGGGTTACAGCAAGACTGTACCTCAGCATCCCCTGCTATTTCTATGTGGGTTTTTTCTCACTTTCCTGATGTGTAGGAGTCATTCAACTAGTTATTAGAAATTTTTCAGAGGAAAGTATGCCATATGTAGCTGTAGGTTGGTGTTCATGGGAGGAAGTGAGTTCAGGGTCTTCCTATGTCACTATCTTGAACCAGAACCCTATTAATAAAGATATTTTTTAATTTCCAAAGTATTTTAAAAATATGTCTCTTATACACATATTGTTTGTTATATAGGCAATTAGTAAAATAATTGTCTTTATATATAAAACCTAGTGATAAAATAATATTTCCATTAAAGACATTGGAACCTCACAGCTAAGCTATGAAGTCTGTAAATACTAGGGACATTAGGTCCAGAGAGATCATTAGTATAACAGGTATGTGTCCCTTTACAAACAGTCTCCATCACTGATTACACTCTCATTGACATTTTGTCTTCAGTTGTCTGTCTGTTAAAAGCCCTGATTCTCACTAGATGATCCTTGTATTGGCCTGTTGTGAATAACACCTTGTCTAACTAATTCTCACTCTTCTGTGAGAAACATGAACACATTGGAAAACTGTCATGTAGTTATTCTAAGGATTCAAATAATGCCTAAATATTCTAGATCCTTTCAATATTATATCTGAATAGAAATTAATGTACTTTTATCAATAGTCATTTTGGCTTTTTGGCATATTAAAAATTCTAATCTTAATGCAATCTCACAAGAATGATTATGTATCTGGCCTACCTAGATTTTTTTCTTTCTTTTGGCATTATAACTAGAGTGAACATATATAATTTTTCAGCCAAAGCAGAAAACTTTTTAGAGTGATTGAGGAGACTTAATAATTATTTGGGGGCAAAAAATAAAAACTGGAATGTCCCAGGTAAACATATGGCCATCTTAGTTATAATGGTCAATATGAATATCCTTATAGAAACATGTTAGCATTGTGATTTATGTTGATTAATCTATAATGAAAATAGTATCCTAAAGACCAATCATTTTCTAAGCATATATATGTTAAGAAATTGCCGAAACCGGTTTGGCTCAGTGGATAGAGCGTTGGCCTGTGGACTGAAGGGTCCCGGGTTTGATTCCGGTCAAGGGCACGTACCTTGGTTGCGGGCACATCCCCAGTGGGGGGTGTGCAGGAGGCAGCTGATCGATGTTTCTCTATCATTGATGTTTCTAGCTCTCTATCCCTCTCCCTTCCTCTCTGTAAAATATCAATAAAATATATTTAAAAAAAAAAAAAAAAGAAATTTTCCTGGGGTGGAGAATGGAGAAAGAGGCTGACAACTCCATCATTACATCAAGAGTTTATTAAGGGAACTTACACATGAGGCACATCTTGGGCAGGAGCAAGATGACATGGTTGTTCTCCGTGTCATGTGGCAGGCCCTAAGGAGTTATATAGGACGGGGAAGGATAGATAGAGGTACTGGGGTATGACCCGCCCAAGATAAGGATAAAATGGCTTATATACTTGCCCAGGGAAGAGCAAGGACCTATTCTAAGAACCAGCACATCTAGGGCATAGAGGAAGGTTTGGAGAGACTCCAAGGGGATTTAGGAGAAGCAATCTCTGTTCTGACCCAGTTCTAGCTGGATCTAGCATGGGGGTCTAGCAGTGGTCATGTCATAAAATAGTCCCTTCTTCACAATCTGATATAATTACTTATTTTTGATGATGATGATAATGATGATGGATTCTGTGGGATGTTCTATGACAGTACATCAAATTCTACTTATAACCTAGTAAAATTATTCAAACTTTCAGAGCTTATTTAGCATAACATTTTTATTTTTAAGATACAAAGATTAGGATTAGGAAGGCCAAATAAATTGCCCAATGCTATGCAGTTGATTAATTGCAGAGCCAGATATATACCCCAGGTGTCCTAGTTCTCAATAACACACCAAAATTTTTAGCACACTACTTCAATTCCTTTATATATGCTTCTTTCCTTTAAAAATTATATTTAGGCTATGGTGGTGTTGCACAGTGGTTAGAGTGTCATCTGTGCATTGAAGGGTCTTGGGTTTGATTCCCGGTCAGGGCACATATCCAGGTTGCAGGATGAATCCCAAATCAGGGCACATATGGGAGGCACTGATCTTTATTTCTCTCTCACATCAATGTCTCTGTCTCTCTGTCTCTCTCCTCCCCCTCCCTCACCCCATCCCCTCCTCTCTCTAGAGTCAATGAAAAAAAGATATATACTCTGGTAGGATTTTTTAAAGTTATATTTAAGACAACTACAGCGTAGAATCGAGGTGCTTATAGCATACCAACATCCCCATCGAGAACCACTAGAAAAGTCACACAAAGCACACACACACAAAAATCTGATAAAGGCATCAGAGAGCTTCTGGAGCAACATGGACAAGAGGGGGAAAACAGCTAGGACAGAAAGGGGAAACTGAAACAACACACTTATCTTCTGTAGTCATTGTGCTTTGTTGTAGGCATAGAATGAAAACTTGAGGATCCAGGTTTTCCATGGATAGTGAATCACTGATGTGTCGTGGAAACTAGTTGTAGTCGTTATGAGACAAAACTGGAAACTTGAGGGCTTAAAATCACAATGAGAAGGAAGGGTAAAGAAGTGGGTACACAGCTGATTTTCCCCTTACGATATTTTCTGAGTTGAGTTCTGAAGCTACAAGGAACAGAAGCATATGAAACTAAACAGAACACCTATAAAAAAAAAGAGGAATTTTTTACAGCCTCACCTACCACAAAAAGAGTGTTGAGTAAAAAGGGAGGAATGGGATCCTGGTGAACATACCAGTTCTTAAAATGAAAACCTTGCAGATCTGTAACTAAGAACAAGGGTGAACTTGACAGAGTCTGAGCTTTACTGCACTGCTCTGTGTTTGCTCAGCCCAATACATGATTGGATTTAGGTGATAAGCCTCTGCTCTGTCTGCAGAGTAGAGGAAAGAGTGACCTTCTCTAAAGGAAAATAATGTCAGCTGGAGTGCCTATGATGTTCTTACATATAGACAGTACCTACCATTCAGTAAAAAGTAATTAGTGATGCCAAAAGAGAAGACCATATAACTCCTTCCATCCCAATAAACAAGTTAAAAAAAAAAGTCAAGATAAGCAGGTGATCCAAATATTTTATTAGCAAAAATTAAAATAAAACAATTAACAATATGTTAAAAATCCTATATAATAAAACCCTAATATGCAAATTGACCAAACAGCAGAATTCCTGGTCACTATGACACGCACTGACCACCAGGGGGCAGATGCTCAATGCAGAAGCTGCCCCCTGGTGATCAGTGCGCTCCCACAGGGGGAGCACCACTCAGCCAGAAACCAGGCTCATGGCTGGTGAGCGCAGCGGCGGTGGCAGGAGCCTCTCCCGCCTCCATAGCAGGCAGACGTCCCCCGAAGGGTCACAGACTGCAAGAGGGCACAGGCCATGCTGAGGGGAACTCCCCCACCAGTGCACAAATGTTGTGCACCAGGCCTCTAGTACTGTATAAGATGGATAAAATAAAGGGAGATGAAGAATTTTACATGCAAATTAGAACTATGAAATAGAATCAAATGGAAGTTCTGGAATTGAAACTGTAACTGAAAGTAAGTACTTAATAGATTGGTCTAATAGCAGATAAAACACAGTGGAAGTTGAGATTAGTGACTTGGTATACAGAGAAATAGAAAATATCTAACCCAAAGCACAAAGAGAAACAAGAGTGGGAGAAATAAAATACCATAAGAGAGACATAGGATACATTAAAAAATCCTATCTAATAAAACAGAAACATGCAAATTGACCGTATCTCTGCTATGCCCACAAGCCACGTCCACCAGCCAATCAGGAGCGAGTATGCAAATTAATCCAACAAATATGGCAGTGGCCATGGAGCTGGAGCAAGCAGGAGCCTTGGGTTGCCCCCAATGATGGAGGAAGCCAAGCTTCCCGCCCACCCTGGCTGGCCCTGGCCTCTGCTCAAGGCTACAAAGTTTCATTTATAGAAGATAAATAAATCCCAACAAAAATGGTATCAGCCATGGAGCTGGAGAGAGCATGAGGCTTGGGTTTCCCCTGGCAATAGAGGAAGCCAAGCTTCCCGCCCACTCTGGCCTTCACTCAAGGCTACAAAGTTTCAATTATAGAAGATAAATAAATCCCAGATACTAGGGCCTCTGCTTGGGTCACCGGGGGGCATGACCGGCCTGCAAACAACCACAGGCCCCTCACCCAGGCCGCCCACACCCCGAGGGAACCCTCACCTTGATCCAGGACACCCTTCAGGGCAAACCAGCCGGACCCCACTCGTGCACCAGGCCTCTATCCTATCTAATAAAAGAGTAATATGATAATTGACCATCACTCCAACACACAAGATGGCTGCCCCCATGTAGTCAAAGATGGATGCCCCCATGTGGACACAAGATGGCCACTACAAGATGGCCAGCAGGGGAGGTCAGTTGTGGGCAATCAGGCCAGCAGCGGAGGGCAGTTGGGAGGGACCAGGCCTGCAGGGGAGGGCAGTTGGGGGCGATCAAGCCTGCAGGGGAGGGCAGTTAGGGGTGACCAGGCTGACAGAGGGGGAAAGTTGGGCGCAACCGGGCCTGCAGGGGAGAGCAGTTGGGGGGGACCAGGCCTGCAGGGGAGGGCAGTTAGGGGGGACCAGGCCTGCAGGGAAGGGCAGTTAGGGGCAATAAGGCTGGCAGGGGAGCAGTTGGGCATTAATCAGGCTGGCAGGGGAGTAGTTAGGGGGTGATCAGGCTGGCAGGCAGAAACAGTTAGGGGCAATCAGGCAGGCTAGCAGGCAAGCAGTTGGGAGCCAGCAGTCCAGGATTGTGAGAGGGATGTCCCAGATTGGAGAGGATGCAGGCTGGGCTGAGGGACACACACACTCCCGAGCATGAATTTCGTGCACCGGGCCTCTAGTGTATATTATAAATTGGAGCCCCAGTAGGGTGAGAGAATGAGGCATATATAGTATTATGGGGAGGGTGTGGCTGAGACATTTTTAATTATTTTAAAATAATTTGTTAATCACAATTAACATCAATCTATATGTATGTGAGAAATGGCAATAGAGCACCAAGTAGATTAAGCTAACAATTCTGGAATGCTAAACAATATTATAACATCATAGGCCAAAACCTCCTCTCTGAAGTCCCTTGTTTTTCATGTGAGAACTTTTTCATCGGCCTACCTCTGCCTGAGTGACAGCAATGGTGATCCATGTTCATTACCACCTAACTCTGGACCTACACACATAAAAGATATAGCCAGTGGTCCGATTTTAGAGTAGAAACAACTCTCTTTCCTCTCAGGCTACTTAAAATCTTCACTATCAAACTCACGTATGTGGGTTAAAGCACTTTTCTGAAGGCTCTGTTTAGAAAGCCACAACAATAATAAAGTAGTCCTTTTGCATCCAAAAGACATCTTCATTCATTTGCCAGGCACATTCTTTTATGAGTCTAGACTTATTCTCCACCTTCTCCACTCTGTTCTGTGTTCTAGGGCAGTGGTCGGCAAACCACGGCTCGCGAGCCGCGGTTTGCCGCTCTGTTGACTAATGAGTTTGCTAACCACTGGGATAGGGGCTTAATCACAAGGAACAACAACAGCCTGTAATTATTGGAATTGAGAGTCTAGGTCAGTGGTCGGCAAACTCATTAGTCAACAGAGCGGCAAGCTGCAGGTCGCGAGCCGCATGTGGCTCGTGAGCCGCAGTTTGCTGACCACTGTTCTAGGGTATCCTCTGGTTGCAGCAACAGGTTTATACACAGAAGTTTCCACACTATGGTGCCAACCATAAGCAATAATGCTCATTTCCCACAATGCTTCACATGTAGGCTGCTTTATATTAGGCCCATGGCTTTATACATTTTATTCTGTGTGCAATGTCCACCCTAGCCATATCTACCTGTCAAAACCTATTATACTTCAAGAAATTATCTCAATTACCACGGTTTTCATGAAGTACTTATGTCTAAATGGAAACTTCCTCTTCTACATTCTTTTTGAGAAGAAGTATGGTGAGTCAGAAATATGATCTCTGGAAGCACATAGACTTTTACTTGAGCCAGGCCAGTGTGGTTCAGTGGTTGAATGTCGATCTATGAACCAGAAGATCATGGTTCAATTTGTAGTCAGGGCATATGCCTGGGTTGTGGGCTTGATCCTCAGTAGGGGGTGTGCAGGAGGCAGCCAATCAATAATTCTCTCTCCTCATTGATGTTTCTATCTCTCCTTCTCCCTTCCTCTCTGAAATCAATAAAAATATATTTTAAAAAATTTAACTTGAATCACTGACAAATTGTATGACTGTGTTAAGTGCCATGACAGCCAAAGCACAGGGCACCAAGGAGAGTTACCCAACATATCCTTGAAGGGACATAGAGGTCAAGGAAGGTTTCCTGGAGGAAGTGACATTAAAAGTGATAATTACAGACCAAATGAGGCAGTCAAAGAAGGGAGAGATGGAGGAGATATTCATCCATGAGTTGATTCCCCTAGTGTATGTTTAAGATGGTAATTACTAGCCCTAGCCAGTTTGGTTCACTGTATAGAGCATAGGCCTGTGAAGGGTCCTGGGTTTGATTCCGGTCAAGGGCACAGGCCTGGGTTGTGGACTCGATCTCCAGTGGGGGGCGTGCAGGAGGCAGCTTATCAATTATTCTCTCTCATCATTGATGTTTCTGTCTCTCTCTCCCTCTCCCTTCCTAGCTGAAATCAATAAAAATATATTTTTTTAAAGAGATGTGATTACTACACAGAAAGCAAGTAAACCCAGTGACCTACTGAGGGATATAGACATGTGCAAGAAACCATTTCAGCTTTTAAGATTTGATGGTAATAAAGGAAAAAGCATGTATGTAATTTTGTGTGGTACTGGGAGGCATGGGATAAATACCACACGAGTGGCTCAGACAAGTATTTGAAAACTAAAAAACAGGTCTCATCTCTGTCTGGGGTAATTAATGAAAGCATGATAAAAACTGGCATTTGAGCTGAGTGTTGGAATTAAAATGACTGAATTGTGTACCTATTTTAAGAAGACTAATTATATTATAGAGAACAAGATGAACAGGAGAGAAAAGAACAATTAGAATGTTATTGTGATAGTGATGGGTAAGAGATTTTGAAACTGAACTTGTCTGAAGTCCTACAACCAGAGCTTGGAGTGACTTACATACAATATAGAACAGTGGTTCTCAACCTTTTTAATGCCGCGACCCTTTAATACAGTTCCTCATGTTGTGGTGACCCCCAACCATAAAATTATTTTTGTTGCTACTTTATAACTGTAATTTTGCTACTGTTATGAATCATAATGTAAATATCTGTGTTTTCCGATGATCAGCTGCTGTAGAGCCTAAGATAATCGGAAAACACAGATATTTACATTATGATTCATAACAGTAGCAAAATTACAGTTATGAAGTAGCAACGAAAATAATTTTATGGTTGGGGGTCACCACAACATGAGGAACTGTATTAAAGGGTCGCGGCATTAGAAAGGTTGAGAACCACTGATATAGAAGGTAGGATGTTAGAAAGCAACAGCCTCATCATGCTACAGGAAAAGATAAGGATTACATTAATGTACTGATTTTTCTTCCACCCTCTACCGCCACTCACCAACCTATTCTGTATCCTTTGCCCTGCTGGTGCCCCAGTTGGCTGACCCTACAGACTGTAGCAGTAACTGGGATCCCTTGCCTTCTGGCTTCTGTCCAGGTTCAACCAATGGGAAACAGCAGCAGGAGCACATGTTTGGGGTATTTCTTCCCTGCTGCGTCCCTGCCTGGGTACCAGATCTCCAGATGTAGCTGCCTTCCTCTGTGCCACGAGCTCTCTCTGAGCTCCCATCATACTGCTTTCCCCCTTGCTTCGTCAGACTGAGGGTGTCAGTGGTTTCTTCTGTTGCTGATCTCTGAGTGCCTGCCATTCTTTGTCTCCTTGACCCTGCCCACATCTCTGTCAGGGATCTTTCATGAAATTCTCTGTTTAAACAATCTGGGGAATATTCTGCTTTGTATTGAGAGTCAGGCTTACACAATGAAAAAAGTGATTGATAAACGAAAGGGCTATACATCTTTTGATTTATAGAAAATAACCAAATTATGTAATAGGTGCTTATTTATTTTTAAACAGAGCAATAGTTTTTGAGGACAAAACCCTTAGCCAACTCTTATTTTTAAGTATAAGGTCTACGCCTTGGCCTGGAGGAGCCGTGCTGAAAAGAGCAGACATAGTTGAAGGCGTGGAAGGGGCAGGTGGGAAGAGGAGGGAATAGACATCTAAAGCAAACTTTTGCTTACTTCATATTTTAATTCAGTGCCAATTTGTCCCTGTGCTTGAGTTGCTGATTTTAGAGGAGACTGAGAGAGAAAATCAGAAATCCCTGGCCAGAGTGATACTCTGGGTGCTACACTAGGTCATGTGCAAAGCTGAAGATTCTATTTGATGGAGCCATACACACTCCCTTACACTTTCTTTCCTGCAATTTCCAGGACCCACTTTGTGCTGACTGGTCATTATTTAGCAATTAGGTAAGAAAGAATGCAGCAGTGCCATGAGACACCTATTTTAGCTTGGTATATAACCTTGTCATGACCTTTCCTGCCCGTGGCAGCTTGAGGACCTGGTGGCAGGTTTTTTGTCTCTATTTACATTTATCTACATCCTACACGCTGTGGCAACTTCCTGAACTTGGGAAGCTTTTTTAGTAATTCAGACTATGATTAGCAAAGGCCCAGGGTCCCAGTTCCGTTCCTGTCACTGAGAAAGGCCACTTCAGACCAGAGGCCATCTGGGAAACCTAGGAATTAGAAACTCCTGGTGGAAAAAGTGCAGACCCCCAAGAAACACTGGAATAAGACTGTAGTCTCTGCATTCTCCTGGGCGTGGGGGTAAACCCCTGTTCAAGGCTCTCCAATACAAACCTGGAGCTCCCAGGACATCGCATGCTCCCAGAAGCCTTTGCAGCTATCCCAGGACTCAGAATGTAGCTCTGGGAGCAAACGTTGTCCTTAAGTGGCTGAATGAACAGCACTCAGGGGTCATCCCTTATTCCCAGTCTGCTTTAAACCTGGGATGGACAAGCCGTCCTTGCTTCAAACTCTCTAGTGGCTCTATGTGGGTGTATTTCTTTTTCATGATCAGCATGGATTTGATCAAATTTGAAAACCCTAAATAATGTATGCCAGGCACATTCAGATTCATTTGCATGTAAATCATCACAGATGATGCTTTATAAAGATTTCTAAGATGCCTCTTAATAAGCATTTTCAAGCCTCTTTTATTTTTCTGTAAACACTCTAATCTCACTCTGGAAGGTTTGCATTTGGTTTGAAATGGCAAGCCCAGGAATTCTGAGCAGATTCTGACAGGCCCGAGCTCTCCCAATCCTACTTTTCATCCATCAGAGATTGACTCAGAATCCCTCGGCCAGACGGATGAAGAGTCCCAGCTGTCAACTCCCATCTCCCACTGGTACTTTATACTCAATTGGCTTTAAAAACAAGAGTGTTTTCATGTTTTAAATGCTCATTTACAAACCGTTTCTCATCTCTTGAGTCTCTGCAATGTTCCCTCTGAGGCCTCCCTGCTCCCAGGGGAATTTTCCCTGGTTTAGGAATAAATAGAAAGGAGGGGGGTGGGAAAAACAACCCTCTTCTGATAAGCTGTCCCAGCTGACAGGCCCTCCCCTCAGACCCATCCACTTAGATCAATGAGCATTTCACAGGCTTAACCAGTTATCTTCACGAAAAACAAGACTGTTATATATCCACACAAACAAAGAGGTATGCAACATTAAAAATGCTTCCCACACATTTTAACTAGCAAAGAAATGTGAGTTTCCTACCTTATGCAACCCCATAGATACCCTTCTCCTCCCATTCAATTGCTCTCTAAACCAGGCATTCATTTTGTTTCCTTAAAGAACAAAACAAACACCATTCCACTAACCCTCTCCTAAGCTATTTCCTGATTTGTCATGTATATTTTTCTATATACACAGGGTTTTTCATAAATCCAGATCAATAAATGTACAGTTTGGAAATTTGCTCTTTAGTGACATATGTATTTTAGTGTCTTGTGTGAAGATCTAAATTCAAACATATATGCAACTTGAGTCAGTTTAGGTAGGGTCACTGTTACTTTGGCCTCTATGATACATACTCTGTTATGTGGTCCACAAATATATATTGAATGAATTGATACAGCAATTAAAACATACCAGTGTCTGATGACTAAAGTATATTTCAAATACCAGCAGAAATATGTTCAACTCAGGTCTCTGAGCTGGCTAAAACGAAAATAATAATGATTATATCAGTAAAATAATAGTAGTTGTTATTATGATAATTATTCTAATTGTAATGTAACTAATACTTAATGGTCCACAGAGTTCTTACATATACAATCTATTTTCACATACGACCTCATTTTTCATCTTGAGATACTGGTTCAATTTCTTTGCAAGCTATATTAGTCCCAAGTTAAAGATATGCAGCCATCTTTTGTTACCATTTGTACATGTAGTTGTGGAATTATTTCCTCCCAAATATCGTTGACAAAACAGAGAAGATAGTTGCTTGGGTTTATTAATTTACTACACTTTGTGATATGTGACAAAATACATATCAAATGATTCCTCTTGTGTCAGGCCTATTTTATTGATTAGAATGCAGGTCAAAACACTGTAATAAAGATAACTCCACAAGAAAGTGGAGCAAACAAGGTAGAAGCCTCGTTCCCTCTCATGTGCAAGTTTGAGTCAAAGCGAGAGGCTGTGCTTTCTCTCTCCACAGGACTGTGGTGACCATGCTGCTGGAGCGTCTCTGCTGTACTCCAGGTGGCTTCCCTCCTGGCCCCAGGCGGCTGCCTTGGCTGTTGGCATTCCCCAGCCGGAAGGAAGCGGCGAGGATAGAGAGGGAAATGATTGTGGGATAGTTTTTAAGGACAAAACCTTAAGAGGCCACTTCCTGTCACACCCATTGCAAGAACTTAGTCACACCTCATGGGCAGAGAGGTGGGAGAATATAGTGTCTAGCTGACTTGCCACTCCCTGTTGTGACTCAGGGATGATGAATATTGGTGGGGAGGTTCTATTACTGAAATGAAGAAGGAACAAATGGACACTGGAAGAACATTAGCAGTGTCTGCCACAATTTGGCAAAACTATATTTGTTATACTGGGCATATGTGTCCTTATCTGGGAGTTGGGATGAGTAGAGAAGATCTTAAAGAGAAATTGTCCTGAGAGGAAGCCACGGGCAAAACTTTATCTTATAGCATTTCCTCTCTCCGTAAAGGAAAAGAACAATGCTGAGGAAAACATGGGATTGGTGACTGGCACATCTGTTCCCTCTCAGGCCCTATGTACATACATCTGAATCTTCAGGAAAAAGAAAGAAAACATTTTCCAACAAGAAACGGTTTTCTCCCAAAGTCTGTAAGACCTGATGGGGGAAGAAAAGCAGTGCCGAATTAGCTGGGTGCAATCATTCAGGGTTTCTAGAAGAGGCAGTACTGGGAGGCAGTTTTAAGGGTAACACCTACCTGAATGGTGCTGGGGCAGTGTAGGTGGCATCAGGATAGTGGTGTTGGGTCAGAACCAGCATTAGCGGGCATGGAGACTGGAGGCCAGTAGAAGACAGTAGCAGGAGATAACTCAATGGAAGGCACCATTGGCAGTGACAAGTCACTGTAAGCCCAGCCCCCAATTTCCAGAACCACTGTGTTGAAAGATGGCTGATTAGAAGGAGTTCTCAGGAGAGAACATGGATCCTCAGCTCTGAAATTTAGTGTGAGGCCACTGGAAAAGTTTACTTTTTCCCCCCCTATAAAAATAGTACACATTTCTCCCTCTGCCATCCTTGTCCCCCCATACCCTGAAATGTTGACATGTGGTATTGCTTCAGCTTATCTCATGCCTAGGTGTTAGTTCTACAAATTCACAAGTCTACAGTGATTAGGTACAGAAAAGTTAAATAGCATTTACTCCAGTGACTATTTTCATTATTTATTGAACATACCAAATAATCCAAAGGGCAAATCCTCAAATACAATCATCAGCAGCTTTTCTCTAAATTACAAATATGGCACTTAGAATTGTCCCTCTTCTAAGATTATTACAAAAGCCACTTCCCTTTTCATATAAAAGGCCCAACAATTTCTGTCTCTCAGTACACAGTAACTCTATCTTCAAAGTGACAAAAGATGCATCTTTATGTAAATGCTTTGAACTGCATGTTGTACAGACTTCCACATAAGAGTCAAGTTTAAAATTCATTCCATGTGTTCTGAAAATACAGTATCCTACCAGATGAGTTTGGGTGGATGCAGAACGGGTCAGCACATTTGATTTTCCATTGACTTGATGTTAATGTTGGGTGTTCAATTGCTTTAAAGCATGACTAAAGAGTGTAAAAATGCTATAGGAATTCATGGGTCCAGAAGAATTCTCTGCTGGGCTGAATTCCCTGAGCTACATCTATATGTGTTTTCTAGACCCGTTATTTTATTCCAAACGTTTTGAGTGTTTTGGGTATAGCAATGATTGAGGAAAGTGGTCGTCATAAATGACAATTTTTCTATTTAAAAACCTTTCAACAAAGAAGCTTCTTTCTCTCACATAAAGGTGCAGGAGTCCTCAAAAATTTCAAGAGTGATTTTCTATAGTGCCATAGTGCCATGAGATGTCTCGGGGATGTATTAGTTGACTATTATATTTTTATCTCTCTCCCTTAAAGCCAAAGAAAACTTCTAAATCTTAACAATACAGAGGGTGTGGGGCAAAGGGGTATAAGTAAGCTTGGCAATGTGGGATAGATAGTTCAAAGTAATTGGTTTTACTTATGATTTAACTCTGAGGGAAAATGCTGCAGGAGGCTCGAGTTTTATTGCCATTTTTTATTATTTTTATTTAGTGTTGGCTTCCCCCTTAAAGTGTTTAGCCTCTTTCACTTGCCATGATCTTCCCCAGCAAGCAATTGAACACTGCTGATCATGTGGTCAGCCTTGGATAAGAGGAAGTATTAGCTTATGATATTTTGTTTCCTCTCCCATCTACAGCCTGCTAAGACTGCAGTTCTCACATTATAATTTCAAGATTTCTTCCTTTTTCCCTATCTTTTTTGCTGGCAAAACCTGCTTTTCACTTGTATTAAAACTGTCAAAACTGCCCAAAGGGAAAAAGTATATGTTTTCCCCTTGGTACTGAAAAGAGTGAAGAAGCATATTTTGGCAGTTTGAGTGTAGGTGTGAAATTTTTCACACAGCTTAACTAGGGAGGTACACAAGTCTGGCCCTGTTGGAGCATCTGATATTTCATAGATAGAAATTTATTTAAAAGGTATGGCCTAGGGCTAAATTAAAAGATGGGGATTTAGACTAGAAATGATAGCATTCCATTGAAACAATTGTCAATTAATGTGAAAGATGCTGTTGCATATTTAGAAAACAAATGGTACCCTTTTAAATTTTCCCCATGGCAAGTTTTATTGTAAAGATTTGGAGTTATACATCAGAAATGTATTCTAACTTATGGAACCCATACCAAAACAATGCAAAATATATTACACTGTGAGTTATTGCTTTTACATGAAAGCACATCAGTTAGTGATATGCAGAAACCAATAAAACATCACCATGGCTGGCTAAGAAATCTTTGGACATAGTTCATTTTTACATCTAAGCCAATTGTTGGCTTTGTTTCATTGAAAAAAAAGTGATGGCATATATTATATATTTTTAATTCAATCAAATCATCTACATCTATTTCATATCCCATATTAAACAACAAGATGTCACTACCATGTAAGTACCAAAGGTTGACTAAATTCTCTGGATTCCCTCCCACCCCCGCCAAAGACTTGGCTGCGTAAACATGAATATAAATATTGACTTTTACTTTACACATAGTCTATAGGTTGGTCCATTGCTAATTTTACTTCCTAAATAAAATGTTTATCACCCATCCTCTGATTTCATTAATTTTAGAATATTAGGTTAATAATTAATCAGATTCACAGAAAAGAGAATTATAATTTTTAAATCAAATAGGATTCTTATAGCCAATCCTTTACATTAAGCCATCAAGGATGTCTCAATACAATTGAGTCTTATTTTAATGTGCTTTGTATACCTAAAAACTCATGATGCATACAAGAGAAACTTATTTCTATTCCTATTAAAGGATACATGAGAAATATTTTGGATTCACAATCTCTTTTCAGTTCTTACATATTTAATGCGAGATTTTATATGTGTCCATAATTTTTACTTTTATTGTAAAATCAATTTTTGAGATATGGGGAACCTTCTCTAATTGAGGAATTCCCCTTTAATATATCACTCAATCTTTAATATATCACTTAGTCTTTGCTTCATTTTTTTCCAGAAAAGACCATCATATTTTTGTAACCACTCATATTTTAAAAGTGATTCTTATGGTAAAATAAAATCCTTTCCCCATGATTTTCACTTAAATTGATTCCATCTCTGCAGCCATGGAGAATAAATCCACTCCTTATGACTATAAATCAGATATTTATAAATGTACATCATACTTCCCCTTGGCCTTCATTTATTTAGTTTTAAAACCCTCAGTTTCTTTAGCCTGTTGGCCTCAAGTGTGTGATCTCATATGTGGGACATTCATTAACTCTTTCCTGAACATTTTGAGCTTTATTTTAATCTCTACATTTCACCTTACTAACTTCTCTCTCTTACAAATCTTTCTCTCCCTTACAAATCTCTCTATTGTTAGATTATGTTCCCATAAAGAATTTAAAATATTTATCTGTTCAAGAAACAAGATAAAATTATGGCACAGAATTTCGACCTTTGCCGAAATCACCATTTGGCTTCCCAGAACACTGTGTACATAGATCCTCTCATCATTGTGTATCTCAGCATTCACCCCATGCAGCCATCAAACCAACAGCCGAAGAACCAGGCAGGGAATTTTTCAAATGCTCCAAATAGCTGCACATCACTACAGATTATGACTGCTTGGATTTAGGGAACATTTTTTTGGCTAGGGAAACATTCCAATGGGATAGATTAATCTATGTAAACCACATACCTCAGCTGAAACTGCTGTTCGGCATTCTAAATTGCCAGCTCCGTCTCCTTTCTGCACAAAAATGCACATCTTCCTATAATAAAGATATTTTATAATAGCAATAAGGCAACTCCAGGGTGTGTGGTTATCACGAGATAATCATACCCTAGAGGGATTACAGACACTTGGCTGTGCCTCATAACACCCCATGTGTGTGTTTATCTCATGATAACCACACTCGCTTTTGTATCTTATTGCCTAATTATCCTCTGCTAATGCAAAATACTAATTTTTTGTCTGAAACAATATGTGCACGGATGCATTGCAATCACAGGAGGACACTGACAAACAATACTGCTGTTACTCTATATTCACTTCCCATAAGAAGACTGATACACAAGAAGGAACTTCTGAGTGATAGGTGAACATTCTGCTCCATTTTTTAATGAGCTGCTTCTTAGAGGCCTGTTTTACCCATTAATGCCATAAAATAAATGACCCAGACATTTTTTTCTCTTTTAGACATAAGATTTCTCAATTATAATTGGAAACTAGAGAATGAACAGAAATTTCAAACCTGAAAAAAAAAAGAGACACTTCATGTACTTCCAAAATGTTAATGGCACAGATTGTTTTTGATATATTGAGAGTTATCTAATCTAATAAATTGAGTTATCTAATCTAATAAGAGGTGCTTAGTCACACCTCTACATATATTTCATCTGTCAACCTTTCAAGTTGAAAATACAAAGTTTTGTACTTTACAGTAGTGTGATTCATACAAATCCATCCATCTTGAATCATTTTACTAACTTGTATAAAATGAAATTATTGCCTACACAATTATCCCTATTCTGCATAGTAATATTTATTATTTTTATATTACATTACTATAAAACAGTTAAAGCCAATAGTGGTTACACGTACAGATTTTCTATTAATCTGATCTCAGAAATGAACACTTTCAAGTTGTATTATAGAAAGTTTTATGTGTAAATCTTTGACTGTATTTAAGACCCTGGAAAGACCCTTAAGAACTCTCTTGTATTTCATTACTTCAGTTAAGTTTTTCTGAATATAAAGACAATCTAGTTTCTTAGGATTTCTACAAAAAACTAATGGTATATTCTTAAAAGTTAAATTTATATATATTTGTGTGTGTATATGCATACCACCTGTATTTTTCATAAATACTCCTTTAGAACTTGTTTCCACAGACCGTGACCATTACTCACAAGGCCACTCCTTCTATTTTCTTAACCTTACAAACTTTATTTCCTCTTCCTGGTTTCTGACTTCATAAATATCACAGGGTCAAAATTGCTTCAATTCAATAAACCTGTTCTTTCTGAACTGTCTGGTTATAGGCTGCAAGACGAGCTATTGCTCTGTCCCTAGAGTCCAGTTCCACGGGTACATGTTTGAACTTTGATTTTAGGGCTGGATTATCCATCTGCATTTACTAACAAAGACTGTACTAACTCTCAATCCATAAGTGACAGGGAGATACAGCAACAATTACTAGTGGCTTGGGGGCAGCATTCGATTGTTGGAAGGACTAAAGGATGAACAAATAAAATATACTTTAGAAATTGCTACTCCATTAACAGAGAAAAAATGCGATTGATACTTAACTGTTAATTATTCACTGGCAGGTAATTCGTGGGAAATACTATTTTAGTTTATAGGCACAGGAATATTTTCTTAGAAGTGAAAAACACCTTAGAGCTCTTCTATTCCAGTCACCTCTTTATACAGCCAAGAACATTTGACAATACCATCTATTCTATTTACATATCTTTCACTAAGAGCTAGAAAGGAAGATCTTTTAAATCAACACACATAATCACCTACACCAGAGATGGTGCTGGCCTGAAATTAAGGAAATTTGGCTAAAGCACACCTTCTCAGATTAGCACTGTGTATTATCCCCTCTTCCCTTAGCATACAGTTGGGGAATCAGAAAGAGTTAAGTAGCCTGAATAGGTGAAAATATTGGACAGCATTTCAAACTTTTGAATACCCTGCATTTTCATTTGACTTTGTGAATCAATTTCCAAGATGTATTTGAAGACATTTCTTAGAGCTTACTAAAGATTAAGCAGCTACTATGAAGGACCTCACTACAGGAAAACAACTAAATCCTGGAAAAACTAGCACACATATGCTTTTATGTATTCCTGACGTCACATGAAAGAAAGGGAATTTTTCCTAGAACAACTAAATACATACATGAAGAAAAGAAACAGTGAGCTGACTCGAGAATAAGTTTCAGGATATAAGCAAACTAGGGGCCCAGTGCATGAAATTCATGCACTGGAGAGGGGTCCCTCAGCCCAGCCTGTCCCCTCTCACATACTGGGAGCCCTCAGGGGATGTCCTACTGATGGCTTAGGCCCACTCCCCGTTGGGAGCGGACCTAAGCCGCAGTCTGGCCTCCCTTTACGGGAGGCAACTGGGCTGATCGGGGGAAGGTGCCAGCCCCATCACCCTGCTGCTGCAGCCACTGCCAGTCACTACAGCCGCCAAGGTATTTTCATCAACATGGACTCCAGTCCCTTCACCATGAAAAAATGACAATTTTCTTTAAGCATTTTTAAGATGTGTCTTTCATAGGATATGACATTTCTTTCTTTATTTTTCTTTTTATCCTCACCTGAGGATATGTTTCCATTGATTTTTTTTCCCCTTTCCTCCGATCCCAGGCTCGGCCCCTGCCCAAGCCTAAAGCCTCCACCCCAGGCTTTAGACTTGGGAAGGGGGACCCCCGGCACCTCCGATCACAGGCCTGGCCCCTTCCCAAGCCTAAAGCTTCTGCCCCAGGCTTTAGGCTTGGGAAGGGGTTTCCCCCTGGCACCTCCGATTGCAGGCCTGGCCCCTTCCCAAGCCTAAAGCCTCCGCACCAGGCTTTAGACTTGGGAAGGGGTTCCCCCCTGCACCTCCGATCACAGGTCTGGCCCCTTCCCAAGCCTAAAGCCTCCGCCCCAGGCTTTAGGCTTGGGAAGGGGTTTCCCCCTCATACCTCTGATCACAGGCTCAGCCCCTTCCCAAGCCTAAAGCCTCCGCCCGATGGCCGGCTGGGAGTGACCTGGGTGCCGAGGAGGTTCCCAGGACCCAGATATGTATGCAAATATACCACCATCTTTGTTGGGTTAATTTGCATACTCACTCTGATTGGCTGTGGACGTAGCAGAGGTACGGCCAATTTACATGTTTCTCTATTATTAGGTAAGATAGGAAAGTAAATGCTGCCCTTGGGCTAAAGGCATAAGAAAACTATGCTTTAGCCCCATGCTTCAGTTTAGTAAAATATAAATAACAAAAACATATATTTTAAAATCATGCACTAGAGAAACTAAAAAAAAAAAAAAAAAAAGTTCAAAATAACGCATGGTATAAAGAAAACAATAGTATTTGGAAAAGAAACAAAATAATGTATTTAAATACTAAACGAAGTTTATAGAATGCAGCAAAAGTGACAATGTGAAGGACATTTATAGTCCTAAATTATTATATTAAAAAAGAATTGCTGAAAATAACAACCTAACATCTAATTTATGAAATTAGGGAAAGAACAATAAACTTAAATATAGTGGCAAGACATAAAACAATGGAAGACCAGAAACAATAATGAAATTTCAAAAGTAATGAAAAATAAAACAAAAATGCAAAGAAGTGGTTCTTTAAAGAGAATCCCAAGAAAAATTGATTTTTAATAAAAGAAAGAAAAAGGGAGATGATATACAAACAGTATTAGCAAAAAACTGGCTAATATTTGTATACAGGCTAGAATTAAATGCAGCTAAGAATTGTGAATTTCTTAATGATTATAAATTTGAAAATTAGAAAAACAGTCACATTTCTAGAGAAATATAATTTAGTATGAATAACTTGAAGACACTGAAAAACTGTATATTCTATTTTCATTAAAGTATTTGAGAAGCAGGATCTGATTGTTTTACAAAAAAATTCTATTAACCAGTCAAGGAAAACACCTTGTCAATATCATTTAAACCTTCAGAGGACAGGGAAATAGGGGCACTACAAGTCATACTAGAGAATGGTGTAAGTATACTTCTGAAATCAAAATCAGAAAAAGGTGTAGAGGGTAGGAAAATCAAAGCCCAATTTATTCATGAATTTATATAAAAAATTCCTCAAAAACAACAATGCCAGGAAAAAAAATGCCTAATGATATTTATTATAGAAATTCAAGGGTGATTTAATACCAATCTATCTAATAATAGGTTAATATGCAAATTGGTCGGGATGCCGTCATGTAACAACCGATCAGCAGGCTGCATCCCTGCCCTCTGCGCTGGCCCAGAGATATGAGGCTTGTGTCCCCGCCCCCGGCAACGGGCCCAGGACATGAGGCTTGTGTCCCTGGCCCCAGCAACAGGCCAGGGACATAAGGCTCGCGTCCTCACCCCCGGCAATGGGCCTAGGACATGAGGCTCGCATCCCTGCCCCCTGCGCTGGCCCGGAGACATGAGGCTTGCGTCCCGCCCCCTCTAATTAATTCCCTTTTAATGTGCTCAAATTTTGTGCACTGGGCCACTAGTAAATATATAATTATAACTTACCAGATAAGGCAGATCAAAAGAAAAAACAATTTTCTAAGTGGATGAAGAAAAAGAATTTGATACAATCAATATGAATTAACATATTATAAAAGAGACAAGCACAAAATATTTTAGTAAAGTAGACAAACATCATGCTAAATGGTGAAACATTGGAATCTTAACTTTTAACATCAGGATGATTGTCACTAACACCAATTGTTGATAGCATTGCCTTAGATTCCTAACCCACAAAATAAAAGAAGAAAAAATGCTATTTAAGATTTGGAAAGGAAGAAACAAAATTGTTGATAAACAGTTGATAAAAGGTTTCTCAATTCAGACAACCGAAAAGAATATACAGAAAAATAAATGAAAGATTAGCTATATTAGAAAAGGATATTAGGCTAGGTATGATATCATTATACAAAAACCCATATATTTGTACAGGACAGCAGAAAAATAGAAGAAAACAATGTTATAATGTATAATAATAAAAATATGATACCTAAAAAAATCAAACAAAAATATACAAGACCTTTATTAAAAATATATACAGAGGTCAAAGAAAATCTTAACAAAATATCCATATTCATGGATTTTAAAACCGAAGAGTCAACAAAAAGTTTCAATGTAACTTCTTTCTTTTTTTTTTTTTTAAAGTAGCTGGAATTTAATATATTTTATTGATTTTTTACAGAGAGGAAGGGAGATAGATAGAGAGTCAGAAACATCGTTGAGAGAGAAACATCGACCAGCTGCTTCCTGCACAGCCCCCACTGGGGATGTGCCCGCAACCAAGGTACATGCCCTTGACCCGACTCAAACCCGGGACCCTTCAGTCCGCAGGCTGATGCTCTTTCCACTGAGCCAAACCAGCTAGGGCACTTCTTTCTTTTTTTTTTAAATCAAAACTACAATAGAAATATTTAAAAGAAATTGACAAATTGATTCTAAAAGTGTATAGGTCAAAAAAATAAAACTAAGAAAATCAAGCTACTTCTGAATAAGAATAGACTGATGATAGCTTATTCTACGCAGATATCAAACTGCATTATAAAGCTGTGGTGATTAGGACAGTATGGAACTAGCACAGCAACAGACAGATAAATGGGACAGAAAAGAAAAACCATAAATAGATATATGAATTATTAACTAGATGATGACAATCATGTATGTGTTACAGATCACAGGAAAATGAGAAACTTTTCATTCAATGGTACTGTGACAATTGTTAATTCACATAGAATTATATTGCAGAGTCTTATACAATGAAATACAAGAAAAAAAACCTCCAAATAAATAAGAATAAAATGTGTAAGTAAAAACTTTAAAACTTTTAGATACTACATTATTTACATTACTTTTTTCTTAATTTTTGGTAGTTCTTTTAAAATTAATAAAACAGCATGAAAACATTGTTTTAAGAAAATGGGCAACTGAATACCAAGAAAATAGAATTGCCTTCTTGCCAGCATATAATGCTCCTATGAGAGATGTTGAAAAAGAAGGAAATTTCTCATGATTTGATTTTTTTTCCCATCTTATCTGTAGGACTCCCAGGATTCACAGTAAAATCACCCAGGCAGATGCTTCCTCACTCATTGTTTTGATACTAAAAAAGGAACACTGCATTGCCTAGCACAATATTTGCACAGCATGCCCACAACTTCAGCTATGTCTCTTTTTATATTATTTAAATACATATATATTATTTAAGTATATTTAATAGACAATATTATATTAGTTATATTTGTTTCAGGTATACAATATAGTGATTTGACATTTTTTACCTTATGTGATCACCCACTAGTTCTAGTAATGATTTGTCACCATACAACATTTATCACAATATTATTGACTATATTCTTCTTCACCTTTTTTCACCCATCCTCCCACCGTCTCCCTTCTTGTAACCATCCTTTGGTCTCTGTTTCCATGAGTCTGTGTTTGTTTGTGGGATTTTTTTAGATTTCACATGTAAGTTGAACCATATGGTATTTGTCTTTCTCTCTTACTTATTTCACTTATCATAATGCCCTCTAGGTTCATTTATGCTGTCACAAATTAAAATATTTTATTATTTTTGTTGCTGCATAATATTTCATATGTATATATGCATCTTCTTTATCCATTAATCTATCAATGGATCCCTAGGTTACTTACATATCTTGACTATTATAAATAATGCTGCAATGAACATGGGGTACATATATCTTTTTTTTAGTTAGTGTTTTATTGTCTTTGAATAAATACCCAGCAATGAAATTACTGGATTATATGGTAGTTATATTTTAACTTTTTAAAGAAAGTGGTATTCTGTTTTCCTTAGTGGCTGCACCCATTTACATTACCGAAACAATATTCAAGGGTTCTCTTTTCTCCATATTCTAACCAGCACATTAAACTTTGACTCTTTGATAACAGCTAATCTGACTGGTGTGAGATGCTATCTCATTGTGGTTTTGATTTACATTTTCCTGATGATTAGTAATGTTGAGCATCTTTTCATATGTCTGTTGGCCATCTTTATGTTATCTTTGGAGAAATGTCTTTCATGTCATCTACCAATTTGTTTTTGTTAGTTGTAGAAGTTACTTATATATTTTGGCTATCAATACCTTACTAGATATACATTTATGAATATATTCTCCCATTTAGATAGGTTATCTTTTTGTTTCATTGGTGGGTTCCTTCACTGTGCAAAAACTTTTCAGTTTGATGAAGTCCCATTTGCTCATTATTGTTTTTGTTTCATTTGCTTGAGGAAATGTATCCAAAAAGATATTATTCAGACTGATGTCAAATAGTTTACTACCCATGTTTTCTTCTAGGAGTTTTATGATTTCAGGCCATACATTTAATTCTTTAGCACATTTTGAGTTTATTTTTGTAAATGGTGTAAGAGAATGATCCAGTTACATTTTTATTTTATTTTTTTATGTATCGGTTCAGTTTTTCTAGCACCATTTGTTAAAGAGACAGTTGTTACTCGATTGTCTATTTTTATTTCCTTTGTCATAGATTAGTTGACAATATAAGGGAGGGTTTACTTCTGGGCTGTCTATTCTGTTCCATTGAGCTGTTTGTCTGCTTTTGTGCCAGTACATATTGTTTTGATTATTATAGCTTTGTAGCAGAGTTTGAAATCAGGGATCATGATACCTCCAACCTTGTTCTTCTTTCTCAAGAGAGCTTTGGCTATTAGTGACCCTTTGTGGTTTTATCCAAATTTTAGGATTATTTGTTCTGTTCTGAGAAAAATGTCATTGGAATTTTGATAGGAATTGCATTGAATCTGTATATTTTTTTGCATAGTATAGTCATTTTAATGATATTAATCCTTCCAATCTATGAGCACATTTTATCCTTCCCTTTATTGGTGTCCTCTTCAATTTTGTCCTTTAATATTTTATAGTTTTCAGAATACAGTTCTTTTACCTCCTTGGTCAAAGTTATTCCTAACCATTTTTTTGATGCAATTGCAAATTGGCATATTTTAATTTCTCCTTCTGATTGTTATTTGTGTATAGTAACATGACAGATTTCTGTTTATGAAATTTGTATCCTGATACTTTACTAAATTTTTTAATTAATGCTATTATAGCAGGCAGACAGCTCTGGTTGGGGTGGGGGGGGGCGGTTGGGAGTGGTGGAGGGATTGAGAAAAAAAAGAGAAAGAACTCATGGACATGGACAACAGTGTGGTGATTGTGTGTGGGGGAAAGTGTGGAAGTAGAAGAAGGTATAGGAGGGATAAACGGTGATGGAAAAATAAAATAAATAAGGTTTTTGACATATAGTATAATATCATCTTCAAATGGTGACAGTTTTCTTCCTTTCCAGTTTGGATGCCTTTCATTTATTTTCCTAGTCTGACTGCTATGGCTAGATCCTCTAATACTATCCATCTATCTATACTAATAAAAGAGAAACATGCAAATTAACCATCACTCCACTATGCCCACCAGCCAATCAGGAGGGAATATGCAAATTAGAAGGAGAAAGATGGCGGATGCCCAACTGTTCCAGGTGTGGAGTGGCCAGGCAGGGCAGGACACCTGCTATGAGAGGGAGGGCAGGGGGTGAAGGGATCTATAGGAGCGGCACTCTGGCCACAGCAAAGACAAAGACTGCAGACTCCAGAGTCTGCAGCAAAGACAAAGATGGCAGACTCTGGCTGGAGTCTGCAGTGAAGCAGCGAAGACGGCAGACTCCAGCCAGAGTCTGCAGCGAAGATGGCAGACTCCAGCTGGAGTCTGCAGTGAAGATGAAGGTGGCAGACTCCGGCCAGAGCAAAGGCCTGGGTCCCAGGTGCTGGAGGAAAACCAATGCTAGAAGCCAAGGAAAGGAAGGCCTATTGCACAAATCTCTTCGTGCAACGGGCCTCTAGTATATATATAAAAAAGCCTAAGTGACTGGCTGACAGCCAGTAGCTATAACATACAATGACCACCAGGGGTAAGATGCTCAATGCAGGAGCTGCTGAGGGACAGCAACTTTGCAGAATGCCCTCTCCCACTCTGGGACCCCTTGGGGGATGTCTGACTGCCGGTTTCAGCCTGATCCCCACAGGGACGCTACCTGCCTGAGGGACCCCTGCTCACTCCACAGACACCTTTCGAGCCCCAGTGCCACCCCAGGGAGGATGGCTTCAGGGCGTGTCCAGCCTGTCTCGCCCAGTCCTGCCACGCTGGCCACCTTCTAATTAATTACCTTTCAATGTGCACAAATCCATGCACCGGGCCTCTAGTATAGAATATATTGTTCCTGATCTTAGAAAAAATGCTTTTAGCTTTTCACCATTGAGTATGATGTTAGCTGAGAACTTGTCATATATAGCCTTTATCAAGTTGAGATAAGTTCCTTTTATACCCACTTTGTCGAGAGTTTTTACCATAAATGGATTTTGAACTTTGTCAAATTTTTTTTCTGCACCTATTAAGATAATCATGTGATTTTTATGCTTGATTTTTTTAATGTGATAAATCCCATTAATTATTTTGTAGATGTTGAACCACCCTTGCATCCCTGGTATAAATCCCACTTGATCATGGTATATAATTATTTTAATGTACTGTGGAATTTGGTTTGCTAGTATTTTGTTGGGAATTTTGGCATCAACATTCATCAGGGATATTGGCCTGTAATTATCTTTTTTTGTAATGTCTTTATCTGGTTTTGGTATCAGGGTAATGCTGACTTCATAAAATGAGTTTGAAAGCATTTCTACCTCTTCAATTTTTTGGAGTAGTTTGAAAAGATAGGTGCCAATTCTTTAAGTGTTTGGTAGAATTCACCTGTGAAGCCATCAGGTCTTGGGCTTTTGTTTGTTGGGAGTTTTTATTATTATTATTACTACTGCTTAAATTCCCTTGCTAGTTATTGGTCTGTTCAGATTCTCTGTTTCTTTCTGTTTAGTATTGGAAGGTTGCGTGTTTCTAGAAATTTATTCATTTCTTCTAGATTGTCAAATTTGTTGGCATGTAACTGTTCATCATATTCTTTAATGATCCTTTGCATTTCTCTGGTGTCAGTTGTAATCTTTCCTCCTTCATTTCTCACTTTATGTGTGTTCTCTTGTTGCTCAATGAGTCTTATTGGAGACTAGTTAATTTTACTTACACTTTCAAAGAAACAGGTCTTAGTTTCATTACTCTTTTCTATTGTTTTCTATTTCATTTATTTTTCCTCCCACTTTTTCTAGTTTCTTTAGGTATAAATTTAGATTATTTATTTGGTTTTTGAGGTAGGCCTGTATAGCTATAAACTTTGCTCTCATAAATGCTTTTGCTTCCTCCCATAAATTTTGTAAGGTTGTGTTTGCATTTTCATTTGTCTCAAGGTAGTTTTTGATTTTCTCTTTGATCCATTGGTTGTTTAGGAGCATATTGTTTAATGTCTACATAATTGTGTTTTTCCCAGTTTTCTGTTGTTTATTTCTAATTTCATGCCATTGTGGTTAGAAAATATAGCTAATATGATTTCAATCTTCTAGAATTAATTGAGGCTTGTTTTGTGGCCTGTGATCTACCTTGGAAAATGTTCCATATGCACTTGAGAAAAATGTGTAATCTGCAGTTTGGGGATGAAATGCTCTATAAATGTCTATTAAGACAAACTGCTGTAACATGGCATTTAAGACCAATATTTCCTTAAATGCCATGTTTCTGCCAGGGTGATCTATCCATTGAGGTAAGTTGAGTATTAAAGGTCCCAAATATTATATTATGACTGTTAATTTCTACTTTTATGTCCATTAACATTTGCTTTATATACTTGGGTGCTCCTATGTTGGGTGAATATTTATAATTGTTATATCCTCTTCTTGGATTGAATTCTTTAAATTATATAATGTCCTTCTTTGTCTCTTTGTTTTGAAGTCTATTTTGTCTGATATGAGTATTGCTACTCCAGCTTTCTTTTCATTTCTATTTGCATGGAATATCTTTTTCCATCCCTTTATTTTTGGTCTGTGAGTGTCTTTCAATCTAAAATGAGTCTCTTGTAAGCAGTATATAGATGGGTTATGATTATTTTTTTATCCATTCTGCCATTCTACCTTTTGATTGGGCATTTAGTCCATTTAGATTTAGAGCAGTTATGGATAGGTATGTGCTTATTGCCATTTTGTTGCTTTTTGGTTGTTTCTGTTGTTATTCTGCCCCCTTTTTCTTCTCTTGATCTCCTTCTTTTTGATTTGTTGATTTTCTTGGTGTTTTAATTGGATTTCTTTCTCTTCATTATTTGTGTAATTTTCTATGTTTTTGCTTTATGGTTACCAAAAGGATTATCTATCTATCTATCTATCTATCTATCTATCTATCTATCTATCATCTACCTACCTATCTATCATCTGTTTATCTATAATAGTATATTTTTAAGCTGATGGACATTAAAATTCAATTGTGATCTAAAAGTACTATATTTTTACTGCCCCCTCCACTCTTTGTTTTTGATGTCATGTATTATATCTTTTTCTTTTGTGTATTCTCTGATATTTTATTATAGTTATAGTTAGTGTTCCTATTGTCCTTTAACTTTCAAATTAGCTTTTTAAGTGGTTGATTCACTGTGATTATTGTATATTTATCTCTACCAGTGAGATTTTCCTTTTCTTTCCTGTATTTTCTTATTTCTTGGTATGACCTTTTGTTTTCTGAATGAAGACCCTTTAACATTTTTTAATATATTTTATTGATTTTTTACAGAGAGGAAGGGAAAAGGATAGAGAGTTAGAAATATCGATGTGAGAGAAACATCGATTCAGCTGCCTCCTGCACACTCCCCACTGGGGATGTGCCCGCAACCAAGGTACATCCCCAGAATTGAACCTGGGACCCTACAGTCTGCAGGCTGATGCTCTATCCACTGAGCCAAACTGGTTAGGGCAACATTTCTTGTAAGGCAAGTTTAGTGGTGGTGAACTCCTTTATTTTTTGCTTGTCTGAGAAACTCTTTTTCAATTCTGAATGATAACCTTGCCAGATAAAGAATTCTAGGTTATAGATTCCTTTCTCTTTCAGCACTTTACATATCTCCTGCCACTCCCTTCTAGCCTGTAAATTTGCTTCTGAGAAATCAGCAGATAGACTTATGAGGTTCCTCTTGCATATCGCTTGATTTTTTTTCATTCTTGATGCCTTTAAAGATTATCTCTTTACTCTTAACTTTTGTCATTTTAATTATGGTATGTCTTCTTCATGTGGTATGTCTTCTTCATGAACTCTTTGAGTTCATCTTGTTTGAAATTCTCTGTGCCTCCTGGACCTGGATGTCTGCTTCCTTCCCCAGATTGGGAAAGTTCTTGGGTTATTTCTTCAAATATTCTTCCTGCCCTTTTATCTTGTTTCTCCTTCTAGAATTCCTACAATGCTTGATGTTATCCCAGAGATCTTCATTTTGCTGTTCTGACTGAGTGATTTTCATTATTGTCTTCCATGTCACTAATCTATTCTCCTTTATTAACAAATCTGCTGTTTCATCACATTTTCTAACTCTTTGTTGAAGTGTTCTTTATTGTATTCTCAAGTTTGTTCTTATGATATCTTGAGAAAAAACTTTCTGAGGCTCACACAGGAGAATGAGTGATTTTTATTTGCATGGATTTTTATTACATCCATGGGTTTCCAAAATCACATTTCTCTTAGTCCAGTCATAGAAGAAGTGTAGCTGGGGTTTCAGCAAAGCTGGAAGCAAAGCCAGTGTTCAGGGTTTCCTTTCCATGTTGGAACCAGGTCCAATTAGGTATCAGGCTAGTTGCAGTCCGTTAGTCCATTGTGTGGAGGGTCTGCATGGGTCATGTGGGCAAATGCAAGTCTTAAAAGAGTGGTCTTTGTGTAGAGTGGGTGTTGCGTAGTTTTGGCAGGTGGGTTATAGTCAAAGTGGGCATGTGTGGTACCTGGTATGTCTCCTGGTCTGAATGAATGGGTCTGGGTGGAGCAGCGTGGTAATTATATGCCTCCTTGCCTTTCTTATCTGGGTGGGGCAGGTCTGCCTGTGTGTACTACCACACTTTGCTAGTCCTGCTCCCTCTCTGGGCATTACAGCTGCTTGCACACTTAGCCATGCCTGTCTCACCCTGTAGGGGAGGCCCATCATGTGTTCATGTGCTCTTGCTTTAATTGTACACAGTCAGAGCAGAGGCTGGGTAGAGCCACTCTGCATGCCTAAATCTCAATGCCCTACTAGCTCTGCCACTTTTCATGGTCCACCGACCTTCTCTTGCAGTCCCTCTTTCTTGCTTATTGTAAAGAAGCTACTCAGTGGGCTCAGAGTTGTCTCTCAAGAAGATTTCCTCTAAATATAAGTGTCTATTAAATGTATTCTTGTGAAGGAGAGAGCTCAGTGTCCATCTACACTGCTATCTTAGACCTGCCTCTAGACTCTTACTATCTTTAGAAACTCAGAATTAGAAATATTGGAAAGCAATTATTTTAGCAATACATACACAAATGCTAAGAAGAATAAATTTTGATAAATACTTCATAATTTAAGTGTATATTTCTTAAAATATAAAAATGTAAAGATAAATAAGTATTAATATCAGAAAATCAATACTATAAATTAATAAAATAGCCTAACAGACAAATTATGGTAAAATTCATCAAAATAAGGAAGCTCACAGGGGAGATCAGTTTTAAGGGGGAAATGATGTTTTGGGGCCAATTGAGTTTAAGGTTATGGCAGAAGTTGTGAATCAATCTGACCATAGATCACAAACTGGTGCAAGGGTGAAGGGTGTGGGAGGAAACATCTCATTAGCCTGGTGTCCTAGGGGAGAGGTTCAGAGAGCTGAACACACATTGAAATAGTAGTCCTCTTGTTTCAGCCCCATCCAGCACATCCAGCATCCTGTCTCAGAGCTTGCTGTTGCCCACTCAACTCCCACCCTCCTAACACCATTCTGCAGCATTAATTTGCTTCTTCCCCAATCTCTTGAAGATAATGAGTTCAACTTTTATTTTTGCTTTGTTACAAAATGTATATTTTTTCAACTGCTGACTTTTATCGCTCCCATTATCTTTGTCCTTATGAGCTTGCAATTGTTGTTATTGATTCAGTGAGGAATGGAGATAAATTTATTTATCAAATAGGCCATGATTTACTTGAAATCCTCTACTTGAAACTTATCTCTAAATTATCACCATCCCCTATCAGCTGAGATCTATGATTGTTGATGTCCCCATTGTGTGTAAATTATAGAAAACCATATTATTTAGGTGTGAATTTTGGCTATGGCACTTACTAGTTATGATAGGCAGGATAAGTTAGACTCTCTTACCTGACATTTTCATATCAACAAAATGAGCCTTTTGTGCACCCCACAAGTAAGAGTATTTTAAAAATAAAATAATGTAAGTAAAATTCCTGAGTTAATGTAATATCTGTGTCATCTTGTCATTTTCTGCCTAGTAGAATAGTTAGTAGTAACACCCACACTAGAACCTCAGCTGTATGTTCTTCCTGACTTTCCTGCCTGTTTTCAATGAGAGGATGAAATCCTTTCCAAAGGATTCCTGTTTTAAGAAAAAGGATTTCTGCTTTTTTTAAATTTTTCTTTACTTTGTCGGTTATCATCAGCAGCATTTAGCCTGAGAAAACCTTAAGTCAGATGAAACTGATCGCTGGTCTATTCTTTTTGGACCCCTCTTGAGGACTGCCACAGGATATCTTTTTACTGAATTTGGCATTGTGGCCTGGATACTCAATATTTGGATGATCTGATCTCTGTCTTGCCGATACTATGCTAGAGGTTATATTCTTAATCCCAGCTCACTGCTTTCATTTCTTTACAGGGAAAAAGTAGGGGAGTAATTGGCCAAGAAGTTTGGTCCAGCCTTGAATGGATATGAAATCTTAGGGAGGCTGGGTTTATAGTGAGAAAATAATGCTGGCATTAATCCACTTAGAATTGCATAGTGTTCCCACCCCCCTCTACCTATAATGTGGGTTGGTTTAACACCCTTTGTTGGTGTTATTTGGCCATTCCCTTCAAATGCTAATGATTAGCTAGTTTAACACCCTTTATTGGTGTCAGTCGGACAGTCCCTTCAAATGTGAATGAATAGCTTGCTTTGTTTCCATAGACAGGAGAGCCAAATAACTTCAGGGCCTAGAAGCAAATTATTCTTCTAGTATAGACCCACCCTGAATGATGAATTAGGCTCTATGGTGGCTGTTTCACTGAAAACTGGGATTTCCCTACCCATCGCAAACCAGGCCAAAAAGGAGCTAAACCATTTTCTCCTCATTATCACCTCATTAAGCTCCCCAAGCCAGTGCAAGGCTGGGGTAAGGCCCAGCTACAGGTAGCTTAATGAGTTTCTTATGTATAGGCCCCTATGCTGTCATGCAAAAGCTTGTTATCCCAGGCCTGGAGTATGACATTTTCTAAAGGGAGTTGAGAAATGCAATTATCACGCACCTTAGTATGAGCTCCACCCTGCTTCTTGGCCACTTGATCGACAATAAATACTTTTGTTAGATTTGTAGAATGGTGTTTACCCCAATATCCTTGTTTTCTTCTGCTAACAACATGGAACAGATGCTGCCCCAGATGTGGAAGATATAGATGTTTGCCAGCTTTAGGATAACTCCAAATTCAAAACTGTGCATGGCATTCTACAGATTCCTCAGTTTGATTTCAAGGGGGAAAATTGTGCCCCACCCAAACTGATTAAATATTTTTTCCTGCTTTATATGTGACTTGGAGATCACATTTAATTGAGAAGTGAAAAGCAGTCTCATATTCAGTTTCCACATAAGGATATTAAAAATTGCTATAATTCATATGTAAATATACAAGACTATAAAAAAGGTTCCACATTTTGAGTTTTCAAAAAACACAATAATTCAGGCATTGAATATTTATTAAGCACTGACTAGGTGTCTAGCATCAAGTAAGGTACTGACAGGATGTAAAAAGTTAAGCATACAAGAAATTTATCATCTGAAGAAGTGCTAGCCATTATAACAGGTGTATAGAGGGATATGTATGTTTATTCAAGTGTGTGCCTATGAATATGTAAGTATGGGCTTATATTTCTCCACATAGACAGCATGTATATGGGAGAAAATAGAGAATACTTTTAAAGCAAAATAAAACTTTGTCAGTAGAGAATAGGCCAAATCACAGGCACAATGCCTGTTGTCCAATAAAGACACAAATGATTAGTGACTTATGTCAGAGTAAAAACAACATAAAATGGACCTGATTTAAAGGGGGATAATTGGGCTCTATTTAGACTATTATAAATAAGCAGACACAAATAGTTCATATAATTTGAGTGCTTGTGCTGGAGTATACAGAAGTAAATATTATAAATCCTCTCATCTTGTTTATGACTAAAGAGGGGTAAGGTAGGTACACAAACCCATATAATACTACACAGAAAATAATTATAGGAGTTTTAAAAATGCTATGGAAGTGCCAAGAAGAATTCTTTCAATTTAAGAATAAAAGAAAACAGAATAAATGATTTAGAATTTGAGTTCAGACTTAATAGGATGGGCAGGTTTCAAGAGTGGTTTTCCAATATTTCCATGTGAGACAGATTAAGCAACAACATATGATTCAGGAGCTTCAAAGATAGAGACTTGTATTGAACTTACATTTTTAATATAGTTTTCCTGTTTTCACTTGGCTTTTACATATATCTGAGGTGGCTAACTGGCCAGCAGAAACAAAAAAGGAAGTAGTTAAATCTCATCCTACCCTCTGCTATTTCTGGAAAAAAAAATTAGCAAAAGTATAAGGTAGGGAATTGCAGTTACATTCAGAAAAAAAAGATTAATAATTCCTGGTTTAAAGTAATAAAGAGGAGGTGAGGACTAGAGAAAAGTGGGTTAATAAAGCCGAGTTAGGAGTTCAGGTTTTCCTCTCTAGGCTGTAGGAAGCATTTTTCTTCTTCTTCTTTTGTTTTTCCAAGCAATATGATGGAATGGTGAAGAAAAATAGTGGGAGATCACTGAAGAGCCTATTTAGTAGTTGAAGTTAAGGTAAAAAGAAAATGAATTCAAATGATAGAGCTTTAATTAAAATAATTTAAATTGAAGTGTTAACACTTTCAGAGTACAGACAGCAAATGCTCTGGAAAAGCAGGCTCAATAATTGAGAAAAGCTCATTGAATTTTTTAGCCAGATAGTAAAAAATTAACATGTGAATATAAGTTCTAAATAGATACATACAAAACACATTCTTCTCCAGTGCACATGAAACATTCTCTAGGATAGGTTATATATTAGGCCAAAAAAACAAGTCTTTATAAAACAAATATATGGAGATTAAGCCACAAGCTGCTTAACAATCAGTGGGTCAAAGAAAAAAAATATCTAAAGAAATCAAGTACCTGGAGACAAATGGAATACAAGATACTGAAACTTATGTGACTCAGCAAATGCTGTTCTAAGACAGAAATTCTCAGCAATAAATACCTACATCAAAAAGAAGAGAGCCCTAGCCGGTTTGGCTCGGTGGGTAGATGGGATTAGCCCATGTACCAAAGCGTCCTGGGTTCAATTCCAGTCAAGATTACATACCTAAATTGTGGGTTCCATTCAAGGCCCCAGGGCGCATGCAGTAGGTAACCAATCACTGTTTCTCTCCCTTCCATTCTCTCTAAAAATCAATGGAAAAATATGCTTGGGTGAGGATTAACAAAAAATCAAAAAAGAGAGAAAAAAAATCTCAAACCTATTTCTATACTTCAAGGAAGTAGGAAATAAAAAAGAGCAAATGAGCCCCAAAAGAAAGGAAATAAAGGTCAGGTGGAAAAAAACAAACTATAGGCTGAAAAGGTAGATGAAAGTAAAAACTGGTTCTTTGAAATGATAACATCAAAAAACCTTTAGCTAGACTCACTAAGAAAAAAAGAGCAAGGACTCAAATACATAAAATGGGAAATGAAAGATGAGGCATTACAAGAAATACCATGGAAATACAAAGGATTATAAGAAACTACTGTGAAAATTATATGCCAACTAATTGAACAACCTAGAAGAAATGGAAAAAATAATTCTGGAAACAAACTCTACCAATTCTGAATCATAAATAAATCTGAACAAAAATCTCAAACATTTCTCTTAGCAATATTTTTTTCTGACATATCTCTTTGGGCAAGGGAAACAAAAGAAAAAATAAACTAATGAGACTACATCAAACTTAAAAGGTTTTGCACAGTAAGGGAAACCAACAAAACAAAAAAACAGTGTACTGAATGGAAAAGATATTTGACAACGACACATCTGATAAGGGGGTTAATATCCAAAATTTATAAAGAACTCAGACAACTTGACATCATAAAAACAACTAACCCGATTAAAAAGTGGGCAGAAAACATGAGTAGACACTTCTACAAAGAAGACATAGACAAATAAAAAGTTTCTCAACATCACTAATTAGATAAATGCAAATCAAAACCATCTCACACCACATGTCAGAATTGCTATCATCAAACAAGTGTTGGAGAAAAGGGAACCCTCATGCACAGTTCGTAGAAATGTAGACTGATGCAACCACTAGAGAAAATAGTATAGCGGTACCACAAAATATTAAAGATGGAATTTTCTTATGACCCAGCAATTCCACTTCTTGGAATATATCCAATAAAACCTAAAACACTAATTCAAAAGAATATATTGACCCCCATGTTCATTGTAGCAATCCAAATGCCCATCAGTAGATGAGTGGATTAAGAAAAGCTGTGGGACATTTACACAATGGAACACTACTGAACTATAAACAAAGAATGAAATCTTACATTTGCAATAGCATGAATAGACCTGGAAGGTATTACGCTAAGTGAAATAAGTCAGAGCAAGACATATACCATATGCTTTCTCTTATATGTGGAATATAAAGAACAAAATAAGCAAAATACGAACATACTCATAGATACAAAGAATAGACAGAGTTGAGAGTGGAGAGGGGTTGGGCGAAAAAGGTGAAGGGGTTAAGAAGTATAAAGTGGTAGTTACAGAATAGTCATAAAAATACAAGGTAAAGCATTTGGAATATAGTAAATAATCCTATATAATAAAAGGCTAATATGCAAATTGTCCCTAAGGGCAGAAATTTGACCAACTGGGAGTTAGACGTGCGCTGACCACCAGGGGATGGCACGGAACATGGTGGGCATTGGCGACATGGCGCTGGCCGTGGGTGGCAGTGGAGGCACTGCTGGCCCCAATGGGCCCTGATGAGAGTGGGACCATGGTGGGATGGTGGAGCAGGTGAGTGGGTGGCACCAGACCAAGGTGGGTGTGAAGGGAGGCCCTGGCCAGCAGCTGCTAGGGACCCTATTCATGCACAAATTTCATGCACTGAGCTTCTAGTATTATAATAAACATGTATGGGGCTAGGTGGTTACTTGAAACATCCGGGGACCACTTTTGTAAGGTATGTGATTGACCAACTACTGTGCCATATATTTAAAATGAATCCAGAATAATATTGAATGTAAACTGTAAACTGTTATTGAAAATAAAATAATTCTGATAAAATCTTAAAAAAATATATATCAATGAACAAAAGCCCAGGACCAGGTGGATTAACTAATGAATTCCACCAAACATTTAATGAAGAATAATTACTAATCCTCTTCAAATTCTTCCAAAAGTCAGAAAGGGAGAAAACACTACCAAACAATTTATAAGGCAGCATTCCCAAATTCAAATACCAAAATCAGACAAAGATGATACAAGAATAGAAAATTACCAGTCCAATATCTTGCACATAGATGCAAAAATCTTTAACAAAATATTAGCCAACTAATTTTAACAATGAATTAAAAAGATCAAACACCAGCAGATGGCATACTGTCTATAAAGAACCCTAAATAATCCACCAAAAAAACTATTAGAACTGATAAATGAATTCAGTAAAGTGGTAGAATACAAAATTAATATTCAGAAATTGGTTGTATTTTTATGCACAACAAACTATAAGAAAGATAAATTAAGAAAACAATCTCATTTACAATTGCATCAAAAAAGAACAACCTAGAAATAAATATAACCAAGGAGGTAAAAGACCTGTACTCAGAAAACAGACATTAAAGAAAGAAATTAAAGAATATACAATAAAATGGGAAGATATTTTGTGCTCATGGATTAGAATAATATTAAATTGTTCATAGTACTCAAAGTAATCTACTGATTCAATGAAATGTTTATCAAAATACCAATAGCATTTTTCACAGAAATAGAACAAATAATCCTAAAATGTATCTGGAACCCCAAAAGGCTCCAAATAGCTAAAACAAATTTTGAGAAAGAAGAAAAACATTGGAGGTATCACGATGCCTGATATCAAACTATACTATAAGGCTATAATAAACAAAACAGCATGGCACTGGCATAAAAACAGTCACATAGATCAATGGAACAGAATAGATAGCCCAGAAATAAACTCATTCCTATATGGCCAATTAATCTATGACAAAGGAGGCAATAATATACAATGGGGTAAAGATGCTCTATTAATAAATGATGTTGGGAAAACTGGATAGATACTTGCAAAAAAAAAAAAAAAAACCTAAACCTCTTCCTTATATAAAAATAAACTCAAAATCATTTAAAGACTCAAATGTAAGACCTGAAACCATAAAACTCCTAAAAGGAAACGTAGGAAGTAACTATCTGATGTTACTCTTAGTAATATTCATTTGGATATGTCTCCAGCAAGGGAAACAGAAGAAGAAATAAACAAATGGGACTATATCACACTAAAAATTTTCCACACAGCTGAAGAAACCATCAACCTACTGAATGGAAGGAGATATTTGCCAATGATACATCTAATAAGGGGTTAATATATAAGGACCTCATACAATACCACAAAGAAAAACATTGCAACTTAAAAAATGGACAGACTTCATAAATAAACATTTCTCTGAAGAGGACATTCCAATGATCAATAGACATATGCAAGGATGCTGAACATCACTAATGATCAAATCAAAACCACAATAAGATATCCACTCACACCTCTCAGAATAACTATCATGAAGAGGAAAAAAAGATGTGGTGAGGATGTGGAGAAAAGGGAACCCTCATACACTATTGATGGGATTGTAAACTGGTACAGATAGTATGGAGGTTCCTCACAATATTAAAAATAGCAATACCATATGACCCAGCAATACCACTTGTGGATTTTTATCTGAAGGAATCCAAAATACTAATTTGAAAAGATATGCACATCCTGAAGTTCATTGCAGCATTGTTTATAATAGAAGCAACCTAAGTGTCAAATCAGTAGGTGATTAGATAAAGAAGTGCGACATATATACAATAGAATATTACTCAGCCCTAAAAAAGAATGAAATCTTACCATTTGCGACAACAGAGGCACTCAATTTGGAAAAAAGTAAAACTCTTACTACCTGCAAATGACATGATGTAGAAAAAACCCTAAAGATTTCACCAAAATTTTTTTAGGACTAATCCATGAATTCAGTAAAGTTGTATGATACAGAGTCAATAAACTATCAGAAAGATAAATTAAGAAAGCAATCACATTTAAAATAACCTACCAGTAGACTTAAATTTGAAAACATTCTAAAATCACTACAATTTTCACTCTACCCACCATATTTAATTTGTCATTGTTTTTTACTTCATGTGTGCATGTATTTGTGGGTATCCCTAATTTATTGTTGTAATCACACATAACCTTCCTAATTTTGCATTTTTACCTTTGTAGTTGGTTGATCCACTGCTTTTACTGATTGATTGCCTTTATCAGTGAGAATTTTTTATTATATTTTCTTATGCATATATTTTGATATTTTCTTTTCTACTTAAATAAGTCACTTTAACATTTCTTGTAATACTGATTTAGTGGTGATGAACTCCTTTAGCTTTTTCTTGTCTGAGAAACTATTTTTTTCCTTTGATTCTAAATAATAGCCTGGCTGGGTAGAGCAATTTTGATTGTAGGTCCTTGTTTTATATCTCTTGGTGAATGTTTTGTGCCAGTCTTTTCTGGACTGAAATGTTTCTGATGAGAAATCAGCTGACAGACTATGGGAGCTCTCTTGTACATAATTAACTGCTTTTCTATTTCTACTTTTAAGATTCTCTTTGTCTTTACCCTTTGGACTTTTGTTTTGTTGTGTGTGTGTGTGTGTGTGTGTGTGTGTGTGTGTGTGTGTGTGTTTTAATCCTCACCCAAGGATATTTCTTCCATTGATTTTAGAGTGAGTGGAAGGGAGGAAAGAGACATCGATTGGTTGCCTCAAATAAATAAAATCAGAATGAAAGAGAAATAACAAAATGACACCACGGAAAAAAATTCATATATGAAAATACTATGAATAATTATATGCCTATAAATTGCACAACATGGCAAAAATGGATAAATTTCTAGAAACATAACAATCTTCCAAGACTGAATCAGAAGGAAACAGAAAAATCTAAACAGACCGATAATTGCTAATAAAATCAAATCAGTAATCAAAAGACTCCCAAAAACCAATGGCCTGGGCCAGATGACTTCACAGAAGAATTTTATCAAACTGCAAAGAGGAATTTGTATCTCTCCTTCTCAAAACTACTTCAAAATATTTAAGAGTAGGGAAAGCTCCCAAACTCACTTTATGACACCAGTTATTACCCTGAGTTCAAAACTAGACAAAGACACTCCAAAAATGAAAATCTAAGGCAATATCCCTGATGAACACAAATGTAAAAATCCCTCCAAAATATTTGCAAACCAAATTCAGCAATACATTAAAAAGATCAGACACCATGATCAAGTTGTATTTATTCCAGAGATGCAGGTTGGTTCAATTCACAAATCAATTAACATGACACACACTATAAACAAAATAAAGGATAAACATTATATGATATCAATAAATGCAGGAAAAACATTGGCAGAATTCAACATCCATTTATATTAAAAACTCTAAATAAACTCTAAATAGAGTGAACAGACCTCAACATAATAAAGGCCATATATTGCAAACCCACAGATAACATCATATTCAATGGAGGAAAGCTGAAAGCTTTTTCTTTAAGATCAGACAAGGATGGTCACCACTTGTGTTCAAATTAGTATTAGAAGTTCTAGCCACAGAAACCAGACAAGAAAAGAAATTAAAGGCATCCAAATTGTAAAGGACAAGGTAAAACTGTCATTACTTGTAGTAGAAGACATGATACAATAGAGAGAAACATTTAAAAAAAACTATTAGAACTAATAAGTTAGTAAATTAGCAGGATACGAAATTAGTATTAAAAAATTGGTCGCAATAATGAACTATCAGAAAGAAAAAGTAAAATGCAATTTCACTTATAATTGCATCAAAAATACCTAGAAATAAATTTAACCAAGGAGGCAAAGGACCTATACTCAAAAAACTATGACACTGAAGAAAGAAATTGGAGAAGGTACAAATAAATGGAAGGGTATACTGTGTTCATGAATAGGAGGAATTAAAATGACCATATTACCTAAAGCAATCTACAGATTCAATGCAATTCCTATCAAAATTCTAATGGCATTTTCCACAAAACTAAATTAAATAATCCTAAAATTGAATCATTAAAGACCTTGACTAGCAAAGCAATATTGATAAAATTGAAGGTATTACATTACCTAATATCAAACCATGTTACAAAGCTATAGTTATCGAAAGAGCATGGTAGTGGCATAAAAATAGACACATAAATCAATGGGATAGAATAGCCCAAAAATGAACCCATACCTTTATGATCAATTAATCTAAGAAAAAGGAGGCAAAACTATATAATGTGGTAAAGATAGTCCATTTAATAAATAGTGTTGGGAAAACTGGACAGATACCTACAAAAGAAAAAGAAGAAGAAAAGAAACTAGACGACTTTACACCATATATAAGAATACACTTACAAAGGATTAAATACTTAAATGTAAAACCTGAAAATTCCTAGAAGTGTAGGCAGAAAACTCTTTGACATAGCTGTTAGCATTATTATTATTATTATTATTATTATTATTATTGATATATCTTCTATGGCAAGGGAAAAAAAAGAAATAAACAAGTGGGACCACATCAAACTAAAAAACTTTGCACAGCAAAGGAAACCAACAAAACAGACAATTTATTGACTTGGAAAGATATTCACCAATGGTACATTTATTAAGGGGTTTATATCCAAAATGTATAAGGAACTCATTTAACTTATCACCAAAAAACAAACAATCCAATTAAAAACTGAGCAGAGGACCTAAATGGACATTTCTCCAAAGAAAACATATGGATGGCCAACAGACATAGGAAAACATCCCCAATATCACTATTCACAGGGAAGTGCAAATTAAAACCACAATAAGATATCACCTCAAACTTCTCAGAATGTCTATCATCAATAAATCAACAAACAAGTGTTGGTGATGATGCAGAGAAAAGGGAACTCTCATGCACTATTTAGGGATTGTAAGTTTGTACTGCTATTACAGAGTTGCCTCAAAACATTAAAAATAGCACTACCATATGACCCAGCAATACCACATCTGGGTATTTATCCAAAGAAATCCACAGCACTAATTCAAAAAGATATAGGGTAGACTTTTGTTCATTGAAGCATTATTTATAATAGCCAAGATATGGAAGCAACCCAAGTGTCAATAGAGGAATGGATAAAGAAAAATTGCATATATGGTGAAATATTAGCCATATAAAAGAAGGAAATCTTGCCATTTGTGACAACAAAGTTAGACACAAAGGTTATGCTAAGTGAAGTAAATCAGACTGAAAAAGACAAATACTATATGACTTCACTATATGTGTAATCTAAGAAATAAAATAATTAAAAAAGAAATCAGAAACAAAATCATAGAGCCAGAGAACAAACTGATGCTTACCAGATGGGAGGAGGGGGTATGGGGAGAGGGGTGAAAAAGGTGAAGGGATTAAGAAGTACAAATTGCCAGTTAGAGAAACAGTGATGGGGATGTAAAATACAGCATAGGGAATATAGTCAATAGTATTGTAATAACTATTTATGATGTCAGATGGGTACTATACTTATTAGGGTGATCACTTTGTAAATGTCTAATCACTGTGTTACACACCTGAAATTGATATAATACTGTTAAGTCAAATATAACTGAAAAAAATTTAAGCTTAAAAATAAACACATTTAAGATCAAAAGGAAAAAAAATAAAGTTATATGAATGGCACCAAATTCTTGTTATAAGATAAACCAGTTCTGCAGATGTACTGCAACAATATTGTACTATGTACTTGAATATCTCTAAGAGTACAGATCTTAAATATTTTCACTCCAAAAAATGGTAATTATGTGAGGCTCAGCGAAGTGTTAATTAATCCTATTGTGGTAATCATTTTTTTAAAATATAAAGGTATCAAATCATCACATTGTAAACTTTAAACTTACAGTGTTGTATGTCAACTGTATTTCAATAAAGCTGAAAAATAAAATAAAGCTACAAATAAAACTGCAATTATTCACAGAAAACATGATATGTTCCTAAAATCATCAGAAGAACTCACAAAATCCAACAGAATTAATAGTGAAGTTATTAAGATCCCTGGGTAGAAGATTAATCAATATAAGTGAATAGTTTTTTATATACTAGCAACAAACATTTGGAAAATGAAACTTAAAACAAGAGCATGAAATAAAATCAAATACTAACAATAAATCTAACAAAACTATGAAACATTACTAAGAGAAATTAAAGAAGGATAAAATAAGAGGGAAATATAACATGTTTACAGATTGGATATCAGTTTTCCTTAAATACAGTCTCAGTCAAAATCCCAGAAAATTCCATTTTGTGGTTCTTGACAAACAGATTGTAAAATATTTATGATTTAAAAAAACATATTTATATTCATTTTAAAATCTTTATTGTTGAAAGTATTACTATATGTCTCCTTTTTTCTCCCATTGACCCCTTATAGCCTGCTCCCAACCCTACCCCAGGCCTCCACCACCCAATTGTCTGTGTCCATGGATTATGCATATAAGCATACAAGTTCTTTGGTTGATCTCTTCTCACCCATCCACCCACCCATGCCTTTCCTCTGAGATTAAAGGAACAAGAATAACCAAAACTATCTAAAGAAGAACACATCTAAAGGATTTATACCATCAGATACTTCTTCTAAATTTACACTAATTATATTATATTAGCAATATAAGTATAAATAAACCAATAAAACAGAATAGAGATTCCATAAATAGGCCCCCAAATATGTAAGGATCTGCTGGGGAAAAAAAAGTTCTTAAACCTATGTCAGCAAAATTACCATTGTTTTAACTACTTATGTACCTAATTTTCATATCAGTTTGAGAGATATTGTCACACCACTTTACAAACAAGAAAAATATGATTTCTAACTGATTTTAACTCATTTTAAGGTGAATTATTTATTTTCGTAAATATTGACAAAACTTTACAATCTTCTCAAAATTGAAATCAACTTTGATATGTTTCAATAATGTAAATTGACAGTTTATTCCATTACCTAATTATATGTTAATGTAGTTGGCATATTAAAATTAAATATAAAGAGATCATTGATATAACTAAAATATCTGTTTTAATTTCTAGGCCATTGTGAAAATCTTATTATATAAATGTTTACATTCACATTTGAACTTAAAAGTATTAAACTTGTTTACTTTCAGAGAATGTCTGAGAGGTTGCATATCACTAAATATACAGTTTTCACACATAATATCATCTTGAAGACATCTGGGCTTTGCAGAAACCATGGGGTAAAGAATAATCCTTCAAGATCTAAAGCAATTACATTCCTATCAGGGTAAAATAATTTTCTAAGACAATGTTTAACTTTTCTGTAACTATAACTAAAATGTAAATATATATAGTCTTGTTCCTAATGTAGCTTTCTGGTCTTTGTATATTTTTGGGGGGAGAGGTCAGACAAATGTTCTCTCTGAAGACTCAAAATCCTCTTTTTACCCAGAGACAGAACCTCAGGGAGAATTTGATAGGCCCGCAAAAGTGATACCTCTTGGCAGCATGTAGCTATAGCTGAATATCAATGGAAATTTAGAAAGGAGGAAGGATATTCTTCAAAACACTATTGTCTACAAACAGTATCATTTTATATCTTCCTGGTGCCTCACTGTAAAACTGATATAAGTTTGAATATTCATCAATAAAACATAGTAAGTAAATCTCTATATATAAAAGCCTTAGGACTGTCTGACCATTCAACCATCTGACCAGTAGTTATGGTGCACAATGACCACCAGGGGGCAGATGCTCAATGCATTCATTAGCTGCCAAGCTGCAGTGACTTGACAGCTGCAGTTCTCGGGTGACACACCCAGAACCAGAGAAAAGGGAGCTCGATTGTGGGGTGTGTTACCCGAGAACTGCCCTCTTGCAATCCGGGACCCTTCAGGGGATGTCAGAGAGCCCGTTTTGGCCTGATCCCCACAGGCCAGGCTAAGGTACCCCACTGGTGCACAAATCCATGCATCAGGCCTCTAGTATTAAAATAAGACAGCAACAGAAACAGAAAGATCGTATGATTTAAAAAGTACAAAAATATGAAAATATAATTAAGAGATAATATTTAAAAGCCTAAGTCTAATAAGTAAATCCCCAAATCATATTTTTGGGGCATTTCTTGTGTATGGAGTCCCTAATTTTGTGTTGCCTTGGCCTATGTTGAAGTCACAAGCTCATATTATAAGGGAAGTGCACATCAAGTCTCCACATTTGATATGAGCTGTAATATATCCCCAGTGCAGCAGGTGTTCTCTGCTTGCCAGGAATCATAGGAGAGATATCAGAGCAAAAGGATGCTCAACATGACTAATCATCGGGAAAATGTTAATTAAAACCATGAGATAGCCTGGTTGGCATGGCTCAATGGTTGAGCATTAAGTGTTGACTTATGAACCAGGAGATCAAGACACATGCCCGGTTGTGGGTTTGAGCCCCAGTAGGGGGAGTGCAGGTGGTAGTTGATCACTGATTCTCTCTCATCATTGATGTTTCTATCTCTCTTTCCCTATCCCTTCCTCTCTGAAATCAATAAAAATATTAAAAAAAACACACACAACACAATGAGATATCACCTCACACCTCTCAGAATGGCTATCATCAGTAAATCAACAAGCAAGGGAGGATGTGGAGACAAGGGAATTCTCCTGCACTCTGGGAATGCAGATCGGTGTAGCCACTAAGGAAAACATTATGGAAGTTCCTCAAAAAAATAAAAATGCAACTGCCATATGAACCAGCAATTTCATTCATTTCTGAGTATTTATCCAAAGAAACCCAAAACACGAATTTGAAGATGCATGCAAATAATTTTAAAGGACTGATTCATCAGATTTGTAGAAAGCAAGACTTGGGTTTCCCATTTAAATTGAATTATAACTTGATGAAAAGAAGTTCACAAGACAAAAGTTTGAAGATAATTGAACCTGAAATAGATGCTGGACAATAGATGTCAAAGAGGCACTTCTCATTCGTAGGCCTGCTGTCATCCGGGCTGCTGACCTACACCACTTCCACAAATCCAATGGGATTCAGGGATTCAGGCTGGAGTCTCAATGTGAGTTCTTGCTCTTTCCCTTATTATAGGATCTTAAGTAAGCTACTTTCCCTCTAAACCACAATTTTCTTAAGTCCAAAATCAGGATAAACACCTTTCTTAGTTAGGTTGGGAGACTGTTCTAAAATAAAACTAAAGATGGTCTCTGGCTATTTTAGAAATCTGGTCTCTATCTTTGTGCACATTTAATAATATCAGGGTACTACTGGAATGGGTCTTGGGTGGGGACAAACATGAGCAACAAAGCGTGGGTTTAAATCCTGATTAAATTACTAACTAGTTCTGTGTCAGATGGAGTGACAGTCACTTAGAATATAGAGATGAAAATCACTGGGGCTTCCTCTTTCTTAAGATGAAAAGTGGGGACTATATAGAGTGAGGAAAAAGTAAATCTACAGTTGTTCGTATGGAAAATACTATAATAATTATTAAATAATACAAGAATAAACTGTGTTTTGTGTATTCACAACTGCAAACCTACTTTTGCCCCACCCTATATAGTATCTACTAATGTCCAAGGCCACTCCATGCATGGCTGTTATACACTGCCAGCCTGCTGAGCCAGGGTGAGCAATCTGGTTTGCTTTGGACAATAAAATATGAGTATATGTGTTCCTTCCACACAGAAATGTTAAGTTGCAGTTTATAGGTTGCCCTGCTCTCTCACTTTTTCCATTCTTCTTATATTGTCAAAGGATGTATTAACCCCTCAAAAATGCTCCAATGTGCATGTGATTTGAGCAGAAATGCATTTTGTTGTTTTATGGACCCTGAGGTTTTAATATTCTTGTTTTCCTGCAGAATAATCAAGCTTATCTTTATGGATAAAGCAATGAGCATTTGTGTGTGTGTGTGTGTGTGTGTGTGTATGTGTGTGTGTGTGTGTGTGTGTGTGTGTGTGTTTATTGATTTCAGAGTGGAAGGGAGAGGGAAAGATAGAAATATTGATGATGAGAGAGAATCATTGATCGGCCACCTCCTGCATGCTTCAAACTGGGGATTGAGCCCACGTCCCCGGCATATACCCTGACTGGGAATAGAACCATGATCTCCTGGTTCATAGGTCAATGCTCATACCCTGAGCCATGCTGGCTGGGCGAGTGTTCTTTTTTTTTTTTTTTTTTTTTTTAATAAAGCTAAACTTGTTCAATTTAAAGAACTGGATTTTTTTCTGAGTTTATATTCTTCTTACACTTTTACGCTATGATAAAATATCCTTTCTTTTAGGAAATGATTAGCATGTTGTTAAAGTAGAATTCCAAAATGTTGGAATTACACAAATACAAGAAGTTATATGAATACAGTAGGAATATACCACATGAAGGGGAAATAATTATCCTATATAATAAAGAGGTAATATGCAAATTGACCCTCACGCCCTCACAAGATGGCTGCCTACAACCAGGCCAGCAGGGGGGTTAGTAAGAGATGACTGAACAGCAGGCTGCGTGGGGAGAGCAGGCCAGCAGGGGGGGGGCAGTAGGGGGTGACCAGGCCGGCAGGGGGGCAATTAGGCTGGCAGGAGGGGCAGTGAGGGGTGACTAGGCCAATGTGGGGGCAGTTGGGGCCAACCAAGATGGCAAGGGGGGGCAGTTAGGGGTGACCAGGCAGGCAGAGGGGGGCAGTTTGGGGTGACCAGGCCAGCAGGGGGGGGCAGTTAGGAGCGACCAGGCTGGCAGGGAGGGGGCAATTGGGGGTGATTTGGCTGGCAGCAGGAGGCAGTTAGGGGCAATGAGGCAGGCAGGCAGGTAAGCAATTATGAACCAGCGGTCCAGGATTGTGAGGGGGATGTCCCCCAAGGGGTCCCAGATTGGAGATGGTGCAGGCTGGGCTGAGGGGAATTTTGTGCACTGGGCCTCTAGTTTCTAATAATAGAGTATACCTTCACAGGGTTTACCAATCAAGCCTTTTGTCAAAGCACCTTAGACTTTCTATGTGAGAATACAAATCAAGGTTTGGGTTTCACATTGGGAACCAGTAGCAATAGCTGCATTCATGACCCTGAAACACTATGACGGGTCTCGGAATACCTGACTGATATAATCTCATGTGGATGGAGCAAAGGTGAGGTACAGTAAAACCTCAATTTTGAGGACCTTGATTTAACAGACTTCGGATTTAATGGACTAAATTTCTGGTCTGTATGTCATATGTGAAAATTAACTCCCTGTTAATTTTAAAATGTTTTTAATCAATATTTGCATATAATTAACAGGTAATTTTTGTTAGTAATCCACTGTTATTTTTAACAATTTTTAGCAAATAGGCCATATGTTGGAAAAAAAACACTGTAGTAATTTTGCGGACATAAATAAATATTACATATCTATAACCATAGTCTACTTATTTAATTTCAAGAGTCATCACTCTTAATATTCAGGGAATGATTAGGACGTGATCACACCACATCTATTGTGGTAATTGGTTCTGTTGTCATGTGGCATGACTTTCTGCAGCACTTATAATGCATGGCTAATGTTCCAAGGTGCACTAAGCCACACCCAGATGTCATTTGTTTACTTGTGGTGACTGGTGAATGCATGCATTTACTAGACCTATTCAGTATAAATTTAAAATCACAGTAATACATATAGAAAACTTTTCTGTGAAATTTAACTTTCATACATAATTTTAATCACACAAACACATCTACATAAGTAAAAATAGGTAAACTAACTAATTTGTCAATTTTTTAACATACGCATTTGGAAAAACCTACTTTACTACTATTATATAACAGACTTTTAGCTTTATCAGACACCCCCTAGCCCAAATTAGTTTGTTTTATGGAAATTTTACTGTATATTAGATGGCTGCCTTTACCATATTAAAGTGTTTCAAGGCCATATTACAATTTATTGTCTTCAAACATCTGCCCAAGTATTTTAAGGGTGTGAAAACTGGTTTGTAATTCCTATATAACCCAAAAGCTTCTGATCAAACACTACACAGTGCAGGACTCAACCTGTTTGGGAAAGCTTTTAAGACTAAAATACTCAGTTTTTAGAAAAATGAAGTAAAAGTCTAGAACTGACATCAAAGGCAATTACAGAATGAGCAGCTTCATTTAATGAGTGGACTGGACTGGGGTGAGGGATGGAGAAAGGAATGGGAGAAGGTTGAAAGCTGTCAAACTGGGTAGACTTAGTATTTGCCAATTCAGAACCATGCAGGCTCCCCTGGGGCCCTGCTGTGCCTTGCAAGGCTAATTCCTTGTGTTTTATTTTTCTTTTAGATGCCTTCTCAGTGGAGTCAACAACAACAACAACAAAACAAAACAAAACAAAACAAAATGGTCTCCAACATACTAAACAGCTGTCTCTGAGATCAGAACGCATCAGAAAAGACCCTAAAGAGTTGTCTAATCCCAGAGGAAGAGGAAGATCTTGTTTAAGTGGAGAAGTGCTTGCAGCAGAAACCTTGGAAATCTCAGGGAGTGGGATTTTATTGTCAGAACTTTCAAAAAAAGTGCAGCCACATATCCTGGGAGCATTAAATAAAAATTACCAACAAGCTGTCTTACCTGTGTGCACGCCACTGAAAGGAAGGGCAAACGTGAGCAAGTCGCTCTTGTACATCAGTCAAAACTCTGACAGCTACACTGCGAAGTTTGAAGAGCTGCCATGGGCCGGGCTACCTAAGATACTCTTAACTGAACCATAAAAAGACAAGTAAATTAGTAATTGTATGCCTCCTGTCAATGCCCTTTTTCAAGAACTTCTCAAGCTGTTGGTTAACATTGTCTGGAATAATTTATCAATATAATCTTAGCTTGCTTCTAAAAGACAGATACACTTCAGAGACATAGAACCATGGAACACACTGACAAATCTCAGAGGGAAAGTGGGGGTGGGGGCAGGGGCAGAGATCAACCAAAGAACTTATATGCATACATGCATTACCTATGGACACAGACAATAGTGTGGTGAAGGCCAGGAAGGAGAATCAAGGGGGTCAATGGGAAAAAAAAATGGGACATCTATAATACTTTTGACAATAAAGATACATTTTTTTAAAAAGACAGATATACTTCATTTTTTCCCAAATTGTTTTCTGAATGGGTTTAAGAAAATGATACAGATATTGCCAGTTTCTAGACCTCTCCTTTTACTCCCTGCTCTGCCTCCTCCCATTAGGAAATCAAACCAATAAGATTAACATAATCTTTCCTGGAATTGACTGTTCTTTTTAAATAGATCCCATGATAGACATGTGTAAAAATCAATAACAGGCTCCTCATTTATCAAAGCTAATGACTAAACTCATTTTGAAGTTCAATAGTGGTTACTGAAGAGTGGCCACACATTATATATCCAAGCCTGTACGCCTCTCTACTTATTTTGCAGAACAACAGAGAAAAGGGGAGCTTTGTTGCTTGGGGAGCAATATAAAAGCTTGTGTCTCTATTTGTACATATTCATTTTTTCTTCCAAAGTATGACTATTTGTTCAAGCTAAAGGAAATAAAATGAAGAATGATTCTTATAACAATTTATCACACCTCCCCACTCTATAAACCAATTCAATTGTAAGCTCCTTCAATTATTTTCTTAACTCCTTGAGGTTATAGGCCATGTCTTACATATTTTTAATATCCCCAGAGAGACTAACATAGTGATTGGGTCACAGCTTAGCACAAAATAAAGATTTGGTTTAATTAAACAGAATTAAATTATCCAATATCGTTGTCCATGGAATAGCCATTATCTTAGACCAGATACTCAGATGCAGCTTTCCAGCACACTCTTCTTGAACAGAAGCGCTGTATCACAGGGTGGTTTTGGCAGCGTGTGCTTCTGAGCTGGTCCTGCTACCTCCCACAAAACCTTTTGCTGAAGTTCCCAAAGAGTGAGAACTGATAGGTTTTAACACAATGCCCTCCCCTCCTTTAAACATCCTCTGCTTATAGGTGTACGCCAGCACCCAAACATCCTCAAATCCAGCATAGCTATGTGGCTATATGCACGAGATATAGCCAGCCCCTAACAAATTAAGATTTGATTTTTCAATTATTGTTAATAAAGGCAATATCTTATATCTGCACGATACCTTATGCTTTACATAGCTTTTTTTCATACACCATTTCATTTTCCAACCCAAGTCAGAAAACGTAATTTTTCTCCATCCCCCTAGAAATTCCAAATTGTTCTGTATTCTTCATTTTATAGGGAAGTTGCCTTTCTCTGGGCTCCAGGTTGTATATTGTATTGCATACCCATTGGACATGGCCATCTCCTGGAATCAATAAGTCGGATACAATTTGAAACTCCCTAGGTAATGGATTTTAAAAACTGATTGAGGGTGGGGGAGAGAGACAAGAGGAAAAGGAATCCACAGACACAATAACCGAGGTGGATGATACATTCATGATGGGAGCCGGAGAACTCCTGTTCTTCCTAATAGCTTCTCAGGGGAGAAGCCGCCCTTTTCCCGAGGAGCTGTCCTGGGAATAGCAGAGCCACTGCCACTCCATTCTTTTGATGAACAGAAACCTTATCAGTGCAGTTTCCCTTGAGAGTTGAAAGCAGAAGGAAGGAGTTTAAAGACTTTTGAAAATTTTGGGTTGTAAGGGGAGGGAAGCCCAGCATTCAAGCGTGTTCACTTGGAATGTCTCTTGTGAAGGGGAGGGTATTCTGCCAAAGTGAGGACCCTTTCAAAGCTCACAGACACTGACAGCTGATCTGAGCTGGGTGCATGAGTTTATTCTTGCCAGGGGAGAGAGGGAGCAATGGAGTGAAAAGGATGTTGAATGAATTAAATACAGAGTATAAAAACAAAAATGCTCGCTTCCCACATATATCACAATGTGATCATATTTCCAATTGCAGCTGTGCAATGAGAATGTCAAAGCATCAGTCATTAAATAATAAGTAGCATAAATCATTCTGACTTAAGAATAAGACACACACACACCTTGCAGTTTTTAATTATTTTTAGAAGCGCAAAGGACTGATGGCTTTGTCTCTCATCATCACAAGACAATGAGGGCGGAAAAATCAAGGAAGCAGGTAAAACTTACACTGTCTCACATTATGGCTTTGTGGAATATATGAGACAAAAAAGGTTTTTCTCTTCTATTCATAGACTCCTCAAAGCTTTAATTATCTGATGGCAGAGGAGGAGAAATCTAAAGCTATTCCATGTCCAACAACAGACTGTTTATATGTTACAAAATACCTGGGTTTATAATGGAAAGTACTGTCATGTTATTAACACCTCTAATTTATGTCATGTGCATTTTAAAATATATATTGATTTTTCTCCCCAGAGGCTTTATCCAACCATGATGTGTTTCTTTCTCCTTTTTAAATATATGTTTATTGATTTCAGAGAGGAAGGGAGAGGGAGAGAGAGCTGGAAATATCAATGGTGAGAGAGAATCATGGATTGGCTGCCTCCTGCATGCCCCTACTAGGGATCGAGCCCATAACTCGGGCATGTGCCCTGACTGGGAATCGAACCATCACCTCCTGATGCATAGGTTGACTCAACCACTGAGCTACGTCAGTCTGGCCACGTTGTGTTTCTTGTTCATGTGTACTGGCAGTAGGGAAGCTTCAGCATAACACTTATTTCTATGACCACTGAGTCAGGGAAAAGAGATTAAATGACTCATGAGCTGGCTATTAATGTTTCCACCTGAAAGTGACATAAGGGACAGTTGAAAGAAAACTGGGAGGGGGGACAACTCTAGCTACAATGGATGGAATTTTGCTGTTGTGCTGTGATAGGCATTTTACACACCTGCCTCTATGTTGCTTAGAAAGTCTAGGGCAGTGGTCGGCAAACTCATTAGTCAACAGAGCAGCAAACCGCGGCTTACGAGCCGCGATTTGCCGACCACTAGTAGGGTAACAGCTATGTTTTCATTAAGCTTTTTTAAAGGTAGATTCTTTGGAAGACATCCAATGAAACTGACTTTTCCTTGTGGGTGGATGTAGTGGACATTTTCAGTTATGTACCAAAAGTATTAATCTCTTGTTCTACTTTCTTTACACTCAGATTTCATTCATTTGTCCATCCTTCAGTCACAGTAATTATGCTTGAGGAAAGATGATTCCATCTACACGGTACCATCTGTTTTCCTGGCCAGAGCCACAGCTTCAGTGGTGGTCATGTGACCTTTGCTGATATAATCAGGATGCAGTTTAGAAATTGTGCTGGAATTCTGAGAGGAAAACTCTCTCACATGAGTATAAATGGAAACACACACACACACACACACACACACACACACACAGAGCTTTAGTTTAGTCCTATGACCACAAGATTATAATATGAACACAGAGCACAGAGATAACAACGTTGGCACACTGAATTAACCTTCACCCTCCAATTTAATTTCTCAGTTATAAGTCAGTAAAGCCCCTTTAATATTTAGTAACTGGCATGTGTCCCCAAGAAAAAAAGTATTACACAGACAAGCGGGAACTTCCCTTCCATTCAGGATTTTGGTATTGCCCCTTATTGCTTGAGTTGGGATTTTTATTCCTCGCAAAATAAAGAGTCCAAACTGATAAAATTTAGAGTAAAACTAACCACAGTGCAAGGTTGTAGGAGGCAGAACCCTTGAGATAGTAAATTTTAGAAATTAACCGATATCACAGGCTGTGGAATTGTCTGGAGTCTGGGCTAATTATACCCTGAAATTCAAAGGGCAAGAGGGCCCTAGCCCATCTATAGGTTACATTCATTCCTTTCCCACAGTGTTTTTGTAACTAATATGTAGTGGACAATAAAGAACTGAAAGTACTTTGACCTATCTCTGTGACACCTGGGGAGGTGTGCCCTTTGATCCTGTACAGCAGTATGGGCCATTTAAGTGGAGAAAGCCAGAATGTGCCATAGCAACGGGATTTGTTTTGCTTCCCTCCCTAATTGCCTGACTCTATGAATCTCCTTCTCCTCTATTTATTGGAGAATCCAATACACTTAACACACTGTATATGTCATATGTGTACTTCCTTGTCACCCAGCTAGGCAGGGAACCCTTCGGGACAGAGATAATGTTATACTCTACATATTTAGTGTATAGTATAGCACCAGGACAGTAATGGGATACTCAGTAAATTTGTTTGACAAAATGAGTCTACATACTTATATTTTTTTCCTTCAAAACTATAAGCTTTCTGATAAGAGACAGCCTCTTAAAAGAGAAACAATACAAAAAGTTGTGATGTTTAAAATCAGTGTATTTCTACTGTGACTAATAACTAGAAAATCTGGATAAAATATGAAAAAAAAGTAATCAGAAGAGTTTCTGGGGAGTTCATAACTTGAAGTACCAAAATCCTGAATAGAAGGGAATTCCCACTTGTCTGTGTAATACTTATTTTTCCTGGGGACACATGCCAGTTACTAAGCAGTGCAGGGTAGAACGCTGAGAACTCAGGAAAGAAAAGTCATCACTGAAGAGAAAAAGGAGTTTTTGTTATGATTAAAAGTTCAATCTCTAAAGAAAATTCTAAAATTTTATGCACCTAATAGCATAACTTCAAAATACGCAGACAAAAGTTGAAAGAAACAGAAAAATCTGTAGTCATGTTAGAAGACTATCAGTAACTGATACATGCAGTAACAAGCAAAGAGTCCATATGAATATAGAAAATAGAATAAGAGAAATAACAAATTTGACCTTACTGACATACAAAGGACATACTCCTGAATGACGGCAGAATAAACATTCTTTTCAAGTGCATGTGGAATTTTTATCAAAATTGACCATATGGCCAAAACCGGTTTGGCTCAGTGGATAGAGCGTCGGTCTGCGGACTGAAGGGTCCCAGGTTCGATTCCGGTCAAGGGCATGTACCTTGGTTGCGGGCACATCCCCAGTGGGAGGTGTGCAGGAGGCAGCTGATCGATGTTTCTCTCTCATCGATGTTTCTAGCTCTCTATCCCTCTCCCTTCCTCTCTGTAAAATATCAATAAAATATATTTAAAAAAAATTGACCATATGCCAGACGATAAAACAAGTCTTCAAAAATTTCAAATAATTTAAATCACATAGAGCAGTTCCCTGATTATAGGAAAATATATTGGTTTGCTTCTGAGAGAATTTAATTGGAAGCTAATCAAATTAAAATCTTCTTGATTGGAATCTACACAGCAGCGGCTGAAACTAAAAATAGGTAACGCAGAGAGAATCTGAACTGATGCATAAAGAAGTGTCCAATAGCATGTCCTTTTCTGTGTGCAAGTATATCTAGATGTTGGGATAAATATTTATATTTTTTAGACTGTGAGTTGAAGGAAAAGGTTAAAGAAGCTGGTCTACTCTCAAAGAGAACATACACACTCACATGCCTCCCTGTTCTTAAAATGGTGATAGAGCCCAACCAGTGTGGGTAAGTGGTTGAGAGTTAACCTATGAACCAGGAGGTTATGGTCCAATTCCCAGTCAGGGCATATGGTCAGGGCATGCACAAGTTAGCTGATCAATAGTTCTCTCTCATCATTGATGTTTCTATCTCTCTCTCTCTCCCTCTCCCTTCCTCTCTGAAATCAATAAAAACACATATTTGTTAAATGGTGATAGAGCTGGCTAAGCTTGGAATGGCCCACCAAATCACATGTATGCTATCACTCAGCTAAGCTGTGCTGGATGTAATCAAACTAGTGCCAATCCCTTTACTCCCTCCTGACTATTATTTTATTAAGTTAGGTTTGTCCACTCTCCTTTGGAGGCTTGGAGATATTTTTTGGAACATAGGGAAGGAAGTCTAAATGTTACTAAGGCACAGTTCAGGCTATGTGAGTCTTCATTTTAGTTACATCTAATCAAATGACTGAGGGTTAATTTATGGGACCTGACCTTTTCCACAGAGGCCATTTAACTCTGCTCCCCAAATACCAGCTACAAAATGAATAATGAGGACACAAGTATGAAAAGGCTGTAATAAAGAAATGTTCAACATGATGGAAAACAGAAGGTGAAGAGAAATGTTTTGCGGGAAGAGGGGAAATCAGGAAAATTTCATTTCAATTGAGTTCTAAAGAATTATTAGGGCTTTGACATGTGGATTTGACCATGGAAAGGGGAAGAGGTTGTCCATGAACAAGGGCACAGGGGTTTGGAAATATATAACACATTCAAGGAAGAATGACTGGTAAGTTGTCTACTGGTAGAGTGAATGAGAGAAATGAATTGAGAAGACAACAAAAAAATAAGATTTTGAGGAATGAACTCAACCAAGGAAGTAAAAGACCTGTACTCAGAAAGCTACAAGATGTTGGAAAAAATAGAGGACGATATAATCAAGTGGAAGAATATACCATGTTCATGGATTGGTATAATTAACATCATAAAAATGTCCATACTACCAAAGTAATCTATAGATTCAATGCAATCCCTATTAAAATACCAACAGGATATTTCACAGATCTACAACAAATACTCCAAAAATTTATATGGAACCAAAAAAGACCCCGAATAGCTGCAGCAATCTTGAGAAAGAAGAACAAAGTTGGAGGAATCACAATACCAGATGTCAAGTTATACTACAAAGCCACCATAAAAAAAACAGCCTGGTACTGGAATAAGAACAGGTATATAGATCAATGGAACAGAACAGAGACCCAAGAAATGGACCCAAGCCATTACGCTTAACTAATATTTGACAAAGGAGGCAACAAAATACAATGGAGTCAAGACAGTCTCTTCAATAAATGGTGTTGGGAAAATTGGACATATACACGCAAAAAAATGAAACTAGGCCACCAACATACACCATACACAAAAATAAACTCCAAATGGATAAAAGACTTAAATATATGATGTGAAACCATAAAAATCTTAGAAGAAACCATAGGCAGCAAAATCTCAGACATCTCTCTTAGCAATATGTTTACAGATACATCTCCTAGGGGAAGGGAAACAAAGGAGAAAATAAACAAATGGGACTACATCAAAATAGAAAGCTTCTGCACAGCAAAAAGAAACCATCAACAAAATAAAAAGGGAACCCACTGTATGGGAGAACATATTTATCAATAGTATATCTGACAAGGGGTTAATTCCCAAAATATATAAAGAACTCATACAACTTAACAAAAAGAAGGCAAACAATCTAATAAAAAAATGGGCAAAGAACCTAAATAGACACTCCTCAAAAGTGGACATATAGAATGCCAAGAGACATATGCAAAAATTCTCAAAGTCAATAATTATCAGAGATGCAAATTAAAACAACAATGAGGTATCACACCTGTCAGAATGGCTACCATCAACAATCAACACATGACAAGTGCTGGCGAGGATGTGGAGAAAAGAGAACCCTAGTATACTGCTGGTGGGAATGCAGATTGGTACAGTAATTATGGAAAACAGTATGGAGTTTCCTCAAAAAATTAAATATGGAACTGCCATTTGACCCAGTGGTCCCACTTCTAGAAATAAATCCCAAGAAACCCAAAGCACCAATCAGAAAGAATATATGCATCCATATGTTCATAGCAGCACAATTTACAATAGCTAAGATCTGGAAACAGCCCAAGTACCCATCAGTAAATGAGAGGATACAAAAGCTGTGCACATTTATACCATGGAATACTATGCAGCAGTAAAAAAGAAGGATATCTTACCTTTTGAGGCAGCTTGGAGGGACCTGAGGACTATTATGCTAAGTGAAATAAGCCAGTCAGAGAAAGACAAGTATCACATAGTCTCACTCAGATGTGGAATCTAATGAACAAAATAAATTTATGGACAAATTAGATTCAGAGATATAGAAGCATAGAACAGACTGCAAAATCTCAGAGGGAAGGCGGGGGAAGGTAGATGGGAAGTGATCAACCAAAGAACTTGTATGCATATATGCACAACCCATGGACACATAGACAATAGTTGTTTAAAGTTCTAGAAATGACAATAGGACGAGGATGGTAGGATGAAAAAGCCATTCAATTTTAAATCAGAAGTCATCAAAGTCTTCATTAGTCTCTTGGTTGACCTTGGACATAACTTGGTCTCTACATTCCTCATTACATAACTTGTGAAACGCTTGCTGCTTTTCTTTCCCCTGCCTGTGTGTGAGGCACGAGTGAGATGCATAGTGAAAACTACAAAGCATAGCATAAGAAGTTTAGACAGCACTTTAATGTGCTGTTTGTTAATTTGATCATTAAAAATAAAAACTCTTAATTGAAAATAATTTCTCAATATTTTTTTAGGGAAAGAGATATAATTCTATTGAAGGGTATACTTACAGCGGGGTTTTTCTTTCTTTCTCACTCTCTCTCTTTTATTTTCAGTTCCTGAATACAACAAATCTTCCCCTTGCCCAAATATTAAATCTATGAGACTACAAACATAACATTGTAAATGGCATGCATTATAAAAACAAACCCTGAAACATTTGTCTGGGGCAAAATAAAAGAAACTGAAAAATTGGAGATGTCAAGCATTTTTACTTAATGCAAGATAATCCCATTATTTCTTTTCCTTTTAATAAAGTTCCCACTTAGTTGCTCTCTTGAAAACCAATTCTTCCTAAAGCTTCTCTCTTCATCTTTAATATGACTCTTCTCTGAAGCTGTCCTTTCTACCCAGGCAGCATTATTACATATCTTACAAAATCGAGCATCAGAGATTAATTACATGTGAAGTACATCTGATGGCTCTGAAATTTCTCTAGGTAGTAGTGAAGGCTACCCACTGGTATCATAAAAGCTGTGTAAATTTAATTAAAATGAAGCTATTTCATTGGGTCTACTATGCAAGTAGGGTCTCTGGTCTTCTGTAAAAAAGAAGAATGATCTTGTATAAAACCACACACACAGTTAAAAGTAAAAGGAACAAAATACTTGTGGTGAGTGATAGGCTGCCAGAACAGCCAGGCACAGGATGGAGAAGGCGAGCAAACAGAAAGGAGAAAGTTCCCTTGAAATAGTCACTCTTTCCAACCTCACCAGCCCCTTCCAAGTGCCTCAAAATCCCAAGTGTGCGATCAACTCTCTCTTGGCTGTTTATTCAGAAAGCCATAGGGGATTGTAAGCAGATACTAGTCTACACTATGGTGATTCATTAGCTCTTCATTTTCCCAAAGAGCTAAATGAGCCTTTCCACCCTACTTCTCCCTGGCACTTCCCCAATCCTATATAATAAAAGGCTAACGTGCAAATTGACCAAACGGCGGAACGACCGGTCGCTATGACGCACACTGACCACCAGGCGGCAGACGCTCAACAAGGAGCTGCCCCCTGGTGGTCAGTGTGCTCCCACAGGGGAAGCGCTGCTTAGCCAGAAGCTGGGCTCATGGCTGGCCAGTGCAGTGGCGGTGGCGGGAGCCTCTCCCGCCTCCAAGGCAGCGCTAAGGACCCCTTGGGGGATATCTGCCTGCCATCTTAGGCCCGCCCCAGGCAGAGGGCCTAAGCCAGCAGGTGGACATCCAACAAGGGGTCCAGAACTGTGAGAGGGTGCAGGCTGGGCTGAGAGACCCCCCACCCCACTCCCAGTGCACAAATGTCATGCACCAGGCCTCTAATATTGAATAAACGTGAATCGCTGAAAGGGTCAAGTATAATATTGACTCTGACCAGTAGACCCATCCATAGCTGATAAGCCTCATATATGTCTGCCAAAAAAGAAAAATGGGTCAGAGTTTTGATTCTCTGGAAAGTTAAGTTTCTTTGAACATTACAGCAAATTTGGTAGACTCTTTTTACTTTGTCTGCAAGCAGTAAGTTGCCACAGTGTGATTTGAAATTGGAAAGCAGCCATTCTATAAAATGACTTCTATAAAAGTAGCATAGGACCTGTGCTAACGTATTTGAAGAATGTGTGGAATAACAGCAATAATAATTGCTAGCATTCATTTCATGATGCTGTGTGCCAGATATACATGTGTTATTTCCAACCCGCACACCAATCCTGGAAGGAACACCAAGCTGCAGTAAGAAGTGCATGTTTCGAAGAGAAACACAAATGGTTTGAATCCTGGATCAGAAACTTTCTGGCTCTCTGAATCTCAGTTTCTGAATCTATAAACTAATATTTAGCTGGCAAGCTCTAAGTGATAATTAAACAAATGAGAAGAAAAATCTTCTCACTAACATAATGGGAGTTCCACAAGGGTAATTTTCCATGTAAGTTCCCATCTCAGTCTTCAGTAAGATTATATGAAACTCTATATTATTTTTGAAAAACTCTCTAAGGATGGGGATTTTGTGATTTTGCCACTGGTGTAGCTTCTATTAGTTTAATTAATTTTATAATATAGAGTTTTGCCGTATTCAATGTAAAAATGTACATAATGTGAAAGAAGCAGTTCTATGCTAGATTGAGTTGGTATTTATTTTATCTTACTTGGCATGCATAAAAAGTTATAGTCTTACTATGCATTAGAATGTCTATTTATTTACCTTGGTGGTGTGTGTGAGCAAAAATAGGGAGTGGGGGTGGTGGGGTGGGGTGGGAATGAATTTTAACATTTAACTGGATACTGGTGCAAGATGGTGACATAGGAAGACCCTGAATTCACCTCCTCCCACAGATACACATATGGGACTATTTCCTCTGGAAAAAAAACCAAAAACATAAAAACTAGCTGAGTGACTGCTGCATATCAAACAAATGAGAAGAACCCATATCAAAGTGGGTTGCAGAAAGTGAGACACAATTTCCCCCCAAACTCCACCCCTGGAGCAGTGACCCATAGTCAGGAAAGAAATCAAAACCCAGAACTTCTCCCTGAGGAGCTAAGGGTTTGAACCTCACACATCGGCACCCCTACTTCTATGGGTAAGACCTGCATCTGAAAGACGAGCCCCTCAAACATCTAGCTTTGAAAGCCAACAAGGCTCATGTCCACGTGACCCACGAAGCTGTAGCAAACTGAGAAGTCCTTCTCAAAGGGCTTGCACTCTGACTCACCCACCCCAGGGCCCAGCACAGAGGCAGCCATTTGAAAAGCACCCAGACTTTATGCGAAAGAGCCTTATTTGCTTATCTTAAAGCGCTGGCCTGATTTGACAGGTGTCTGGGAGCATACGGGGATGCCCTCCAGGATAGAGGCTAGTAGGCACCATCTTTGCACATCCCCTCTGCTTGCTGGTGCCTCGGGGAAAGGAGCGTGCACCCTTCTCTGCATCCTGATTTGTGTAGCTCTCACCCAGGGGATGACTCTGGATCGCCTTGCTCACGTGCCACGGTGGCTTGTGAACCTGGATCCCCTGGGACCGTGGTCGGCAAACTGCGGCTCGCGAGCCACATGCGGTTCTTTGGCCCCTTGAGTGTGGCTCTTCCACAAAATACCACGGCCTGGGCGAGTCTATTTTGAAGAAGTGGAGTTAGAAGAAGTTTAAAAAATTTGGCTCTCAAAAGAAATTTCAATCGTTGTACTGTTGATATTTGGCTCTGTTGACTAATGAGTTTGCCGACCACTGGCCTGGGACAATCTGAGCTACAGTTCTAGGCTGGTTACACCTCCAGAGCACTGCACAGCCGGCAGACTGAAACACACCCCAGTTTTCCCATGACAGAAGCTTATTTTTATCCGGAGCTACAGGCTGAGGGGCAGGCTTCTGGTCTGGCCCACATCTAGAACCCACTGAGGTGCACTCGGGAGACAGAGACGAGTGGACACCATCTTTGGACTCTCCCTGCCTCGCTCCAGCTCACCAGTACATCAGGGGAAAGTGCCCATAACATTTTCTGGCACTGCTATGTTTGCGGCTGCCACCAGGGGCACCTTTCAATGACCTGGTTCTGGGAACCAAAGGGCTTACACTCTTCGGTCCCATGGACTGTAACCAATGGAGAGAGAGTTCTTAACCAGCTACCACTCCCAGAGCACAGCAAGAGGCAACAAACCCAGGGCATCCTTAAAATGTCCAGAGAACCCCATATTTCTGTAAAAGGGACCTAGGAGCTTATCCTCATAGCTGTGGCCTGAGAGGCAGGCTTCTAATGAAACACACATCTAAGGGCCCACTGTATCCTCTTCAGAGACCCCAGAGGGTGGGGTTGTCTGGCACCCTCCCTCGGCTGTACTCCAGCGTGCCAGTGTCTCTGGGAAGGGAGCTTCTGCACGTGTCTGATGCCCTGCTTTTTTGTTTGTTTGTTTTACAGCTGGTTCCCACTTTTTATGACAGCAGCGGAGGAATGCCCTTGATCACCGGGTTCTGGTGGCCGACAGGACCTGGGTCCCAGGGGACCTGACATACAGATAGACAGTTCTTGACAGGCTCCACCCAGGGCATTGCACAGACAGCAGACTGAAACACACCTTCAGTCTCCCCGTGAAAGAGGCCTATTTGCTCTGCGGGAGCTTAAGGCTCTGGTTGGGCACATACCTAGGCTCCTACTTAGGTCTCTGACAGGGAAAGAGGTTGGTGGAGGCCATCTCTGTTCTCTCCTCCTGCCTCACTTCAGCTGGCTGGTAGCTGCTGGAAAGAAATTGAAACAGCCATCCGGGCCCTGATTTTTTATAACTGCCACACAGGGACACCTTAAGATTGATTGACTGGCTCTTGGGGCTAGCAGGACTTATGCTTACAGTCCCACAGGACTGTATATATTTGCATAATTTAAAACCTGCTGCCTGAGGTCTGACTTCCAATCAGCCAGAATCCAGGTGCTGACCAAGACCCTCCCCTTTGGGACACTGACAGGTCTCGGCACAACTTCAACTATTGGGAACCATTAAAAATAAAATAGGCTGGTTGGACTACAATGAAAAATGATACTTCAACATTTGGACAAACTAGAAAAAATGCATAAATTCCTTGAAACATACAACCAGAATCATGAAGAAATAGAAAATCTGAACAGACTGATTATTAGTAAGGATACTGAATCTGTAATGAAAAACATCCAATGAACAAAAGTCCAGGACCAGATGACTTAAGGAGCAAATTCTACTAAACATTTAAAGAATAATTAATACCAATTTGTCTTAAATTATTCCCCCCAAAATAGAAGAAAGTATTCATTTCACAAGGTCAGATTATCCTGATACCAAACTCATTTTACTAAGCAAGCATTACCTTGACAGAAAACCAGATAAGAACAGTACAAGAAAAGAAAATTATACACTAATATCCCTGATTAACACAGATGTAAAAATCTTCAATGAAATATTGGCAAACCATATTTAGCAATACATTAAGAGGACCATAAACCATGAACAAGCAGGAGTTATTCCAGGGATACAAAAACAGTTCAAAAATTCATAAATCAATGTGATACATCACATTAACAAAATAAAGGATAAAATAATATGCTCATACTCATAGATACTGAAAAAGCCTTTGAAAAAATTCAACTTCCATTTATGATAAAAAAAAAAATGTCAACAAAGTGAGCACAGAAGGAATGTACATCAACATAATAAAGGCCATACTAGCCGAAACCGGTTTGGCTCAGTGGATAGAGCGTCAGACTGCGGACTGAAGGGTCCCAGGTTCGATTCCGGTCAAGGGCATGTACCTTGGTTGCGGGCACATCCCCAGTGGGGGGTGTGCAGGAGGCAGCTGATCGATGTTTCTCTCTCATCGATGTTTCTAGCTTTCTATCCCTCTCCCTTCCTCTCTGTAAAACATCAATAAAATATATAAAAAAAAATAAAAAAAAATAAAGGCCATACTAGTATATGACACACCTACAACTAACATCATACGCAAAAATGAAAAGCTGGAAGCTTTGCTTCTAAAATCAGGAACAAGACAAGGATGCCCCCTCTTACAAATTTTATTCAACATAGTATTGGAAGTCATAGCCAGACAATTAGGCAAGAAAAGAAATAAAAGACATATAAGTTGAAAAGGTAAAAAGTAAAACTGTCATTATTTGCAGGTGACACGATACTATGTAGAGAGAACCCTAGAGAAAACTGTTAGAACTAATAAATGAATTCAGTTAAGTAGCAGAAACAAACTTAATATTCAGAAATTGGCTGCATTTTTATACACCAATAATGAACTGTCAGAAAGAGAAATTAAGAAAATGACCCTATTTAAAATTGTATCAAAAAGAATAAAATACCTAGGAATAAATATAGCCAAGGTGGTGAAAGACCTGTTATGTTCTCAGAGAACTATAAGATACTGAAGAAATAAATTTTAAAAGGTGCAAATAAATAAAAGTATATACCATGCTCATAAATAGAACAAATTAACATCATTAAAATGTCCACACTACCAAAAGGAATCTAAAATCAATGCAACTCCTATCAAAATTCTGGTGACATTTTTGATAGAGTTAGAACAAATTATCCTAAAATTTATATGAACCACAAAAGACCTTGAATAGCCAAAACAACCTCCCTCTCTCCCTCCCTCCACCCTTTCCTTTCTCCTTCCTTCCCTCCCTCCTCCCTTCTGCCCCCCCTCCCTCCCTCCCTCATTCTCTTTCTCCCTTCAAATGGAAAAAAATCAATGGAAAACAATATCCTTAGATGAGGATTAACAAAAAAAAAAAAGATTAACACACCTAGGTTAAACCTAAGGAGGTAAAATATATCTAGAGTGAAAACTATAAAACGTTGATTAAAAATGAAAAAGACAAAAATAAATGGAAAGATTTTCTGTGTTTATGGATTTGATTAATTAATATTATTGAAGTGTCCATACTACCCAAAGCAATATGCACATTCAATGCAATTCTTATCAAAAGCCCAATGGTATTTTTCATAGAAATAAAACAAATAATCTTAAAATTTGTATGAAACTTAAAAAAACAACAACTGGATAGTCAAAACAATCTTGTGAAAGAAGAACCAAGCTGGAAGTAACATGCTCTCTGAATTTAAACTACATTACAAAGCTATAGTAATCAGGATAGTGTAGAATTGGCATAAAAATAGACACAGTTCAATGGAACAGAAATGGGAATCCAGAAACAATCACATGTATATATGGTCATTAATTTACAAGAAAGGAGCTAAGGATATACAAGTAGAAAATGACAGTCTTATTAATAAATGGGGCTGTGAAAACTGGACAGCTATATGCAAAAAAAAGAAATTAAACCTGTAACCATAAAACTTTTAGAAGAAATGATCAGCAGTAAACTCCTTGATATAGATCCTAGTGATTTTTTTGTTGTTGTTGGATTTGACACTGAAAGCAAAGGCAACAAAAGCAAAAATAAACGAGTCATCAACTTAAAAAGCTTCAGCACAGCAAAGGAAACCATCAACAACATGAAAAGGCAATCTACGGATAATATTTGCAAATCATATATCTGACAATGGTTAATATCCAAATATGTAAAAGATATGTAAAAGACTCATACAACTCAATTGCAAAAAAAATTTTAAAAGGAAAAGCAAACATTCTGATTTTAAAATGGGCAGAGAACCTGAATAGACTTTTTTTTTACAGACATACAGATGACCAACAGGTACATGAAAGATGTTCAACATCTTTAATGATGAGGTAAATGCAAATCAAAACCACAATGACATATCACCTCATACCTGTCAGAATAGCTATTATAAAAAAGACAAGAAATAACAAGTGTTGGCAAGGATGTGTAGAAAAGGAAACCCTGTGTACTGCTTTGGGAATAAATTGGTATAGCCACTGTGGAAAACACAATAGAGGTTCCTCAAGAACTTAAAAATAGATTTATCATATGATGCAGCAATTTCACTTTTGGGTATTTATTCAAAGAAAACAAAAACAGTAACTAGAAAATATGTATGTATTTCCATGTTCACTGCAGCATGTTTTGAAATAGCTGAGATATGGAAACAACCTATGTGTCCTTTGACAGAAAAATGGATAAATATGATGGGAATGTATATGTATATGTATATACATACACACAATAAAATAGTAAAAAAGGAAATCTTGCCTTTTGTGGAAAAACAAATGGACCTTGAGGGCATTATGATAAGTGTAGTAATTCAGACAGAGAAAGACAAATACTCAATATAAACTCAATTATATGTGGAATATTAAAACAAAAAAAAAATGAAACAAACCACAAGCTCATGGATATAGAGAACAAATTGGAAGTTGCCAGACAAGGAGTAGCTGGTTTGGAGAAATGTATGAAAGTGGTCAAAAGTACAAACTTCCAGTTATAAAATAAATAAGCTCTGGGGATGTAATGTACTGTATTATGACTATAATTAATAATACTACATTGCGTATTTAAATGTTTCTAAGAGAGTAGATATTAAAAATTATCATAAACATGCACAAAAATGTGTAACAATATATGGTAATGGGTCTTAACTAGACATTGTGATCATTTCACAATACATATCATTATGTTGTTCACTTGAAATAACGTGATATGTTAATTATATATTAAAAAATACACATAGAAATAATTAAAGCATTAGTAACATATTAGGAGATGTTAAATAGAGGTGAAATGTTCTAAGGTCCTTTTATTATCCAGAAAATGAGTAAACATTAACTTATGGATTCTAAAATATATAAAATTAATTGTAAATCAACTAAAATTAGACAATAAAGAAATTGATTGATTAAAAATGTAATCAATTCAAAAGAAGGCAAGAGGGAGGATAAAAGGAAAGATGCAACAGTGGACCATATACAAAGCACAAAATAAATGAAAATATTTTCAGTCATATAAAATATATGTGATATATTTACATTTAAGATATTTAAAGACAAGTATTTTAAACTGGCACTAAAAATATAAATAAATAAAAAGCTCTATGGTATTTACCAGGGATAAATTGATAATATAAGAGTTCAAAATGCTTGAACAATTAAGTGTTGAAGAATACAGAATACGCATAATGACCTAAAGAAACCCTTTCTAGCTTTGCTGTATCAGAAAAAAAAAAGCCTATAAGGCAAAACCAATATAAAACGATGAAAGTTCATTTTAGCAAAAAAAGAAACATTTTTAAACATTATGAATTGAATAACAAAAAGCAAAACATACAATGCAAAAATTGACAGAACTACAGTGAGAATCTGATAAATCCACCATCATAGTTAAACATTATAACACACATTTCTCAGTAACTGATGGATAATGTAGAGCCAAAAATTCAGATATAAATAAAGAAGACTTGAACAAAACAAATAAACAAACTTGATTTAATACACATACAGAAAATGTTTTACTATACCAGTAGCAAGTAAATATTCCTTTCAGGCACATATAAAACATTTATGAAAACTGATCACAAACACAGCCATAAAGAAAGTCTTAAATTTGTTTGACCATAATGCAAGGAAGTTGGAACTAATAAAAAAATCATACTAATAAAACAAAACCAAATAAAACCCACACCATACATTTGGAAATTAAGAAGCACATTTCTAAATAAGTCATGAGATGTTGTAGGGGAAGGGGAAGTTAAAAAACATTTTTAGAATAAAAAAAGACCCCGAATAGCCACAGCAATCCTGAGAAAGAAGAATAAACTAGGAGGGATCTCAATACCAGATTTCAAGCTGTATTACAAAGCCACTGTCCTCAAAACAGCCTGGTACTGGCACAAGAACAGACATATAGATCAATGGAATAGAATAGAGAATCCAGATATCGACCCAAACCAATATGCACAATTAATATTTGACAAAGGAGGCATGAGCATACAATGGAGTCAAGACAGTCTCTTCAATAAATGGTGTTGGGAAAATTGGACAGATACATGCAAAAAAATGAAACTAGATCACCAACTTACACCATACACGAAAATAAACTCAAAATGGATACAGGACTTAAATATAAGACGGGAAACCATAAAAATACTGGAGGAATCCACAGGCAGCAAAATCTCAGACATATGCCAAAAGAACTTTTTCAGTGATACTGCCCCTAGGGCAATGGAAGTCAAAGAGAAAATAAACAAATGGGACTACATCAAAATAAAAAGCTTTTGCACAGCAAAAGAAACCATCAACAAAACAACAAGAAACCCCACTGTATGGGAGAACATATTTGCAAATGGTATCACTGATAAAGGTTTAATTTCCAACATCTACAGGCAGCTTATACAACTCAATAAAAGGAAGATAAATGATCCAATAAAAAAATGGGCAACGGACCTAAATAGAATCTTTTCGAAAGAAGACAGAAGGAAGGCCAAGAGACACATGAAAACATGCTCAAAGTCACTAATTATCCGAGAGATGCAAATCAAAACGACAATGCGATACCATCTCACACCTGTCAGAATGGCTATCATCAACAAATCAACAAACGACAAGTGTTGGCAAGGATGCGGAGAAAAAGGAACCCTCATGCACTGCTGGTGGGAATGCAGACTGGTGCAGCCACTGTGGAGAACAGTATGGAGTTTCCTCAAAAAACTGAAAATGGAACTCCCATTTGACCCAGTAATCCCACTCCTAGGAATATATCCCAAGAAACTAGAAACACGAATCAGAAAGGATATATGCACCCCTATGTTCATAGCAGCACAATTTACAATAGCTAAGATTTGGAAACAGCCTAGGTGCCCGTCAGCAGATGACTGGATCAGAAAACTATGGTACATCTACACAATGGAATACTATGCTGCCATAAAAAAAGAAGGAATTACTACCATTTGTAGACACCTGGATGGAATTAGAGAACATTATGCTAAGTGAAATAAGCCAGTCAATGAAAGAAAAATACCACATGATCTCACTCATTTGGGGATAATGAAAAACATTATAAACTGATGAACAAAAAGATAGTTACAGAGGCAGTAAAGCATCAAACAGACTGTCTAATTACAGCGGTAAGGTTAGGGAGAGTTGGGGGAAATAAGAGATCAACCGAAGGACTTGTATACATGCATATAAGAGTAACCAACGGATGCAAAATATTGGGGGGTGAGGGCATGTATGGGAGTGGGGTGGGGGGGGTAATGGTAAGAAATGTACACATATAATACCTTAATAAAAATTTGAAAAAAAAATAAAAAAATAAAAAAAACATTTTTAACTGAATGATTCCAAAATACTATGTTATAATTAATAAAAGACAGCTAAGTTAGTACTTATTCATAAAAGAAAAAAAAAGAGACTCAATGAGCTAACACCTAAATTAAAAAGTTAGCAAAAGAACTGTGTAGGGATGGTTGTGGAGGGAGAGATTAAAAGAAGGAACAATACAGAGCAATAAAAAAGAGAGCAAACTATAACTACTCACAACAATATAGATGAATCTCATAGACCAATTTTCTGAAAGACATCAGGCATGAAAGATTATATACTGTATGATTCCATTCCATGAAGTTCAAGAGTAGACAAAACTAACTGGTAGTGATAAAAATCATGGAAGTTATCTTTGAGGATATTAACTGGGAAGTGGCACAAGAGAACTGAACTGTCTGGAATGCTCTATATTTTGACCTGGATGGTGGTCTCACAGATGTATTCATCCGTAAAAATAAACTTAGCTGTATGTTTAAAATGTGTACACTTCAGAGTATATATGTTATACCTCAACACAAATGCTTAAAAAAATAACACAAAGTAATTAAAAAGAATATACAATAGAGACAGCAAAGCCAAAATTGTTTTTTAAATGGACTAAGAATATATATGAGCATCTATGAAGGTTGATCAAGAAAGAGAGAAGGAAAAAATAAACAATTTTAAGAAAAAAAAGGGGTAGGGGAAAGACAACTTAAATGATGTAGGGCTTTAAAAGATAAAACATCGTGGTTCAAATAGCTTTACTGCAGAAAAATGAAAACCAAAATTATGATTTTAGCACTGAGAGCTGGAGATAATCTAGGAAATTATCTGTCTTACTTGTTATACAAAATCACTGGTGCCTCAGAATCACCTGGGGAGTTTGTTGGTTGCTTGCTATTAATACAGATATCCATCCTCCCAATCCCCAGCTCTCTTCACTGATTACAAGGGAGCCCATTGCCCGCTCCATACCACCACCGTCATTTTATAGGAAATTATATTTATTTGTCTAACTTCACACCTCTAGCTCATGTCAGAGCCATAATCATAAGGAAAATCTATAAAAACAGAAGAATCGACTCCTCACTTGGGGCTATTACCACGAGGCTTACTTGGTCAACACTTCTACCAACACTGCCTTTCTGTTTAGTAACTATGTGCCAACAGAGGAAGACAACAAGAGTGAAGGATGAGATAGAGCTGACAAGGAAAGTAGTTTGAAGGTGACTGTCTTAGATACATAAATATATCTTACAGATAAGCTTATAATATAACAAGTAGAATCGTGAATTTTCAAAACAGGAAATCCCTAGGTCAAATGCCACTCCCCCACTTATAATTATGTGACCTTGAGGGAGTTACTTGACTTCCCTCAAGCTCACTTTCTCTGTCTGAAAAGATGTTTAATAACACCCGGCCCCTACCCCTCCACAAGGTCACAAAGTGACTACTATATATCAAGTGCTGAGAAAAAAATGTTAATTTTCTCTCATTACCCAGCATTTAAGCCTTTCTAATAGCCTGCATGAATATTAGTTTTGGAGAGTGACTTTTTGAAAGGAGTCTAAAACTAAAGCATCAAGAACCCAGCAGGAGATTTGAAACACTGAACCTGTTCCCCTACATTTCCAGTTTCTGTTTTGTCTCCATGTCTCTTCCCATTTCCCTAAATCTGAATCATTCTGTCATTTGGGATCCAACAGATGTGTGAACAAAGCCAAAATATTGCTCTTGGAAACTATAATATACACTATGTTCCTTGCATTTGGATTAGAAAGGGAGCTATTATACAAGCACCACTGTTTGTGTTTCTCTAAAAATTAAGAAATTCTAATTTACCTGAGATCTCTTTTATTCATATAGCTGATTGCTATGTGGCTGAGAGAACCAGTTAAAACACACAGAAACAAATAAAACAGCCTCTTATGTCAGATCCCTAAATGGTTCAGTACACAATTTTCAGGAAAGAACCATTTACACAAAGACAATCCTATCATAGTCCTCCTTATGATAATAAGATTATTTCCCACAGCCACACTAATATGTTAATGCCCTCAATATTTTCCAAGTTCAACATTAGATTAAAGTATATTTATCTTCCAATTAACCTACAATTATGTGTCTTAATATCTTGACATTCTTTTGGATTTTGTTTAATCTATACAATGCCAATATATAAAGATAAGGTCCCCAGGTCAATCAGCCAGAAACCATTCCCAGAAGTTGATGCTAATCAGATTTGTTCATGCCATTCAGTGAGTATATTGCCATGATAAGTTTTGGAACAGATGTTTGACACTGAAGAAAGCTCTTTATGGTAGAATTTAAATTCCTTTTGTTCAGTAATGATAAAGATTATTAAAATACACTTTTTGGGGGGTGACCTAATTAAGGCACTTGATCAAAAACAATCAAAACAGCAGCTCCCATATAGCCTGTCCAAGCATGAGGTTTCTTACTCTCTAAATGCAACCCTGATGAAAGCACAGCATGAGAAATGGGTAAAATTATGATCTCGGCTGAGAAATTAGCCTTAAGCACTTGTTAATAAAGGCAAATAGAATTTTACAAACCAACATATAAACTTTGAGAGGTTATTTTATTGCCATCTGCACCAAGGTAAAGCAGAGTGATATAATTACTCCCCTATATTCTTATTTAATTCACTAGAGGCCCATTGCACAAAATTCGTGCATGGGGGTGTGTGTTCCTCAGCCCAGCCTGCACCCTGTCCAATCTGGGACCCTTTGAGGGTTGTCCGACTGCCTGTTTAGACCTGATCCTGGTAGGATTGGGCCTAAACGGGCAGTCATACATCCCTCTCACAATCCAGGACTGCTGGCTCCCAACTGCTCGCCTGACTGCCTTCCTGATTGCCCCTAACCGCTTCTGCCTGCCAGCCTGATCACCCCCTAACCACTCCCCTGCCAGCCGGATTGATGCCTAACTGCTCCCCTGCCAGCCTGCTTGCCTCTAACTGCCCACCCCTGCAGGCCTGGTCCCCCCCCAACTGCTCTCCCCAGCAGGACTGGGTCCCCCTCAACTGCCCTCCCCTGCAGGCCTGGTCCCTCCCAACTGCCCTCCCCTGCTGGCCATCTTGTGGCGGCCATCTTGTGTCCACATGGGGGCAGGATCTTTGACCACATGGGGGCAGCCATCTTGTGTGTTGGAGTGATGGTCAATCTGCATATTACTCTTTATTAGATAGGATAGAGGCCTGGTGCACAGGTGGGGGCCAGCTGGTTTGCCCTGAAGGGTGTCGCAGATCAGGATGGGGGTTCCCTTGGGGCGTGGGGCGGCCTGGGCGAGGGGCCTGTGGTGGTTTGCAGGCCGGCCACGCCCCCTGGCAACCCAAGCGGAGGCCCTAGTATCTGGGATTTATTTATCTTCTATAATTGAAACTTTGTAGCCTTGAGCAGAGCCAAGCCTCCTGCTTGCTCCGTGGCCACAGCCATTTTTGTTGGGATTTATATATCTTCTATAATTGAAACTTTGTAGCCTTGAGTAGAGACCAAAGGAGGCCAGGGCTGCGGGAGCTTGGCTTACTCCATCGCCAGGGGCAACTCAAGCCTCCTGCTCTCTCCAGCTTCGTGGCTGCTGCCATTTTTGTTGGGATTTATTTATCTTCTATAATTGAAACTTTGTAGCCTTAAGTGGAGGCCTGGGCTAGCCAGGGTGTGTGGAAAGCTTGGCTTCCTCCATTGCCAGGGAAACCCAAGCCTCCTGCTCACTCCGTGGCCTCAGCCATCTTGGTTGGGTTAATTTGCATACTCACTCCTGATTGGCTGGTGGGTGTGGCCTGTGGGTGTAGCAGATTGATGGTTAATTTGCATATCACTCTTTTATTAGATAGGATATTTTAAAATCTTGGTTGATGATGGGAGGTCTAAAAATTAGAACAGATTGAATCAGGCTATTCTTTTAGTTCAAATCTGCTTGGTCCTTTATTAAACAGGTTTTTCTCCTGAAATAAATCCAAGTACACTGCTCACTCCCATGATTTTCTATAATAAAAAATTACAATATTAGTTTTCCTAAAATATTCCTGTTTTGAGGTGAATGGTAGAGAATACACACGCATACATATACATTCATTCACACATATATGATTGATCACATGTGTACACACACACTTTTATTTAGTGTCCAAATTCATCATTCTATTGAAGTAGCTATTTCATGTTTAAAGTGGGCATTGAAATATGAAGCACAACACAGTTAAATTTATTTTATTTTATTATTTTTTTAAAATATATTTTATTGATTTTTCACAGAGAGGAAGGGAGAGGGATAGAGAGTTAGAAACATCGATGAGAGAGAGACATCGATCAGCTGCCTCCTGCACACCCCCCACTGGGGATGTGCCCACAACCAAGGTACATGCCCTTGACCGGAATCGAACCCGGGACCCCTCAGTCCCCAGGCCGATGCTCTAGCCACTGAGCCAAACCGGTTAGGGCAACACAGTTAAATTTAAATGTTCCTGTTGCCTAATAAAAAATTGGAAAACAAAGGAACATTGAATGAACAGTCTAAAAAAGCATCTTTCCCAAAGATAGTCTTTCCCCTAAAATATCTTTAGTATTAAGCATTTTATTAGATTTTTTTTCATCTTAAAATTTTTCCCAATCCATTCTCATTTGGAAATTGTCAATGCTGGTAAACATATCTCATACATCATTATGATGAAGTTCAAGTGTTTGTTCATTTGGTCTCTGTAGGCTGGACATTTTGAATATATTTATAAAACCATCTCAGGCTTGAATATTATATTTGTTAATCAGAAAGTTCTTGGTGCATTTGGCATTTTTATTGATGTTTTATTATGACATAATCATAAAAAGCTAGTCTAAGAAGAGAGCAACATAAAATGATCATCAAAACTCCTTATAGCATTTACTAATACACATGATGTTGTCCCTTGTATACTAACCCTTCAGACCACACATGTGAACTGAAGTTTCCCTGCATAATTCATACCCTTTCAACCAGGTCTGAAATGCCATAAGAACTATTTCAGTGACAATCTTTGTTGTGACTCCCCGCAGTGAAAAATCAAATTCAACTATCCACTATCTCCTTTACCAATTCTAAACCAGAAGTACTTAACTAAAGCTGTCAGAATATTTGTGAAAAAAAGCTATTCCAGTTGGACATCTGGGAAAAGTTAAAATAGGCTGTATCAATTAAAGGCTCATGACCACAGGTCACAATATTTTACTTCCAGGTAGAGTTAAAGCTGGTCTTTTCCTTTTAAGGTTATTAACAATGTATGTGTCTGTCTTTACACCAGAAAATTCGCTGTTAGCTCATATGTTCAAAGAAAATCTCTAAATAAGGGTGAAATCTAAATCACTAGTTAAAACAAATCTGGTAAAAAATAAACTTGTCAATGAGCTGTAGCTTTAGAAACATACTATTGCCTATTCCAAAAAGGGACCTTCCTGAGATCAGAGGCCTATTAAAAACCAGAAATGTTAGACATCTGTTGCTGTGTTGCATGAAGGCAAAGACAGAGATATATTAGTACCATATGGGAAGAAATAAGATTCCAAAATCCAGCTTTGCTGATATATCCCAAAGTAAGTTACCAGGTTTAAAGAATAAATAAAATCAAAGATAAATGTTTAAAAAAACAAACAAATAAAACAGGAAACTCTTCTTAAAAATTAAGCAATCCTTCTATCAAAAATAATATATCTTGATATATGTAACACATTGCAGCAATTTTTTTACAAGTGGCTCCTTGAAGCAGACCACAATTGTAGGTAAAGTACAACCTATATTCAAAGAGAAATACATAAGAAACTCTTTTTAGGAAAAAAAAAAGTGACTCCTGAATCAGATACTTAGGATGAAAAGGAGGTGGTGACTGGAGCTGAAACTGGATCTCATCTTGTTTGTTATTATAGTAGCAGTTCCTGGTCCTTTCTAAGTTCAAAGGTGATCAAAATTGGCCTCACAGGTTCACAATTCACTCTGTGGTGCCCCATTATAGACCAATAGATGGAGTATCATTAACAAGCTACATTGTTGACTCTGCTTGGGACCTCTTAGCTTGGATTGTGACCGAGAGTTTGTCAGCTGACAAATAGGTAAGGGGTCTTCTAATGACCCCAGAAAAGCCTCCAGGTCTGAGGAATGGGATTCATTCTTTCCACAGAATCACTACAACACCAATTCTCTTAGGACAGAGCAGGAAAAATATCAACCTTCCAACTTACAAGCTGGGTGGGGGAGGTTGGTGGTGACATTTAGTAATGAGAACTGGATCTTCTTAGGAAAAAAACACGCACACAAACAGTTGAATTATCCTGGCAGTGGTCAAGATGAGGAAGTAGCTAAGGCACTATCTAATTTAGGGAGAGCTCACTAACCTTGTAAAGCATTGATTAATCTAACTAATCTTGTGTAATCACATTGTTTCTGAAGTAATAACTAAGCCTATCTTTAAGAAAAGAGAGGGTGGCATCCTTAATTAGTTTATAGCTATAATTTCCAAACAGGAAAATAGTCTTAAGGGGCAAATATCTCAGGGAGTAGATACAGTAACTAGATCTAGAGTCAGTAGAAGTAAGAAGTCTATGCTCATGAAATTAGAGCCAATATATTACCAACGGACTCTTCTGGAAATGAGAAACAAAAGGAGGGACCGCTATCTTCCTGGGGTGGTGTAATAAGGTCTCTCAGAGAGAAAAGCAAAGGCCTCATGAGGAAGTTATGTTTTCAGACCTCCATAACTATCCCATCTCTATTTTCTATCATCATTAGAAAACTTGTAGGAGAACATACTTGCAAAGAATCTGCGAAAGGAGTACAAAAGCCATGTTTAATGCTGGTTCCCCTGGATCATATTCATCAGGAGATGGGGAAGCATGCCTAATCCCTTTCAGAATAAGCTTATATGGAGAAAGATAAGCTTTAATTTAGGTTCAGTGTGCCCAGATATATATGAAAAAGACAGAGCAGAGGGAAAAAAAAACGAACCTACTCTCCTTAACTAATTTTATGTAGATTTTCTTGACAAGTTACATGGTATATAAGTTAGGTAACAAACGCCTCAAATCTCAGACACTCACAAGTTTAGTGATGGCTTTGGTCAAATGTTGGCTGGAGACTGCTGACCACCTGCTAACAGCTCCACTCAGAGCTGTTGTCTTCTTCCTACGTCTGTGCCAAAAGGGCAGCCTCTCTCCAGGGTGTGCCTTCTTGTTGTCAGAGGGCCAGAAAAACAATGCAGTGGCTCTTAGGACTTCTGCTTACATGTCATTATCCAGGGAAGGCACATGGCCACATCTGATGTCAGGTAGTTGGGAAGTGCCCTCATTCCCACGACAAGCACATGGCAATGAACAGGAATGAACAATGCTTTCAGAAGGAAGATAGAGAATATCTGGGAACAGTAATGCAATCTACTGCAAATTGACATTCTGGGTGTGGTCAAGAAAGAATAATCCTGACTTAACAATTGGGCAAAGAAATTTCAAAACAGATAGTAATACTTATATCCACACTAGCCACTTCGTAGAATAATTGACATAATCTGTTAACCTATTTTAATTGGGGTAAATAGGACTTGAGTGAATAACAAGACATTGGGGAAAACATTTTTTTAAATTGAAACAAAGAAAATACCTGAGGAATCTGCAAGCAAGTTTTTCTTGCTGTTGAGAACTATATCATTCAAAGAGTACTTCTGGGAGTGAGGATACAGAGAAGAAAGTTCAAGTAAATTCAGATGAGTGCCAGTTACCCAGCCAGGCCACTGACTTAACCCAGTCAGGTTGAATGGCACAACCTCCACACCTTAGATTAGGGTGGTATCAAGAGGTTAAAATATATAATAAAATCTTAATTAGCTGGAACCTAATGAGTTGTAATCCTATATAATAAAAGGCTAATAATATATAAATAGACCAAACAGTGGAACAACCAAACAACCGAACAACTGGTCACTATGATGTGCACTGACCACCGGGGGGGCATGCACAGAACATGGCAGGCATCGGCTGCTGTGGGATGGTGGAGCAGATGAGTGGGGGTGCCAGACCAAGGCGGGGTGCCAGTTGTTGTCATCAGGGTGAGCCTCTGATGGTTATTGAAAATTCTTGACTCCCGTGTGCCGCGGTCCCGCCCAACACTTGCACCTGCTGCCGGCAGCAGAGCTGCCACTCACAACCGTTGCGGGTGGCTGGCACTGGCCCCAATTGCTTGGTACCATCAGTAGGTGCAAGCAGCCGCTGCTGGCCCCGATCGCCCCTCAGGGCTTCTCCACCTCCCCCTGCTTCTGAGGGGTGATTGGGGCCAGCAGCTGCCTCTCACAGCTGCTGTGGGCCCCACTCACACCTGCTGTGGGCACCAGAGCCACCACTCGCACCTGCTGCTGGAAACCAGCACTCATCCTGATCACTCAGCGCCATAAGTAGGTGCAAGCAGCAGCTGCCAGCCCCAATTGCTCCTGAGGGCTTTTCCACTCCCCACTGCTCCTGAGGGGCAGTTGGGGCAGCAGCCATCGCTTGCACCCACTGACAGTGCTGGCCCCACTCACACCCACTGCTGGCGCTGGCCCCAATCGCTCTGTGCCGTCAGCGGGTGCAAGAGGGGCCGGCGCCATCAGCATGTGGAAGCGGTGGTGGTGGGAGCAGGGTTACTGGCAGAGAGGGGATCGGGGGCCTCAGTGGGAAGGGTTGGGTGGGGTGTGGAGGATGGGCCTAGACCTGCCCCTGTGCACACCACAGCCTCCCAGCCCACAGTTCCCTTTAAGGTGCATGAATTCGTGCACTGGGCCCCTAGTCTATATATATATATAAAAGGCTAAGCGACTGTCTGACCAGCCAGTAGGTATGATGTGTACCAATCACCAGGGGGCAGAGGCTCAACGCAGGGATATGTTGTTGCTGGACCGCACGATTCCACCTTCAGCCATAGGTTATGTTGTTGCTAGGGCACTGTAGGCCCCAAATCTGGCTTACTGCACACTTGCATTTCACATGCTGTACAACAGCAGTTTTGCAGAGTGCCCTCTTGCACTCCAGGACCCCTCTAACCTTCCCCTGGCAGGTGGGCGGCGGGCATGCTGAGTGCGAGCAGTGGGTGGTGAAGGACTGGTGAGGGGGCGATATGGGCTCTCATCCCCACCCTCCTGACCAGTCCTTCGCCACCCATCGCTTGCACTCAGCATGCCTGCCAGGGGAAGGAGCGCAGCGCATGTGCTGCCAGGAAGTAGTGCTCAAAACTCCGCAGCAGGTGGGAGGCTTCCACGTTATCCTCTGGCGCCATGATGGGGCGGAGCCACCGCATTGCTCTGGAGGCAGGGTGGTAGCAGGGAGGTGCCCAGAGGAGATGGGACCAGCCCGAGGCGACTTGCAGGACCTAGGGTGGGGCTTGAAGCAGCCAGAGAAGGCCAGAGGGGTTGAGGGCGGGACCAGGCACACTCTGGGTGGAGAGGTTAGGGTGTCAAGCCAGGGTGGCAGGCGGTTAGGTGGGGCACACGCGGGTGGGTGGGGCCATGTGATTTTGTGCACTGGGCCTCTAGTATATATATATATATATATATATATATATATATATATATATATGTATGTATGTATGTATGTGTGTGTGTGTGTGTATACACACATATATATAAAAGAGATTTTATTCATTTATTAATATCAGTCATTTGGCTATTTATTGTTGCAAAGTGTTTTAAAAGCTACCTACCCTGCTACACTGGGTTTCTTTATCCCTAAAAGGAAATTCATTTTAGTGAACACTAAATGAGATATTTATGAAAAAATTTAGAACAGTACCCAACACTGAGAAAATGCTCAATAAATGGTTATTTTTAAAATAATACATTCATCACTTTAACAAACATTGCAATTGGGTCCTGTAGTCAACTAGGCCAGTGTTTGGAAGAGAAGTGAGAATAATAGAATGAACAGAGAACTTGAGCCAAGTATAAGAGAACTTTCTTTCTCAATGGCAAAACATATCTTAATTTGGGCTGATCATTTCTCAAACCTGAGCATAATGTGTTTAAAATCATTAGGAAAGTTTTCTAAATAGATGTAAGTAAAAACAACTTTCCTCAAAAAAATTAAAAATGGAACTGCCATTTGACCCAGGCATCCCACTAATGGGAATATATCCTAAGAAAACCTGAAACACCAATCAGAAAGAATGTATATACCCCTATGTTCATTGCCAGCCTGGTTGCCCCTAAGTGCCCTCCCTTGCTGGCCTGATCGCACCCAATTGCCCTCTCTTGCAGGCCTGGTCCCTCCCAATTGGCCTCCTCTGCTGGCCTGATCGCCCACAACTGCCCTCCCCTGCCGACCATCTTGTGTCCACATGGGGGCGGCCATCTTTGACCACATGGGGTCAGCCATCTTGTGTGTTGGAGTGATGGTCAATTTGTATATTACCTCTTTATTATACAGGATAGTCAAGATCTGGAAACATCCCAATTGCCCATCAGTAGATGACTGGATAAAAAAGCTGTGGTACATTTACACAATGGAATATACTATGTGGCTGTAAAAAAGAAGGAGCTCTTACCTTTGTGATAGCATGGATGGACCTGGAGATTATTATGCTAAGTGAAATAAGCCAGTCAGAGAAAGACAAGTATCATATACTCTCATTTATATGTGGAATCTAATGAAAAAAATAAACTGATGAACAAAATAGGTCCAGAGGTATGGATCCATGGAACAGAATGACATATCTCAGAGGGGAAGGGTGTAGAGGGCACATGAAGAATGTATGTGCATATAAACATAACCCATGTCTATAAACATAGACAATAGCTTGGCTAAGGAATGAGGGGGTGGGGGGCTGGTTGGAAGGAGGGAAAGAGGTGGGGAGGAATGGGGGACATCTGTATTACTGACAACAGAAAATTTAAAAAAATCAACTAAGCCTATCGAATAAATATCACTTGAAGATAATTTCCTAGTCCTCTTTCAAGCAGATAACTGCTTCTGAAATCTATCATTTCCAGAGATGTTTATTTTTATTGAGGGAGAAAAATAAATTTAAGCCATTAAAAAAAAATTACCAAAATTTTAAGCACTTTTTTTTTTTTATCTAAAATGATTCTTCTCTAATGGAGATACAGCTGACTACTACCTACCTTTGTCAGAGGCATAGTTAGAGGACTTCAAGATGAATAAGAATCATTCTTTCTTTCAGGAGCCTTACGACCTAGTCCAAGGGTTAATTTTAGTATACAAATTGCTAACTACACTAGAACACTAACTACCTTCCATTCTGTGAACCTGCCATGTTCTCTCACAACCACTGGTGTCCTGGCTACCATGCTTTCTGAAAACAAATTAAAAAGCCCTGATTTATCAATTTTTGCTGATATTCATGTTATAAGTACTCCCAGCACAGCTGATTTCAAGTTATCAACAGCTGAACAACCGACAAAGTTCCTAACTATTTAACACATTATTACATAATATTAATTTTTGTGAGGCACAACCCAGTTCCTCATCCTATTATGCCATCTCTATTACCTCTGTGCTAACTTATCTTAAAATTCCCTTCTCCTTTGGGCCTGGCTAATTTCTATACAAATTTTAAGTTCCCACTCATGCCATTTGTTTCAAGAAATGTTTCCCAAATCATCTAGTCTGAGGGTCTGATTTTCTTCCTTTTTTTCCTTATTTCTCCCCCAGGATCCTGGACTGCCCACAATATGTATCACACTATTGAGAGCAACTGTGTGCTTAAGCATCTTTTCCAGGGAACCATGAAGAAGTTGAGTTAGAATTTGGGCCTTATCTCTAACTCCTCCTTGTTTGGCATATTTCCTTTCTTAAGATCAAAATCAACATAGGCATGAAAATAAATGCCAAGAGAGAAGTATTACACACTCTGAGAGATCAAATGGGAGGGGGAAAAAGGTGATCAAGAAAGGTCAAACGAAGTAGGCAGACAGCTGGGGCAAGGGGTGCAGGGGGAGAAACTCGGGTGGGGGTGTAGGGAATGAGCAAAAAAAAAAAAAGAACTCATGGACATGGACAATAGTGATTGCCGGGGTTGGAGGCAGATGGGTGGAGGTGGTAAAACTCATAGAGGGGATAAATGGTGATGGAAAAAAATAAATTTAATTAAAAAATAAAAGTCTCATAAAACAGATGGCACTGAGGACAGGCTTGAAAATGGGTAGTATTTCCATCAGGAGTGATTGGGAAGTGGGAAGAGCATTCCACACAGAGGAAAAGGCATGAACACAAAGTTCAGAGATAAGACTATGGGTGTGTTCAGAGGAAAACAGATTATGGAGTCAAGGAGGATCGTCAGTTATACTTTGGAAAGCACAGAGGAAAGTCAGTCTATTCAGGTCCAGGATTCTGAAGGTCTGGTTGATGAACCTACGTTCAATTTGGTCAGCAATCTATATAATAAAAGCCTAAGCAACCATTACGATGGCACAACCAGAATGACCGGTTGCTCTGATGCACACTGACCACCAGGGGGCAGACGCTCAATGCAGGAGCTGTCCCCGGTGGTCAGTGCGCTCACACGGGGAGCACCACTCAGCCAGAAGCCGGGCTCACGGCTGGTGAGCACAGTGGTGGTGGCAGGAGCACCAAGGAACAGTGAGCAGGCAGGTGGTAAAGAGCAAGAGGGCACAGGCCAGGCTGAGGGACCCCCACCCCCACCCCCACCCCCAGTACACTGTGCTTCTAGTGAAGATTATAAAGGTTTTAGAGGCAGGGAATTACATCATTAGAGCTAAGCTTTAGGAGGACTATTCTGAGAATGTGAAGGAGAGACCGTTATAAGGAAAGTGGAGGGAGAACATATGAAAAATAAGGAAAATCTAAACTAAAAGGTTTTAGTGAGGGCATAAATTAGGGATGGTGAGTTTTAGAGATATGGTAGAACTAGAAGTTTTAAAGCATAAATATATCAGCTGCATTTTCCCCTTCAAATATAAATAAATTGTAAGTACACAGGCCAAACAACAGAAACAGTGAGTCTGTATAGTTCTTTGGCCTTCAAATCATTTCCTTCTTCCTTCTCTCCTTCCTTTCTCTCTTTCAATTTTAATAAGGCTGTATATCAGAAATGAAAAATTCTTTCTCTATCACAAGAGTGTTAGTAATAGCCAATATCAGTCTCTTTATTTCTAATATTTCTGCCAAAGAACTATGTATATTCTTATTAATAGAATGATTTTTATTTTTAAGAAATAGCATATACAACCACAATGCTTTGCATGTCTCAAGTACTGTGGAATACATTTTTCCATCAGCTCTTTAAAAACATTATGTGAAACAATATATCATTATATATTGGTGAATCTAAAAGTAAGTTTATAAACAAAAAACAGAATCATGTATCCAACTCTGGGTTATAAAAGCCAGATGACATAAGTAGCAATTCTCTTGTAGCATACCATGTAATTATAAACAAGCTCTCTCGACTTGATCATAAGCTTGCTCTTCAAAGCAAATTTACATGCTTTGTTTTCATCTTTAATGGGTAAGTCATCATCCCTGAATTATAAAAATCCCAAATAAGAGGTGGTCTATTTCAATTCTCATTATGAAGATATCATTAATTTAGAGATGATCAACATAAGTAGGCTGCCTTTCACAATGCTTTCTCTTATCAATTATTTTAATTTTTCCAGTTAAGAGTAATGGATAGCTCAAGGGATTTGATGGATGAATGGATGATGTTATAAACTCAATATGTATATCATATGGATTTTCTTGGTAGAGCTAATATTAAATGAAAGAACTTTAATAAATCATTGAGGCCTAAAGTCTTTACACAAAGCACAAAACTCTGGATAAACAAGAGAGATGGAGCCCACGGTACTTGGTTGTGGTAGGATTTCTATCAGCTTATCTTTATTTCTAGAGTAGGAAGAAAATGATAACCATCACGGGTCTCTTCCTGGCCTAAATCCTCTTCAGCTATCACCTTCTGTGTGAATTATTCTTGACTGAGCTTATTTTGGTTCTATATCAGTATCAGTATTTATAAAGATATTATTCTGTGTACCTTATTGTATTGAAATGATTTATTTACCTGTCTATCTTCCCTTGAAAAAAGGGGCATTGTATTTTGTTTTTGTATACCTCCATGCTCTGAACCATACAGAGCCTAGCACAGAGTAGGTGCTCATCAAAATGAACTAGTGTGTGCTCATGTTGAAATTTTGCTGTTTTACATTTATGCATGTATCAAGCAGCCACTTACGTAGCCCATTTACCCACAACTTCTAGGGAAGAAATATTAGCCATTTCATTATGAAACCACAAGTGCTCATTAGTAAACTAGAGGACACTTAAAATACAACAACACAACGTAAAGTGTTGCAATAAATAGACATCTTAATGCACAAGCTTAGGTGTAGAATTTGAGGTTAATGCTAGACTTCTTTTATTGAATATGGATAAACTCTTATCCATATTCAATAAAAGGAAGTGAAGTGATCCTGTTAAAAATGCAATTAAAAACATAACTGTTTGTGTGATATTGCTGCTGCAAGCTAATGCTGGATGGAGGTAAAAGTTTAAGTCTAACATCAGCCTATCAAAAGGCAGGTCCTACTGTGAAGGCAATCCGGAAGGCTAAGCTTTTCCTCACAAGAAATTGTGGGAAAGAAATGGTTTTCAGTTAGCAGAAGAAAAACATAACTTCCCAACAGCAATGTTGACTACAAAGCCCAAGAAGAAACCCAAGGAATAATTTGGACAGTTAACTCAAAATGCACTAATAAAAGATGCAGGGTCAAAAGATCAAGTGTATAAAGATATCACCTTCTAAATGTGTTTTGAGGTTTCCAGCAGGTAATAGAGTAGATAATATTTCCCTTACAATTAGGCTGAAAGGTAACAGATGACACTACTCAGAAGGCAACCATCCTTCCAATGGTCATCATTCAAAGGGAGGCAGGGGAAAGGAAGATCCTCCCTTCTGGGTACACCTTCTATATGACAATTCATTTGTGAGAGACGTACTCATTCACTCAAAGCTGGTACTCAAATTACCATCCTTAATTATAACTGTTGGCCGCAATGAATAATCTGTGGATGATTTTGAGTTGCTGCCAAAGATAATCTATCTCCAGAAGAGGGAGGAAAAAGAATAAGCTTTATGGGAAGAGAAGCTCTTTTCCCATAAATGATGAATCAATCCATTATATATTTGTGATAATCAATGCCCTGGATCCTCTGCATGTCAAGGTGGGAGGAGGGAAAACCTTAGTGGCCAATCATTATTAATTCATTCATTGCACTAATATTAATCACAAGGAACTAATGTGATATTAATGTGACTATAATGTAGGCTTCAATAAAGAATATCACTTGAGAATAGAAACATGGTATAGATTTTGTTTCTAACTTAGTTACCTAACAAGGGCTTTTTAAAGATTTTAAGGGAAGAAAGAAACGTCTGACATGCTCTCTACTTGAGTATGGAATGAGAGAGAATTATATTGAGGGCTCACCAGTAAATTTTCTGGTTGGCCTAAGGGTTGTCTGAGTCAGTCAGCACTTCTGACAGTGAAATGTTCTTCCAGGAAATGCGTATCGCTGAGACTGCTCGGGCAGCAGTGTCAGCCACGGCAGGATTCTGGGAATAGAATCTAATCTCTAATGGTGCCTGTCCTCTCTTGAGAGGAGTTTGAGGGGGTTGAACTAGTAGGGTGATAAAGCTTGACTTATGGTCTTAGATTTGAGAACCTTTCTGGAATGACCTTAAACCAATCTCTAAATGTGTAATAGCACTCATTTCTGAAGACCTTGAAGCAAAAACATCAATTCAACAGATTCAATGTTTTAATAGTCAAGGAAAAAGTGATCAATGTCCATCCTGCTGGCTTAGCCCTAGTACAGGCTGCTGTTTTGCTGGAATAACTGAACAGCCAGGTGATCCGGCAAACTCTTGGGGCTATAGAAGCCAATAAGGTCCACTATGATCTCGTTATCCTCTCTTAGGCTGCCCTCTTTTTCCTTACTGCTCGCGTCAAACAGAGCAACTCAGAAGCCCTCAAATCAGTGGTTCTCAACCTTTCTAATGCCACGACCCTTTAATACAGTTCCTCATGTTGTGGTGACCCCCAACCATAAAATTATTTTTGTTGCTACTTCATAACTGTAATTTTGCTACTATTAATGAATCGTAATGTAAATATCTGTGTTTTCCGATGGTCTTAGGCAACCCTGCTAGTGGTTCTCAACCTGTGGGTCACTCAACCTGTGGGTCGTGACCCACAGGTTGAGAACCGCTGCTGTAGAGCCTAAGACCATTGGAAAACACAGATATTTACATTACGATTCATCAACAGTAGCAAAATTACAGTTATGAAGTAGCAATGAAAATAATTTCATGGTTGGGGGTCACCACTACATGAGGAACTGTATTAAAGGGTCGCGGCATTAGAAAGGTTGAGAACCACTGCCTCAAATGAACAACACTGTTTCTTGCCTCACTGCTTTGTTCATGTCAACCTCTCTGCTTAGAACTTTTCCCTCCCCATCGCCAGACTAGGTTCCTTTTCCGTGTTTCAGAGTTCAAGTCACGTTCTCCAGGAAGCCCTCCCCATTACTTCCTTCCCCTCACTCATGTCTGTGCTCGCTGAAATTCTGAGTACATAACTTTTGGGATTTCTTGCCACACAGTCCAAATGGCCATTTACCATTCTCCCATTAAACCATGACTATCTTAACACTTAGTTGTGTTTCTTATTCCCCTTCCTATCCTCAGCACTAAACTGAGCAACCACCGTATAGTAGAGAACTCCAAAAATTTTAAATAAAAACTTGAATATGTGAACAAATAGGTTAACAGCATGTTTGCATATAGGCCTTTTATTGTATTTTTATTTTAAGTTATCTTTGGTCATACTACGCAAATGAGTAGGTTCTCACATAATGTTTGTCTAGGATACTTCAATTTGTTGACTGCTTTTACAATTTATCCATCATTTTTGTTTGTTTTTGTAATCACCAATATTGTCTTTTTATAATTTAACCAAGTCTCTGCTGCCCAGGCTAAGGTTACACTACCATTAAATTTAGCTTTTCCAAAAAAGTTTTCCTTCTACTGATTATGTTTCTATATATTGGAAGAAAACTCTAGTGGCTGTATCTTACTGACATAACCCATCATTCTCCATCTATAAAACTGAAAAACATAATAATTAATACCAAATCTTGTGATTACAAATAGATAAAAGTTGTAAAGTTTTGCTAATAAATGTCAGGCCTCTTCCTTTCTATGCCTGCCTCAGATTTTTTCATATACTGTGGAGTCAGGCGATTAGGAGATAGAAAAATACTTTCTCCTTTGGCCCACTGTTCTAATTTCCAATCATATGTGCATCTAATTTCCCATAAGTTTATAATTCTATGGAGTTTCTTCAGGCTCCTCAAACATACTTCCCCTCTGTTTCCTATGTAAGTCAATCACACTGACACTTTCTCAGCAACGAGGACTAGGGATTAGTCTGTGGTCTCCTTACAGTCCCCACACTTGATCAGTGAATGCTCTCACTTCTACCTTCAAATTATCTCTTGAGTGTGTCCTTCTCTCCCACCCCAGGGCCTCTATCTTACTTTAGGACCTTCTCGTCTTTTGTTGGGTTCATGCAGTAGCTCCTGAATTAGCACCTGCCCTTCTGCCTCTATTATATCATCTTCTCTCTAAAACAGGCATTTACTCACGTAATACCCCTGATTAAGAGCCTTAAGTCACTTTTTATAGGACTAAATCCAAAGTCCTTAGGCCAATAGCTCACAGGCCTTTTCCAACCTGTCCCCCAAACACACTTCTGTATTTATTTCATGCCATCGCAAACTCACTCTCTCCTCTGGTCAAACAGAGTTAGAGCACAGTATTTTGTACTGAGAATGGTCTCTAGGAACACAGGGAGGAATATATATGTAAAGGACCAAGATCTATGTTTGGGTCTTATGTTTGTTATCTTCTTTCAGCCTCAGAATAACTCCATGAGGAGGCTATAATTACCAGTATTATAAAGATAAAAAAGCAACAACACAAACCTTAGCCCAGAGGAGTTCCATTCCAGAATTTCTAAATGGTGGAGTAGGCATCCAGCCTGCGATTTCCCTGTGACATCATGCTGACTGGTGCTTTTCAAAAGTGCCGTTTGTGTACACCTGTGTTCTCTCAGGGGAGTTTCTTCTTTCTGAAGCACTCTTGTCCCCTCTACCCTACTCTACTTGGCAATATGTCTCTTTGGTTTTAGTATTCAAATTCAATATAATTTCTACAAAATTTGCTTCAATTTCATTCCCCTCTTGATGCTTCACACGTAACACTGCTCTACTGTTTTTTTTCCAACCAATTGAAATTGTAATTATTAAACTGTGTCCCCTTCAGTGGCAAGAAGAATATTTTATACATTTATTTGTAATTCCAGCATCATGTATAACATTTAGCCCATAATAGGATGTCTAAACATACTTTTAGGGAATTCATTGAATGAATGTATTCCTGGAATGAATGTATCAAGAATCTATCTTTCTCTGAAAATTCAGTCTGGAATATAAATTTTATTATCTTTTAAAATCAAATTACATCTCACCTGAAGTCTCCATCCCACTGAGCTGATGATAAATGTCATCCCATCATTTAGGGGGGGCCTCAAATCTAGAATCCGCATGTGGTGCCCAAAGGTTAGTGAGCAGGGGAAGAGCTCTGGTTTTAAGTCCACCATGGCTACCTTAGACTTTCCCACTGTTCAAGCTCCATGCCCTTATCGGCAGGTGGTTCGGCTATTTGTGCCAAACCTGAGCAGGGGTCCTTGCTGAGGCTGGAAGACAGTGCCTGAGGTCCTGCCTTTCTATAGACACCATCTGCCCATGCCCCTCTGAGGCTCTGCCTTCTCCTCTGCAGAACTTTTGGTCTGTGGAATATGCCCACTCTTTCCTACTACTTTCACAGCTCTTCTACTTCCCCAGTATAGCTAGAGCTTGCCTCTGTCCCTCATCTTAACCCTTTCAGAAAGTTAGTGAACTGAGGCTGTCAGACAAATTAAGCAAGAATGAAGTTCTTTTGTTCAGTTGACTTCTGCTTTAGGTCCGTGAACACAACCACAAATGAGACAAGTAAATACAAAGGACTGAGCTACTTCCTCTGATGAGGGACAGGGAATAAAAGTCTGACAGCGATTTTTTTTTCTGGTCCTTCTCAACTATGAAAACAAAACACAAGTTAACATCTTAAAAATTACCTTGCTATAATTGTCCATACACTTGCTTTGGATACCACTAAGTAGATCATTTTGGCAGAGAAGTGGCAATGCAATATAATCTCTAGAGTCATATTGTTTTAGGTTCAAATCACAGTTCGATTATTTAACTATCATCTCTCTGTGTGTCTTTGTCTCCTATTTGTAAAATGGGAAAAATAGCACCTTCTTCATAAGATTTGTGATTTTTAAATTAGTTTATGTATGCAAAGGACTTGGAACAATGATTATCAGGTAGTAACTTCCATATACAGGTTAGTCAATATGTCTATGTACTTTATTTATTTATTTATTTATTTATTTATTTATTTATTTATTTATTTCAAAGAGGAAGGGAGAGGGATAGAGAGTTAGAAACATCGATGAAAGAGAAACATCGACCAGCTGCCTCCTACTGGGGATGATGCCTGCAACCCAGGTACATGCCCTTGATCAGAATCGAACCTGGGACTCTTCAGTCCACAGCCAGACACTCTATCCACTGAGCCAAACCAGTTAGGGCTGCACTATGTTTTTTAGCTATCTAATCTAACATCTTGTCTTCATCTCTTTGTGGATGACTCACTCCAAAATTTTTTAATCGCTGATATTTCCCCCAAACACTAATTCTAAAATTCCAAGTGGATATTGAATGTTTCTGTATATTTGCTGACACCAAAAACTCATATGCTAAAACCAAAACTATCATTTCATCCAGACACCTCTGTATTCACTAACTTTGTTTCCCTCCTTTCCTGTGGTCCTAAAAGTCAGTCACTAGGTCTTATTGAATCTCCATTCCTAATAACTTATGTCAGGACAAATAAAACAGTATACAAATTGTATTAAATTAGCAAGAATTTTGAATTAAATGAAATAAAATCAAAATATTATCATAATTTGAGCAGTATCAAGAGAAAATGTATCACACTAAATCCCTATATTCAAAAAATAAAAAATTCTCAAATCAGTGATTTCATCCTCTATCTTAAGAAACTAGAAAAAAAGGAAGCAAATTAAACCAAAGTAAGCTGGAAAAAATAATAATAAAGATCAGAGAAGAATCAATTTAATAGAAAGTAATAAACATCAATAAAACCAAATTCTCTTTCTCTAAAACCAATAAAATTGATAAACCTTGACTGAACAGAAAAGAAAGAGAAGACACAAATAATCAGTATCAAGAATGAGAGAGGGGCTCGACCACTATGGCTCAGTGATTGAGTGTCAACCTATGGAAAAGGAGGTCATGGGTTTCCATTCCCAGTCATGGAACATGCCTGGGTTTGGACTCGGTCTCTTGGTGGTGGGGGGGCGGGGAGAGGCATGTAGGAGGTAGCTGATCAATAATTCTCTGTCAGCATTGATATTTCTATCTCTCCCTCTCTATCTGAAATCGATATATATATATATATATATACATATATATATATATATATGCGTGTGTGTGTGTGTGTTTTTAAAAGAATGAGAGAGGGATTACATTATAGACTGAACAGATATTAAAGAGATATAAAGGGATATCATGAATAGTTCTATGCAAATAAGTTTAACAACTTAGAAACTTAGAGGAAATGCACAGATTACTTAAAAAACACAAACCACCAAAGCTCACAGAGAAGAATAGATAAACTGAATAGTTGTATATCCATTAAAACCCCCATAAAAACTATTTTCTATTAAAAAAGGAAAGCACCTCACTGAAGAAAATCTCCATCCCAGATGGCTTCACTGATGAATTCTACCAAATTTAAGAAAGATACAAACCACTTATACACAGGTGTTTTCAGAAACTTTAAGAAGAAATGCTTCTTCACTCACCCTGTGAGTCCAGCGTTGCACTAATACCAAAACCAGAAAGGGATATTATAAGAAAACTATCAATATTTCTCATTTACTTACATCTGTTAAAAATACAGAGATCTAAAGTGTACATAAATATTAGCATATCCTAAACACAACTTTAGCAATTTAAATCCAACAATCTAAAAAGAGAATACTGCATCATAACAGATAGGGTTTACTTCAGAAATGTAGAGTTGTTTAACACTCAAAAATCAATCAATATAATTCACCATATTAACAGAATAAAAATTAAAAACTGTATGATCACCTTAATAGTCATAGAAAAAAGCATTTGATAAAATCCAATACCCATTTATGATTAAAAAAAAACACAACACCACAACAAGTCCAAGCAAAATACGAATTGAAGGTATCTTCCTAAACCTGATAAAGGGCATTTATAAAACAAGCAAGCAAACAAACAAAAAAACCTAAGGACAACACCATACATAACGGTGAGAAGATACATGGTTTCCCCTAACATCAGGAACAAGAAAGGATGTCTTTTACCATTGTGTTCAACATTGCATTAGAGGTTCCTAGTTAGTATAATAAGGCAAGAAAACCAATGTCTTTATTCATCCATATATGTAAAAAGCCAGGGGCCATGATGACCAAAACAACTGGACGACCGAACAGCAGGCTGCGTGAGCGACCTGGCTGGCAGGCGGGCAGTGAGGGGCAACCAGGCCAGCGGGGGACAGTTGGGCACAACCAGGCTGGCAGGGGGTGAAGTTAGGGGCAACCAGACCAGCAAGGGGGGCAGTGAGGGGCAACCAGGATGGAAGGGGGGGCAGTTAGGGGTGATCAGGCCGGCAGGCAGAGGCGGTTAGGGGTGATCAGGCCAGAAGGGTGGGCAGTGAGGGGAGATCAGGCAGGCAGGCAGGTGAACAGTTAGGAGCCAGTGGTCCTGGATTGTGAGAGGGATGTCTAACATCCCCTGAGGGGTCCCGGATTGGAGAGGATGCAGGCTGGGCTGCAGGAACACCCCCCAATGCACAAATTTTGTGCACCAGGCCTCTAGTAGATAATAAAATCATCTATGTAGAAAACCCACTGAATTCTATAAAAAAGGTGACTGAAACTAATAATAGTTTTGCAAAGTTATAGATTATAAGATTAATATTCAATAATCAATTTTATTTCTCTATATTAACAATAATTAGAAATTGAAATTTATAAAAAACACTATTTACAATAGCATAAAAAATATGAATTATTTAGGGATAAATTTGACAAAAGATGTGTATGACCTATAGCCTAAAAATGACCAAACACTGCTGAAATTACAGACAGTTGGAGAATTAACTATTAAATAGAAAGAGAAATATACCTGTTCATGGACGGGAAAATTCAATATTGCTACAATGCCAATTCTCCCCAAATTCATCCATTGATTATTTGGATAGTGATGAATTATGTTGGCCTTTTTAATTAGGATACTCATGGCATGAGTACGTACATATGTCAAAACTTATCAAATTGCACACTTTAAAACATGAGATTTCATTGCATGTCAATTATCTATAATAATAAAGGCATAATATGCTAGTTAGACCGGACGTCCTTCCGGATGACCTTCCAGCCGAAGCCGCGGTGGCAGGGGCCAAGCCCCTTGCATGAATTTCGTACATTGGGCCTCTAGTACCTTAATAAAACTGTTAAAAAACAAAACTACAAAAATCTCTTTAATGCCTCTCCATGGCTTTCATATGGTAAAGTTTAATGTTTTTGGTTTAAAAAATATGGCCTTTACGATTTTTCTGAGTTAAAATAATTTCAGGAACATCATTACACCTTTTTTGAGTGTGTGTTTGCTCATCTATAGAACAGAAATTTAAAAAATAAATCTGGCTGAAATGGTTGTTGCTGGAATAATTTTACCATCATATTTAAAGTGCCTAGGACAATGCCTGACAGCTGTTATTTAAAATGTCTTAAACTCCAGGTAACAGTGCAAGCCATTGTCATCTATTGCTTTAGAGATCAGTCACTGTTTAAAAGGAAGAGACTAGGGCATAAAAGAACTCTCTCTCCCTTAGTTCACAATTTGCCTTGGGCTTATCCTGAGTTTATGTCACTTAATAATTTATAGAACCTTATGTTACACAATTTAAAAACTTAGAGATGATCATGATGGGCACAGTGATTTGTTTATAATACTTGAATTTTGATACACTTTTGTTGGCAAAATATTTTTTATACAATCACAGCCTTACTATATTGAGAGGTGACTCTGTTGCCATTGACTTTTTAAAAAACTGATGAATTTTAATTAAAGCATTCTTCATAAACCATATATGGCATTTGGAATGTATAGTTTTCTATCCTCTAAAGCAAATAGGCACAAACTTAACATTTATCTATGAACTTTAGTAGTGAGTGCTGCTAGCTTTATGACCATGGCAAGTCAGTAACATTCCTAGATCTCAGTTTCTTCATTTTCATAGAATAAGGCTTAGATTCCATGACTTCCAAGGTCTTTGCCTGCTTCAAACTGTATGGCTGGGATAGTATATAGTGAATTAATTCTTTTTGAGTCTCATGAATTAAACAACCTTGGATATTTCAAAGCTTATTGTTTAAAATGTAAGATAATTTTGTAACTCTCATTAAAATATATCTGTCTTTTATCTAGATCATTATTATAAGCTTATGGAGATTATTCTTGAATAATAATCCAGCAGAGAATTCAGAGCTCTCTAACTCTGAGAAATAACTGACTAGATCCATTGATACCAATACCGTAATGTCTGAAGGATTCCACTATTTTAAAATAAATGTCAGTTATAGGGCAAATGGTGGCTGACACGGATTGGATGATTAGTTAAATGCCTTAACTTTCCTTTTTTTTTCCAAGTATGCATAGGATTTAATTTTCTTAGTTTGGCATATCTGGAATATCCATTTGCAGAATACTCAGTTTCTTGCTATTTCATAAGGTGACAGGATAAAATGTACTTAATTATAGCTGGACTTTGCCATAGCCCATATTTTATTTTGGGTTATAAAACTTGGCAACAAAAAAGAATATAGGTAAGTAGGATTGATTTGTGTGTTTATGTGTGAGTGTGTGCATATGTGAATGTTACTTGCCAAGATTTAAAAAGAAAAATAACAACAAAGAGTAGACAAGTTTGTTGTTAATTTGCCTATTTTATAAAGTTGTATCTTTAAAATGATATTGTTTTTTTGCCTACCTGCCTAATTTATATTTGTACATATTGTTTTTAAACCCATATGAATATAATGCTATAGTATTCACAACAAAAATTTTAAACTTAATGGTGCCTTTAAAATTTGAAGAATAAGATCAGAGATAACAAACATGTATTAGTAAACAAAAATACTATTGTGCTTTTATATATCCACATCTGTGTCTGTATGTGTCTACACAGAAAGAGGGACACAGACATGTGCACACAACTAAGAATATTTTAAAAGAAACTTGTCACAATCATAACAGAAGTTGAATAGGGCACTCACAAAATCTCCAAACCTCTAGATGATACCCAGAATAATTTTTTTTAGAAATGGAAAAATAATTATAAAATATATTGTGTTAATAAATCAGAAAAGGCGCTTGAAATAATCTCATAAAATGTTATAGCTTAAATAATGCCCTTCATCAGTATTCTTTGTTTAACATTTTATGTTTATTGATAAATGAAGATGCATTAAATAATTCAAAGAAAACATTAGCTGCAAGCAAGGAATTAATAATTGATAGGACTGGAAGGACTCTTTTCACTTGGGAAATAGATAATATTAGCTTAATGTGGGGCTGTAGGAACAGAGGAAATGTAATGGATCTGCCGGCTTTAAACTGATGATGGTTATTGTGGTCTAAAAGTTGCTACAAAGGCAAAAGCGGGGCAGCTCGGCAAGCGCAATAGATTTCACTCATAGGAGCTGACAGTGCAAATTGTGGTCTGATGTGCCAGATTTGCACATGGGAGGAGACCTACTGATCATGACATATACAAAGGGGCTGAAAAAAGAAATAAATGCACGTTAACCAAAAGTTGAAATGGAAAGGAAAACCTCTGAACATATCAACATGATAAAAATAAAGAGATTTTCCTTTTCTCCATTGTGCTTGAGGATGGAGGCCAGTTGGAACATGGCTACCTTGCTTTTGACAAGAAACACCCAAGGCGAGGTCTTAAATTCTCCTGCAGTTCAGGCCGTGGCTCTAGCTGCCCATGTTGCAATGCCAGTAGCTTTGGGGATTCATGGAGGATGAACACCCCAGATAGAAGAGACTTATATGTTGGCTGTTTTCATCTCACCTGTATTTTTCCTTCTCCAAATATTAGAGAAAATTGAGTCATACACATGTGGGAGTTTCAGAGGTCATTAATTTTGTCTTGTCTTCTCCATCTCCTCTTTCACTCCCACTCCCTGGAGGAGAGAGTTTATCTTGAGAGCGCTCAGGGAAAGTTCAGATTACTCCCTGGTTAATCCATCTTTGCCACTGGGAAGGACTCTTTCATTTGTAATCTGGCATAACTGAAATATACGTCTTTAATAGTTATGTGTAACCTTTTTCAGCCAAACTGAACCTCTAACTACTAAGAGCCATTTCATAAATCATCCCTATTTGTCACTTTTTCCTTAGAAAAATGCAGATTTGGAGCTAGTTTCAGAAAAAAAATTACTTCTTTGCTAAAATTTTAGCTACTTACAAAGTCTACTGATTCTGCAGCCTTCTTTTCTAGGCTGATGTGGAATTCCAAATTCTTGTATACACTCAACCCTAAGGAAATAATAATACATTTCATAATTTCTTTTTGGATAAATATTGTAGATCAACATCCCTCTTTTCTCCCTCCCACTCTACACATAAAATTCACAAAAGAGCATATAAGAAAAGCAAAGCAAAACCAATCTCTATTTTCTACAAAATTCTGTTTCATCATTTGAAGAAAAAGAACTAGAACAGTGCCAACAACATCAGAGACCTCTTGCGGCCCAGGTAGGCAAAACAAACAGATGTAGTGAGCTAGATAAGGGGAAAAAACAAAAATGCAGAACCAGTAACCAACTCATGGTGCTTAAGAGCTCCAGACTGTTGTTGCCATGCACAAATAATACATTAGGTATTGCCACATACTCAACTTTCAAGAGAAACCAGAAAAGTGATTTTTATTATGTGTATGGCATCTTACAAGCTTAAAATATCAGACCAGATTCAAACAAACAAACAAATCTAGCTTGAATTGGTCCATGTTGTGCAGACCAAATAAATGTGTCTGCATTTGGAGGTCTCACCTGCCTCCCCATTAAGGCATGAACTCACTTCCACGAGGAAGTCTCTTATTTGTGCAGACTAAACTATAATATCATTTGGATCACTCCTTTACTTTATAAGCCAGTCTTCATGTAGTCAGCAGGTATCACATAGTTTATAACTTAATGATATTTAATTTTAAGAATAACTTTTAAAGTGCAAATTGATCATGAAGAATGTGTGCTTACTGTAGAGAGCATAAAAATTACAATTCCACCATCTCAGAGCTACCGCTGTTTCTAGGTTAGTGTATTGCCTTGTCTTTCATTTTCCCATACATATAAATTTTATATAGTAACTAAAATTATAATGTACTAGTATATTTAGTTCTGTTGAGATACTATTTTCAATTTGTTATGATGCTCCTGTGCAGACTTTTAGAGAAGGAAATTAATTTTTGAAGAACTTTAAAAAATATTTTTCTAAGACCTAGATCCAATACCTTTATAATCATCTGTGATGAGGACAAATATTTTATGCTAGCCAATGAGGAAGCAAGTCCGAATTAATGTAAGTAATTCATGGCATGCTATGGACAACCAACAGACACATGTACAAAGAAAATTTCAAGAGCAATTAGGAGACTGCTATCAATAAGCTACCAACCTCCGTTCTGAGTTTCCCGGTTTCTTAAGAGTGTTTATTAATTCACTTATTTTTTCTTCCACATATTCTTTCATTTACTTAGCTTTATTTTTAAATCTTTATTTTGGTGCTCTAGACATTGTGCTCTGTGCTGGCAATACAGAGACAAATGTGATACAAATACAACCCCCTACAAACATTTTTAGAAGGGGACACAGTTAAGAAAATGTGTAACTAAAATCCCATAGAAGAACTAGAACAGATCTATAGAAGCTTGCAGATCTGAAGCCCCAAACATAAGTGAAAGCCTATAATGCCTCATATTATTTCCTCGTAATTTCCACTTGTTGCATTGTCCACTTAGGGCATCTGGATAGCTTCTGGCCATGTCTGTGTGTAATTATTCCATATAATATTCTATATGCTTTTGTGGCTTATTTTTGCACCCTAACTTTTTTGCTTTCCTTATCTGGGATAAATTTTATTCTGTTTTCCTTTGATATCTTTTTTTTCAATTTGTAAATGCAATTCTGTATTTTCCTCTCTAGTTATTAGTTTTGAAATTTACTATTCACCATCTGATCACATATTATCTCAAGCATTAAAAAGCATTTATAAGTATCAGTTAATTCATGTTGCTATACACACCTTGTAGAGTATCCATAGTCTCTGTGCTCATAGAAGCTGCATTTTAGGTAATAGAGATGCTAGAATCTTATGTTGACTCCTTTTGAGTCTTACAATTTACAAACTTGTGTTAAGTGTAATAGAAAAGACAACAATCAAATGACCAATTATATTATTAAATAACATATTTGAATTTCCAGCTTAGTTAAGTGTCTAACGGAGTGCCTGTGTTCCAACTGAGAGCAGACACAGGGGAACATTGCAAGCATAGGTCCAGAAGCCTGTTATTGCTTACCAAAGTCCACTTCCATGACCTAAGTATTATACTGCCCAATACTATCACATTGGTCATTAGGATCTCAAACTATGAATTTGAAGGAGACATAAACATTCAGACCATAGCAGAGCCAGAGCAGACACAGTGACAAGATCAAGTCTAAGGAAGGAAATGAGAGAGCCAGACAAAACCAGGTAGCAAGCTGGACTCTGTAGGAGGAGGAAAGGTATGCACACTCTAGGACCCACACATAATTCTGTCTGATTGCTGAGTATTATCTCAACCAATATTGTTATTGTTATTTCGGCTTGCAGGGCTTCCTGCCCATGCCATAAAAAGCATGAGTTGGCTTCTGATTCTAGAACTGTCCTATTAATAAATATCCTACAAAATTAGGAAAGCAAACATGGTCTTCAGATATAAATTTCAGAAGCCCAGTCCTGGTCAGTGTGGCTCAGGTGGTTGGAGTATCATCTCCTGCACCCAATGGTCACAAGTTCAACTCCTAGTTAGGGCACATATCCACGTTGCAGGTTCAACCCCTGGTCAGGGCACATATGGGAGGCAACTGATCGATGTTTCTCTCTCACATCGATGTGTTTTCCCCTCCCACTCTTATTCCCACTCCTCCTCCTCCCCCTCTCTCTTCCCTTCTTTGTAAAAATTAATTAAAAATAGCATATTCTAGGGTGGAGATTAAAAAACAAAAAAATTTTCCCCTCCTGGAAGCCCAGACATGCTCTATACTTATTTATAAAGCAGATACAGCATTTCATAAGAATCACAGTTACAATGTGCTGTAAGAGCACCTATCAATACTTAAGAAGTTAGAAATTAAGATAATTTAAGTTAAATATTAAACAAATTTTAGCTACTAAGAATATATTCAGAAATAAACCCATACATATATGGTCAATTAAGTTATGAAAAAGAGCCAAAAATATACAGTGGATAAAGTCTCTTCAATAAATGGTATTGAGAAACTGAACATCCACATACAAAAGAAAGAAAGAAAGAAAGAAAGAAAGAAAGAAAGAAAGAAAGAAAGAAAGAAAGAAAGAAAGAAAGAAAGAAACTGACCACTATGTCACACCATACATAAAAATTAACTCAAAATGGGTTAAAGACTGGAATGTAACTTCTGAAACCATGAACTCCTAGAAGAAAACATAGATGGTCAGCTCCTCAACATTGGTCTTGGCAATGAATATTTGGATTTCAAACCAAAAGCAAAAGTAACAAAAGCAAAACCTGACTAGTGGGACTACTTCACATTAAGAAGCTCTGCATGCAAAGGAAACCAACAAAATAAGGAAACCTATGGAACTGGAGAAAATATTTGCAAATTATATATCTGAGAAGGGTCTATATCCAAAATAATAATAAATAACTCATACAACTCAAAAACACACACAAATAAACAAACAATTGCTTTTTAAAATGGGCAGATAGTCTAAATAGACATTTTTTCTAAGAAGTCATACAGATGACCAACAGGGACTTAGAGAGGTACTCAACATGACTAATCATAAGATATGCAAATCAAAACCACAATGTTGGAATAGTCACTATCAAAGGGGGAAAAAAATGTTCTGAGCATGTGGAGAAAAGGGAATCCTTGTACACTGTTGGCCAGAATGTAAATTGGTACAGCCACTGACTGTGAAAAATAGTACGGAGGCTCCTCAAATATTCAAAATAGAATTACCACATTATCCAGTTATTTTACTTTCGTGTGTTTATAAAAAATAAAATAAAAACACTAACTTGAAAGGATATATGCACCCCCACATTCACTGCAGCATTAGTTACAACTAGTGGCCCAGTGCACGAAATTTGTGCATATTAAAAGGGGATTAATTAGAGGAAATATTTTAATATTGCTATTTGCCCTTTCTCTATAATAGAAGTGTCAGAGATAAAAGAAAATTAGTAAGATGTATATGAAAATCCTCATGTTAGAGTCTGGGGTACACCACAGGACCCAGAGTCAAGTCTCTGCCCACCCGTGTGCCTCAAAATCACATGAGATTCAGACCCGGCCAGCTCCCCCACATTGGGCTATATCCAGACCCAGCCAGTCCCACTCTTGTCAAGCCCCGCCAGGCAGGGGGCGCAGCCTCAGGTCCCCTGGCCCGGTGCCAGGGCGAGGGCATGGCCTGAGGTCCCCTGGCCTGGCGCTGGGGTGGGGGGCCATGGCCTGAGGCCCCCCGTCAAGCCCCATGGGGGCGGAGGGGGGGCGCAGCCTCAGGTCCCTGCTGATTGCTCGTTAAGACTCGTTATTGGAACTTGGCCTCAGCTGTGGGTGCAGCCACCTTGTGTTATGAAAACCCGCCTCCGCTGTGGGTGCAGCCATCTTGTGTTACGGAAACCCCTGCCTCCTCTGTGGGTGCCACCATCTTTGTGGTGGAGTGACAGTCAATTTGCATATTCCCTCTTTATTATATAGGATAGCCAAGACATGGAAACAACTCTGTGTCCAGCAATGGATAATGGGTAAAGAAAATGTGCTTGTATAGGCACAATGCCATAGTATTCAACCACTGAAAAAAGGGAGATCTTGCCATTTGCAACATGGCATTAGGCTAAATAAAATAAGTCACACAGAGAAACACAAATAGTTTATGATATCATGTATATGGGAAATCTAAAAACAACAAACTGAGCTCATGGATACAGAAAAAGACTAATGGTTGATAGAGGTGGAGGAAGATGAATGGAGTTAAATGTACACACTTCCAGCTATAAAATCAGGGGTTGTAATTAATATACAGTATGTTGACTATAGTTATTTAATACTGTAATATATATGAATATATATATATTGCATAGGGAGTAGATCACAAGAAAAACTTGTAACTACACATGGTGACATTAACTAGACTTATTGTGGTGATTATTTTTCAATATGTACAAATATTGAGCCATTATGCTGTACACGTGAAACTATATAATGTTATATGTCAATTGTACCTCCATTTAAAAAAGAGTATATTAAGCTCTCTCAAGGTACTAAGGACTGATAGTAAATAAACAGCCCCTACCTTTCTCTCATCTTCAAACTTACTGATGAAGAAAGACATACAAATGTGAACACTTGCAAAACAACACAAGAAGAAATTGCATCATTACAGTCCAATACCTCTTCTACTCACTGGAACTTTTCTGTTACAGAGAAATTTTCTGTTATAGAGAAATTTGATGCAGGAAAAAACAAAACAAAACAAAACACAAAACAACCAACCCTTTCATTCTAGTTGGCCACAGTAAACATCTGAAGCTGTTAAAATTTTCTAACTTCAGCTCTTTATTCCTGATTCAATGCGGCCTCTTCAACATTTAATGAAATTCACATGTCTGAGATTCTCCAGCTTGGATCTCTGGCTTTGCCTGATGGGCTAAATCAAGATATGTTAGGTTAATTAGCTATTGCTGGCAAAGAAGACAGAAAGATGAAGAACACTATACTAAAACCAAAAAGTAGAATTCAATCAGTGGGAACCCCGCAAACCAATCCTTGGAGTTGAATCTCCTGCAGACATAAAGATTCCTTATACTGAGCATACAAAGGATGGGCTGAGGTAGCAGTAGCAGAAAGCAACATTTTTTTTCTAGCCACTATATAGTTCCTCTCAGCACAACATTGAGCTGGGTGAGCTGGCAATCACAGGAGACACATGCCTGGGATTTCGTTTTTTAAACTGTATGCACTGCTTTTTTAAAAATATATTTTTATTGATCTCAGAGAGGAAGGGAGGGGGAGAGAGACACAGAAACATCAATGAAGAGACAGAATCACATCTCTCACTGGGGATTGAGCCCACAACCAGGGCATGTGCCCTGACTGGGAATCAAACCTCAACCTCCTGGTTCACAGGTGACGCTCAACCACTGAGCCATGCCAGCCTGGCTATAGGTACTGGTTTTAATAACATGATTACAGCTATTCAGCTAGTGATACTTCTAGATCTGCGGCTTTCAACCTTGTTCATCTCATGGCACACATAAGCTTATTACTCAAATTCTGCAGCACACCGAAAAAGAAAAAAAAAGGATGATTTTGATTCATTCACACCAGACAGCTATTGTTGCATTTGCTGTTGTCACTGTTTTTCATTGACAGTCGGGAAGAGAGGTCAGTCAGTGCCGCTGATCAGGAATTGCATGTTCTATAAATTCTTGCGGCACACCAAGTGGAAACCGCTGCTCTGGATTGAAGAGAGCCCCTATGAGAAGCAGCGCAGCCAGAAGGGCCACGAGCAGCTGGAGGGGATGAAACGTTCGGTCCCTTTGCAAAGGTGAGTTACCCGCAAACGAGCAGGAATCCCAGCCGATTGGATTCCAGCCTGATTTCTTCATTTAAATTCATTTATGTTCTCTGTCCATTTTTCCTTCTCTTTTTACTGTGGATTACCTTTTCTTAAACTGGGGCTGAGAATGTGAGGAAAGTCATTTGCAACCAGGAAAATAACTGAGGGAATAAATGATTAGAGTGATACCTGGCCCAGAACTGATGAACAATGAAGAATTAATTGTTGTAACTACAGAATATTATACCTGACACTAGAACAGGCAGACCTGATCTCAGTTTTGGTTCTAACACCTGGTGGTTGTGTGGTCTTATGCAAATCATGGATCCTCCTTTTATTCAAGAATCATCAGCGGTAAAATGAGTAAGCACCATCTTAAAGTCTGCTGTAAAGACGAAGCGACAGTGGATGCAGCTAAGCCAGTACCACCCGTACAGCTGACAGGTACTAAGAGCTCAGGAAAGAGTAACTATTATTGTTAATAATCTTCAAATGGCATTTCTTTGCTTTCCTGGTGACACCAGGGAGAATTGTGACTGTAACTAAGAGGCCTGAAAGTGAATGCAAGGCATGGCTTTCTCATCTCTAAAATGCAGAGAGTGCCTAAGAGCCCTCGCCAGGCCACCCCTGCTCCTGCATGAGGATGGGCCCCACCCCTTTACCTGGCAGAAGAGGGGGACCACTCCCATCTTGGTGGCAGCCCTGTGGATCCAGCCTTTGCCTTTGGGCCCTACGTTCCTCAGTACCAGCCTCTCCACCGGGAAGCTGGGAGGGTTAGAGGAGAAAAGTAAATGCTCTTTACGGGCTACGACGCCACTGATGACCTAACTAGCTGCAGTTGGAACCTGACTGGGTTCCACTTACAGTTGCCCCTGCTCATCCTCCCTCTCACCTGCAACCTTTTGAAAGTCTTTGATTTACTTAGAACGATGCCTATATAACTATTTTCACCACTTTAACACCTCTGAAGATATTGCTATTTTAAAACTGAGGCTAAAACATCTTCAGTTAAAGAAATTGTGTGTGTGTGTGTGTGTGTGTGCGCGCACGCAAGGGCATGTGCATTTGATATCATTTATTCTTTGTTGAACAAAGTCAAAAATATTCTTAGAGGGCACTGACCCATCCCCACAGGTTCCTGGGGCTGGATGCCTCAGGCCCCCACATCCACCCCTTCCTGTGCCCCTTGGTAACAAAAAGGATTGGATTTCAAAATTATATATTTAATAATAATAATTAAAAATATGCATTAAACAAATAAACAAACAAGAAGATAAATTTAGCCAGCACCCTTCACCTCATTTTCTCCCACCTCCCTTACCCCCTAAACTGATATTCTTCTCCTCTCACTCCCCCGACAGGCTCTCTCCCTCTCCCAAGTCACTGGTATCAGAACCATTTTCCTTGACTAAAGATTTCAAATGGATGGACTAGATGTGGGGAGGCAGGACACAGGTAGGATGGGCTGAGGGGTGAGGCCATCAGCAAGTGAGGGGTCACCGAGAAACACCAGGCACCACGGATTATCAAGGATTACACAAGGATCATAGAAACTAATCTATGTACTGTAAAAATTCTTTGTACAGGAACTGTTTTATAGTCATATTTAGCAAACAGAACATTATTGCTTTAAGGTTTCTGCAAAATTACTCCAATTCATGTGTGCATGTGTGATGTAGACGTGGGGGGAAAAGGTTAAAATCACTAGAACTTTGAAATATTTTGAGTAAAGTCATGATGTAGAGAACGTTGCTGTGAAAAATTTCACAATGCCATTGTTCTTCATCTCCTCTGATCATAGTATAGCCCAGTGGTCGGCAAACTCATTAGTCAACAGAACCAAATATCGACAGTACAACAATTGAAATTTCTTTTGAGAGCCAAATTTTTTAAACTTAAACTTCTTCTAACGCCACTTCTTCAAAATAGACTCGCCCAGGCCATGGTATTTTGTGGAAAAGCCACACTCAAGGGGCCAAAGAGCCGCACGTGGCTCGCGAGCCGCAGTTTGCCGACCACTGGTATAGCCTATACATGCAAAATAGTAAAAAAGAAAATGTTTACTAATTCAAGGCCACACACACACACACACAAACACACACACACACACACACACACACACACACACACACACCAAGGTAAAATATAGCAAATGGTAAATACAAAAATCAAGGAGAAGGAAAAATTGGACTAGAAAAAAAAATAAAATGAAACCAAAGTGAAATTAATGTATAGAAGTGCTCCGTAAAGTTTTCTACACTGGCTAGAGGGAGACCACAGGGTGTGATTCTGAGCTTGCATTAAAATGAAGTAATGCTGCTAAATTTTAGCAACCCAGAATATTTCTTGTCTCTCACATGGTCAGTAACTCTACAGTTTGTTTTATAATATATTGGAAGCTCCAATGCAAATAGTACTAGCTTCCCAACACAAACCACAGTCCACAGAATTTCTGTACATTTGGCTGCAATCTTCATGATGTTTAATTAGACATATTCTGCATCTATTAGCAAACCAAGGCTGCATTTAGCTGGGATATAGGTTCAGATGCTTGTCATAGCCAGGAGGGGAGATACAGAGAACTCACCCGAGGGAAATGTGGGCTCCCTTTGGCTGGCATTTATTTGTCAGCCCTTTCATTTTGGGGGATTTCTCAGTACAGGCTCTCATATCTATCTGTTTACTGGGCAATGGCCCTAATAAAAACAAAAGCACATAAAAAGATGTAGAAAATAATTATAAAGTCAACATTCTAAACATAAGAACCAACTGGCAGTTCTTAATAGGAGAGTAAAAATTAGATAAAAATCATTTTTAGAATGCTCCCTTTTTTGACAAAATTACTAATGAGACCTCAACTAAAAGCATGCATTAGTAGAATATTTTTTTACATTCTAAAATGCTTTTTTAAAAGAGAACTTAGCAAAATTTTCCAGTAAAGAGGTACAAGCATCCCCCAGCTGGATAGTGTGTTGGCCTGTGGACTGAAGGGTCCCGGATTCAATTTGGGCCAAGCCCAGGTTGCTGGCTCAATCCCCAGTAGGGGGCGTGCAGGAGGCAGCCAATCAATGATTCTCTCTCATCCTTGATGTTTCTATCTCTCTCTCCCTCCCCCTTCTTCTCTAAAATCAATAAAAATATATTTTAAAAAAAAGAATTATAAGCAGCAGACAAGAATAAATGGTTAACCATGGAGATCAGGGCATATAGGCCAAAGTGATTTCCCAACAGTAAAGAAAGTCTTTAAAATCTTAATTTTATCTTAAAAGTTCATATAAAATCCATAATATAGATGTGTTCCTTTTAATAATAAAGCCAAAAGCAAAACAATTTCAACTATCATATAAAATCTTACAATAAATTGGTGCTCATCTAGGGAGATGCAATGTTTTTATCCTGTGGTTTCAAGGACTTGTCAATATGGCTAACAACTTCCCAGGAGTATGTGTAGTCCATTTGGTAGCTACATAATTTTCTCCAAATTTCATAATAGCCTTTATATGGCAGATGAGTAAGGGATGTTCTTGTTCTCATTTAGCAGATATGGAAAAGTAGGCTTAAGGAAGTGAAATGATTAACCTACTTCCAGTTAGTGATTACTTTGGACCTAAAATCCAGAGCCTTTAACTACATGTTTTTTTCCCACTTGGAACCTCCACATTCAGCTTCTATGAAACCTTTAGTTCATATTTTGTATGGGTGCTACTTCAATTTTAGCTAGTCTTCCAAATCTTAAAGATGAAAAAAGTGATCCAAAGAATTCCCAGGGAATAAGACAATTTTGTTGATGCTGATTAATCCTAAATTGTTTTCGTTTATGATAGAAGATAGCCAACATATTGTTTGTCAGGAATTTGATGTGCTGAGGAGTTCTGCTTTGCCATATATTTGCTCTCTGCTGATTTTTGTCCACAAATGTGCAAGCAAAGGAATAATCTTTTCTCTCTCGTTATAGATTGTTGACAACAGGGCATGGAAATGGGCCCTACTCTTTTAGACAACTGGTATTAAATGGAAAGAGTCTTTGAAAAGTGCCAATTCTTCCAAAATGATGGTGGTCTTTCAAAAGAGGTTTTTCCAAATGTGTTTGCCTTCTGAAAGACTAGTGGTTGGGGCAGTCTATAACCCTTTCCAATAGGAGAGATGGATTAGTTTTGACTGACCCTCTGTGAGAAGCTTGGTTCTGGTCCAGCTGGCATGGGCATAAAGCAAAGTAATTACTTGAAAGAAAAAGGAAAGAAAAGAAAAAAGATAAATATTGTATCTAGTATCCTCCCTGCTTACTTGGGAGTCTGGCTTTCTTTTTGAATTTAAAAAAAAATCATCTTTTTGAGCCAAGAAAAAAAAAAATCCCATAGTATTCCAGCAGAAAATCCCATCCAGCAGTGGATTGGGTTGTTGATAGTGGCATTATTAATTCATTTGTGCCAGAGTCCCAGAATCTACATGGAATTATGTAAAATAAATGAACGCTCTAACTAAAATGGAAAATGTGAAGCACAGTCCACTTTTTGAGACAACTGCTATCTATCTATATAATAGAGGAACATGCAAATTAGCCGGGATGCAGTAATGTCATGACTGAACAGCAGGGACCTGAAGCTGCAGGGCACCTGGCCGGAGTGAGGGACCTCAGGCCATGCCCCTGCCCCGGCACTGGGCCGGGAGACCTCAGGCTGTGACCCCCGCCCTGCGGGGCTTGACAGGGGACCTCAGGTCATGCCTCTCACACAGGAGGGCTTGATGGGGGACCTCAGGCCATGCCCCCCGCCAGGCCGCGCTTGACGAGGACCTCAGGCAACAACCTCCACTCAGTGGGGCTTGACAGGGATCTCAGGCCGTGCCCCCCGCCCCAGCACTGGGCCAGGGGACCTCGGGCCATGCCCCCCACCTGGATGGGCTTGAAGGGGACCTCAGGCTGCACCTCCCGCCCCAGCTCCAAGCCAGGGGACCTCAGGCCACGATCCCTGCCCAGCAGGGCTTGACAGGGGACCTCAGGTTGTGCCCCCCCAACCCCAGTGCCGGGCCAGGGGACCTAAGACTGCACCCCCCCACCTAGTGGGGCTTAACGGGGGACCTGAGACTGCACCCCCAACAGGTGCCAGACTGGGGGACCTGAGACTGCGCCCCCCACCTGGAGGGGCTTGGTGGAGATGGAGCAGGCCAGGTCTGGGTCTCACCCAATGGGGGTGCGGCCGGCCGGGTCTGAGTCTTCTGCATTTTCGAAGCACGTACAGTGGTGGGCGGGGACTTGACTCTAGGTCCCATGGCGCGCCCCAGACTCTGACAGGAGGGAGATTTTCATATACATTTTATTAATTTTCTTTCATCTCTGACACTTCTATTATAGAGAAAGGGCAAATAGCAATATTAAAATATTTCCTCTAATTAATTCCCTTTTAATATGCATGAATTTCATGCACCAGGCCACTAGTTTAGTATATAAGATATATTAATTCTGTAATACCTTCTATGATGGTGAAAGTCTAGAGAAAAAGTTCTTGGTAAGTAAATATATATAAGTATAATAAATATATACAATGTTGAACTGACATTGTAAAATACAATTTTTTTATAGTTTTCAAGGGATCAAAAGAGCAAAGTTTAAGATCTCCAAACACTTAGTAACATGACCTAATTTTTCCTATGAATACTCTTGATAATTAACTATCAGAGACTGTATTTCCTAATTTATAACTGTCAGAAGTGAAGCAGAAAGATTTCATGACTTTAAAATCACCCACCATAGGTTTATCTAACAATAATACTGAAATAGTCTTCTTCATATGTTACTAAGAATTTTAGAATTTGGTGGAACTCAAGAAAGTTAGGAAAATTTAACACTGATGGAGAACCCCTTTTCTGCCAAGGACCATTTGAATATTTATAACATCATTCACAGGCCATACAAAAGTATCAACTTAAAAATTAGTCTGCTCTATTTAGTCAAACATTTAATTAATGCAGGGCAAGACCAAATGATTTCACTGGCCTTACATGGCCCATGGGCCGGACGTTCCTCACCCCTTTAAAAAATAAGAAAAAAAAGCTTCAAATGTATCTTCTCAGTGATTACCCTTCCCCCAGTGTTTCAGGATTAAACATTTAAAAAGCATTTTCATATGTGACATAACTCATTCAAACTCGTAAATCCTACCAAAAAATGCTTTTTAGAAAAAATGGTCTCTAGAAAATACACTTTTCCATTTTTAAATTGCCCTTCATAATCCACTATAATTTAGGTGATTAGATTATTTTCCAGAGGTGAGCCCTACTTAGCAGGCACAAAGCTGGGATGGAGGCCACTTCACCCACAGAAGTTAAGCAAAGAGACTTCTTGTTGGGTGAGAGCTACATGACAAAGGGCTGCAGAGGGCATACACTTGTATTTGAACACACAACATGGCACTTAGATATGCCTCTGCATGAGACTTGGAATCTGGGATAGAAACAATTTCTAGGCAGTCCCATTCCCTCACTGCCCAGTTGTAAAAGCATGACTTTTCATAAATCTCAATATCACATAATTGTACCATAGGAAGAGCATGATGGGGATGGTAGGGAAACTATAGGGTGTCTCCAAAAATGTGTACACACACTTGAATAATTATAAAGGCAGTGTTTATTAAAATACATTTCATTTTCAAAATTGAGCTATCGGCTGTTAAAGCGTATATTTAACATTTTTGGGACACCCTGCATTTTGTAGTCAACATGGTATAGGCACTGACCAGTTCTAATAAGTGCCAAATGAGGAGGGTCCAGGGGCCCTTGCTGGTCCAGGCTTCAACCCTTTAGTGCCTGAGTGTGGAAGATCTGACCGTTTTAAGGGGAAGTGTCTGTGAGGTAAGATGGCAAAGCAGTGGCTATTTAGCAAGTATATAAAATATTTCATTATTTTAGCTACTAGTATAGCTATATCCACTCATATTGCTGAATACTTGCCCTGGTGTTATGTAGCAATATTACTGACAGATCAATTCAATTTCTAAATTTAGTTAATTTGGAATCTAAGTTTAAGTTTTCAATGGGAAAATGCATTCTGAGATCTATTTCCTGTTTAGAAATTTTATTTCCCTATTTACAAATGAACTTTTAAAGCACAAACTGATTTTACATTAGACACCCTAACATTGATCTTATATTACCATCTGTGGTATTCTTAAGAGATACATTTTGGATAATATTAACCTTTCTTAAGTTCTTCATCTAGTCAAATGATAACTGTTTCATAGCCTTTTAAAATAGAACCACTTCTTTTCTATGGAATGTATTGGGGTGACATGGGTTAATAAAATTATATAGGCTTCAGGTGTACAATTCTGTAATACATCATCTGTATATTGTATTATGTGTTCACCACCCCAAGTCACATCTCCTCCATCACCATTTATCTCCTCCCCCTTTACTGTCATCTAACTCCCCCCACCTCCTTTCCCCTCTGGTAGTCACCATATTGTTCTCTGTGTCTCTGAGTTATGTTTTGTTTTTTTGTTTGTTTGTTTTTGGTTTAATCCCTTTATCTTTATCACCCAGCCCTCCAACCCTCCTTCCCTGTGACAGCTGTCAGTCTGTTCTCTGTATCTATAATTCTGTTTCTATTGTGTTTGTTAGTTTATTTTGTTCATTAGATTCCACATATGAGTGAAATTATATGGTACTTGTCTTTCTCTGATTGACTATGTACTTGTCTTTCTCTGACTGGCTTATTTCACTTAACATAATACTCTCCAGGTCCATCCATGCTGTCGCAAAAGGTAAGATTTCCTTCCTGTTGATAGCCAATCTACCACTTAAGCTTAAGAAATGAAGCCTATATTTTGCTATTTCAGGTTTTCAAATTTCAGAATTCACTCTACTAGGTAACTTATGAATTCCTCTTTAGGTAAATAAAGAGACATGAAGTTATGATTGAGAAGGCCCAACTCGATAAAGAAGATGGTAAGCAAAGGGCCCTGTGAAATTGCCCACATTCCCCTACTTCACTGAGGACTACCTGTCTAATGTTTAACAACTGGCATTATCTGGACCCACATTATCCAACATAGTAGCCACTAGCCACGTGTAGGGATTTATATTCAAATTTAAATTAGATAAAATTAATATAAACTTAAAAACTTACTTCCTTATTCACATAACCCATATTTCATATTTCAAGGATTCAGTAGCAACATATGTTTAGTGATTGACACATTGAAGAGCACAAATACAAATCAATTGCATTACAGAGAGCTATACTGGACAGTTCCGGTCCAGAAGTTTATTATATCTTATTTCCATTTCTCTCAGTAAAATAAAAACATTTCACCTTTTTCTCTCTCCAGAAGATTATCAGTCAAAAATTATATGCAGGCCTTGGCTGGTGTGACTCAGTTGGTTCAGTGTCATCCTATGCATCAGAAGGTTGCCAGTTTGATTCCTAGTCAGGGCACATGCCCAGGATGCCACTCAATCCCCAGTTTGAGAGGTGCAGAAGGCGGCTAATCTATGTTTCACTCTCATATCAATGTTTTTTACTTTCTCTCCCTCTCCCTTCCTCTCTCTCTAAAAATCAATTAAAAATTTTTTAAATTATATTTATGTTTCTAAAAATTTTATTGTCATGTTTTTCACTTGTGTGCTTTTAACAAAGTAATTCTACACAAGGACCACTGTGGGTTTTTATTCCAACACATAGTGATATTTCTCAAAATCCAGTTTTATATGCCTTTTTTGCTATTAGTATAGCTATATCCGTTCATATTGCTGAATACTAGCCCTGGTATGATGTAGTAATATTACTGACAGATTAATTTGGTTTCTAATTTAGTTAATTTGGAATCTAAGTTTAAGTTTTCAATGGGAAAATGCATTCTGAGTTCTATTTACTGTGATATTTCTCAAAATTCAAAGTTTTCTATTCCTTTATTGCATTATAATTTCTAAATTGCATATAATTTTATAATATAGATTTAATGTTGAATATGTTATATGGTGGCTATAGGACAAGTAGCATCTTTTCTCAGCATGTCCCATACCTCTTGTTAAGTGGCCCCCAGGCCTAGCACTAGCACCAGCCTGCTCTGGTTCACATATTGGCCTCTCCTGGGTATCTCTAAGCCCAGCACAAGTAGCAACAATATGCAGATCACTTTGTCACTCATGCTGGGTGGCCTTGGGCAGAACAGAAGTGGTGGCTGACCTTGGCCTATCCCTCCTGAAAAGCCTAGAGCCAGCACATCCAATGGACATCCTCAGACCATGTTTAAGCACACCCAACCACCTCCACAAGCGACACCTCAAAGGGTGGACTCAGTGGGCACTAGAGACCTGCTGAAGTAAGTCATGCTCTGTGAGGTGGGCTCTTGCACAAGCTGATCCTCTATGCTGGTCACAGCTAGTCCTTGCAGCCAATGGGCCTTAAGGTAAATCTCTTCCACTGATGTGCTAACAGCAATCAATCTCAACTACAACAGGAGGGTGAACACAGCCCACTTGGGGTGCTCATCTGGAGTGCCCAGCTTAGGTGAATGGGGAGGCTGTGCCACTGGACCTTATAGGACATCTATTACATTAAGCCACTCTTCCAAGCACAGGAGGTATAGCAGCTCTACATAATACATAGAAACAAACACAGGTAGACTGCCAAAATGAGGAGACAAAAAAAGATGTCCTAAATGTAGAAAGCACTTCAACATCATAAAAAAATAACATGGAAACCATAAAAAAATAACCAGTAAGAAATGAAGGATACACTAACTGAAGATAAGAATAATTTATAGGGAAACAACAGTAGAGTTGATGAAGCTAAGAATCAAACAGCAATTTGGACTATAACGGAAGCAAAACACACACACACACACACACACACACACACACACACACACACACACACCAAAAACACCCAATCAGAACAGCAAAAAAGAAAAAAAGAATTTTAAAAAAGTGAGGATAGTGTGAGGAGCCCCGGGGACAACTTCAAGTGTACCAATATTTGGATCATGGGGTGCCAGAAGGCAAAGAGAAAGAGCAAGAAACTGAAAATCTATTTAAAAGATTTTAAAGACAGAAAACTTTTCTAACCTGGAGAAGGAAATAGAAATACAAGTCCAAAAAACACAGAAAGTCCCAAACAAGATGAACCCAAAGAGGCCCACACCAATGTAAAAAGTTAAAGACAAAGAAAGAATCTTAAAATCAGCAAGAGCAAAGCAGTTAGTTATTTACAAGGAAGTCCTCATAAGACTGTCAGATGATTTCTCAAAAGAAACTTTACAAGTCAGAAGGGAGTGGCAAGAAATATTCCAAGTGATGAAAAGCAAGGATCTACAACCAAGATTATTCTACCCTGAAAAGCTATCATTTAGAATCAAAGGACATATAAAGAGCTTCCTACCACCAAACTAGTATTACATGAAATGTTAAAAGGTCTTCTGTAAGAAGAAAAGAAAAAATAAATGAACAATAAAATGATAATGAATACATATGTATCAACAATTGAATTTATAAAAAGAAAATAAATGAACAAGCAGAACAGAAAAACTCATAGACACAGAAAATGTTTTGATGGTTGCCATATGGGGGACGGGTTGGGAGTTAGGTGAAAAATATGAAAGGATTAAGAAGTACAAATTGGTAATAACAGAATAGTCATGGGGACGCAAAGTACAGCATAATGAATATAGCTAATAATATTCTAATAACTATATATGATGTCAGATGGGTACAAGATTTATCTGGATGATCACTTAGTAAGTTATTTAATGTCTAATCACTGGGTGTACACCTGAAATTAATATAATATTGTATGTCAACTGTAATTAAAAATTAAAAAATGATTCTCAAAAGAAACCATATTGAGATGGAAAAATGAAGTAAACCAAGGGGCAGCACAGAATATCATGCTAGAAAATTTGTATTTGTTTCAATAAAAGGTACATAATATAGGTTACTGAAGAGGGTGTTATATGGTATTAAAAGTCACATGTCAGAAGTAGCATTTTGAGAAAAGCACACAAGAGAGTCTAATCTATGGTAGAGAGAGACTAAGGGTAGGAGCTCTCAGAAATGTCACAATAATTCAGCCACATGACCACAAAAATGTTGGTTTTGGGAATAAAGAGGTAGAGAGGTTGTGTCCAATTGAAGTGGCACTGACAAGAAGGGACCAATAGGACTTGGAAACTTCTGGTATATGGGAAGATTGTGGACAGTTTAGATAATATCTTTAAAGAATGATGGCTCCATAATAGAAGTTGGCAAATTAGGAGCAGAATTATTTTTGCAATGGGATATGTCTTAATCCATATAAGCTGCTATAACAGCATACCTCGGACTACGTGGTTTATAAAGAACAGAAATTTATTTCTCACAATTCTGGAGATAAAGAAGTCCAATGTCAAGATGTTGGAAGATTTGGTGTCTGGTGAGAGCCCACATCCTGGTTCATAGATGACTATCTTCTCTCTATGTCCTATGAATCTGGGGGGAACACAAACATTTAATATGTAAGTATGGTATAATAAGTTCAGTTTAGATAATATCAGTTTGAGTTGCAATGAAATGGTAGTTAGTGAATATTACTTAAGTCTGAAATAAGGAAATTACTAGCCAGTACTAGATTTATGTCACTCCAAAAGAAGAGTATTGTGGAATGAGTGCCAGCAACCAGTTTTGCTTACCCCACAATTCTTATTCATATCTGCTTTAATTTTTTAACCTTCCTAAACCCAATATAGATATTGTGTTTTCTAAAACACCTCTTTTAAAAGTGCTATTTACCACTTTTATTAATTTACTAGAGGCCCAGGGAACGGATTCATGCACTGGTGAGGTCCCTCTTCCTGGCCTGTGCCCTCTCGCAATCCGGGACCCCTTGGGGGATGTCAGAGAGCTGGTTTCAGCCCGATCCCCGCAGGCCAGGCCGAGGGATCCCACCAGTGCACTGGGCAGCTAGTATGCATATAAGATCTTTGGTTCATGTCTCCCCACACTCTCCTCCTTTCCTCTGAGATTCACCAGTCTGTTCCATGTTTCCATGCCTGTGCATTGAGCATCTGCTCCCTGGTGGTCAGTGTGTGTCATAGCTACCGGTCAAACAGTTGAACGGTCAAACAGTTGCTTAGGCTTTTATATATATAGATTAACATTCACAGCACCATAGCATAGGAATGGGGAAAACATCACTTCCTATATTCCCAGGGTCATAAGATGCTTTGTTGTAGAGTAAATTTCTGCCCTTAGATTCAAACATACCATGGAATCTTGCTATAATCATATTCACAATGGAGCTGAAGTCCATAGGTAAGTCCAATAGAGGAGTGCTTCTCAACTGGGGGTAATTGCACCCGAAGGGACTATTAGCAATATCTGAAGACATATTTTAGTTGTCACAACTTGGAGAGGGGCACTGCTGGCCTCTATTGGGTAGAGGCCAGGAATTTTGCTAATAAATCCACAATTCACAGGATGGCCACCCACAACAAAGAATAATCTGGCATTCGATGTTAACAGCACCAATGCTGAGTAAGCCTAACTTAGAGTGACTTTCAAGGAATTGACTTTGTTAGGTTATGCCTTATACTTCTTTATAGGCCAAAGTACTTTCTAAAGTAAATATTTGTTCATTCTGTAATAATGTGTTGATTGAGACACCTAAATAAGATCATGTAAGGTGTATTTTCCCTCAAAGTTTTCCCATGGCATGATGCTAAGGCAGCATGCACTCTGTTTGGGTTCTGGAAATTGGCAATATTGAATTAAAGACAAAGGCCCCTTTTTTGCCCTTAAGAGCAAAACCAATATTCTTGCTCCTGGTTTCTTTATGGAAGAGGTTTACATCAAAAAAGAAAAAGAAAAGAAAAGTCTTAATAATTTTAAGGCTCTTACAAAGAATGCTGTGTCCTGAATTCCATTGATAAAAAGAAAAAAAAAAGAAATAGATCAAAATGTCAGTTTGCCCTTAAGTGATGTATTAGCTACAAGAAATCTCATTACAATTTGATGCCTGAATCCCTTGAAGGAAAGATCTTATATTGTGAAGGTAGCATATGTGTCATGTGATGTAAGTACTTACTTTTATTGAATAGGTAAGTATATAATAGCTAAAAGCCCCATAAATCAGCTAAATGTTCTCTCAATTTATAGAGAATATTTGATCTGAGAACATTACTGTCTGGTGAACGACAGGGAAGAAAAGGAGACACAAAATGCAATAGAGATGGATATGGTGGGTAATTCCTTTGGATTCAGAGTATCAGATTTCAACTCACACAGGGACAACCTGCACTGTATCTGTACTGTCCATAGAATGCCCAGGCAATTTTAAAAATTTAAGACTTGCATATTAGACTTGGTGAATGGGGAGTTACATGCATATAACCAAATCACTCCGGAGGGATATCCAAAAATAACAGGAGAGGATGGATGCAGCAGAGATACAGTCAAAGAAGTCATTTTTCATTGGACTTTTTATTTAAGCAAATTGAATGGTGATGAAAGAAAAAAGCAACTATATTTGGTCAATATCTCTCAGAGAGCCTTGTTCATCAGCAGAGCAAGGAACTGCTCTTTCTGGCCGCTAGGAATGAAGATGAGCTGATTTAAATAGCCCAGAGGGTCACCTGGCATTTGCCTACAGGTTAGAGCCGTGGTTGGCAAACTGCGGCTCCCGAGCCACGTGCGGCTCTTTGGCCCCTTGAGTGTGGCTCTTCCACAAAATACCAAGGCCTGGGCGAGTCTATTTTGAAGAAGTGGCGTTAGAAGAAGTTTAAGTTTAAAAAATTTGGCTCTCAAAAGAAATTTCAATTGTTGTACTGTTGATATTTGGCTCTGTTGACTAATGAGTTTGCCGACCACTGGAGAGGAATGAACTGAATTGTTTTTTCTCCTTTCCCATAGAAGGAGGAGGGGTGAAGTTTTTACTACCCATGGAAATTCTTCAACCCCTTTCCCTGTAGCTTTTTATTTTCTAACATATATAGGTTCTCATACATTAAAAAAACCTTGTCCTTTAACCTTTTATAATTAGCATCTTACTTCCCTTCTATTTTCTGCTGCCAAATACTTGAATAAGAGATCTAAAACTACTTTCATTTCCTCATCAACCTCCTAAACCCTCGGCTTTTATCCCCATGAGTAATACCACTTTCCAGGCACCAGTGGTCTCTCTTAAGACAGTAGAAGCATTGCACATCTTGAATAAGCGCCTTGGTCCCCAACTAACTCTACTTAAACATAATTGTGTTTGATTGTTGGTTTGTCATCTTTATAAACTCTCTGAAGGACTGAACATTCTGCCCTATCTGGTTGGCTCAGTGAATAGAGCGTCGGCCTGAGGACTCAAGAGTCCCAGGTTTGATTCTGGTCAAGGGCATGTACCTTGGTTGTGGGCACATACTCAGTAGGGAGTGTGCAGGAGGCAGCTGATCGATGTTTCTAACTCTCTATCCCTCTCCCTTCCTCTCTGTAAAAAATCAATAAAATATATTTTTTAAAAAAGAACTGAACATTCTCCTAGTTCCCCAAGTTCTCTGACCACTCCCTTTTCCTACTCTAGTTTCTTTTGGACTTCCTGATCCAAAGTATTTTTTAGAGCTTAGTTCCTTACCATCTGCTAACCCATAAAGGCTCTGAGTTCATTTACAAATAACCTTTAGACAACATGCTTACCCTGAAGCAGCTTATCATCTCATTAGGGAGACAAGTCTACTATGTGAAGCAAAAACTTAAGGTAGCATATAAATCAATATGAGATCTATGGGGAACTTTCATGGTCATTTACATAACAGAATCTAATAAAGGAAGGAAGGAAGGAGGAATGGATGGATGAATGGAAGTATGGATGGATGGGTGGATGAGTTGTGAATAACTGCCAGATCAGTGCTGGAAAACTTAAGGAAGATTATAGGAAAGTGCATGAAAGATATTTAAATTGGTCTTGAAGACAGAATAGAACAGAGTAATAGACTGAGAAGAGACCTTACAAGTAAAGGAAACAAAATAAGCACACCTTACAGGTAAAGGAAACAGAATAAGCAAACCTTTGGGGAAAAAAAATAGGAATAGATGGTTTCTGATGGTCTCTCATCTATAATTTTTCTCATCTGTACAATGGGGTTGATAGTAGAAATCGCTTTATAAGATTTTTAAATGAGTTATTAGTTATAAAATGTTTTTGTAGTACCAGGCACAGAATAAACATTCAATAAGTGTTCCACTATAATGATTCTATTTGAAGGAAATAAGACCTAAAACATCTATTTACAATAAAACATACCAAACAGCTAGCTGCTAATATTAAAGTGTATATAGTTGTATTATTTATTGCTCTGAGGATATTTGAAAAGTGCTGAAGCATTTTAGGAAACAAGAGGATACTTTAAAAAGACCATGTTCTTACCTGTTGATGCTTACCTTCAATAATTTAAAGTATGTATTATTTAAAAATGCTGTTCATGTAGTAACCTTTACTATGATAAATTTGGGTATTAGCTGCTTCTGAACTTTTGAACCTGTTGTGGCATTGAATCCACAACCAATACAGAAATGTTTCTTGTCATTTTATAATTCATGAAGTTAAATAACTCCTGCTTGCTATGGTTATTGAGGGAAAAGGTATTGAACTTGTAGGCCTGAACTCAAAATGGATCTTTCATACCCCTAGAAAATGTTGATTAGTGAACGCTCTGTTGTATATCTTCTTGGGCTATCACTGAGGAAGATTTATATTGTGGCTCAGGCCTGCCCTCTGATTTGAGGCTGCAGCTATTTACTGGGGCCTATTTTCTTCCTCTTATATCTTTTTCCCCCCAGATGACCTCTCCCACAATGAATGCAACACATGTACTAGTACATGCAAATCACAAAAAAATTGCATTTTCTCAATTAGACTATTTTTTATTCCAAAAGTTCCTGAAATCTCACTTAGCATTAATATATTCATTGAACACATACTCTATAACAGGCATGGTGTTAGGTGGTAAAAATATAAGCACACCATAACATTATTTCTACTTTCCAGGACACGCTGTTTTGTGTGGCAGAGACAGAAGGATAAATTAGTTGACATGGTTAAGTGCCAGAGCAGACACTGAAACTACCCAGAGAAGCCAGGGAAGACTCAGGAAGGGCTGGCATTGAGCAAAGTCTGAGGGATGGCAGATGGAGAGAGACATTATGTAAGACTAGTAAACAAGGATGACACCTTCAGTGAGGTAAGGAAAACAGTGGAAAGAAATGGGGTTGCACAAATGGGTAGGGTTGGGATTGGGAGAGGCACATTGTAAGGAACCTTGTACACTTAGCCAAGAAACTTGGAATTTTATAAGAGATTTATTATGCCATAGCTGGTTTGGCTCAGTGACTAAAGCGTCGGCCTGTGGACTGAAGGGTCCCAGGTTCGATTCTGGTCAAGGGCACATGCCCAGGTTGTGGGCTTGATCCCCAGTGGGGGTTGTGCAGGAGGCAGCTCATCATTGATGTTTCTATCTCTCTCTCTGAAAACAATCCTATCTAATAAAGAGGGAATATGCTAATTGACCCTCACACTGTTGCAAAAGATGGTAGCGCCCACAGCCAATAAGGAGGAAATATGCTAATTGACTGCCACGCCCTCAAAGATGGCGGCACCCACAGCCACAAGATGGCAGCGCCCAGTTCCCTCAGCCCTGCCTGCCTCCAGAGTCCCCTAGTCCCCTCAGCCCCCCCATCCTCCCAGGGCTGGTCCGAGGTGCAGGCAAGCCTCAGATGGCAGCTGCCCAGCTGCCCAGGGCTGGCCCAGGGCACAGATAAGCCTGAGATAGCAGCTGCCCAGCCGCCCAGGGCCGCCTGAAGCTCAGGTAACCAGGACCGGCCAAGGCTTGCGCTGCCGGCAGCGGCAGCAGCAGAGGTGTGATGGGGCGTCACCTTCCCCTGATTGCCAGGTCACTTTCTGCCCCTGAGGGCTGCTGGACTGTGAGGGGGGCAGGCCGGGCTGAGGGACCCCCCTCCAGTGCATGAATTTTCATGCACCGGGCCTCTAGTAAAAGTATATATTTTTAAAAAGATTTATTACATAGTTTTTGCAAACTGCTTTTTTCTTCTGTACAAATTACTACTTTTTATGCTTTGATAATTCTGTCATTATACTTATCACACTCATTCTTCAGATACTCTACTTCTTAAATTGTATCTATATATATAAAAGCCTAAGTGACCGAACAACCAGTTGACCAGTTGCTATGACATGCACTGACCACCAGGGGGCAGACACTTAATGCAGGAGCTGTCCCCTGGTAGTCAGTGCACTCCCACAGTGGGAGCGCTGCTCTGCTGACAGATGGGCGCCAGACGCCAGGTTCATGGCTGGCGAGTGCAGCTGCTGGGGCGGGAGCCTCTCCTGCCTCCGTGGCAGTGCTACCAAGTGGCGGTGGTGGCAGGCGCAGTGGGCCAGGATGAGCGGGAGTGTTGCAGTGCTCAGCCTGGGTTCCGGCTCCTCCCTAGCTGCCTGCCACTTTGCGCACTACTACATCCCTCAGGGAATGTCGGATTGCCGGTAGTCTGATATCCCCTGTGGGATCCCAGATTGCAAGAGGGCGCAAGCCAGGCTGAGGGACCCCACTGGTGCATGAATCCATACACCAGGCCTCTAGTATAGTATAAATGTGTATTTTTAAAAATATGTTTATGCTTTTTTTTCTTTTAAGGTATAATTGACATACAACATGTATTAGTTTTAGGTGTACAACATAGTGATTCATTTATGCTTTTGTTTATTCCTTTAAGAGAATTTAATCAGCAAAGTGTGATCAAACTTGAATAACATTCCATTTCCTTCATAAACTATTAGGGAAATTCTATAATCTCTTTGACCTCTACTTGAGCACTGAATGTTATTATAACCAGAAAAATGTGTTTATAAGTAAAAACAGAGATTCCGTTAACTTATCTTCATGAATGTTCTAATCTCTCTCCACTTAAACCCATCTTATCTTTATGGCTCTTTTTATCTAGCCAAGTAATAATTTTGTTTTCAATTCTAATGTTTCTTATTATTCCCATTTCCCAAGCCCTTCTCAGACTTCGCTCCACATTCAGCCATTTAAATTGTGCCCATCTATTTATTAATATACGCTTCACTGAGTACCCACGCTGTGGTAGGTACTAAAGTCAACAAGGCTAGTCCTGCCTTCAAGTATCTTATGGTATAGTGGGGAAGGGACATGGAAGAAGTGGTCCCATGATACAGACGTCTACATATGAGGAGAGGCATCTGGGTTACAAAGCTGAGTCACCTTAGAAGGAGACTTTTGAGCTGAGTTTTAAAGGATGGCTTAATAAATGCTGAGGGTGCACAGAATGATAGCGACCATTTTGTGAGGTTATAGGTGAAAGGAAAACTGAATTTTAGTTCTTATATGTGTTACATAGACTAAAAGGAGGAAGTAAAAGGCCTTTCATCACATTTAATAAAAAAACAAAACAAAACTTTAATGTTTACATTGGGCCTAGAATTTTTTTTTCCTCTCTAGTATTTTTCAAGCATTTATTGTATGCCAGGTGCTAGACTAAGTTCTTTGTATATTGTGTATGACATTTAATCTTCACAATAATCCTATCTAATAGATATTAACAGAATTCCTCATGAGAAAACAGAGGCTCATTTACATAAGGAATGTATACCAGCCCTAGCTGGTTTGGCTCAGTGGATAGAGTGTTGGCCTGTAGACAGAAGGGTCCCGGGTTCGATTCCAGTTGAGGGCACATGCCCAGGTTGCGTGGCTTGATCCCCAGTAGGTTGTATGCAGGAGGCAGCGGATCAATGATTCTATCTTATCATTGATGTTTCTACCTCTCTCCCTTTCCCTTCCTCTATGAAATCAATAAAAATATGTTTTTAAAAAACAATGTTTACCATAAGCATATGGCCAGTAAGTGGCAGAATTGGGATCTCTGCTTAAGAGTTATTTTTAAATACCTTCTTTTTTAATCCTAGCCAACTACCTTTTCTGTTTACTTATAGCATTTGCCATTTTCTTTGAGTCTTTTCAATTTTTAACTTACCATTTTGCCCTGATATCTGCAAATCTTCACTATCTAAAGAACAGAAATTTATAAAATCAGAACTTCATTATTTTATTTCATTATCTTGAGGAGTCATTAACTATTCAAGAAGGTAAATTTATTTTAGATCACTAAATACATAAAATGGACTGAGTATGTATAATATATCATGCACGCATATAGGAGAAAAGTAGTAAGAAATTCATTTAATAACAAATGAAGCAATTTTCAGGTTACTTGGCGCCAAAGGAAGGAGGAAGTGATGAAAGATGAGCTTGCCTCCCAACTGAACACCATGAGACACCCAGGTGAGAGCTCTGCCTGCTCCTTGGTTGGATGCCACCTCCTTGGCTGTGTGACTGAGGATCCTAGAGGACCAGGTTTTGTTGGAAAGCCTATATTTAGCATTTATTAGCAAGTGCTTCAGCTACCAGTGCTGCAAGTCCATTTCAATCATACTGAGAATGAGTTCTGGGCAATGCTGCACATTTATTTACATGGCCAAACTAAGAGCTACGCGTGAGTAAGAATGTATGTCTTGGAAGGGAAGAGTGTGTTGCAGGGGAACCAAAGGCAAGGACAGGGATTTAGAATTCAGGGCATGGCCCTAAGATATAAAGTTATGTGTGAATCTAAGAAAGCATAATATTAAAAAATAAACTTACAAAAGACATTCATGAACAGTGGTTATTTGCATTGCTACATAGATCTACAGGTCTGGCTCTTTAGATACTTGCCCTCGATTCACTTATTCTGCTCTTGTCAACCCCAACTCTCTCCTGGGATGCTATGACTGGGACTCTGCAAATTAGATTTCTTATTTGTCAAGTTTTGCTAATAAGGGATCCTGGAGGAGGTCTGAGGTAGGAGGATGAGGAAAGGAATGTTAATAATGTCTTGGTTTTATTTGCTAGACAGCACACCCTCACAGGTACCAGCTCTGTCTAGGTGGTAACCTTTCCACTGTGGCTGAGCCCCAGTTCTGTGGGCCCCTTCTACAAGCTCTTAAGTTGGGCAGCATTTCCTCTTTAGAGCAAAAATTCTAATGTATAGTGCCCCTTCCTCCACAGTGTCCCTCCTGGGGTCAGTAGGTACTTCCTGCAACCATTATCTCTGGGTTACATTGGCGATCCCCTTTTCTTTTTGCTGCCTTCCAAAATCTGTGCAACTGTATGCCATATTAAATATTTCTGGTGAAATATCTAGTGTGGTATCTATTTTTCTGATTAGATACTGATGATATGCATCGTTAGTGAGTTTTAAAGAAAATTTCCTCTGCCCAAAATCAATGTACTAAAGAAAACAATTCAGAAATCTCAGGAAGATTTGGTCCATCTCTTTTAGATAATTGGTGTTAACCTATACATATTATATAGAGAGAAGAATATATAATAAAAGCCTAATATGTTAAGTGTTCGGTTGGCCATTCAACCAATCAAAGCATATTGTGCTAATGATATGCTAAGGCTGCTCAACTGCTCACTATGATGTGCACTAACCACCAGGGGGAAGACACTCCAACTGGTAGATTAGCTTCCTGCTGGGGTTTGGCCAATTGGGATTGAGCGAGATGGGCCAGACATGCCCTGGAGCCCTCTCGCTGTCCCTCCCCAGCTGGCCAAGCTCCAGTGTTCCTCCCCGGCCCTGATCATGCACTGGTGGGGTCCCTCAGCCTGGCCTGCACCCTCTTACAATCTGAGCTGAGGGACGCCCCCCCACCCCCCGAGTGCATGAATTTCGTGCACTGGGCCTCTAGTGTGTGTGTGTGTGTGTGTGTGTGTGTGTGTGTGTGTGTATATATATATATATATATATATATACCAAGTAATATTTACTTAGTGCTTTACAGCTGATAGATAATTGCTTTTTAATATCTGTTGTTGAAATATTAAAATCAAGCCCTTCCAGATAGAATCCACTATGATTATTATTTTATAATCTGGAGTAAAAGTTAAACTTCCTGAGAACAAGTTAATTTACTTGTGACAAAGGTGAATTTCTTCCATATTTAGCAATAAAATACAACACATTTCTGGACATTAACTTACATTTACAAAATACTATATGAATGTATTAAGTCTAAATAAAGACATATTTATTGACTGTGTTCTCTCTAAATTTCCAATAGGTTGAGAAATAAAGGGATAAAAAGTGCCCCTGCCAAATGTGATTAGGGTTTAGCCAAAATCAAATTGGTTAGGAGAAGTAGAGGTGATAGGTTATATTCACTGAACTTTTTATGTAAAAAAAACCAAATCACAAATGAAGCTAAATTTCTCTAATGGGTACTTTAGACTTATTCTTCCTATTATCCATCAGAAGAATAAAATAAATTCTGTTTAGATTATCTATCAAATACAGACTGTTGGCAAGGATTCCATAACAGTAGTAGAGAACAGATGTTTACCTCTAATCTACCTCCTTAGCAGGGCAAGCTTTCCACAGGCAGGTTTTATCCCCCGTGGGCCCAGGTATTGTGACATTAACATGCCCCAATAGTGTCTGGCAAGGTAGCTAAAGAAAAATACATATTTCCCCCTTGTCACTCCATGAGAAAAGGTTTTGTATTTAAATTTAATTGTTCAGTAAATAAAAGTGTTTTTTTTTTCAAATATGGCTCAATGTTCCCTAAATTCCTAAGTATAACAACAGCAACAAAATATTTTGATTCCAGTATTACAATTTTAGCAGAAAGTTTTGTCAGTAAGTGCATGGAGAGTAATATAAGATTTACATTTTTAAAAATGAACAATGTATTTCTTAACCTGTTTATAAGCCATTAATCATTTGCTTTTGGCATCTATTGCTTTTTCAAATAAAATCATAAAGTATTTCCATTAAAATTTAATAGTAGTAATATCAATAAACATTTATATTAATAAATACTAAAATTTTTTTACTATCGGGATGATCTTGCTAATGAGACCAGAAAAATGAACAATATAGAAATGGTTATACACCAATATTAAATTACAAACATATTAAAGTAAAATGACCAACAAAAGAAAAAATGATAAATCAGTTAATATTCCAAATGCAGGTCAACTTTATGTGCCATGCTGAATTTTTCTACTTGAGTTTCCTAAACCTAATTCCAACATTAAATTACCTAACAGGAATTATTGCATATTATATTGACAAAGGACTTTCTGGACTTTGGTTTTGAGCTTATTGCCCCAAATAGTCCTGGCTACGCTATATCCAATTCTATTGGACATTCAGTCGTCATAACAAATCTGTGTCTTGTAGACTTTTGACAGGAGATAATATGAAAACTATAAAAAGAAATATTGTCCTAGAAAATGTCTTTCTAGTCAAGTCTATTTTTCTCATAACTAAATATGGTCAAGAAGATGAAGAGTGAAAAAGAGGATCATGAGATTCCCCAAGTCTGTGGCAACAATTAAACTGATAAATACTCAAATACAATCTTTTATCACTTCATTCCCAAAGTAATGTGATAGATTACCTCATATCCCCATTAGTTAAGGTCTAGCAATTAGAAAAAGACTGCTCTGAAGTAATTAATACCAAATTTTCCTCAACACTTCTCACATTTACCTAATGTAATGAAAAAGATGTTGAAATTTAAACAAGGGTAGACAATAAAAGTGAAGAAACTGCATTCATTTATTCACTGAATTTATTTATCTATATATTTGTCCTACAAAATGTTAGTGAACAAAACGTGGAGCAGGAATGGCTTTCTGTCCATGAGCATTATTTAGTGAGCACTTTCTATATGACAGGCACCTCCACAAAATGGCACAATGAAAAAGCTACTGTGCCCTGCTTATAAGGTCACAGTCTAATGTATTCCTTCTTCTTTTGGCTCTTTCTTTTTGCCCTTTATCATCCCTCCCACCAAGAGTCTCCATTACCTTAAAGCAAGCCACCCATCCCTTGATTTCATTACGTGAGATTCTGTGAAGGAACACAGTTTATGTTCAACGGCCATGACTAGAATCTCATAACTGGGGAGCAGTGAGAGCCTACAAGATATCTCATGAATACTTGCAGGTTGTTCAGGACAGAAAAAAAATTTATATATATATATAGCATATACAGAGAAATACTCCTTAGCTCAAGAGGAAGAGGCTATAAGGAGATGAGAAAGAAAGAAAGAAAGAAAAGAAAGAAAGAAAGAAAGAAAGAAAGAAAGAAAGAAAGAAAAAAGAAAGAAAGAAAGAAAGAAAGAAAGAAAGGAAGGAAGGAAGGAAGGAAGGAAGGAAGGAAGGAAGGAAGGAAGGAAGGAAGGAAGAAAGAAAGAAAGGTAGGAAGGAAGGAAGAAAAAAGGAAGGAAGGAAGAAAAAGACTTTAAAAGAAAAGAAAAAGAAAAACAAGAAAAAGTAATACAGGTGAATTTTACATACTCAGACTGGGAATGATATTAAAGAACTGGAGGACCTTTCTGCCTCACTCCATCATAGCTCAAGTTTAACTTCTACGCAAGCATAAAGGAACAAGTCTTATTTCATTTCCCCCATGAAAAACCTAGGGTAGCTGCTGCATTATACAATCCTCATCAGTCACTGACATGGCCCTCAAGTAAATAATGATCTCTTGTTCAGTGCGATGCTGCTGCCAGTAATGAGCATATAATAGTGATATATTAGCATGCTAAATAATGACATGCAAAGTTACATTATATGCGTTGATGCCGTGCCCACAGCTAACCTGCTACTTGCACTGAATTTGTCATTCTCAACCTAATTTGTTGTTCCAGATGGAAAATTTAATTTTATCTTGCTTCCTCCACTTACTTCCAGTTCTAGAAAATCATAAACCTCTTTGAGCTCTCCCCTTTCTCCCTACCTTTGCCACCTCCTTTAATTACTCCACCGCTAAGAAAACCAGACACGTAGCCGGCAATGGGCACACAGATGGACAAAGGAAAAGCCTTCTCCTGGAGACCTCACACTTGCTTTGAAGTCTGCTCATCTGGGACGAATGCAGGTCCAGAGCCACATTTATATTTGTTATGCAGGCAAGACAGCGAAGGAACTTAGTGTGCAGAGATGGAGAAACATATGGGAAGGCTGGCTGTGCTGGGTCCCTGGTGGGGTAGTGAGGCATCTCTGATGGAATGAGCTTTCAAAATCATCAAAAACTACAACACAAACAGTGTGCCACATGACACCATCTGGAAAAAGGCCTTCAAAGTTCAAAGAAAGGAAAACAACTTAGTGTTTAATCTACAACTAAAGTTTAGATGTACATGAAAAGTTACGTGCTTAAGATTAACTGCTACAGAGTCTTTCACTGAAAGAAAGTGCTAAGGCAATAAACCTAAGAGTACAACAAAAGCTGCCTCTAGTAGATGACTTTTGAGTCTTATTCGTAAATAATATTGTTATTATTCAGCCTATTGATTTCTTTCTTGCAACTTTTACACAAAGAGGGGTTGGGACTTTCCTATTCATTTTAATAATAAGAAAAGTGAAGGCAAGTGTGTGCTCAACATCACACCAATAGTTATTGAAAGAGGGAGGCCCAAATGTTTTTCCTTATTTTTTACCTTCACCCAAGGACATACTTAGAGAGAAGAAGGCAGAGAGAAAAACATGGATGTGAGAGAGAAACATTGATTGGTTGCCCTCTGTACGCTGCCCAACTGGGGATCACACCTGCAACCCAGGTATGTGTGCTGACCGGGATTCGAACTGGCAACCTTTCAGTGCACAGGACAACGCTCAAGCGACTGACTTACTCCAGCCCAGCTCAAGTGCCTTTTTCTTGGCATAGTTTTATTTCTTTTGCACCATTTGATCTTGCTGCTATAGAAATTAAAGAAGCATGGACAATTGTAAACAAAGAAAGAGCAATACAAGATGATTTATATTAGAAACTAGGTTTTATGTAAATCACCATGCAGTATACAAGGCCCTTCCTTCAATGGGCAAAACAACTTGAGCTAAACAATTAAAAAACAAATTAGAGCATCTCTCTTTCTTATAATTTCAAGTCACATAGGCATCCTGTTTTAGATAAGGCAGCTTTAATAAATCACCAAAAGCAAAAATTCTATCCGGATATTTTAAACTAACAGAGCTAATTATACATCCAGAATATACAGGTTAGTATTTCTCAAAATTTGAGAGGTGTATAATCATGTTAAAATAGATAATGAGTGTGACTTTTTAAGATAGCATACAAATTTGGTATTAAATAATGCTGGTTATCATAGTAATAAATTTATTTCATTTTTGCTTATTTTTCAATCCTTCAAATTATACCAAGTGGAAAATCGGTTTGGTTATAGTTTTTCAATCTCTACATATTCAGCATTCCCTTTGACATAAAGAGAGATCAGAGTTCCACCTCAGAACCTTCAGCAGGCAAAATAATCCATCTAGAATTTATTATATTGTCTTGTAAATTTTATTTTATATTTACTTCTTATTTTGAGAAAGTAATATTAATGTTCATTTAAAGTAATGATATAACATTTCTTTATAAAATATATTCATTTAATTTAAGATAAAATTGGTTGAAATACTAAGTAAACAATCATATAATATGGCACTGAATGAAATTTGGGAAACCCTGGTGTTGCTATAATTTTGTCATGAGTGAAATGTGAAAGAACTGGTTAGGGATGCCTCTTTGACCTGTAAGTGTTTTTCTCTGAGAATGAGAAACTGAGTGAGGAAAATAGCCCCTGGCAACTGGGACTTGGCCTGGTGCCCTGGGTTAGGTCTTGGTGTTGCCAGGAGCTGGCCTGACACTCACAGCCAGGCCGTGTGTAACCCTGTTGAACATAAGCAATTTCACAGAATGCCAACATCAGAGAAGGCTACTCTGTGACCACGATGGATCAAGACAATAAGAAGACTTCTCACCAAAGGCCAAAGCACAAAAGAAGACCAAGGATATCCCTGTCCTGGCTGATAGGAGTAACTGCTCCTTCAGCCTTGCTTTATTCCTCCCACATTCTCTCCTATGTAAGATTTATTAAGGTACCGAATCATAGAATATCCAATCCAATGTAAACCCCCTACAACAAGCTCCAATACCAGAAATTCTTTCTAATACCATCATTCTTAGAAGTTCCTGGTGTGTTCTCCCTCATTGCAAACCAGTTTCTTACCAGAGGTACGTGTGTTCCTAGAGCTCTTTGGCATTGATGGTGTTCAATGTTCACAGTTGAAATATTAGTTCTCTCAGAAATGAATCAGAACTTGAAATGACCTCTAAGCAGAAAAATAATATATAACATTTATAATTATTTAGGGTTAAAATCTCCTTTTAGTCTATCCAGTGAAATCATGACTACTACAGAGTGGACCTCATACTCTGACTAGTCCATGTTGGTCCCTTCTTTCTCTCAAATAATTTTGGTCGAGAATATAAATGATGTGACAGAAGCTGGCAAAATAATAAAATAATTACAATGATTACTGATTTTGTCTGCCAACATATCAATTCTATAATAGATGCTTTTTTCTCATATCTTATCTAATCCTTATTATAATCTCTGAACTATATATATATCATTATCCCCATTTAACAAACAGGGAAATTGAGGCAGGGAAAATTAAGTGTCATGCTGTGAATTCATCTAATAAGGTGGCAGAGAAAGACTTGACCCAAGATCTAGATAATTCTTGTTCCACTCCCCCTTTCTGTCTCATAATTAGGTAGATTAAGCTCAAACTCCAAAACTAAGACTAGGAAAAACTATTACATTTTGACCAAAATTTTTACTATTCTTCATATTGTATTCTTCTTTTGCATTGTTGAATAAAATAAAAGATAAAAACTGCTTAAGAGCCACAAGAGTGGATATCTGTAAATAAAATAGTATAATTTCGTCCAAGAAAATGAATTGCTTATATTTAGTAGAACATGAGTGAAAGATAACTGATGGCAGAGAATCATGGCCATTGACTAGTGAAAGAATTGCTTCTTTGATACCCTCATTGATTTATTTTGTGATCCTTCCCTGGTGAGTCTTATTAATTTCAAGTAGTTATCGATTAATCTGAATTAATGGTCATTTATTTCCATCTTATCATACTGCTTCTCCCAAGAATAATTTTATAGAAAGAAATTATAAACAAATAGTTTTTTTATAAAAAAAAATCATAAACACCAACAAAATACTCCTTTATGACTCAAAACAGTATTAAAACATAAATGTTATTATGTTTCCAAAAACATGTATAGAATAATTCTTATGCTCCAGGTCTACACTGATTCACTGACATGATTTATTTTATTTTGCCCCAATCCCTGGAAGATAAATAATATTATATCCACTGCAGAGTTTCACAATACTAAGTGATCTACTCAAGAATAGCAGATGGCAAGCTGTATTACAAAGCCACTGTTCTCAAAACTGCCTGGTATTGGCACAAGAACAGACATATAGATCAATGGAATAGAATAGAGAACCCAGAAATCGACCCAAATCACTATGCTCAATTAATATTTTACAAAGGAGGCATGAACATACAATGGACTCAAGACAGTCTCTTCAATAAATGGTGTTGGGAAAATTGGACAGATACATGCAAAAAAATGAAACTAGACCACCAACTTTCACCATACACAAAAATAAACTCAAAATGGATCAAGGACTTAAACATACGATGGGAAACCATAAAAATACTAGAGGAATCCATAGGCAGAAAAATCTCTGACATATGCCGAAGGAATTTCTTCACTGATACTGCTCCTAGGGTAATGGAAACTAAAGAGAAAATAAACAAATGGGACTACATCAAAATAAAAAGCTTTTGCACAGCAAAGGAAACCATCAATAAAACAACAAGAAAGCCTACTGCATGGGAGAACATATTTGCCAATGATATCAATGATAAGGGTTTAATCTCCAACATTTACAGGGAACTCATGCAGTTAACAAAAAGAAGATAAACAACCCAATAAAAAAATGGGCAACTGATCTAAATAGACACTTTTCAAAAGAAGAAGGAAGGCCAAGAGACATATGAAAACCTGCTCAAAGACACTAATCATCAGAGAGATGCAAATCAAAACAACAACAGGGTACCATCTCACACCTGTCAGAATGGCTATTATCAACTAAGTCAACAAATGACAAGTGCTGGCTAGGATGGGGAGAAAAAGGAACCCTTGTGCACTGCTGGTGGGAATGCAGACTGGTGCAGCCACTGTGGAGAACAGTATGGAGTTTCCTCAAAAAACTAAAAATGGAACTCCCATTTGACCCAGTGATCCCACTTCTTGGAATATATCCCAAGAAACTAGAAACACCAATCAGAAAGGATATATGCACCCCTATGGTCATAGCAGCACAATTTACCATAGCTAAGATTTGGAAACAGCTTAAGTGCCCATCAGCAGATGAGTGGATTAAAAAACTGTGGTACAGCTACACAATGGAATACTATACTGCAGTAAAAAAGAAGGAGTTCTTACCATTTGCAACAACATTGATGGAGATGGAGAGCATTATGCTAAGTGAAATAAGCCAGGCAGAGAAAGATAAATATCACATGATCTCACTCATTTATGGAATATAATGAACAACATAAACTGATGAACAAAAATAGATCCAGGGACAGACAAACATCAATCAGAACGTCAAACCTCAGGGAAGGTAGGGGAGGGTGGGGTATGGGGGAGAGATCAACCAAAGGACTTATATGCATGCCTATAAGCCTAATCAATGGACACAGACAACAGGGGGTTGGGGGCATGAATGGGAGGTGGGGGGTAATGGGGGAATAAGGACACATATGTAATACCTTAATCAATAAATTTAAAAAAAAAAGAATAGCAGATGGCAAAGCCAGGATTTGAAACTGAAATTTAAAATATCATGAGAGAACCTGGAGGGCAGAAAAAGCAATCCTCTGCTGGCCTACATTTTAGGGTGATCCTGACCAAATGATGTGCAGAAAACACATGAGAGAAGACCCAAACCTGGCCTCTGTACATCTTATTTATTGTCTGACCTCATTGTACTGTAGGTAGTATGGTTGATGTGCAGCAGAGTCAGACTTGGGAGAGGGACGACATGAAAGTACACAGTGCAGAGCTCCATGGAAAGGCTCCACAAGTCCTATTCCCTTAACCCTGGCATATGGGAACTATATGTCTTAGTGCTGACTCGCCTGTCTGTCTCAATGCCAGGAAACCTGAATGTGCATTCCAGAATGTATTTGGATACATTGCAAACAAATGTCAGAGCAGGCATTATACCCCCCACTAATGTACATTTGCAGGTCAAGAGGGTGATGCTGGAAAAGATTAATCCCTTGCTGAGTATTATCCATCAGAATGCTTTTAAATGTTGGCATATAGGCAGCTAATAGATTATATACCATAAACACAGCTGTTGGAAGAAAAACGGCATTTCACAAGCCATACAATTAAAATCTCTAATCTCCAAAAGTATCAAAATAAGAGAAGGGGGAGGGGTATGGAAGGGTGAAAATAAGAGCCTCTTTTCTGGGAAAGGGCGGTCTGTCCCCTGATGGTAGTTCTTTGATTCCCATTGAGTACAGGACAGTCTCGTGGAGCTCTGGGTAAAGGAGCGCCAGAAAGGACTGCCTCTAGATGAGCAACGTGTGTGAAGAGGAACACAGTCTTGGGAAGGGAGGGAAACATTTTTTTTATCTCAAACTTGGGTTTTGCCATAATATGTGCAGATTGTGTGTTTGTTTGAATATGCACACATAGATCTGGGAAAAACAACAAAAGTCTGTCTATATTATATATTTTTATTCTCTTATGTGATACTTATAAAGAATTAGAAAGCAATATCAGTAATGTGATTCTATCCTTCAGAAATAAAAATACATTTTGTTATATATGTCTTCCTATTTTTCTAGTATGTGCACATATGTGTTTCCACAAATTGCAATCATACAGTATTTCCTACCTCATACACACTATTTTATGGCTCTACTGTATTTTGTATTTTGTCACTTGGATGAAACATAATTTAGGTAATAAAGTCCATGCTGTTACATATTCTGATATTTCCTAATTTTTTAAATTATAAACAAATATCTTTGCATATAAATCCATGTATGCATCTCTAGTTATTTAATATATATTTCTAGAATAAAATTACTGGGGAAAACACAGAATACATATTTTAAATATGTATTTATTCTCAACTAAGTTCATAATGAAAAAGAGCTTTAACTAATTATTAATGAACACTCTTGTTGAAATTTCAAACAATATAGAAAAGTATAAAAATTAATTAAAAGTCACCCTAAATCTCATCACTATTACAATTGTATTTAATATTGTAATTTTGCTCAATATTTTTCTAGAAGTCAGATGACTAGACTTCTTGATGTGAGTGTATATAAGAGGGTGCTCATATGAGATCAGAATATACCCTTTTTAATCTGCTTTTTTCACTCCATAATTTGTCATGGAGCTCTTTCCATATTGTTAAATAGATGTATAACATGTTTAATGGATGAAGGCAGTTCCATTTTGTGAATAAAGAATCATTTATTTAACTAATGTCAACTGATGACTTTTAGTTTATTTCTAATTCTTCTGTCTTATAAATAATACATGAATACATATATATCTACACATATATATGTCTTTGGAATAAATTCTTTACAGTTTTACTGAGCTAAAGAATGTAGGAATATGTTTGTTTACTGAACTAAAGGATATATATAATTACAAAATATATCATATTTATATTACTTATACATTATATACAGAATTTATATTCTGTTAGATAAAAAAAATCTGCAGTATTAAAGTACCATTGCTAGAATGTTAGCCAATGCTTTATATTATTAATATTTTAAATGTTTACTAGTTTTAAAGGTAAAAACATAATAGCTAATAGTCTTTTACAGTAATTAGAGACTAGAGGCCTGGTGCACAAATTTGTGCATCAGTGGGGTCCGGCCAGCCTGCCCCGATGGGAGCCCATTGGGCCAAGCTGGTGGGGGGAGAGGGGCTGTGGGCAGTTGGCCAGCCAGCCCCATCCCTGATCAGAGTGTTGGGTGCCAATTGGGGGCAGGGCCGGCTGGGGTGGGGGGCCAATCGAGGCCCAGATCAGGCTGGTTGGGTGCTGCAGTGTGCATCATAGCCACTGGTCATTCCAGTATTTCTGGTCATTCCGCCATTCAGGTTGCTGGGCTTTTATATATATAGACTGTATAATGCTAAAAAATTATTCATTCTAGGATTATAAAGTATACTTACTAATATTTTCTTCTAATCCTTTTTTAACATTAAACACTAATAACAGCTGTAATTGAATTCAGTTAAGGAATGAGACAGATATCCAATTAATTTCTCAATATCATTTATTGATAGTCCATTCTTTTCCAATTCTATTAGTTTCATAGGTCTGCCATAGTAAAAGTGCCATAAACTGGGTGCCTTAAACAACAGAAATAGAGGCCAGAAATCTGCGGTCAAGGTGCTGACAGTTTGGTTCCTTCAGAAAGCTATGAGAAAGTCTGTTCCATGCCTCTTCCATCGTTTCTGGTGGTTTTCTTGGCTTGTAGAAGCATCACCTCAATCTCTGACTTCAGGTTCATTTGCCATTTTCCCTGTGTGTGCATCTGTGTCCAAATCTCCCTTTCCTATAAGGAGACCTGTCATATTGGATTAGGGGCTTACCCTGCTCCAGCATGACCTCATCCTTACTGAACTAATTCCACTTGCAATGACCCAATTTCTAAATAAGGTCACAATCTGAGCTACTGGTATGGGTGTGGTGAGGATTTCAACATTTGAATTGGGGGGGGGGGGGGCACAATTAATCCCATTATACCAAATAATCTCTAATACCACAAGGCTTTGACCAGCATGTCTATCTCTCTAGCAAAAATAACTGTTTGTTTGTTTGTTTGTTTGGCCAGTATGGTTCCGTGGTTCAAGTTCAGCCTTGACCTACGAGGAGGTCACGGCTCCATTCCTGGTCAGGGCATATGCCTGAGTTGTGGGCTCAATCCTCAGTGTGGGATGTGCAGGATGCAGCCAAAGAATGATTCTCTCTCATCATTGATGTTTCTATCTCTCCTTCTCCCATCCTCTCTGAAATAAATAAAAATATATTTTTAAAAAACATAGTTTTTTAGTCTATCTTAATATATGATAAGGTAAGTTCTTCTATTGTTCTTCTGAAAATTTTTTCTATAGAGTCTTATTTTCTCATTTGAATATCAGAACAATTTAGACAAATTCTAAAACATTATGCCATTGCAATTTTTAAAATATGTTTTTTAATTTATTTTAGAGAGAGAGGAAGGGAAAGGGAGAGATGAGAGAGAGACAGAGAGAGAGAGGGAGAGAAATGTGAAAGAGAAACATCAATGTGAGAAAACATTGACTGGTTACCTCCTTCACCCTGACTGGGGACCAAACCTGCAAGCTGGGCCTGTGCCCTGACCGGGAATTAAATGGAGGACCTTTTGGTGCACAGGATTGTGCTCAACCAGCTGAGCCACACTGGCCAGGGCTTTGCCATTGGAATTTTTTAAAAAATGTTGTTGAATTAATTAGTTAAGAGCTTTTGCATGTTAATAATGTGGATTTTTTTATACAAGAAAATGGTATTTCTCTCCTTTTTCTCAAGTTTTTGTTCATGTTTTTCAGTTGAATTACAGTTTTCTTCATATAAGCTCTGAAGCCATATTAAGTGTATTGCTATGTATTTGTCGTTATGATTGTCGAAAGGGAATTTCTTCACTTTGTTTTCTACATGATTATTGCTGATATATAAGAAAATCATTGTTTTTTTTGGATATTGACATATATCATTTTTTTTTTTAGAGAGAAACAGAGAAACATTGTTTTGTTGTTCCCCCTAATCCATGCATTCATTGGTTATTTCTTGTATGTGCTCTGGGATCAAACCAGCAACCTTGGGGAATTGTCACAACACTCCAACCAACTGAGCTAACTGGCCAGGACCATAGTTATCAATCTTATATTGAACACTCTTAGGAACTTCTTTGATTCTCCAGATATACAATTATACCACCTTCATTAGCAAGTACTTCACAATAATACTAGGTTCCACTCTTCTTGTTTCTTATACTTTCTAGTAACCTACATTTATATCTTAGCTTTTTTTGTGCTTTGTTTTTGTCAATGTGTTTGCTTTTTGTTTAGCCGATCATCCTGAATAACCCTTTGAGACTTAGTTTGTGGATGATAAAATTTCTAAGTCCTTGAACATCTATAAACTGTGTTCATTCTTGTTAGTTTGTCTAGTTTTACCATCAGCTAGCATGGCCAGTGTGATTTCTGATGTCTAACAATAAGCACCAGAACTTGATGGAGTGAGTGAATTTCTTTTTCACTTATAAGCAAAACCCAGAATTAAGCTTCAATTAGGAATTTCCTTCTTTCACTGTTACATTCCTTTACTTCATGAATAATCAAAACTCTTGCATTTGCATCACCAAGATAAAAACTATTTGCAGAAGAGCTTCATGACAAGATTCATTTCAACCATGGATGCATCTCATCATTCATTCATTCATTCATTCATTCCACAAACATACATCAAGATGCTATACTGATTCAGTAATTGATACAAAAATGTGGCCCCTGCCTCCAGAAGCTCAAGTTTGTAACTGAAGTACAATTATGCACACCTTGATGGACCCTCCCTGACAATCTCGGGGACTCTACAAAGACCAATCAATTTTCCTTGTCTTAAAACAAACCGTACAACTCTGTGGAATGCTGTTCACCCTTGGTGGACAGCAAAATTGAGGTTTAGCTGCCAAGGGGCACCATTTAAAGGTACCAAGTAGGCCAAGGGTTCTCTCTGCCACAGGACCTGGCCTTCGCATTTACTTTCACATTTTTTCAACATCTATTGTGATCTTAAAAATAGAAACACATGCCTCAACCGGTCCTATCATGGGATCCCAGATGAGAAACCTTTCAAGGAGAATAACAAAATGCAATTGGAATCAAAGCCTGTGAGGCTTCCTGGACACGCCCAGCCAGAGCCACCAGGAAGAAACCAGGAAGATGCTGACAGCCCACCAACAATGAAACTGCAGGGTCTGCTGCTGGGAGGGCTCCTGCTGTCATCCTCCACTTACCAGACTTCTCCCTCCTCTGTTTTCTGCACATGTTTCCCCACACTGGAGTTTTCCCTAAGAGAAAAGCAGCTTGGGAGTTGGCATCCATAGAATAGCGTAGCCTTGCCTACTCAAAACTCAGCCCCAGTGTTTCTGCAGTTTTGGCTCGGGATTGTCTTTCTATGAGGAGAGCTGGCCTGTGACTGATCCAGATGATTGGAAGTAAAGATGCAATAAAAAAAATTGTGAATCTTTCTCTCTCTGTGATGTTAGGTTTTCCTCACCCTCTATCTTTCTGGGTCCTGCTTCTTTAAAGCTGCCCCCAGGAAGAAACCAGCAATCTCATGTATGTTCATTGTTTGCCTCCTTCAGAGGTTAGAGTTCAACAGTGGGGCAAAGGGTAAAACTTGCATTGTGGTATTTCAAACATCGATAAAATGGTGAAGGTAATAGTCAACACTCCTGATATCATACAGCCCTGATGGAAAGTCAATGCAGACTGTGTTCTGACTGTAATTTGCCTCTACTATATTCACACATAGCAAGAGGTTCTGCCGACGAAACCTGGTCGCTAGTTGTGATATGGTCTTATGTATATGTATTAACATAAAACAAAATGCTGCTCACTTAATGACATTTAAACCCTCAATAACCTGATCCTGGGCTGTTTTTCTAACTCTGTTTCTACTACGACTCCCTGTGATTCAGCCACCCTCTCCATTGTTTATTCCCTGTGCTTGTTCTGGGATTGCAATCCTCATGCATTTATTCAAACGAGAGTCAGTTTGGCATAATGGAAAGAGCACTGAACTCAGGTAGCCTGAGTGGGAAACATAGTTTAAATAAGTTAAGTGAGTTCTGACCGGTGAGCTCAGTGGTTAGAGTGTGGGCCCCCACACAGAAAGTTCAATTTCTGGTCAAGGGCATGTGCCTGGGTTGCAGGTTCGAACCCCAGCCCCCAGTTGGGATGCTTGCAGAAGACAACCAGACACATCTCTCTCTCTCTCTCTCTCTCTCTCTCTCTCTCTCTCTCTCTCTCTCTCTCTCTTTCTCTCTCTCTTTTCTCTCTCTCCCCCCTCTTCCCTCCCTTCCACTATCTCTAAAAATCAATGGTAAAATATCCTCACATGAGGATTAATAAACAAGGTAAGTTAATTATGCAATATAATATTTGTGTAATTTTGAGCCTTTCACATATATAAAATAAACTTCCCACTGTGCAATATTCTTAAGAGTAATGTTGGAAATGGAGAGAAAATACACAGATAGGCACTCAGTAAAGTCTTCCCATCTTTTATGAGTATGCATATCTCATTCACCCTTCAAGATGTATCTCAGATATACTTTTGTATAAGGTGTCCACTGATTGCCTCCCCTGGGACTCAATCTTTCCCTCTTCTAAACTCCCAGCTCAGGACTTTGCCCTTATCTATCATATGGTGAAAATATATTTCTACTTGTTTAGGATGGGGCCTCAAACTGAGATTCATATTGTGGCATGTGTACAGATAAAGGGCAGAGATCTCCCCTGGGTGTCTGCACACACATGTTGCTCTGCATGGGGGCTACCCTTTCAGCTAGAAAGACGTGTAACCTTGGGCCCTTCCCAATTCCCTATACCCAATTTTGTATTCTGGTGTTTTTCTTTTCTTTTTTAAAATATATTTTATTGATTTTTTACAGAGAGGAAGGGCGAGGGATAGAGAGTTAGAAACATCGATGAGAGAGAAACATCGATCAGCTGCCTCCTGCACACTCCCTACTGGGGATGTGCCCACAACCAAGGTACATGCCCTTGACTGGAATCGAACCCGGGATCCTTCAGTCCACAGGCAGATGCTCTATCCACTGAGCCAAGCCAGTTAGGGCTGGTATTCTTTTTCTTGAAGTGGGCCCCAGATTGTATTGGTGTCAGTCCCCACAAAGCCTGATTAGAAACTTGGGAGAACAAGGGAGATAAGGTCAGTGGAGAGACCTAGAGCTGAAGGAGTTCAGTGGATGAAAGACATCATGAGATTGGGAACAAGCATTTGGGGTCTGGATAACAAAGTGTGGCCTATTTGGAAGTGTGTCTATAATTCATAACTACTCTGGCAATATGAGGATTAGCAGTGATGGAGGTAGGTACCTACAGTACTCTTGGCAAGGCATTCAGTATTCTCTTAATAGACACTGACATTGGTAGCAACTTCTCACCGAGTCAAACACCCCTCTTCAGAGATATCACCTTTACAAACACCATCCACCAGCCTCAGTCTCATCTACCCATATTTGAAACACTTGTCACTATCTAAAATCATCTTATTTGCCTTTTCTGATCACCTTCTCTCTCTCTCTCTCTCTCTCTCTCTCTCTCTCTCTCTCTCTCTCTCTCTCTCACACACACACACACACACACACACACACACACACACACACAAGTGCTAAGGATTAGGGGCCTTTCCTATTGTATTCATCACTTATTCCCAGAAGAAAGTGAATACCTGGCTTAGAGGAGACACTCAATAAGTATCTGAGGAATGAATGATGGTGATACTTTCTTAAGGAGCTTCATAAAAAGAAGATGATAAAGGCAGGCTAATGAGGAGAAAGAAAGGCAGGGTAGATGCCTTATAGTAACTGAAGCTCACAACCCGGTTTATGAACACATGAGAAGTACTCCTGGTTTTCCTAGAAATGTCTGGAGTAGGTAGTAGGTAGGAGATTCAGTCATTGTTGGCTAGAGAGGACTGGGAGCAATCTATATATATAAAAGCCCAGTGACGGGATGGCAGAACAACTTGTGGCTATAACGTGCACTGTGGCAGCCAACCAGCCTGATCCAGGCCCCAATCGGGTCCCCCCACCCCCCGGCTGGCCTAGCCCCCGATAGGCCCCCAATACCCTGATCAGGGGCAGGGCCAGCTGGCCAACCACCTGCGGCCCCTCCCCACATTGGCCCGGCCCAATGGGTTCCCATCGGAATGGGCCGGCCAGACCCCACCCATGCACAAATTCGTGCACTGGGCTCTAGTTATGTTATAAATGTGCTTGAGTTATTTTTATGGGTTTTATCTTTTCTTTTAGGCTCTTAGAAGAAGTTGGGACACATCTTAAAATTACCCAAAGCACCTAATATAGGGTCTTGCAAAAATTAAAGAATTAAATTTAAATTAAAGAACAAAAAATTATCTGATCCTGTTCTTTGTAAATAATCTGTGAGTTACAAAACAAACAAACAACAAAAAAAACTCCAACATCAGAAACTAGAAATTCTCAGTCATTAACGGTGTTGGAATTTTTCTGTACACTGTAAGGTCTAAAGGATTTCTATTGGAAACTCCTAAGAAGGCTTCCATTAGAAGGTGAGTCCCTTGCTGTGAAGTCTAAAAGATCTCTTTTCGCCACAAAATGACATTGTACACAAACTCAAAGAAATAATCTGGTAACTTAATAATCCCAAACATTTACAAAAATGCAAGTTAGGCCCATCAGTAATTATTGGCAAATTGTACACCATGCAAATGCTTTGCAACCACTCAAAGGAGGCCTGTTGTGAGTGGCTGCCACAGCTGCCCTGGCTGGAAGTTTCTCTGAGTCTCGGGTTTTGTTGAGTTGGTCTGATGGGACATAAAATTACACGGCAGGCCTAGTGAATGTGTAGTTTACCTGTTCATGCTCTTCCAGCAGGGTCTTCCACTGGGTGTCATGCCGAGTTAGCCTAGTTAACAAGCTGCAGAAACAAGAATTATTTACTAAAGAGTCTCCCTCAAAAGACAATCAATAACTTTAAAAGGGGGGGGAGGGGCAGGGAATCTGGAAATTTGTGGTAATCTAATTTTTTAAATTTACTCTTTTATGATCATGTTTATGAAGGAGTTTTATATTATACACAGCTAATTTTTTTTCAGAATTAGTTTAAAAAACTCCTTAAAGTCTATTTGAATGTGAGTGCATATGGTTTTTTAAAAGAAAAAAAGGAGGGAAGAAGGGTGAGAGAGAAAGAGAGAGAGAACCAGAAAGACAGAAAAATTGAACATATGTGCACAATGAGTAAGAGATGGTGGAAAAAGTGACTTGGGACTTTTCAAAAAAATTCTCAAGTGACTTACTCTAAAGTGACTTGTCCTTTATTTTGTGAATCTGAGTGATGCCAAAATGGGCAGGCAAAATAATTGCATGATGTGGCAATTAATACTTTAACTAGAGACAAAAGGGTCAACTTTGTTTTCTAATTGACCTGATTAGGAAAGAAAATAAAAATCTCAAATTGCATTACAATTTGAATGCAATTTTATACTCTCTACACTTAGCAAAAAAAAAAAAAAAAAAAAAAAAAAATTAGTCTCCAGGAGATCTCAAAAATAAAATGTATTCTAATTCTCCTTCTGCTGTCTTCCATTCTCCTGTACAAGGAGCTTACAATTGGAGCCAATTTATTTTGCCATTCACAGTATTTCAAATTCTTGGAGAGAAGAGGTTTTTCCTGCCAAGATTCACACCAAAGCAACTTGATAGTCTTGCCCAAGAAGGATCGAATGCGAAAGTAGACAACAATGAGAATGGTGCAATGTGCCCTTCTCCGCAGCCAGTCAAGTGCAAAGAAATCTATGCTGTTGCACTTGTGAGGCTTTTCAAATGTGCAGAGAAAACAGCTGAGCACAGAGCTTCTGGGCTGCAGCTCCGCCTCACTGGCCATTTGTTTTCCATCTGAAACTCTGGGAGTGGGGAGAAAGAAAAGGCAAGCATTGCCATCCCACCCCTCCTTTTCAAATGGAGTAGCCCAAGGCTAATAAGCTAAGCAACTTGTTTTGGCTAGACACTCCTCATCTCCATATGGAATTGCTTGTGTGAGTTGTGGATTATTATGTGGTCAAAGGGAGGATGTCAGACCAAAAAAAAAAAAAAAAAAAAAAAAAATTCTCAGCACTTCTTTTCTCTCGTATAAATCCGCTTTCAAGGCTGAAGTCCTGCATGAATTGCCTAAATTCGTTGACATCACAGAACATCACATAAGCAACGTCTTTAATAGGTTTGAAGGCATGCCTCTTAAATTAGGCTAAATTTGCTGATAAATCCACCATATCTAAACCTGCCTACTCTAAACCTCGCCTGGGGCCGTCTTTATAAAGAAGGCATATTTTCACTGAACCAAACGAAAGCTTAATTACATATTTGCTTACCATGGACCACCATTTGGCTTCTGTTCCTGACAAAAGGTGGGAAGTGAGTGGGTTGATATGGTCTATTTCACAGAAATCGATCTGAAGAGATATATGAAAGGGGGAGAAACATTCCCAAATTTTCAGGTAAGGTTAGGTAATTTTGAGTTTAGCAGACTTGGTTTCTCGGCATTCTTTATACCACGTCTAACTAGGGAAATGTATAAAAAATATATAAATATATAGTTTTGTAATAAGAGATTAATCTGTGATGGGTCTCATCAATGATTTAGCAGGCTTCTGTGACAGGCACTGTTAATTCATTCACTCATTCATTTAACCATCTATTCAGAAAACACACATTGAACAGTTTCTACAAGCTAATCACTGAGCTAGGTACTGGGGATATAAATATAGTCATGGCACCATCAAGTCCATTGCCAGTGTGTGTCTGCTTTGCCTACTCAGACTGAGTAACTACCCATGATGCCAACTTCTCAGAGAGATTCTATATAGTCAAGGGCCAATGCTATACATTTCATCTTCCATATCAAAGCTCAGAAAAATGTGCAAGTGTACATGTAGATCATGAGATAGGTGCCCACACATTTTTTTCTGCTTTGCTGTGCAAACCTTTTGTGTGAAATATAAGCTACATAGAGAAAAAGTGCAAAAGTATTTGTACAAGTTAATAACTAATTGTAAAGCAAACACCCATATGCCGGTGTTCTTGTCCCATCATTACAAAGGGTTCAGCAATCTGGAGAAAGGAGCTGATGCATAGATTCAAGAAGGAGTCCAAAGACGAAAGATATTTTGGAAGGCATTGGGGGTCAGAGGAGCTTCTGCTAAAGGAGCTAAAGCCTACCCCTTGACTCAGGACCCCATGCTATTTATTAACACAATTTGTCTTAAGGCAAGGTGGAGATAATACACTTCAAAGGGCAGGGTTTACAGAAGCATTGTCAGATTGGGGAATAGCCTACAGCTGTTCAGGTGTTTGGCTAACAGGAGGCAACAGCATGCAGATTAAGAAGCCCTGAGCTGTCTGGCAGTAGACAATCATCCTATTCAGGTATGGGGAAATGTCCTATTCAGGTTTGGGGGAGATGCTTTTTAGCCATCCCAGATGATTCAGCCCTGCTGACATGCTGGAATTGGCTTCCAGCACCCATAAACTCCACTCAGGCTGAGATAGAACATTATGAACTCCATAGAAACAACCTCTCTCCTCCATGTGTCCCTTCAGAATCAAAACCCCTTTATTCCTCTAGAAGTGGTCATAACCCTGACTTTTGAAAAGAATCATACTGTATGTTTTCTTTTGCATTTGCTACTTTGCTTAATATTATATTTTTAAAACCAATCAAGGATGTTGCATGTAGTTCTAGTTTGTTTATTTTCATTGCTGTATAGTATTTCATTGTATGAACTTAATATAATTTATTTAGCTTTCCTACTGTTGGGTTGCCTCCAGCTGTTTGACTATTACAAATATTGCTACTAAGAGTGGAATTGTTGAATTATAGTGCATGCTTACAGTCAACTTTAATATATGTTACCAAACTGTATTTCAAATTGAATGAATCAAATTTACATTCTGACATAGCTTGAGATTTCCTATTGTTCAAATGCTCACCAACATTGGTATTGTCAGACTTTTAAATTTTTAACGAATCTGAAGGGTGCAATTTGTTTTCTTACACCACCTTGCAAAGGTTGTGTAATTCTACTAACCATATTTCGTTCTCTAAGCCATTGGGAATGTATTTTTGTACATGACATGTGAAGAGTCCAATTTTATTTCTTATATGGATGCCCAATTCCCAATGTTCCATATATGGAAAGCCCTTATTTCTCCACTGATCTGCCATGTCACATCTGTCATATATCAAGTGTCCATCCATACATTAATCCCTTTATCTGCCCTCTCTTTTTCTATTCCTTGCCAATTATTTTAAATCTTGATATCTAGAATAGCAGGCTCCCCTACCTTGTCTTCCTTCTTCAACATCTTAGCTACTCTTAGCCCTTTATATTTCCATATATACTTTAGAATTAGCTGTCAAGTCCAAAAAAAATCCTCCTGGAATTTAATTGATTTTACATTTGAGGGAGCTATATAAAAGCCTCAGAGTTTATACCCCACTTGTGGACAAAGCTGGAGGCCAATCACACCTCCAGAAGGCCAAGCAGGGATAAGCTAAGGACTTGGCTATGGCCCCCTCACAGTGTAACTCCTCGTGCCTTCATTCTCCCACAAGGGATATTCCCAAGAGTACTCCTCAGTAAACACCCGAAGTACAAACCCATCTCTGAACCTGCTTCCCATTGAAGCCAATCTGACACAGATGAAACACAGTCGGATTTAAGTTTTTTCCTCTGCCTGTCATGCTATTTCTAACTCTAAAATCTGTGGAGTTTCTGAATACCGTACACTCCATCAGGAAATACTATACAATACTGCTCCTTGTCAAGGAACAAACTGCAGCAAAATAAGATGCACAATGGGCTAAATTCCACAAACATCCTAACTTGACTATCCACCTCATCATGCAGAAGGTGTTCACAAAGAATGCAAATGTTTGCTCCAAACCAGAACCAATACATGATGTTGCTTCTTTGATAACCATATCCCAAGCATCTGGAAATCAAGCAATGAATGAACATAAGAGTGCTGGCTCTGGCTTGTCCACATAATGATTCATTAATAACCTTTTATGCATCCTCCTAACTCTTTATTCTACCAATTTAGAAGTTTAGTACCCCTGAGATGTATGCTTCCATCATGGATCACTGATAACAATGATAAGCTAAGAGTGGAACCTAGCAATTACAGTGTAGTACCAAAAGGCAGATGGTGAAAAGAAAGGATGTGATACTGGCTAGGGGGCTAATCCTAATTGTCAAGGGAAACATTTTATAATTAACACACAATGGGAATTGTTTAGATGGAACCAGCAGATTTCTGAAATACCTCCTTATGTGATGACATCTAGTGATAAAAAGTTAGTGGAAGTTACTACAATGCTGAACAAGCAGAACTATCATGCTTCAATATCCTTTAAATAAATACTGTTGCTGCTCACATACTCCATGGTCACCTTTTGCTGCCTGAAACAAAAATCTTGACAGAACTGTGTATACTAACAAGATAATAAAATGACTCACTGGGCTCAAAATGTAAAAATACGATAAACTTTTCCTACTTAATTTATAGAACAAAAATCTTTAGGTTAACTATACTAGATGTGCCAGAAATGCTGAGGTTAAGATCACAATTTTGACCCTGTTTTACATAACTTCCCCTGATCGAGTTACAGTCCCCAGAGTTTTACTAATTTGTCCTAAGTCACTTCTATCCTCATACTGCTTAACATTCCTAAATGGATTCCAAAATAATATATTTTCTCTCTTTTTTAAAAACTTTTTGTAAATTTACTACTTCTTAACCTTTCTAACTTCTTCTTACATATCATTATCTGATAATGAAAGTGTACATTACAAAGTGATAGTTTATTTAAGTGGAAAATATGTCAGCAACCGAATGTAAGCAACTAAAATCTTTATTTTTCCTCAGAGGCAAAGGTTTTCTCAGTATTTACTGAAACATGCAGACATCAGATAACTGTCTCAGGCCCAATAATCATCAGCGACAGAGTAGATTATCCCTGTGCTAATCATTCTATTCCCAGCCAAATGGTTTGTTAATTTACCTGATGGCCAGTGTTCTGATTATGATCTCTTGACATATGCTTGAATTTGATGAAATTCTAATCATTGTTATACATTAGATAGTTAATTTACTGAGCATGCTGTTATAAAATTCCCCGCTCTAAAACTCTGTTTTCAAGTTAGTGGGTCATAAGTTTAAGTCTGATATTGGTAGTAGATATTCTAAATTAAACCAAATTGACAAACTAGATGTTGATAAATCACCAGGATCCAGTGACCTCTGTCTAACAACTTTTGGGAAAAACTCACAGGGAAATTATTGAACTCGTGGATCAGTCTATAACCTGTCATTCTAAAAACTCTGGGCCAGAGGTCAGTCAGATTGCTAATGTAATCACACCTCTTGGTGCAGAATGTTTGAAGTAATAAGTGATTTCATTAATGGGACTGTTTATAAAATAAATAGATAACAGTCAAGCAGTCCTCTGTTAAACTATCAGTAAATAGTTATTCCATTTAATATGAGGAAAATCACCAAAAACGGCAACCACCTAAAAATAAAACAAACAACCAAAAAACCTAATGGCCCAAAGAATGAATAAAAAAATGTGGATTTATAGAAATAAAGTTATAAATATTTCCTGGGAAATAAATATAATAGTTTAAACAACAAAACAATATCATCATATGTCAATTCTGAAATTTATAAGTATAGTCCAATTCCAAACAAAAGACAGTTATAATATTTTATTAAATAGCCAGAATAATTCTTTTTAATAACAATTTTACTAAAGTATATTTTACATATTTACTCATTTCAAGTGCACAATCCAATGATTTTAGTTAATCTTACAGAATGGTGAAGCCATGAACCTAAGTCAGTTTAAAACATTTCATTACCCCAGTAAGATTCCTCAAGTTCATTTATTCCTCATGTTCTTGTTCAATTAATTCTCTTTTCAACCCTCCCCTCAGCCTCCATGTAGCCACTAATCTACTTTCTGTGTCTATAAATTTGCCTTATCTAGACATTTCATATAACTGTAATCATACATTATAAGGTCATGAGTCTGACTCTTGTCACTGAGTATGTTGTAGAGGGTCATCCTCGATGTAGTAGTGCCAAATAATTTATTCTTTTTAATCGCTGAATAATATTTCATTGTATGAATATAGATACCAAAATAACTGTGATTACCATGTTAAAAGAGCCAACTTCTTTTACAATTGTAACAGATGAAGGAATCATCCAAATGAAATTATCTATTTATAATAAAATAAATAATGTAATATTATTACAGGAAATGCCAAACATAGCAATGGAAAAAATTATAATATTTAGACCTAAAATGCAGTATTAATAAAAACTTAGAATGTGGTAAGAATGGCACCTCAAATCAGTGAGGAAGAGAATTGATTAATCAATAAGTGGTATTCAGATAACTGGCCATAATAAAAATAATCTTAAATTCTAATTGCATATCTGAAACCATACAATGAAATTAATCCCAAATGGTTTAAATATTCAAATATAAAAAGTGACACATCATACACATAATAGGTGAATATTTATACATAGCCTCACAGAAAAGGTAGACACCATAAAGCAAAAGGCTTAATACATCAAATTTTTGAAACATATGCATGATCTAAATCATATAAACAACAAATGACAAAAAGAAGAAATATTTACCAACTATAAATGCCTATAAATGGTTCCTACTTCAACATATAACATTTAAAAAGTGCTTGCAGTACACTGAGAAATTCAACCATAATGCAAAATATATTAAATAACTATACAAGTAAATAAGCAAGAAATGACAGGGAAAGAGCCAGTAGGAATAATTTCAACCTTATAGTGAAAGTGCAAAGTAGGACCATAATGAAGTATGTATGAAATAAAATTTAATATTGGAAAGGATTTTTTAATGCTAATCCCTAGAATTATCCAGGATGTGGGCAACACCCACTCTCATATTTTCTCGGTGATAGTGTAAACTGATACAACCTCTATGAAGGACAAGCAGGAAAAACTGCACAAAAGCTATAAAATGATGCATATTGTCACGAGCAATTCACTCCTAGTATCCTAGGGAGAGTTTACATATCAAAATCGAAAAGCACTAGAATACCTAGCAATAAGAGATTACTCAATACATTATAATAAATGCATATAATTTAATTTTCTTCAGCTAGCAAAATGTTGAGATAGCATTATGTGGAATGACATGAAAAGTTGCTAAAATATTATTTTTAAAAAGCAGATTTTAGAATAGTTTTTGTTATATGACCCCATTTTTGTTTTAGAAAAAGAAATAGAACTTTTCAAAATATAGATAAGTGGTAGTGAGAGACTGAATTAGTAGTGATTATGATCATCATAACTCTTACTGATGGGAAGGTAATGAATAGATTTAGATTAAAATACAAAATTATTTGGCTCATTTGCATTTTCCATATTTTCCATAAGAGACAGGTATTACTTCTATCAACAACTGTTATTTTTAATAAAATATTATTTAAAAGTATATTAACTATCTTGGCTAAGTGAAATCATAGTAAATAATTAGCTTAATGAGAGTAATATTAGCAATATAATCAAAGCCTTCCACTGGATATGCATCGGGTGTAAATAAGCATATAAAAAGATTCATTTAAATTTAAAAATATAATTAGATAGAATTGTACATCAGTGATCTTGTTCTTACCTCTTTTTGCTCTTCCTGTAACTGGCTTCCACCCATGGATTTTTACTATTCTCCGCCATTTATTTGCCCGAGTTTTCACAATGATGGATTCAGTTTCCTCACTGAGAAAACCGATAGGAAGAAAATCTTTCAGCCCTGACTTGCCTCAGATTATTCCCCTCTCTCGTTCTTCCCATCAAACTTCTTGGAAGAATGTGCCCTGCGTTCTGCTGACTTCTACAGCTTGTATTCATTCTCAGCCCTTTGCAGTCTGGCCTCAGTCCCAAATGTTCTGAAGCACCTTTTGTCACCAAGTTTACAAATGCTCTTCTAAATGCCAAATACTTTCCGAAAGCTCTTTCCAGGCCTCCAGGGTACAGAACTTCTCTTAAACATTTACATTCCCCAAAAGCCCCAAGCACAGTCTTTTTGGTAAATTCACCTCTGGGGCCAGACATCTTTCTGGTGACTAGAGAGAGATACAAACCAGCAACAGAGGAAGAAACAGAAAGCATCCTTGCTCGCATTGAGTTTGTATGCAGTAACCTCAACATCTCCTTTGTTGTGCTGTAATTGCCTCCACTTATCTCTCATGTTATTCAGAGGATTAAATGAGATAATACATATAAGACATCTGGCACACAGACTGTAATTCAAACTAAGAGCTTGCATTTCAAAAATGTTTTAACTTGGGAATCACACTTTGTTGCCACATACCTGACTGACCCTACCATGTCTCTGTTTTATATCTAATTTATTTAATGCTTTCCTATGTTTCAGCACAGAGTTGGGTCCTGGAGCTATAGAGCTAAATACCAGACAATCTTTGCCCCCAGTGGGCTCACTGTCAGGTCAATGGCAAAAGAAGAGTTATAATGCAGCATAAGAAACATGGTTACAGCCCTAGCCAGTGTTGCTCAGTGGACTGGGCAATATCCTAAGCATCACATGGTTTCCGGTTCAATTCCTGGGTTGTGAGCTCGATCACTGGTAGGGGGTGTGCAGAAGGCAGCCGATCAATGTTTCTCTCCCTTCTTTTCTCTCTAAAAATCAGTTTTTAAATATTTCTTTTTAAAAAAAGAAGTGTGATTACAGAGTTATTCATCTTACAGATATGAGATGATGCTTAAGCTTTTAAAATCTAATGAACTCTCAAACACACACACACACACACACACACACACACACACACGCCTTTGTATCTATATAAACAGGCATAGATATGAGTATTTAGACCAGCATCTTCAATAATACTTGGAAAAATCCAAGGTATAAACAGATGCACATATCAAACATTTTAGCATAAATGAATGTATCACCCAAAAGAGCAAAATAAATTTTCAGCCATGATATTGGGTCACCAGTACTGAGAACAGCTAGGTTTTTCATTCAAAATGGCAATTCAGAAGATATACATAAGATGACGATGAAAAATCACAAATACCAATGTGCATATTTGTAGGATTTTAGATACTTTATTCCTTCAGGATTTCTAAGGTTTTAGAGAAGCAGAATTTGGAAGGATTATATCTGCCATGTCTGCATTCAGAGTGAGGCATTACAACCTATTTAACAGCTATAATGAATGTATAGTTAGAGACATGAATAGTTGAAGATACATAAATCTAATACTTTTTGAAAACTCAATAGGTTCAATACTATTTATTCTAAAGGGAAAAGGAAAGTCTTTCTCAAATCCTCATGACTGTTTTGTACCCCGTCAGAGAAATCTCAGTTACTTCCTAGCCTAAGGCTGATAAGTTTTTCTTCACACTCCAGCCATCAGATAGATTACTCAGCATGGCCATAATTTGGCAGATAAAACACATCAGCAATATACACATGTGTGCAAGTGTGTGTTTGTGGGGGGCGTCACATACGTATGTGAGTACAGGCAAACGTGCCTAAGGTTCCTGAGGACAGAGCCTGGGTCTTATTTTTCTTTATATCCGCAGTACTTTTCTCATAGTAGGCACTTATTAAAAGTGAATCAATAATTTAGCAAGTGAATAGATGGATGAATATACAACTGGTATGTGTGGCAAGGAAGATATAGTGCCCCATCACTTCGATATTAAAATAAACATGAATTCAACCACATGTGGGTATCTTAGTAAAAGCCATAGGTGTGAGAGAGAGAGAATGGGGTCTAACAAGCCTGAAATATTTGTTGCCTCCAGGAGTTTCTTAAATTTGCAGCACTGATTAAACCAAGCCTTTGTCTTTCATACATTCGGTTATAATTCGGGGACGACTCTCAATCTACTTTATGTATGGGTACCATCATTGGTTTCCACAAGTACATTTTGAAAACAAATAAGCATCTTTGTTGAATAGATTTTATCTTTCACCATGGTTTCCCTTTTCCACATTTTTGAACTTTTCTCTCTTTTCCACATTTCTAACTTGGCAAAAATGGACAGAAAATTTTAAAATACATTTGTAAAAATAAATCAAAAAAGGTTTTGCTACCATCAGTATAAATTAAAAATTTTAAAACACCAATTTGTTGAGCATTTAGCTTCACAATGTCTGCTGAAGTTAGTTTCAACTTGATTGTCATCACTGACTCAGAAGAGAACTTTCCAGAAACAATGGCTACAAGTGAGGAGAAGGAGGACAAAAAGATAAGAAAGACTATGAACAAGAAAAAAGTGGACAATGCCTTGAGCATTACTCAGTGCCCATCTGTCTAGCATGACTCAATTATATGCATGAAAACATGTGTGGTTCGTAGGGTCATTAACGAGAAAGCAGTGAGTGGCTCTTTAAGATTCCAGCCGAAAACAGTGTGTAGGAGACTTTCTGCATATCTTCCAGGAATCATTAGAACAAAAGATGATGCTTTTTAAAAACTCAGACATCACTGGGGATTTTTCAAGATTTACTTGAGAAACATAAACTGTGAGGTAGTCAGTTTGCAATTAGTCTCAAAGCCAGTGAGTTTAAGTTTATTGAGTTCCGTACATTATATCTACCAAGGATGCTGGCAGCACTGATTCTGTCCCTGTGAAGGCTACAGCTGTCACAAAGCTCCAGTGACATGTCATCGTCGCCTGTTATCATCCTGGCTGCCCGTGTGCCTGTATCTCAAACCACCTCCTCACCTTGCCAACCTGGCCACCTGGAGCGGTGATGTTGCTTTAGTATCACATTTGAACCCAAGGGGAGAGCAAAACGAGCCCTCGTCCATGGATGGTTTCGCTTGGATACAAAATACCAGCTCAAATAAAACGGCACTACAAACAGCACACGTCACTGTAAACAAATACTGCCTCCTCGCCTGGTGTAAAACACCCACAGATAAGGCTAAGACTATCGAGCACAGCTTTGGGATGTTCTTTTGTCCCCTTCATCTTTAAGCTCAGAGCTCAATCCAATTATCCACCAATTTAGGTTCTGTTTCTGATTTATGTACACTAGGGTTGGAGGGTTGTTGTTCTAAAAATATTTTTGGTATGATAAGTTGAAAGTGTCAGCTCATAAGCTAAGATTACCTCCAAATAAATGTGTTAAACAAAATCCACAAGCTATGGCTGTAAGGACATTTGGCACAGAAGAAAGTTAAAATATGTTTTATCATAAGGAATTGGCATTATTAATAAGATTATTTACATTCTTTCCCACCATTTAGACTGAGAATGTCCAATTTGTGCGTTTTCCATCAATTTATTCTGTTAAGTGTAAAGTGTTTCCCCAGAAAAAGCATTTCTAAAAGATTCTTGAAATTGCCTTCTGTAGTCTCCTTCCTCACTGTAGCTAAATATAAAATTCGTACACTGTGTAACTAAAATGCTAGATTCTTTCCATAATTCATATTGATTTTTGCATAAAATGCCTATTCTGAGCTGAGAACTACATAATCAAACACAACCATCAGTTTCTGATGCTAAACAAAATTATCCCTTTGGGGGGATTTATTCACACCTTCTCTGGAGATAAAGAAAAAAAAATAATCATCACACTTCCTGAAACATTATAGCTTTACATTAGATAAAATAGACACCTCTATCTGGAGTCATTTTCCATGTCAGGTAAATCAAACAGTCATAGCTCCACAGTAAAGGACTAAATTTCATCTGTAAGTCAAATTTCTAGACAGTACCTGAGGCTTTTTCAAGCCTTCAAATATTCAGAGAAGAAGGTGGTCATGAAGGAGCTTATAAAAAGCAATGTTTGCCCTAGCTGGTATGGCTCAGTGGATAGAGCATGGGCCCCAGGCACCAAAGGGTTGCAGGTTCAATTCCCAGTCAAGGGTACATACCTGGGTTGCAGGCTTGATCTCCAGCATAAGGGAGGCAACCAATTGATGTGTCTCTTTCACATCAATGTTTGTCTCCCTCTCTCATTGTCTCTTCTCTCTCCCTCTATCCTTCCCTCTTTTCCATTCTCTCTAAAAATCAATGGAAAAAATATTCTCGGGTGAGGATTAACAAAACAAAAAAAAGAAAGTAATGTTTTTTCTAGGGGTAGTTTCTCTAGTATTAGCCCAATGTTTTCCCTTTCATGTTTGTCCTTCCCTAAAACAAACTGAGACTGCCAAATTAATCTCCAGGAGAATTCCTCTTCTTAGAAGGTGTACTCCTTCCTAAAACCCTATCACTTCTTTCTTTCCCACCCTAAGTCACTTTGGGGAACAATACACAAGTCATCTCTTCCCATTCCCCTCAATACAGACCCGCTTCACTGGGCACACCTCTATGGCCTTTCCTCCCTTCGTGGGTACACCTCAAACAGCTTTGACACTTGCTGTCCTTCCCTCTTCCTGAAAAGCTTGTCTCCTTACATTCTAATCAGGGCTTCATCACATTGTTTAAGCTTTAATGTCCCCCTCCCAGAGAGGCCTTCAAAGTGATCACCCATCAAAGTGACCTCCCTTTGTTTCATAGACCTGGTAATATTCATCAAGATCGGAAACTACGTTGCCTATTTGTTTCCTTGTTTATTATCTGCCTCCTCATGGCCCACTGGACTATAAGTTCTATGAGAACTGGGCTTGTGGCTGTCCTCTGTCATTTTCTAGGTCACCATCAGTGCACAATCCATGTTCAATAAACTGGAGACAGAAGCAGATGCTGTTTTGTCTGTGAGAAAAATATTATATTCTTGGGCTCCTATTTCTCCTTTCCCCAGCCTCTTTGCTTCTTCATGCAGATCAGGAATTTTCGTCTTTTACCAGCTGAATTGCTCAGACATCCTCAAACCACCTGACTTTCATTTAGTCTCCACAAAATGAATTCTGGGTCCCAACCATGCATTCCATCACTTCCCTACCAAATAGATATTCCCTGATTCCCTGAGGAATTTCCCTTCCTTTCAAGAAGCACACAGTGCCTGCAAGGTTACTAAACACGAATGCAAGCACCATAGCTGACAACCTCTACATATGGCATCAAAACAGCCACAGCCACTTGTCTAAATGATATCATATCTCCCGGCGGCTGGATTTTGCTTTGTTAACTTTAAAATGAGAGGCAGGTTTAAAGATTAACAATTTGCTTGGATAAAGGAAAAGGGAAAAATATAATTAATCATTTGCCTATCCTCCAACACTAGTTTACAAAACCATGGTGCAACTTTATTGAGCTCAAAATTGAAGGGTGGCAAGGTTAATATGTAGCTTTAGACCTCATGGTTTCATTAACAAACACATTACAGGCTGTAAAGCTGAACTGACATTAATGCTAGGCCCAAACAAAGTAAATAATTACTGGCTTGGCAAATGAGGAAGTACTTGCAGAGTTTGTTTACATTGGATTTTTGGAAAATTCATGTTGGCAACAAGTCAAATCCAGTTTGACTAGTAATTGTGACAATTGCTCACAGATGCTGCTGGAAGAACAACAAAAGAATGGATTTATGGCTTTTCTCTCCCCCTACATTTTCCCCCTTTGTTGCCTTTTTTTTTTCTTTACCATTTTGGATCAATAAAGAACTTGCAGCCACAAAGATAAGTGGGTTACATGGCAGATGGGCCTTGGAATGTTTAAAAATCTCATGTTGCATTTTGTCTCTTGGCCCTAGATTGGAAAAGACACAGCTGCATCCAAGCTGCAGTCATAAAATCCATGCTCCCTGAAAATGCTGTGGGTCCCCTCAATAGAACAGAGTTGAGATGAAGCCTATTTAGAAATTTTCCAATAGAAAGACTGGACCGGTTTGCACTGTTAACAAGCCACTGAGTTCCTAAGACTTCAGGAGAAAATTCTGGCTGACTAGGATCCATTTCATTTTCCCGGGCTAAGTTGGAAAAGTATAAATAGGAGTCAAGGAATAAAACAACTCACCAAACTGGAAAATAGTTCTGCAGAGCAATTGAGGTCTGTGACATATAATTTGAAACAATTTTGGTTTCCCTCATCAAAGATCAGTATTTTGCCAAGTAAAAGCTAATACTACACACACACACACCCTACTCTTTCTAAACATTTGAATCTAAATCTCTTTATTCTTGGAAGATAGTCTATCAATGATTTTAAGTATAAATGTAAAGCCTGATCTTTCTAATTTTATTTCTACTAACTTCAAATGGTAAGAGCCAGAATATCCTGGGATTTTATAGTGCTTAACTGAATCATTCAACATGAGAACCTAAAGCCTTCATTATTATTTAAGTGCCTTATCTAGATCCATAATCTTTGCAATATCAAAGCTGTATCCATCGTCTGTTCCAAAACGTTGTTCTATTGTTCTCTAAATCATGTTTCTCTTAATACTCCTTTGGGTCATCATTGCATAAAACTGAATAAAAGTAGATCTTTATTCGCTAAATAACTAAAGTAGAAAGGACTGTAAGCCCCAGTAGGCCTTTTGGTTTCCCTCATCAAAGATCAGTATTTTGCCAAGTAAAAGCTAATACTACACACACACACACACACACACACACACACACACACAGAGACCCTACTCTTTCCACTTAAACATTGTGTCCATCTATCAATACCAAAGTCTCATCATCCAGGTTTTCAGATTTTTCTTACCCCTAAGAAATACTTGAAACCCTAAGTATTCCTTAGGTGAAACTCTTGCTATGAAATTTACCAGCTTTTAGGTGAAATACCTAAAGCTATAATGTTTTAAATTCTAAAAGGTCCTAACTCCCAGATTTCTCCTTGCCTAGACTTCTCTGATGATGGAATTTGGAGGACAAAGGTAGGACACAGGGAAAGGTTGGCTGGAAGCAAAATTCTTTAGATTTAGCATCAGAATCTTTGACTCAAGTCTGAATTATCATTGGCCATTAACACACGGCTAGTAACAAATTTCTCTGATGCCCTAAATACACTTGACCTAACAATTACCAGTGAAACTTTCTGATATGCATTTTAAATTTTAGACTAATTTTTAATGCCAACAGTCAGGGCAACATTCCATACATGACTGAGATCATTATAACTACCTCTTAATTAGCTTTTATGCCTCTAACTTTTTCACTTTTCAAATCTTTCTCCCACATTGAGGTCAGCAACAAATTTGATCATGCTCAGAATTCTTTAAAGGCATCTTTCCGCCACAGGACAAAGACCAAACACCCACACATTTCTTTGAACACTGGCACAATCTAACCCCAACCTTGTTTTTGCCATCCCTAGACCTACCCCTTACCCTCCTACTGTATGCTGCTCCAGGTCTCCTGGGCATTTCCGTAAGGTTCCCTGCACTCTACCTAACTGAAGGTTCTGAGACAAGAGAGGGACTTTTCTCATCTAGACCAATGGTCGGCAAACTCATTAGTCAACAGAGCCAAATATCAACAGTACAACAATTGAAATTTCTTTTGAGAGCCAAATTTTTTAAACTTAAACTTCTTCTAATGCCACTTCTTCAAAATAGACTTGCCCAAGCCGTGGTATTTTGTGGAAGAGCCACACTCAAGGGGCCAAAGAGCCGCATGTGGCTCGCGAGCCGCAGCTTGCCGACCACTGATCTAGACTGATTCTTGAGTGTCTTTACCACTGACCTGTTTTTGCTATCACAAAAAAAACTATGTTCTTTTTTGCAATATCGTTGCCACATTGAAGATTTTGAACATTATTCCCATGAAATTCCTGAACCCTTAACTTGGTACTTACATCATAAAGCCAGATCCTAAGGAAAAAAAAGTTAAATTATCTTGTTTTTTTAAAGAACAGTTTATACAGTACAGATTTGGGAATTTGCTGACTCAATCCTACCTGCTATCTGACCAATACTTCAAGTTATAGACACTGGAATTAGATATTTATATATAAAACAACCATACAATCACAGAATGGTACCTGTCTCTCAGGGTAACATTTGTGGAGTTATAACACTGACCATTAGCTGCACTAAAGTTATCTTGTTGAATAACTTGCATGGGGGAAACCAAAATTGCCAGCACAGATAAAAATGAATACATTAGATGTGAATTTTGGAAGAAGTAAATAATAAATAGGAAAAAGTTATAAGGGGAGCACTTAAAATTAGGTATGAATGGTTTCCAGCAGTCACCAACCAGTGGTCCGCGGACCACTGGTGACCTGTGAGGCCCGAAAGGTTGGCGACCTAATCAGTACTATTGATTAAAGCATTTTAAAAATCAATAAAAGAACAATTTTTACTAAGTAGCTTTCAAGAACCTTAGATAAAACCATTTTATTCAGTTCAGAGTTTGGAAGTATCTGCTCTAACAGGTTGTTCCATTTCTGTTTTAAAAGAACCAAATAACTACAAGGTCAGAGTCTAAAATCAAGTGTTAGTCATCTGCTCTAGTCAATATTTGTTAAGAGGTGAGCTATGTTCAAAATGTGTAAATTAATGTGAGAATTATAATGTCCTTTCATTATATTTACTTTATCACATATCTTATAACTTCTATAAAATTGTAAACTCCTTAAGGGAAGGATCTCTGTATTACAAACATCACAAAATTCAATACTATATTCCTTGTACAAAGTAGGCTAACAATGACTATTTTGAGTTGGATTATACAGCGGGTCCTTGAATGATGTCGTTTTGTTATAATGTTGATGAGATGCCATAGGAACTTAATTCTTGTTTATACTAATTAACCTACTGTAAAAATATGTCATTTCCCTTAAAGTCACAGAACCTATTAATAGCATTAAGTGAGAACTTACTCTATTCATTTAAGAAGTCTTTTAGATCTTCTCAGACTTTCTGACTCTGTCCGCCTTTCTTTCAACTCAAGAATATGTTTTAAGGTGAGCTACAGGGGGTTGTATGTATGTCTCTCAAACATGTCACTGGGAATCCATTTGTGATAGCTCTACCACATCCACCTTACAACAAACAAATCAAAGACAAAAATTCTGTCTGGTTTATTTTCCATTTCCACAAAAAAATGTTTAAAATACACTTTCCTGACTCAATACACATCACTACTTGTAATAAGCAGATGATTATTGTAATAAAAAGATGCACTGGGGGAGATGTACCGGTGGGAAAAGCTCCCTGCCCAAAACCTATTCTAAAAACTAGTTGGAGTTGTGAAGAACAATCAAATGGGACCTTTCCTACTATCTAATTTTGACTAGAGTGGCACAGAGTTAAAAGCTGAACTGTGTCTAGCCTGAGCTGGGTAAGACGGGAGGTAAAAATTCTAACATTTTAAAAATGTTTTTATTAATTCGCTGATTTTAAAGAGAGAGGAAGGGGGAGAGAGAGAGGGGGGAGAGAGAGAGAGAGAGAGAGAGAGAGAGAGAGAGAGAGAGAGAGAGAGAGAGAGATTTGTTGTCCACCTTATTCATGCACTCATCAGTTGACTCTTGTATGTGTCCTGACAAGGGATGGAACCCTCAACCTTGGTGGATGGGGATGACGCTCTGACCAGCTGAGGTACCTGGCCAGGGCTAAAAATTCTAAATTTGCATGAGAATTTAGGTATTTAATATTAGGCTGGAAGATACTTTCTATTGGCTAAACAATTGAATGTTTATTAATAGCTAAGAGTGACCAGAAAAAAATTCAAAAAATAACCCAATGTAGAAAAAAATGAATAAACATAACCACGAATAATGTAGGAAGAGAAAATGGAGCATTTAAAAAATAATTTGATCTCCAATAGACCCGTTTGTTCCTCAAATTTGTTGTAATGTTTTTCTTAGCTTTGCTTACTGCTTAAAAGGCACTATTGAAAAATCACCTATTATCTATGCTGGGTCATGATACTTGAATTGTTAGGATGCCTCAGTTTAAAAAAATACAATTCACACCAGATTTAAAAATAGGAGAATGGTCCACATAACTGAAATGGCTTCATGCTGAACTGGATCCAGGGATTCAAATGAATCATCAGGACTCTTGCTCTCCCATGTCATTGCTGTCTCCTTCTTCTCTCCTCTCCTCTCCTTCTTCTCTCCTCTCACCTCCTCCCCTCCCCTCTCCTCCCCTCCCCTTCCCTCCCCTCTCCTCTCTTCTCTTTTAGATTACAATGGTTTCTTCCTTGCAACACTGTATCTGCTAGTCTCCTAGCAAAAAAAAAATCCAATATTATGGTTCTGTCTTGAGCCATGTGCCTATCACTAATGCAATCATTAGAACAGGGGACTGGAGGTCTCTGATTGGCCACCTGGTCCTGAGCCCACTTCTGAGATAATAATGGTGCTGGTGGCACCATGACTGGCATTCCCACCAAGCCCACGTGGGAAAGTTAGCCAAAAGAAAAGTGGATTTCCATAATCGGAGAGGAAGGTAGGCAAAGACAACAGATGTCTCTTACAATCATCCAGGTTTATTGTTGTTTAATAGAGTAGCTAGCTAGCCAGCTTTGGGTCCAGTTTTAAGTGGATTTCTGCCCTCAGTGAGTACAAATATCTTGGTAGAAAACAGAAGGAAAGATTGTGACAAAATTTCTCACATGATGTTCTGTGATCATTGAAAATAGGTTCACAAGTTCCTTAATTCACTTCCCCTCAAAAGGTAACACCTACCTTCTTCTGTGCAGGCTGGACTTCATGACTTGCTTTTAATGAATAACGTTGTGAAGACATGAACATGATGGTATTAGACTTCTGAGGCCAAGTCATAAAAAGCATAGCTTGTGCATGGCTCTCTCTCTTGCTCTGGGGGACATCAACCAGAATATGACGAGGTCTAGGGCATCCTGTGGAAAGATCTATGTGTGAACCTTCCTGCATTGAGGCCTCTGCCTGTAGTTAACACCAAACTTGCCAACCACCTTGGCAGCCACCTTGGAAGCTGGTCAGTAGCCCCAGTCCAGCTTTCAGAGGCTGCGGTTCTGGTGGACATCATGACTAAACCTCCTGAGAGAGACCCCATGCTAGAATCACCCAGCTACTCCTTCCAAAATCCTGACCCACAGAAACTGTGAGAATAATAAATGTTTATTGTCATTTTAAACCACTAAGTTTTGGGGCTATTTGTTATGCAGCGATAGTTAAATTATATGTGTCTACTAAGATGACAATAGAAGCTTTGTGAAACAAAAAGTCAAATAAGTGTGGTAAAACATGGTCAACATTATCTTTGCTTTGGGACTTCTCTGAACCTTAATATGCTAATGTGACTGTGAGTTTCCAGAGAAAGAGACAGAGACAGACATAGTTGGGATCTCCCAAAATTCTTGAACAATAAAATGCCTTTTGTTTGTCTGTTTTTTTGTTTTATTTTGTTTTGTTTTGTTTTGTTTTTTTGTTTGTTTGTTTTTTTAAATATATTTTATTGATTTTTTTTACAGAGAGGAAGAGAGAGGGATAGAGAGTTAGAAACATCGATGAGAGAGAAACATCGATCAGCTGCCTCCTGCACACCCCCCACTGGGGATGTGCCCGCAACCAAGGTACATGCCCTTGACCGGAATCGAACCCAGGACCCTTCAGTCCGCAGGCCGATGCTCTATCCACTGAGCCAAACCGGTTAGGGCTGTTTTGTTTTGTTCAAATACTAATAATATCTCTAGAACTCTGGTGTTCCCAGGACATTTGAAAAACACTGGGTTAGTAATATATATCAGAAGTTTTTTGCTTCTTAAACAGTAGTTTAATACCTCAGACAAAATCTGAATAACAGACTAACAAGGTCAGAATTGGGAGGAGGCAACTGAGATGCGCCTCTCAGGGGCAAGATTCAAAGAGACAAAAAGCTCAGTAAACAAAAATAAATAATTTTCATATAATATTTAAAAACAAAAACGAATGCACAAAATCGTGGTGAACAAAATATCAAAATTTAAAATAAAGACAGGTAGTAGTTGTTTTGTTTGTTTGTTTCAAGATCTTGTATTATGGAGCAAAGGAAACAGCTACTTCCAGTCAGTGGGGTTCCTGACCCCCATGGTGACCACGCTCCTCTCCAGGCAGGTGTCATGGGTTAATAATGGTGTGCAAAGAGGTTGGGCAATGCAGGTTTCTAGATATCGTCTTTAAAAAAAATAACTACAGAGTTTTTATTAACTTTTGCACTTGATTAAAATTGTGGAAAGATATTTTGATACATGTGGATAGGAGCACATCATTTTCCTTTGCCTCAGGCACTCATGCGACTCCGCAAGGCACTGTAGATCAGTAACCTGTCGAATTAAGGGGCATCATCCTGATGGAGGCATCCTGTATTCTGTAGGGACTGACATTCTTAGTTTTCTCCTAACACTGGTGCCAGAGATGGGCATTTACTGGGGTCTCTTAGGCAGGATCCATGACGGCATCCAGAGGCCCCGAGAGAATGGCATACAGGACAACACATTCTGATGAAAGGGAGACATCAGGACCATGAAGGAGATCATACCTAATCAGCAGAACTGCAGATGCCCTGAACCAGCCTAATCAGCACAAGAGTATTAAATCCCTAGTGAGGGGAGGGAGGGTAGCACCAAAGCTGGAGGGAAAAAGGTGAGTGTTAAACAGAATTTTGCATAGGTCATAGTTGGAGGCGATCAGGCCTGCAGGGAAGGGCAGTTGGGGGTGATAGAGCTGGCAGGGGAGCAGTTAGGTGACAATCAGGCTAGCAGGGGAGTGGTTAGGGGGTGATCAGGCTGGCAGGCAGAAGTGGTTAGGGGCAGTCAGGCAGGCGGGCAGGCAAGTGGTTAGAAGCCAGCAGTCCCGGACTGTGAGAGGGATGTCTGACTGCCAGTTTAGGTCCCAGATTGGAGAGGGTGCAGGCTGGGCTGAGGGACACCCCCCTACTCCCCAAGTGCACGAATTTTGTGGACTGAGCCTCTAGTAAATTATAATTGCTGGATCAGCCTCCTGTTGCTAAGCATTTGATAAGACAGAAACTGATTTCACTGAGATGCTAGTTCTCTATCCCCCACAGCAGTACAGTATGTGTATGAAGGTGCATTTGACTTTTTGGGGATCTGTTTAGTCAGCTCTTAAAAATATCCCTTGTGGTGAACATTACATAGGGAATCATAGAACTGTTTGGCTCACCTTCTTTTCAAGTTGAAGGAGACCTGAGCATTATGACAAAAGGAACTTTTATCTGATTCATGACATAACAGTTCCAAGTCCTACTCCAGCACAGTCTGGTCTTCTCTAGAGCAGCCCAGCACTGCGGCATCTAATCTGTCAGCTTTACTACCTGGAACTAATCTCTTCCCAAGCAAATGTCACATCTATAACAATTAGGTCAGAGCTGTTCATTTCTTCTCCCGATCCGAATGGACTTCTTTCCGGGTAGATTGAGAACTAGCTCTAATTCTAGGTGAACATGAATGCTTCTCTCACCTTTTACTATTATTATTCTCTTCGCTCCTTTGATCTGTTTCTTATTGCAAAAATGCCATAGTAGGAATGCTCCTGCAGCTTAACAATGAACCAATTTTTTTCTTAAAAGGACCAGATAATCAATAATTTAGGCTTTATGGGTACTAAAGCTTCTGTAGCAACTACTCAACCGTGCCATTGCAATGCAAAGGCAGCCTCAGAGGATACAAAATGATGGCTGTGTTCACATAAAGCTTTATTTGCAGAAACAGGTGGATTTGGCCCCTGGGCTGTAGTGTGTTGGCCCCTGCTTTAGTTTAGGGCTCTGAACTTTGCTAAAAGGAATAAACTCTTGGGAGAGTTTTATTTAATTACCAATCAATTTTGTTTTCTTTATCAAGAACTGATATTTAACAAGGAGGTGGCTATCCAAGAGATACTGAACACTGAGGAACATGTTTGTTTTAATTTTTTTTAAGGAAAATTCTATACTTTGCCACATGTGATTTGCCCACAAGTGAATTTTTAGTTGCCATTTTTTTTACTGTGATGCTTTCTAGTTTTCTGGGTGAGAACAGTAAACCAAAGGCAGAAAAACATTGAGCTGCAACTCACAAAACAGCTAATGAAATAGTAAACATAGTACTAAAACATAGGATCTAGGACTGGGAAGTGATGGTCCCTTTCAAATAGGTATGCATATCTGGTTGATGTTAAATTCAGTCCTAGATGCCAAGAGTTTCAGTATCATTGACAAACTAAAACAGATCTGTGATCACTTTCTCTGAGGAAAAAAGAAAATGGGGTTGTTTAGTCAAGAGAAAACTTGGGATGAAAACAATACCTTTTTTTAATATATATTTGAAGGGCTGCATTTAGCATAGATTACATTGCTTTAATGTGATTTCAGAAGTAAAAGCCAACAAGAGAAATTTTCAAGAAAATCTCCACTGAATCTGTTTAGTTTTCTAGGAAAGTTGTATGAGAATAGAAAGTGGTGGCATTTCTTCTTTTTAAAGATGTTTAACCATAGTATGGTGGGCATATTTTTGAGGGAATTCAAGAATCTGATGCATCATTTGATTAGATCAATGATTCCCAGATATAAATTAAACTTCATGGAATATATATATATATGTATATGTATATATATATATATATATGTATATATATATATATATATATATATATATATAGCCCAGTAATGAACTTCAAACCAAAACCAATGATCAGCATCATTTCATGAAATAAACTATATTTTAAATAAAAACCAAAGATGATATAATATTCAGATTAAAGGCAACCTGAAAAAAAAACAAATGCCATTTTATTTTTTAAAGGATAGTTTCTAACTTAATCATATAAAAATTTAGCTAGCTAAATCAAGAGATGGCATGGGTCTTCTTTTTCTCACTTTGGTACAGAATGGTAAAACCCTTGTCATAGATTAGCATGAGTCTCTTCCTGGGTCATCATTTGGGACTTAATGAACCTTTAAAATCTCCTCCAATTCTCAGTGAATGTAACAACACCAAAGTGTGAATTGGGCCTCTGGTCTCTGCAGAGAAAAGTTTTAACAAAGGTAAAAATCACCTTCAAAATACTCTGCCCTATGAACTTATTATTCTAAATGACTTCATTCACATACAAGTGGCAATATGCTATCCAGTGGTCAGCAAACTGCGGCTCTGTTGACTAATGAGTTTGCCGACCACTGACCTAGATTCTCGATTCCAATAATTACAGGCTGTTGTTCTTCCTTGTGATTAAGCCCCTATCCCAGTGGTCAGCAAACTCATTAGTCAACAGAGCGGTAAACAGCGAGCCACAGTTTGCCGACCACTGTGCTATACCATGAGCAAGGCATAGCTTTAACACTGTGTTTTGCTATGCCAGTGGTGTGGCAATGAAACTAAGATATAAAACACCATAACTCGATAAATACTAGTTATAGAGTAATTAGTTGTTATGAGTTAAATTATGTCCCTGATCCTCTCCCCAAAGAAGGCTACCAAATTAATATACTAGCCTTGATAATGTCAGAGGCAAAAAGAAAAATCCATATGAAATGAAAAGTGGGCTTACCCAGTAAATTTTCTAATTACACTTAGCATTTCAAGATAATTTAACCAAATTATATACTCAACTAAAATTTTAACTGAAAATAAGTTCAAAACAATGTTCAGAAGATCGGACCAATTGTAAAACTCTATTGCAAATCATTTTACCCCTTTCCTTCAATTTTTCTCCGGCCAGACATTGTAAAACTTTGTACAAATTATTTTGAGAAAGATTTTTATTAATTCAGTTCATAGCTGGATTTTGTGGCCCTAATTATCAAACATATGCATACACACACACACACACACACACACACACACGCACGCACACACACACTAGCCCTGGTAAAAGTGAGGCATAGTGAATAGTGAAGGGGACAACCACTACACCAGCATCTACCCACTGCTATGTCAAAGCACATAAATTCTAATTTGTAACACCCCTGCAGTTCTATGTATAGCTCCATTAGTCTAAGCATTAATTATTCACACATGATACATCATAATGGCATCAGAACCATTTATGATATCAATTCATACTATTATAAAAAGGTAATCTTCATCTGTCCAATACATGGGTTAATTAGATCTCCAAGAAACTTTGCTAGTCAATCACCTTCCTGAAGTCCATTCCGGCCTACTTCCTCCAATATGTCTTCCCATCAGTCCATTCTACATCTATCTTTCATTTTTAGACTATCATGGAATGCCTGACATAATTTAGTAGTTTCAACTACATTTCTTTGTGTTGTCCTTTCCATTGCTTTGCAAGTTTAACTCTTGTAGCTCTGAATCACTTATTTGGTTCTCAAGGAATGGAACCACAATATATGGTTTGTTTGTAACTTCCAGGGTATTTAGCAATGCTAGGCATATAGTAAATTTTCAATAAATACTAATTGACTCTTTGAACTGCCATGCAAACAGATGCAATTCACAAAGTGTTAGATGCCAAGCAGATTTCAATTTTTTGAATAATCACATGAGTTTTGGTGGTTCAGTTTATTATTATGAAATGTTTGTTTTATTTGGCTTTTTATTTCCAATAATTCTTTGAAGAAATAAATTATTTTTTGTGTAATATTATCAAAATCAGAATTATTGTGAGGTTTGGAAAAACATATGTAAATTTTCATGGTATGGTAAATGACATATAATAAACAATGTATCATCATCGTTATTATTTTGCCACTCTATAATATTTCAGGGCATGTCAAAATAGGCATTTACTAGCAGAGTAATAGAAAAGCAATTTATAAGAGATACTCACAAAGCTCAGTCATATGCATTTAGCACGTACTTAATAACTTATAAGTAAACTCTTTATTGAAAGATAACATACATACTGAAGCATGCAAGTATGTCCAATGCACAGTCCAAAGGAGTGGTCACAAAGTGGCACACCTGTGGAGCCAGCATCCAGATCAGGCTACCAAATATTACCAGGAACCCAAAAGCCCCTCTTGTGCACCTTTAAGTCCATATCCATTACTCCTGTCAAGTATAACCAGTATCCTCACTCCTTATAGCATCGTTTAATTTCTAAACTTTACATAAATAAAGTCATACAATATGTACTCTTTCATGAGTTGTCAGGAATCAGAGCCAACTCAAGCACACATAACACACCTTTATCCATTCTCTAGTATGTAGGTTATTATGAATCACACTGTTTTGAATATTAGGCATGACTTTGGGTGAACTTATATACATTTGTACTGAGTATCAACATAGGAGGGAAATAACTGAGTTATTGTGCACATATTTACTATGTAATGTAATTCAGTAGGTTTAGTTTCACAAGAAATAGTCAAACAGGTTTTCAAGTTGCCTTTGCCAATTTTAATTTTCCTTCCCACCAGCACTAAGAACTGGTATTTCTCCACATTGTCAACAATCCTTAATGTCACCTGTTTTGTTTGTTGGTTTTTAATTTTAGCCATTCTGAAGTATTTGTAATGGATCTCAATGTGCTTTATATTTTCATGATGACTAACAAAATCCCTTGCTTCTTAGGTCTATTGGTCATTTAGTAATACATTTTTATTAAGCACCTAGTCAAATATTTTGCCCATTTCTCCACTGGGGCATCTTCCTTTTCTTAGAGATTTATAGTGGTTCTTTTTATGAAATCTAATCACTGATGCATTTAATTACACCTACCATCCTGCTTTTGTTTTTTATTTGACCCACTTGTTCTATGTTTGTTTGTTTTTCTCTTCTCTTGTCATCCTTTTGATTAATAAAAAAAAATATTCACCCTGTTAATTTCTTAGTTATGCACTCTTTCTTATCCTTTTTGTGATATTAAAGATTGCAATATACATTCTTCACCTAGAACAGACTACTACAAATTATTATTTTTATCTCTTGTCCAATAATGCTGAATTTAGGAATTCTTTAATTTCATTTATCTCCCCCTTTTGCATTTTTATGTTTACCTCTGGGACATTTTTTCCTGGTTAAAGAAAACCCCTTCGTATTTGTTTTAGTGAAGGCCTGCTGTTGACAAAATATCTCAGCTACTGTTTTCCTGAGAAAACATTTTTATTAATGAACAGGATGGTGTGTTTTTTTTACTTAATTTTTACTATTTTCACTTACTGATGAATAGTATATTCTATTCATTTTATTTTTACTATTGATTGATAATTTGACACTTTTCTCTCAGCACTTTTCATTTTCTATCAGCTTCCATAGTTTGTATTGAGAAGTCAACTGTAAACTTGTTATTTACATGCAGTGTCTTTTTACTCTAGATACTTTCAAGATTGTTCTCATTGTTTTTGGTTTTTAACAGTGTAACTGTAAAATTCCTAAGTCTTGTTTTTTTTGTATCTTTTTGTTTTTAGTTCATTGAGCTTCTTAAATTGGTGAGTCTTTATCTTTCATCAGTTTTAGAAAATTATTCACCTTCTAATACATCTTCTAACCCATTCTTTTTCAAATATAAGGAATTCCAATTATATGCATGATGAGGCTTTAGAAATTGTTCTGCATATTTAATCTTTTCTGTATTCTCAGTTATTTTTTTCTTTCTATACTCAATTTTGATATTTTCAAATTCTGTCTTTTGTTGTTGTTTTTTTGTTTGTTTGTTTTTTAAATTTATTGATTAAAATATCACATATTTGTCCTCATCCCCCCATTCCCATCCCAAACCCCTCCCCACGCATGACCCCACCCCGCTGTTGTCCGTGACCACTGGTTAGGCTTATATACATGCACACAAGTCCTTTGGTTTATCTCTCCCCCTTACCACCACCCTCCCCTACCTTCCCTCTAAGGTTTGACAGTCTGATCGATGCTTCCTTGTCTCCAGGTCTGTTTTTGTTCATCAGTTTATGTTGCTCATCATTTCCCCTAGATGAGCGAGATCATGTGATACTAGAAATACACTTATAAGAACCAAAAATGAGACAAGCAATAATGGTTATGCTGAGAGGCAAATGAATCAGTCTGTAGTGAGTTTCTTTCTGGGCCAACAGGTCTTTTGAGTCCCAATTTCAATGTCAAATAGTTCCTTATGTGTACATGTCAGCAATGATATTTCAGTTCTGGATGGTGGACAAATGGTGGTAATGCAGGTCTGACCCGCCCTGGTTTGGTCCTGGGCAACCTGCAGCGACTCACAGCTGCTGACTGCTAGTATGGCAAGGCGTCATCAGCATCTTCCATCTTGGACTATTTCTCTTCTGTCTTCATGGCTGGAGCAATTCCTCTCTGTTGCAGGAATCCACATGGTCTTGAAGTTGTTTTCTGAAAATATACAAACATATTCTCGACCAAAAGTTAATAAAGGCATCTTTTCTATAAATTTGACTTGGGATCCTTTTTGAATATGTAGATTAATATAGTTATCAGTTAATTTCAGATATGTGATTTCAGATTTAGAATGTCCATTTATTTCATTTTATAGATTTTAAATTATTTGGTAAAATTCTCCATCTTTTCATTTATATTTCTTCATCTTTTATCTAGTCTTAAAACTATTCATCTTTGCCAACTTTAAAGTTCATGTCTGCTAACATGAATAGGTGGATTACCTTTGGGTCTGTTTTTTATATTTTTGTATTCTGATTATTCTCTTGAGATCCAATATCATGGTCTTGTCTTTTGGTAGGCCTAATAACCAGATTTAGTGCCATCAATTTGCATATAGACATTGTAGAGTCTATGAGTTAGCTCATCTTCCAGAGTTATTTAACCTTTCCTCAGCTAGGCAACACAGAGGCTTATCAACATAATGCAATTACGGAGTAAGCTGAATTCAGTCTAATTTTAGTTCACTTCTTCTTTATATGGCACAGTTCACCAGGGCTTTCAATGAGACCCTGATGTGTTACCAAAGTCTCTTTCCCTGTCAGGACTTAAGGTCTTTGTCTTCTTACTATAAAATTTTAGGAAACTCGGTTCTACTTTTCTATTTTCCACTTAGCTATTATCTTCCCACACCCCAAATTTCAGAATTCAGCAAATGTCTTAAGGAGAAAACTGACCATGAATTTGAGGTCTCTTGAGCTTCCAATTTTGTTAATGCAGTCTTATAAGATTGCCAAATGTTCTGTTGACTTCAAAGTTTGGCAGCAGACTACTCTCTGCCTGGACAAAGCCCAGGAACTCGGGTTCTTGCTCATACCCAGAATTTTCAAATATAGCCACAGTAAAAGACACTGTAAAATGTCAGATTACTAATCCATGGTCCTCCCCTCTTCATACCCTTAGCCTTCCTATTCCTCATTGCTTCAACAGCTCTCTGATGGTATTAAACATATGATCTTTTTATTAATCTATCTTTTCTAGTTGTTCTCAGTGGGAGCTTTGGTATGGCAACAACTATTCCATCTTACTTTCATATGAAAGTCTATACAATAATGTTTTTGATTGGTTGAAAAGATTTTTAAAATATACAATTTTATTTGAAAATTTGGCAGATCACATCAGCCCATATGAAAATAAAATGTTGATATGGACTAGACAGTGATAGCAAAAATATTTTTGTTTTTAAAATTTAAAAATGAATTTTAAAATTGAATAGTAAACATGAATTTAATGAAGCCAATATCTCAAATATTTCAACCTATCTTAGTCACCCACTTATACAATGCCAGCAAAAGCATCTGTAGAGTTAAATGATAATTTTATGGGAAGACCATCTTATATCTGAATATATGTTAACAATTCAGCTGTTCTAAGTATTAACAATCTGTAGGGTCTGGTGTATTCATCATTCTTAAGTAATCATTGAATGAGTACACAGACATTTTTTCAGAATTAGTAATGTAATCAAAAGTCAAGATGTAGGACTAAATAAAGTTTTTATTATTTTTAAAACACACCAGTTATGGCTCAACGTAATTCAAGTGCATGTGGAGCTTAGGTTCCTAATTTTTTATGTTCTTTTATAATTTTATATTATGATTTTGAACATATTACATACAACCTCTGTGGCAAAAATTTTGAGTTTTAAATCATGTGGCAAGAAACCAAGTCAATGACATGATGGTGCTATCTGGCAGTTGATTAGAATTTCTGAGAATACTAAGTTAGAATTGCTAAATAAATAAACAAAATGTATACTTATTATTCTAAAATTCTTAGGCAGATTATGAAGGCTGTAAGTTGGACATTCAAGATTTAGTGAATAACACAAATATTACAGTTGAAGCCAATAGATCCTCAACTAGATCCCAAGTTTACTTATTTTTTTTTTTTTGTAGATCCAAGTTTAACTGTTGATCAACTTTCTCTTGGATTGCATGATTCAATAAACTCCTCCTTTTACACAATTGAATTAGATTTTATTTTCTGTCACTTATAAAAAAAAAAAGCAGAGGCCATATAGGAAAAATCAAGATTAAGTAATCAAGTGGAAATATATTACATATCAGACCATAAGGACCAATCATCAATAATCAGAAAAAAAGTAGCTGAAAACTTCCAGAATTAGTAAGGACTTGGACAAGAAGCAAATAAATTATATTTGTCTGTGATTGAAAATGGGGGTAGGGCCTTTTGAGGTATAAATCCAGGGACTTCTTGCTCTACCCTTCCTTTCTTCAAATGACTTTTTCCCTCCTAGAACTGACCTTACAAGCATTTATTCAGAGGGCATTTTGCCTAGCTATTAGTTCAGTTTTTGGTTTAGGGTAGCATTTGCTGTGTGTGTTCAGTATACTTCTTAACCTTAGCATGATTGCTAGTAGAGAATTCTAGAAGGCTGAAGAAAAGGAAGGGGAATAGACATGGTGACAATCAACATTTTGTTAAAAACATTTTGGCATTTTTAAATAACACCAAATCATTGGTTCTACTGTTTTTATTTTCTCTCTTAAAATATTAAAGTATTTTGTGACTGTTACATAGGTACAAGTTGCAAAGCATGAAACACAAAGACATTAGAGAAAGAAACACTTTCATTGAGTTATTAAGATTATTTTAACTCACCCTTTAAAAAATTGAAAAGTAAAAATGTTTTTAAATTTTTATTTTAATGTCTTTAATTGAGATTTCTCTGGAATTTGGCAATGAAAATATAGGCTTGGAAGTCTCACTTCAAATGGGCTTTTAAAAACTATTTTCTGCCCTAGCTGGTTTGGCTCAGTGGTTAGAGTGTGGGCCCCTGGACTGAAGCAGGCTGTGGGTTCGACTACAATACCCAGCGGCAGGAGGCAACCAATCGATGTGTCTCTCTCACACCAACATTTCTCACTCTCTTTGTCTCTCCCTCTCCCTCTCCCTCCCACTCTCTCTAAACAATAAATAAATTAATTAATTAATGGGAAAAATATCCTTGGGTGAAGATTAACAGAAAAAAACACACAATTATTTTCCCATAAAATGGTCACCAAATTCTTGAATTTTTGTATTGCATTAAGGTATGTATTAACCCATCATTTCGCTTTATTATAGCTTCTCTAAGAACACACAGGATACACAGAGGAGAAAATATATTAGAGTGTAAAGATCACTGTGTTCTACTTTTGACCTGGCAGGGATTAGACTTGTGACCTTGGACAAATTATTTAACCTTTCTGAGTCTTAGTATCCCTCTTGTAAATAATGAAGAATCTGATACCTCCTCCAAAAGATTATTTTAGAGATTATTTGAGTTGCCCTGGCCAGTGTTCTCAGTGGTTGGAGTGTTGGCCCTATCCTTGAAGGGTCATGAGTCCCATTCCCAGTCAAGGGCATGTACATGGATTGAAGGTTCTCATGTGTAGGAGTCAACCAATCAATGTGTCCCTCTCACATCTATGTCTCTCTCTTTCTCCCTCCCTCCCTTCTACTCTCTTCAAAAATCAATAGAAAAAAATCATCAGGTGAGGATTAACAAAAATAAATAAATAAGAATATATAATTATTTGAGTTAACAAGTCTAAAGTTTTAGCACAGGACTACACTTAGTACAATGCACTGGTCCTCTTCCCTTTTCCAAAACACACAGAGATATCTTGGGAGCATGACATAGATACAAGAAAGCCCTCATAAAATTCGGTTACTCTTTAGATACAAAATTAATACATTTTTAAAATGTTAAGATATCTAATCATACAACAACTATGTAGGGGAGGAGAGATTTAAGAAATATAAAAAGACAGTTTTTAAAAATAATCTAGCCATCAGGAGAACTATAGGCACTCCGTGAATGCCATACGCCACTCATATCTATGACTTTTTAAATTATAACACTAATAGTTAAATGCTTATACTGTGTCAAGTACTATGCAATATACTTAACTTATATTAGAAACCAATGCTGTGCTGTGGTTAAAAAAAAAAAAATAGAAGGAATTCTTACCATTTGCAACAGCATGGATGGAACTGGAGAGCATTATGCTAAGTGAAATAAGCCAGTCAGAGAAAGATAAATATCACACAATATCACTCATTTGTGGAATATAATGAACAACATAAACTCATGAACAAAAACAGATCCAGAGACAGAGAAGCATCGATCAGACAGTCAAACCTCAGAGGGAAGGTAGGGGAGGATGGGGGTAAGGGGGGGAGATCAACCAAAGGACTTGTATGCATGCATATGAGCCTAACCAATGGACACAGACACCTGGGGGGTGAGGGCATGAGTGGGGGGTGGGCAATGGGGGGATAAGGACACATATGTAATACCTTTTAAGAAAAAAAAAGTTTAAAAAATAAAGAAACCAATGCTGTGAAGAAGGTACTGTTACTATTCACATATACAATTGAAGAAACTGAGGCTCAGAAATGATAATTTCCCAATATCACATAACCAGTAAGTTGCAGAGCCTGGGTTCAGTTCTAGAGTGTCTGCCTTCAAAGTCCACTGCTCCTAACATTTATGCTGCTTCCCACAGACAGCCAACCCTGGATTTCTCCAAGTGCGATCCCACATGTGCTCCTCCTTGTTAGCAGCACAAGCCATGTACACAGTGTACAATAAGTCCGCAGATCCTCTCCTAAGAGAAGGGTTTGGGGGATAGCAGCAGGCAATATGAGATCCCTGGGGGCCTGAGAGGAATAAAAGCAGGTACAAAATAAGGATGACAAAGGCGGAAAATGCAGATCATCTTCACACAGCATCACGACATTTTGAAGTGAAAGGCACTATTAAGGCCCAGAGAGGTTAAAAACATCACCCCAAGTCACACTGCTCATGTTGAGTCAGAAATAACATCTGTGGGTCTGGTACATTCCACGTGGAGGTTTTCATGCAGACAGATTCAAGCAGGTTAGAGAAGAATATGAATCCTGACAGCCGTAGAATAACCAGCTTTCTAAGAATGAAGACCTTTCCAGTATATTAACGGACTCTGTCTAATTCAATGATAGAAGAAAAATACTTAACAAATTCCGGATAACTTTCAGGATAGATGAAAGCCAGATGAAGGAAAGCATAGGCAGATTTCAACCACAAGAAATACCATTTAATCACTGTTTCAGGACTGTTAGTTTGGAACCTGAGTAAAGGAAGGACAGGTCTAGGTGCATTTAACAAGACTCTGAGACTCTCCTTGTGGTGAGCTGGGGAACTGGTGAGGATTTATAATAGACATTGATTAACTGAGCATAGTAACAGTGTACTAGGCCTATTGAATAACTAATATTTTGTAAACCCATAGAGTACAAATAAATCCGAGGTATCTGAATAAGATCAGTGGGTTGTATCAATGTCAAGATCCTGGCAATGATATTACACTAGAATTTTGCAAGACATCCCCTATTGGGAAACTGGGTAAAGGGTACACAAGCTATCTCTGCATCATACTTTTAAATTTATATTTATTTATTTTAGAGAGAGGAGGGGAGAGAGTAGGAGAGAGATCAGTTTGTTGTTCCAAACTTTTATGCATTCATTGGCTCATTCATGCATGTGCCCTGACCAGGTATTAAACCTACAACCTTGGCATGTTGGGACTATGCTCTAACCAACTGAGCTATCCAACCAGAGCCTTTCTGCATTATTTCTTATAATTATATATTAATTTATAATTATTTCCAAATAATATGTTCAATTAAAACTATAAGTTTCCCATATGAAAACATACTCAAAGCCACTAATCATTTGAGAGATGCAAATCAAAATGACAATGCGGTACCATCTCACACCTGTCAGAATGGTTATCATGAACAAATCAACAAACAACAAGTGCTGGCAAGGATGCGGAGAAAAAGGAACCCTCGTGCACTGCTGATGGGAACGCAGACTGGTGCAGCCACTGTGGAGAGCAGTATGGAGTTTCCTCAAAAACTAAAAATGGAACTCCCATTTGACCCAGTGATCACACTTCTAGGAATATATCCCAAGAAACTAGAAACACGAATCAGAAAAGATATATGCACCCCTATGTTCATAGCAGCACAATTTACCATAGCTAGATTTGGAAACAGCCTAAGTGTCCATCAGCAGATGAGTGGATTAGAAAACTATGGTACATTTACACAATGGAATACTACGCTGCAGTAAAAAAGAAGGAATTCCTACCATTTGCAACAGCATGGATGGAACTGGAGAGCATTATGCTAAGCGAAATAAGCCAGTCAGAAAAAGATAATTATCACATGATCTCACTCATTTGTGAGATATAATGAACAACATAAACTGATGAACAAAAACAGATCCAGAGACAGAGAAGCATCGATCAGACCATCAAACCTCAGAGGGAAGGTAAGGGAGGGTGGGGGTAAGGAGGAGAGATCAACCAAAGGACTTGTATGCATGCATATAAGCCTAACCAATGGACACAAACACCAGGGGGTGAGGGCATGAATGGGGGTGGGGGAGCGATGGGGGGATAAAGACACATATGTAATACCTTAATTAATAAAGAAAAAAATTAAAAACATGTAAGTTCCTGAATGAAGTATACGATGCCAATACTTAGCACAGGATAAGTAGTAATGAAATGAATGAATAAATTATTGACATTGTCAGTTCATTTTGTGTTATACTTTAAGGTCACCCTATGACCTTAAAGTATAACACAAAATGTTATTTCTCTTCTTCCCATTAATATTATTCATGAGCTCTTGGAATAGCAAATTGGTCTTATTTTCAATATCCACTTTGCACATGACTACCAGATTTCTTTTTCTAAAATATAATTTTGAACACTCTCCCTATATTTAAAAGTACCAATGATCCAGCATTGTCTGCAGAATAAAATTAAATAACTTTATCCTGGCACTTAGAGTCCCTATCTTTCTTTTTTTTTATTTCTTTATTGATTAAGGTATCACATATTTGTGCTTATCCCCCCATTCCCATCCCAAACCCCTCCCCATGCATGCCCCCAACCCCTGTTGTCCGTGACCACTGGTTAGGCTTATATACATGCACACAAGTCTTTTGGTTGATCGCTCCCCTTTACCCCCACCCTCCCCTACCTTCCCTCTGAGGTTTGACAGTCTGATCGATGCTTCCCTGTCTCTGGGTCTGTTTTTGTTCATCAGTTTATGTTGCTCATCATTTCCCCTAGATGAGTGAGATCATGTGATACTAGAAATACACTTATAAGAACCAAAAATGAGACAAGCAATAATGGTTATGCTGAGAGGCAAATGAATCAGTCTGTAGTGAGTTTCTTTCTGGGCCAACAGTTCTTTTGAGTCCCAATTTCAATGTCAAACAGTTCCTTATGTGTACATGTCAGCAATGATATTTCAGTTCTGGATGGTGGACAAATGGTGGTAATGCAGGTCCGACCCTCTCTGGTTTGGTCCTGGGCAACCTGCAGCGACTCACAGCTGCTGACTGCTAGTATGGCAAGGCGTCTTCAGCGTCTTCTATCTCTGGACTGTTTCTCTTCTGTCTTCATGGCTGGAGCAGTCCTGTCAATTCCTCTCTGTTGCAGGAATTCACATGGTCTTGGAGTTGTTTTCTAAAAATATACAAACATATTCTCGACCAAAAGTTAATAAAGGAATCTTTTCTATAAATTTGACTTGGGATCCTTTTTCATTTTTTGTCCAAACGATTTTCCTTTGGCTTGTTTTGACACCATGTGTATTTTTCATGGGTGTCTTGCTGTTAGCATTACAAATGAAAGTTAATTTTCTAAAGTAAAAAGTTTCTAGATGTAATTTACTTACAGGATATTTTTCCTTACATGATATTCTTCTACTATCCCCCCTTTTTTGATTTAAATATTAGGAGGCTTTTGGAAATTTTATAATGTAGTCTTGATAGCTTTTAAATTTTATTTTTTTGCACTAAAATATGACTGCTTTAGGTTCATTACATGTTACGCAATTTTACCATGAGATGAACTACCAATAAAAATTTTAGTTAACATTTTAGGAACAGCTTTTTGTCCAGTACCATTAATTTTTCTATAATATTCGCTTATTTCACTTAGCCTATTTAAATTAGTCTGAGAACTTGACTACTATTTTACTGTCAAATTTAATACTCTAACAACAATCTTATTTTACCCTGTAAATATTAGTGGAAAGGATTATTTGCCTTCTTGAGTAGGCCCTGAGCATTCCTGGTGCTAGCCTGGATTTAGATATCAAAAACCCCACTTCCCCACACCATGGGTACAAGACAACTCAAACAAGTCTTGTTGCAGTGAGAGGGCAGCTGCTGTCGGCCAAGTCTCTGTCTGTTACCTGGGTCCCGATTTGAGCTGGACATGGGAAGCGAAGCAGCCATGGGGGCAGGAGACCTCCCTCAGAAGGGGTGAGGGTTCAGGCCCCTGCAAAGTTGGGGGGGTGAGGGTCTGTGCCCCACCTCTGTTGACCCCCAAGTTCTCTCCTGATGGCCCCTCTGCGACTGTGCCTGTCTTAGGTTGTTCCTTCCCTGAGGAATCTTACCCGTCTCTGGCTAACCAGCCATCCTTCGGGGCCAAGCAGGGTGATGTGAGGTTTAGTTCTGTCTCCTTGGTAGCCTATGCCCCCGTGGCCTCCACGCCCAGCACCTGCCTTGGGATCCCCTCGCCTGCTGGCGGGGTCCTGGCACTGATCTCATATCTTGGGGAACCCAGGTTTCTTCTCCAGGGAGGTCCCAGCTCACCCCACTGGGCGAGAGACAGATCCATGGTACCAGCCACCACGAGGCTTTAACCTCAGCATGAATAGAAAGTTCAGGCAACAGCTGTGGGCAATTGGATTGTGAGAAGAGGGTCCCTCTTGGCCAAAAGGGCAAGAGGGGCCAATATAGAATGCTCAGGTGCCTTCCCAGGGGGCCCTCTACACAGAGGAAGGGATTAAACCCTTTCATGTCCTTTTTAAATTGCTGCCAGACATTCAAAGAATTAGTTTGTAAGTTTGTTTGGGATAATTGTACACTGTGCTGTTGTGATTCTAAAATATCAAGAGATGTGTTACCTTTGTCTCCAAGCACCAAAAAGATGATTTTTTATTGATTCCCAAGGGTGCAAGGTACTATTATAGGTAACGGGGGTAATACAAATCTGGGAAAGATTATAATGACATTGTAGAATAATAGCATGTAAGGATATTCTTTGCTCTAGGCCATGGCAATTCCATTTCAAACTGTCAATTTCTTTATGTATAGACAAGGTCTTAGTTACATTTTCTGCACCTCTCCCAGAAGCAAGTAGTGATACTCCCTTCCTTTGGTGTCCACACAAGCCAGAAACCTCTCTTTAATTTTACACACAAAGGAGCAGTGGTTTGATTTTGTGTCATACAAAAGGGAAGCTGGGTGGCGACCCCTGTGTAATTATACTTCCTTGCCCCACCCATGGTCCTCCTGGATGACCAAGGTGTTTGGTATTATTGGTGACTACATTAGGCAGGGCATCAGCCCACGTGAGAGCTCTTACCCATGAAGGGTCAGGAACATAAGTCCAAAATACTTCCCCATTTGCCCCAGGTAATATTACCATACAGCTGATGACTGCTAGCATGGCAAGAAAGACGTTTTCAGGCATTCTTGGGGTTCTGGTTACCTCACAATTTCTTTTCTATTTTTTTTATTTTTATTTTTAATTACCTTTATTATTATTTTTTTACATATGTGTCCTTATCCCACCATTACCCCCCACCCCCCACTCATGCCCCACCCCCCTGTTCTCTGTGTCCATTGATTAGGCTCATATGCATGCACACAAGTCCCTTGGTTGATCTCTCCCCCTTACTCCCACCAACCCCCTCCTTCCCTGAGGTTTGAGGTTCTGATCAACGTTTCTCAGTCTCTGGATTTGTTCTTGTTCATCAGTCTATGCCGTTCATTATATTCCACAAATGAGTGAGATCATGTGATTTTATCTTTCTCTGCCTGGCTTATTTCACTTAGCATAATGCTCTCCATCTCATCCATGTTGTTGCAAATGGTAAGAACTCCTTCTTTTTTACCACGGCATAGTATTCCACTGTGTAGATGTACCACAGTTTTTTAATCCACTCATCTGCTGATGGTCATTTAGGCTGTTTCCAAATCTTAGCTATGGTGAATTGTGCTGCTATGAACATAGGGGTGCATATATCCTTTCTGATTCCTGTTTCTAGTTTCTTGAGATATATTCCTAGAAGTGGGATCACTGGGTCAAATGGGAGTTCCATTTTTAGTTTTTGAGGAAACTCCATACTGTTCTCCACAGTGACTGCACCAGTCTGCATTCCCACCAGCAGGGCAAAAGAGTTCCTTTTTCTCCGCATCCTCGCCAACACTTGTCGTTTGTTGATTTGTTGATGATAGCCATTCTGACAGGTGTGAGATGGTACTGCATTGTTGTTTTGATTTGCATCTCTCTGATGATTAGTGACTTTGAGCAGGTTTTCATATGTCTCTTGGCCTTCCTTCTGTCTTCTTTCAAAAAGTGTCTATTTAGATCAGTTGCCCATTTTTTAATTGGGTTGTTTATCTTCGTTTTGTTAAGTTGTATGAGTTCTCTGTAAATGTTGGAGATTAAACCCTTATCGTTGATATCATTGGCAAATATGTTCTCCCATGCAGTGGGTTTTCTTGTTCTTTTATTGATGGATTCCTTTGCTGTGCAAAAGCTTTTTATTTTGATGTAGTCCCATTTGTTTGTTTTCTCTTTAGTTTCCATTGCCCTAGGAGCAGTATCAGTGAAGAAATTCCTTCGGCATATGTCTGAGATTTTGCTGCTTGTGGATTCCTCTAGTATTTTTATGGTTTCCCATCGTATGTTTAAGTCCTTGATCCATTTTGAGTTTATTTTTGTGTCTGGTGAAAGTTGGTGATCTAGTTTCATTCTTTTTGCATGTATCTGTCCAATTTTCCCAATACCATTTGTTGAAGAGTCTGTCTTGACTCCATTGTATGTTCATGCCTCCTTTGTCAAATATTAATTGGGCATAGTGGTTTGGGTCGATTTCTGGGTTCTCTATTCTATTCCATTGATCTATATGTCTGTTCTTGTGCCAGTACCAGGCTGTTTTAAGAACAGTGGCTTTGTAATACAGCTTGATATCTGGTATTGAGATCCCACCTGCTTTGTTCTTCTTTCTCAGGATTTCTGTGGCTATTCGGGGTCTTTTTTTATTCCAGATAAATTTTTGGAGAGTTCTTTCTAGGTCTGTGAAATATGCTGTTGGTATTTTAATGGGAAGTGCATTGAATCTATAGATTGCTTTGGGTAGTATGGACATTTTGATTATGTTGATTCTACCAATCCATGAACATGGTATGTTCTTCCATCTGTTTATGTCTTCCTCTATCTCTTTTTTCAGTGTTGTGTAATTTTCCATGTATAGGTCTTTTACCTCCTTAGTTAAGTTTATTCCTAGGTATCTTAGTTTTTTGGTGCGATGGTAAATGGGATTGCTTTTTTAGTCTCTCTTTCTGTAAGATCATTATTGGTGTATAGAAATGCCATAGATTTCTTGGCGTTAATTTTGTATCCTGCTACATTGCTGAATTCATTTATTAAGTGTTAGTTTTTTGATGGAGTCTTTCAGGTTTTTTATGTACAATATCATGTCATGTGCAAATAAGGACAGCTTTACTTCTTCTTTTCCAATTTGGATGCCTTTTATTTCTTCTTCTTGTCTAATTGCAATGGCTAATACTTCCAGTACTATGTCAAACAGGAGTGGTGAGAGTGGGCATCCCTATCTTGTTCCTGTTCTTAGGGGAAATGGTTTTAGTTTTTTCCCATTGAGTATGATGTTAGCTGTGGGTTTATCATATATAGCTTTTATTATGTTGAGTTATGATCCTTCTATTCCCACCTTGTTGAGAGTTTTTATCAAGAAAGGGTGTTGGATTTTGTCAAATGCTTTTTCTGCATCAATTGATATGACTATGTGATTTTTATCTCTCAATTTGTTTATGTGATGTATCACATTTATTGATTTGCAAATATTGTACCATCCTTGCATCCCCGGGATAAATCCTACTTGGTCATGGTGTATGATCTTTCTGATGTACTGTTGGATTTGATTTGCTAGAATTTGGTTGAGGATATTTTGGCATCTATGTTTATGAGGGATATTGGCCTCTGATTCTCTTTCATTGTGTTATCTTTATCTGGTTTTGGTATTAGGGTGATGCTGGCTTCATAGAAGGAGCTTGGAAGTGTTCCTTCCTCTTGAATTTTCTGGAATAGTCTGAGGATGATAGGTTTTAGTTCTTCCTAGAATGTTTGGTAAAACTCCTCTGTGAAGCCATCTGGCCCCGGGCTTTTGTTTGCTGGAAGCTTTTTGATGACTGCTTCAATTTCTTCCATAGTTATAGGGCTATTGAGATTTTTAGAATCATCCTAAGTTTTGGAAGGTTGTATTTTTCTAGGAATCTGTCCATTTCCTCCAGGTTGTCAATTTTTTTAGAATAGAGTTGTTCATAGTATTTTTTAATAATCCTTTGTATTTCTGTGGGGTCTGTTGTTATTTCACTTCTTTCATTTCTGTATTTGTTTATTTGGGTCCTCTCTCTTTGCTTCTTGGTGAGCCTGGCTAGAGGTTCATCAATCTTGTTTATCCTTTCGAAGAACCAGATCTTGGTTTTGTTGATCTTTTGCAGGGGTCCTCAAACTATGGCCTGCGGGCCACATGCAGCCCGCCGAAGACATTTATCTGGCCCGCCGGGTGTTTTTGCCGCCGCTGCCTGTCCTGCTTAGCAGCCGAATCGTCCCAGGCCCACAGTGCGCATGTGTGGAATGTGCACCGCACTCTCTGACTCCCCTCCTTCTCTCTGTCTCTCCACACCTCCTCTCAGTCTCGGGTGTGATCGGACGAGTCACGAGCTTGCTTGTGCAGAGCCTGCTGCTGCCTGAGGACTGACGTAAGAACAAGTTAGGATTTATTTTTTTTTTTTTAAGTTAGGAGGTCTATTTTTTTTTTATTTTGCAGTTAGTAGGGCCTTTTTTTTTTGCGGTTAAGGGGGGCCTTTTTTTCTGAAGTTAGGAGGCCTTTTTGTTGCAGATAGGGGGCGCCTTTTTTAAGTTAGGAGAGCCTTTTTTTAAGTTAGGAGAGCCTTTTTTTTTAAGTTGGTTAGTTGGTTGGGGGTGGTTTTTAGGGGGGTTGCATCACAGTGATAATGCAAATAGTCAGCGCTCAGTGCTAATGCAAATTGTCAGTGCTCAGAGGTAATGCAAATGGTCAGCGCTCAGAGGTAATGCAAATAGTCAGTGCTCAGTGGTAATGATAATTGTAAGTGCTCAGTGTTAATGCAAATGGTCAGCGCTCAGTATTAATGCAAATTGTCAGCGGTCAGTGTTATCACAAATGGTCAGCGGTCAGTGTTAATGCAAATGGTCAGTGCTCAGTGTTATCACATGGGGGCCCCAAACTGGTAATCTGCCTAGGGCCCCATGGGAACTTAATCTGGCTCTGAAAACAGCCGAGGAGTAGGAAACCCAATTTAATTGACAGTAAGTGCATTTATATTTTGATTGCTATTCAGTTGTGTATGATGTTGTATGTTGTGTGCTGTGTAAGCCCCGGTTCACACTGTTGCGATCTCTGAGCAGTGCGAGTTCAGCCATATGCTTGTATGGCTGAACTCGCATTAGATTCAGAAGAAAAAAGGCATACGTGCCTTCTTTTTTCCTGCAGTGGAATCTGATCGCATGGGTCTTCTCACCCATGCGATCAGATTCCTGTGCGAGTTCACAGATCACAGTGCAGTTCACACAGGGTAGTGTGAACTGGAAAGGTGGTGGAGAAACCGGCTCTGTAATCGTGCCGGTTCCCGCACCGCACCAGTGTGAGCCTGAGGTAAAAGCGGAGTTCCACCAATATGGGCACTGGTGAGGCTGAAATGATGTGTACTGGCAAGGCTGCATTGATGGACACTGATCAGACTGCATTGATGGGCACTGATCAGACTGCATGGATGGGCAGTGCAATCTATATGTCTCTGTGTGGGCAAAGTTATTGCTGGTATATTGTTTTTGTAACTATATATATATATATATATATATATATATATATGTATGTGTTTTACTAATAGCAATTTGGAATCCTTAGGAAACGATGATATCAAGAAAGAGAAAAATTGACTCGGAGTGTAGGATATTCAAAGAACAGTGGACTTATGGTTACTTTTTCATGCAGTACAAGGAAAGAGCTGTGTGTTTGATATGCCAGACTAGAGTGTCTGTGTTCAAAGAATACAATTTGCATTGACACTATCAAACTCAACATAAAAATAAATATGATTGTTTGGTCAGAGAAGTGAGAAAAGATAAAATATTAAAACTGAAAAATACATTGACAACTCAACAAAATACTTTTGTGAAGCAGAAGCAGCTAAATATTTCATCACTGCGAGCAAGTTTTCAAGTTGCCAAGCTAATAGCGTGCTCTGGCAGACCATTTGTGGAGGGAGAATTTGTTAAAGAATGCCTTCTTTCTGTTGCCAAAGAGATGTGTCCAGAGAAGGCCGATTTATTTAGTACGGTGAGTCTTTCAGGACCTACAATTACACGAAGGATTGAAGAAATGGGAGACAATTTGCATCAGCATTTGCAAAACTCTGCAAAAAAACTTTCCTATTTTTCCTTGGCACTGGACGAAAGTAATGATGTTCATGATTCTGCACAACTTCTAATTTTTATTCGTGGGACGAATGACTATTTCGAAGTCACAGAACAGCTTGCTGCACTGCAAAGCTTCAAAGGAACAACTACAGGAGAGGATATCTATGAAAAGGTTTGCCAAACTGTGAATGGTTTGGAGCTGGACTGGGCTAAACTAGCCAGTGTGACAACTGATGGTGCTCCTAGCATGGTGGGGTCTAAGAAAGGAGTAATTGCTCGCATTAACCAAGAGATGGACAAACATAACCATTCTCATCCAATAGCCATACACTGCCTCATCCACCAACAAGCGCTGTGTAGTAAATCACTGAAGTGGGACTCTGTTATGAAAATTGTGGTATCTTGTGTTAACTTCATTAGAGCTAATGCACTAAAACACAGACAATTTCAGGAATTTCTGTCTGAGCTAAATGTTGCCTATGAAGATGTTCTGTACCACACAGAAGTCCATTGGCTGAGTCGAGGGAGAGTTTTGAAACATTTCTATGACTTACTTCCACAGATTACAGCTTTTCTGCTTTCAAAAAACAAAGAAGTACCAGAGCTCAATGATGCAGAATGGAAATGTCACCTAGCCTTTCTGACAGATGTAAGAGAGCTACTCAACAGTTTCAATGTGCAATTTCAAGGAAAGGGGAAGTTCATCTGTGATATGCAATCACATGTGAAAGCATTTGAAGTAAAATTAGGCCTCCTCATCAAACAAGTGAAGGAGGAAAATTTCTGCTATCTCCCCACAACTCAAAATCTGTTAGCGGAAAAACCATTGGTTGCATTCCCAAACAAAACATGTGTGGATTCACTGGAAAAGTTGCAAAAGGAGTTCCAATTTAGATTTAAAGAGCTTCATCTCCATGAACAGGACATACAGCTTTTCCGTAACCCATTTCCTATTGACATTGAAAATGTGAATACAATTTACCAAATGGAACTGGCTGAACTGCAGAATTGTGACTTTCTGAAAGACACATTCAAGTCAAGCAGCCTTCCTAATTTCTATGCATCTCTCCCCTCTGAGACATATCCTAATCTCAGGAAACATGCACTCAAAATGGCAACCATCTTTGGCAGCACTTATGTCTGTGAACAGACTTCTTCCACAATGAAACATCTGAAATCTCCAACCAGATCTAGACTAACTGATGTACACTTGCATCACTTGTTACGACTAGCAGTGACAAATATGGAACCAGACATTGACCATCTCATTAGCCAAAAGCAGGCCCATAGTTCCCATTGAAATACTGGTAACTTTGTTGATTTAACTTTACTTGTTCTTCATTTTAAATATGTATTTGTTCCCATTTTGTTTTTTTTACTTCAAAATAAGATATGTGCAGTGTGCATAGGAATTTGTTCATAGTTTTTTTTTAAAACTATAGTCTGGCCCTCCAACGGTCTGAGGGACAGTGAACTGGCCCCCTGTTTAAAAAGTTTGAGGACCCCTGATCTTTTGTATTGTTTTTTTGGTCTCTATGTCATTCATTTCTGTTCTGATCTTTATTATTTCCTTCCTTCTGCTCACTGTGGGCTTTTCTTGTTGCTCTCTTTCTAATTCTTTGAGTTGTTGAGTTAGATGATTTATTAGCATTTTTTCTTGTTTTTTGAGGTAGGCCTGTAGAGCTATAAACTTCCCTCTCAGGACTGCTTTCATTGTGTTCCATAGGATTTGCAATGTTGTGTTTTTATTGTCATTAGTCTCCAGGATGTTTTTAATTTCTTCTTTGACCTCATTGATAATCCAATCATTGTTTAGTAGCAAGCTATTTAGCTTCCAAGTGTTTGAATTTTTTGGAATGTTTTTTGGAATGTTTTTTTTTTGAATTTTTTTTAATGTTTTTATTGTAGTTTATTTCTAATATTATGCCATTGTGGTCTGAGAAAATGCTTGATATGATTTCAATCTTTTTGAATTTGGGGAGACTTTGCTTGTGACCCAATATGTGGTCTATTTTTGAAAATGTCCCATGTGCACTTGAGAAGAACATATATTCTGTGGCTTTGGGGTGAAATGCTCTGAAGATGTCAATTAGGTCCATCTGATCTAGTGTGTCATTTAGAATTGCTGTTTCTTTGCTGATTTTTTGTCTAGAGGATTTATCCAGTGATGTCAGTGGTGTATTAAAGTCTCCTACTATGATGCTATTATTGTCGATCTCTCCTTTGATATCTTCCAGGAGATTTTTTTATGTATTTGGGTGCTCCTGCATTGGGTGCATATATGTTTACGAGAGTTATATCCTCTTGTTGAATTGCTCCTTTTAGTATTATGTAGTGGCCTTCCTTATCTCTTATTATGGCCTTTACTTTGAGGTCTATTTTATCAGATGTAAGTATCGCAACCCCAGCGTTTTTCTCATTTCCATTTGCCTGAAAAATGTTTTTCCATCCCTTTGCTCTCAGTCTGTGTGAATCCTTTGCTCTGAGGTGGGTCTCTTGTAGACAGCAAATATATGGGTCATGTTTTCTTATCCATTCAGCTACCCTATGTCTTTTGATTGGTGCATTTAATCCATTAACATTTAATGTTATTGACAAGTACATGTTTGTTGTCATATTTTTCCTTAGTGTTTTGGTTTCTTCTTGCCTTTCTCTTTCTTCTTTTTACAGCAGTCCCTTTAGCATTTCTTACATGCTGGCTTGGTAGTGATAAACTCTCTTAGCCCTTTTTTATCTGTGAAGCTCCTGATTCCACCTTCAATTTTGAATGATAGCCTTGCTGGGAATAGTATTCTTGGATTCAGTCCCTTGCTTTGCATCACTTTTTATATTTCATTCCATTCCCTTCTGGCCTGGTGTGTTTCTGTTCAGAAATCAGTTGATATTCTAATAGGAGATCCCTTGTAAGTAACTTTCTGTCTCTCTCTGGCAGCCTTTAAGATTCTTACTTTGTCATTGGTGTTCGCCAATCTAATTATGATGTGTCTTGATGTCGGTCTTTTGGGGTTCAACTTGTTTGGGACTCTATGTACTTCTTGGACTTGCATAGATTTTTTCTTGCCAATATCAGGGAAGCATTCTGTCATTATTTCTTCAAACAGGTTTTCTATTCCTTCCTTCTCTTCCTCTCCTTCTGGTATCCCTATTATTTGAATACTAGAGGCCCAGTGCACGAAATTCGTGCATGAGGGGGTGTCCCTCAGCCCAGCCTGCACCCTCTCCAATCTGGGACCCCTCGAGGGATGTCCAACTGCCCGTTTAAGCCCGATCCTGGTGAGATTGGGCCTAAACAGTCAGTAGGACATCCCTCTCACAATCCAGGACTGCTGGCTCCCAACTGCTCGCCTGCCTGCCTTCTCGATTGCCCCTAACCACTTCTGCCTGCCAGCCTGATCACCCCCTTACCACTCCCCTGCCAGCCTGATTGATGCCTAACTGTTCCCCTGCCAGCCTGTTTGACCCTAACTGCCCTTCCCTGCAGGACTGGTCACCCCTAACTGCCCTCCCCTGCAGGCCTGGTCACCCTTAACTGCCCTCCCCTGCAGGCCTGGTCCCCCCCAACTGCTCTCCCCTGCAGGCCTGGGTCCCTCCCAACTGCCTTTCCCTGCAGGCCTGGTCGCCCCCAACTTCCCTCTTCTGCCGGCTTGGTCACCCCTAACTGCCCTCCCCTGCAGGCTTGATCACCCCCAACTGCCCTCCCTTGCAGGCCTGGTCCCTCCCAACTGCCCTCCCTTGCAGGCCTGGTCCCTCCCCACTGCCCTTCCCTGCTGGCCTGATCGCCCACAACTGCCCTCCCTTGCAGGCCTGGTCCCTCCCAACTGTCCTCCACTGCTGGCCTGGTCACCCACAACTGCCCTCCCTTGCAGGCCTGGTCCCTCCCAACTGCCCTCCCTTGCAGGCCTGGTCCCTCCCCACTGCCCTCCCCTGCTGGCCATCTTGTGGTGGCCATCTTGTGTCCACATGGGGGCAGGATCTTTGACCACATGGGGGCAGCCATCTTGTGTGTTGGAGTGATGGTCAATCTGCATATTAGTCTCTTATTAGATAGGATAGAGGCCTGGTGCACGGGTGGGGGCCAGCTGGTTTGCCGTGAAGGGTGTCCTGGATCAGGGTGGGGGTTCCCTTGGGGTGTGGGGCGGCCTGGGCAAGGGGCCTGTGGTGGTTTGCAGGCTGGCCACGCTCCCTGGCAACCCAAGTGGAGGCCCTGGTATCTGGGGTTTATTTATCTTCTACAATTGAAACTTTGTAGCCTGGAGCAGAGCCAAGCCTTCTGCTTGCTCCGTGGTGGCAGCCATTTTTTTTTTTTTTTTTTTTTTGGATTTATCTTCTATAATTGAAACTTTGTAGCCTTAAGCGGCAGCCTGGGCCTGCAAGGGTGTGTGGAAAGCTTGGCTTCCTCCATCACCGGGGGCAACCCTAGCCTCCTGCTCTTTATAGCTCCATGGGCAATTTCTCTTTGGTTTTATGTATCTTCTATCACTGAAACTTTGTAGCCTTGAGTGGAGGCTTAGGCCGGCAAGGGCAGGCGGAAAGCTTGGCTTGCTCCATTGCCAAGGAAACCCAAGCCTCCCTCCTGCTCTCTGTGGCCATAGCCATCTTTGTTGGGTTTATTTGCATATTCGCTCCTGATTGGCTGGCGGGCGTGGCTTGTGGGTGTAGCGGAGTGATGGTTAATTTGCATATTACTCTTTTATTAGATAGGATTGTTTTGTTTTGTGTTGTCCCAAAGCTCCCTTAGTCTCTCCTCTTGCTTTTTAAGTCTTCTGTCCAGTTGCTGCTGTGTTTGTCTGTTTTTTCCTACCTTGTCTTCTAACTCGCTGATGTGGTCCTCAGCCTCTTCTAGTCTACTGTTTAAGCCTTCCATTGTGTTCTTTATTGCAGCTATGTTGTTCTTCATCTCCTCTTGGTTTCTTTTCATGTTGGTGACATTCTCATTCAGTTCCTTATAGTTCTCATTGAGTTGTGTGTATTTGTCATTGAGTTGTGTGTATTTGTCATCCATCCATTTAAACATCCTTATAACCATTACTCTGAATTCTATCTCTGATAAGCTGCTAGCCTCGAATTCATTTAACTCCCTTTCTGGTGGTTCCTCTTTTTCTTTCCTTTGGGGATTGCTTTTTTGTCTTCCCATGCTTTCCCGTAATGTTTTAATTGTAGATCCAATTGCTTTGCTACCCAGGTTCTTTTGGGAATGGTGCTACTGGTGTAATCTCTCAGGTCTCCTGGGCTTGGTAATCTAGTGTAGCTCCCTACTTGAGCTATTTGGGTTCCCTTGATGTAGGCCTGTGAGCTTGAGAGGCACAACTGCAGTGTCTAGAAGTCAGCTGCTGTGGAGGGGAGTGTACCAATTTTTGCTGTCTTGCACCCTTAATTGAAATCACGTGTGCCCAGCAGGGACTCACAGTGGCACCCAGGAACCGTCTGTTGGGGTGATGGGGCTCAGGGGGCCTGCTCTCTGGAAAGGCGTGACTGTGGTGCTCAGAGTTCTGCAGTATTGGGGTGGGCAGACCCAGCTTTTGCTGTTGCACCTGTGGTGGATAGGCACTTACTCCCAGTGGCGGCTCACAGGAGCACCCGCGCTACGTTTGCCAGCGAGGCACACTGAAGGACTCTGAAGGGCCCTGGCAGTGTAGATGCGCTATTGAGGCGCCTGTGAGCTGGTATCCAGGATGAGTGAATTCAAAACTTCTACTGCTGAGGGGTAGTGCACCCCCACTTGTTCAAGATCACACCCAGGGAGAGCTCACAGTGGCTCCCACTAGTGCCCTGTGGGTAGATGGGCTCAGGGTGCCTGCCTATTGGAACTTCACCTCTGTGGAGGTGCGTTTGCAGGGCGCAGAGTTCTGATGCACTCTGAGGGGTCCTGGCACCGCGGCTGAGCCGCTGGGGTGAATGTGGGCAGTTATCCAGGAAGAGGGAATTCAGAATTTCTACTGCGGGGCTGCGCGCCCTTGTCTGTGCAGAGTCACACCCTTGGGGGCTCTCAGCGGCTCCCAAGCAACTGCCTAAGGAGTGGAGTGCCCTGGCTGCCTGCGGGGCTGGACACTTGCGAATCCAGAGTTCTGCAGTTGGGGAGGGGCGGGGGAGGTTGCACTTACTGCTGCCGAGCGGTGCACCTTTGGAGGTGGAGATCCCAGGGTCCGCGGGTCTGCGGGTGGGGCAGCAGGATTTTGGCTGGAGTGGCTTCTGGGTCATGGGGCAGTTCCAAGGCCTGTCTGGTTGGTGGTGTTGATGGGTTCCTAAAAAAGGCCGTTCTCCCCTTCAAGATGGCATGGGCTCTGTGCTGGAGTCCCGCAGTCCGGGGAGTGCCCGCAGCAGTGGTAGTCTCTCCTTGTCAAGGAGAGCCTGGTCTGCCAGCCCCTGCTGCTCCTGCGAGATTTAACTTTCCCTCACTCACTCACACACACACCACGCACATCCACACACTCTCCATTCATACCCTCACTCACTCACTTCCTCTCCCTCACCTCCATCCTGCCAGCCGCCATATTTTCGGGCCTAGAGTCCCTATCTTTCTAGGACCCTGCCCCAATAATCCTTATGAGATTTCTACTCCACACAAGTCAATCAACTTCCTGTTGCCAGTGTGTGCCTAAAGCTTTCTATTCGGATACACCTGAACTCACTTGGCCCTTATCTGCTAAGTGATCTTAAGGAAACCCCTTTTGTCCCAGTCTGGGTCTATTCACATGAAAAGTGGGTATGATCACAATTACTTCCAGAACTTTGCAAGGAATAAAATAATATATTTAAAATTCCAAACAATGCCTGGTACATGATATGATTTGGGGGAAAAAGTCATTTTCTTACTACCTTTCACCTTATAACCAAACTAATCAGTTCCCTCTGTGCCCACTGTGGGCCTTCTCTCACAATGTATTATATAAACACCCATCCCTAATAACTTCTCTAAATCAATTTTATCTTTGATAATCATTTTATAGAACAAAACCCTGTTATTAGAGAAAGGAATGATTTTCCTTAAAGCATTCCAGCACCATCTTCTTCTACAGTAAAACTTTGTACAGCTCAAATGCACACCCACACAATGTCAATCCATAAAGTAAAAAGTGCCAGCACCCCATTGGATTAAAATCTGATGAAAACAGGAATCAGAGATTGTGTGTTTTCTCAGGCAGGTTGTGGTTGCTGAATGAATAGCATTGAACATTGAAGCAACTCCCAGCTTTCTAATATTACCATGTGGCTGCTTTAGGGCTATTTTAAGAGATAATAAGGAAATATGACCTGCATAAATTCAAAGAGCAGTTCAGACATAAGTGGTGCCTGGATGAAGGAACTGAGATCTCCTAATGTAGAAGCTATAAATCTCCGTAAGTAAAATAACATTCAATTGTCCTCCTAATAAAACAGGACTGAAGGACAGACAGTCCTCCCCTCCGTTTCCCTTTCCAGGCCATCACACTCACATACCTTCTCCTCTCCTGGGTGAAATGGAAGAAGGCTGTTACTGTTGTGAGCTCTTTCTCAACCTAGACATCCTGCTACCTTTCCGGGAGGTGGGCGTCAAGAGAAGAGTATGAGAGGCATGGAGAAACAAAGACGCCTTCAGAGAGATATATGCTATTTTTTTAAGCGATTTATGATGTCCTGTAACCCTTTGGCAGAGAGGAGGACTGTGCTTCTAGAGGAGCATTTGCAGGAATAAGGCTTTGACCAGGGTGGAGAGACCTGGGTTTTGCCCCTGGCTCCAGCATTTATTGACTCCCTGGCTCCAGGTGTTTTACTGGTCCTCTCTGGGTTCCACGTTCTTCACTTGTAGAGCCAGGGAATTGGACCAGGTCACCTCAAGGCCTTCCAACCTGCCATTACCTGCCCTAAATTCTGGCCTCTTGATTTTGCCTATATTACCTAAAGGGTCGGTTCTATTTCATGTGAGAGAAAAGTAAGGAATTCCTCCTGATCTTAGTTACAGATTTATTCATTGGAAATCGAACTGAAGATAGGAAAAATAAGACAAAAAGAGGTAACATAAAAAAGATGAGATATGTGAGAGCAGAAAAAAAGAAACAAAATCAAAAGTGTTAGACATTAGGAGTGCCCTCTCAGAGTTAGAGGGCTTCTCTGACCGCAGTATAAAACTAACAGAGATGCCCTGCTTGCTGGCTTGGAGGAGAACACTGGCTTTCTTCCTGAAACATTAGACTTTGACTGGGATGAGAAATAGCCCTGAATCTGGGGAGCTACAGGAAGCAAAGTTAAACAGTGATCAAAGAAGAACAAGGTCATTTTTCCCGTCCTGTGATGTCCGGGAAGAAGTGGACTCTATAGATTGCTCATTTACTTGCTCACATTTTGAGAGAGCATTTTCTCCACCAAGGCATTTGGGAAAAGAAGATAAGTCATGATGTTTGATTCCTTTATGATCTTCAGTGCAGCACTTGCTTGGAAGTAACAAACTCCCCATCTTTTCAAAGAACTTCATTTTGTTGTCAGGTTTTTCTTCAAAACATCTTGGCAAGAACTGCTGGGGAAAAGATTATCCAAAGGAACAGTGGATGGCAGTATTGGTTTGCAGCTCTACAGCAGAAAGCAATGAAAAGTACTATTTTTTAAAGGAGAAAAGTAGCATATATTCAATTTTCTGAAAGAGCATCACATGGGCATGGGTCTAAAACCATGAAAAAAAATTGTGTTTGCGGCTTTAAAACCTGTTAAAGCAACTATGTCAGATGATTTGAGAATATTGCATTATGAAACGTGAAGAGGGAAAATGATGACCCGGGAGAAAAACAGTGGCCTTGCATAATTGTCTTCACAGTAACTAAATGGTAGTTAACACATGGAACTAGCCAGTGAATAGACTATGACCACAAAACACAAAAGGCATTTTAAAATGCAATAGCAATCCTGTGTCTTTGGTGGGATAAAAGAGAGCCAAGATGGAAAGGGGTAGAGGATGAAGTACAAACATGCATCTTGTTATGACTTTCAATTTTAGTGATAAAAATACATGTTTTTGTACTTAAATAGCATCTGTACCACAGGAATGCAGATATTATTTTTGCCTAATTCTCCTTTTTGAGTTCCTCACATCTACCTTTGCACACTGCTTTGAACATTGATTTGCGCACATTTGTGTATTCATTCCTTTCTCAAGCCATCGAGCAGCTCCAGCTCAATCTCTTCCAAATCTTCTAGCTCCTGCCCCCATTAAAATACCTCAAGGCATCTTTGTGAATTCTTGGACCCACCCCACTCACCTTTGTGTGTGAGTGAGGATGCTTTGCCTTTATTCCCCTGGTCTGTCATCTCTTTCTAGTTACTTTTGTCCTGCCCAGGTAGAGAAAAACTAACAAGTCAGAGGCTCAGCCAAGTGACCAACTGAGTAAAGAGATGCCAATCTCTCTTCTTGCAAGCATCCTCAATTTTTTGGAACTCCCCTCACATAGGTTGCATTATAAAATATACTAGAGGCCCGGTGCATGAAATTCATGGGCGGGGAGGGGGTGTCCCTCAGCACAGCCTGCACCCTCTCCAATCAGGAACCCCTCGAGGGATGTTCGACTGCCCATTTACAGGGATCGGGCCATGGGGGTGTGGCCAGCCTGGGTGAGGGGCTGAGGGCTGTTTTCAGGCTGGCCACACCCCCTTCAGGATGGGGGTCCCCGCTGGGGTGCCTGGCCAGCCTGGGTGAGGGGCTGATGGCTGTTTGCAGTCTGGCCACAGCCCCTTCAGGGTGGGTGTCCCCACTGGGGTGCCTGGCCAGCCTGGGTGAGGGGCTGATGGCTGTTTGCAGGCTGGCCACACCCTCTGGCAACCCAAGCTCCCAGCCCCTCCTTTTTTTCTTTTTTTTTTTTTTTTCAGCACCTCCTTGAGCGGAGGCCAGGGCTGGCTGGAAGCAGGTATCTGGGATTTATTTATCTTCTATAATTGAAACTTTGTAGCCTTGAGTGGATGCCAGGGCCGGCCAGGGCAGGCGGGAAGCTTGGCTTCCTCCACCACTGGGGGCAACCCAAGCCTCCTGCTCACTCCAGCTCCATGGCTGCCACCATCTTTGTTGGGTTAATTTGCATACTCGCTCCTGATTGGCTGGTGAGTGTAGCAGAGTGATGGTCAATTTGCATGTTTCTCTTTTATTAGTGTAGATATCCAGAGTGATGGTTTATGGAATAAGGATACATAAGGTGATACTCTGTCAATAAGGATGGTGACCTATCAGATGAAGAATAAGAAAGGAGAGACTGAGGATGTCGCCAATTTTTCCAGCAGTTGAGACTTTGTGGATAATGACATCATTCTCTCAGAGAAGAGAACTCAGGAACATCTTGGCATGAGAAGGTACTACATACAGTTTTCAACATAAGATGATGGATATCCAAATATAAATGGACTTGATAGAATGTTAGTTGAAACTGAAAAATAAACAAAAATTACAGTATAAGTTGGAAGAGATTCCAAATTCAAATAGAGAATCTAGGCTTTGATGAATAATCAATGAAGAAACCCTGAAAAGAATAGGGTGTGCAGAAGATTTCTGAAAGATATTCTTGGGATGTTCACAGACCAAAGGAAACATTACAAGAAATGGTAAACAAGATTAAATTCAAAAGTAAGGCATCTAGCCGAAACCGGTTTGGCTCAGTGGATAGAGCATCGGCCTGCGGACTGAAGGGTCCCAGGTTCGATTCCGGTCAAGGGCATGTACCTTGGTTGCGGGCAAATCCCCAGTGGGGGTTGTGCAGGAGGCAGCTGATCGATGTTTCTCTCTCATCGATGTTTCTAACTCTCTGTCCCTCTCCCTTCCTCTCTGTAAAATATCAATAAAATATATATAAAAAAAAAAAAAAAAAAAAGTAAGGCATCTATACAGGGAGATTTGGAAAGAGGAGAATTTTTTAAAAATCTTAATTGAGCAGTCCAAAAATAATAGGAAAAAATTGGGTCAAATAATAAAAATAATAATAAATTATTTATTTCAAAATACTCATACTAACTCTATTTTTGAAAGTCATTTAAAAAGGCAATAAATACAAGGATATTAATCAAAGAACAATAAATATATAGAAATAGCTTTGAATAATCATGAGCAAGGAAATACTTGGGAAAATATACAACTGGCTGTTAAAAGAAATATTGAGATATGAAGGTATTATCTATATACTAGAGGCCCAGGGCACAGATTTGTGCACCGGTGGGGTCCCTTGGCCTGGCCTGCAGGGATTGGGCTGAAACCGGCTCTCCGACATCCCCCAAGGGGTCCCAGATTGCAAGAAGGCACAGGGCCATGCTGAGGGACCCCACCAGTGCACTAATGGGGCTGGGGAGGGACCACGGGAGGGCTCCAGGGCATGTGCAGCCCATCTCGCCCAGCAGTCCCAATGGGCCAGACCCCAGAAGCAAGCTAACCTACCAGTCTGAGTATCTGCCTCCTGGTGGTCAGTGCACGTTGTAGCAACTGGTCGAACAGTTGAATGGTCAGACACTTAGCATATTAAGCTTATGTAAAAGGCTAATATGCAAAGTGTCCCCTTGGGAGTTCAACTAGGAGACTGGGAGTTTGCTCGCTTGCTAGGACATGTGCTGACCACCAGGGGGGAGCGTGGAACATAGCGGGTAACCAGCTGTGGTGGCAGCGGGTGCTGAGGGAGTGAGGGAAGGAGGAGTAGGGGAGGCCCTGATCGCCAGCCAGGCCTAGGGACCCTACCCGTTCACAAATTTCATGCACTAGGACTCTAGTACAAATATAAGTCAATGTTTTCATTGGATTGATGAGGAACTCAGACCCTTCAGGCTGTGTTCATGCATTGAATAACTAGTGATGAACAAAGGCTCCAGAGAATCCAAATCTCTGAGTCCCTGGCCAACCCTTTTCTACCAGCCATCAGCATCCCCTCTCCTAACCAACCAATTTAAAATGTCACTAAAAGCCACCACTAGAAACTCTGAGGCACATTTGAGATGAACCAGTGCAATAGCTTCCTTTTACAAAATGACTATCTTTTTTAGAGTAGTTTTAAGTTTACAACAACATTAAACCAGAGATACTGGTATTTCTCATGTTCCCTTTGCTGGTGCCCTTGCTTAATCTCTCCCATTATCAGCATCCACTCACCAGAATGGGACATGTTTTACCAAAGGTAAGCTTACATTGGCACATCATAATTACCTTAAATTCATAGTTTACCTTAGTATTCTGTCTTGATGTTGTACATTCTATGGGCACAAACAAATATATACAATGATACATATCTATCATTATACCATCCAGAGGATTTTCATTGCCCTAAAAATCCTCTGTGCTCTGCCTGGTTCATCTCTCCCCACACCCCCACGTCTGATAACCAACCACTGATCTTTTTATTATCTCTATAGTTTTACCTTTTCAAGGCTGCCATATAGTTGGAATCATACAGTATGAAGCCTTTTCAAATTGGCTTCTTTCACTTAGTAACATGCATTTAAGATTCCCACTGGCTTCCTTTTAAAAAAAAAAAAAAAGAGTGAAGCAATCTAGGGAGTGTTCCTAACAATGACCATCCTAAACTCCACCTAACATTAATTCCTAGACAATACCACCAACCCACTGACTTGGTTATATGGAAAACATTCAAGTCTCCAGTCCTGCAGGAATACACAGACATTTTTTGAAAAATTGGTTTGTATATGATGACCAGTTTCTATTTCTGGAGTTTATTGAAAATTATATTTCCAAGAAAAATAGAAAAATTTAGTAACACCTAAATAACCAACAGCAGCAGTTGTGATTTTTCTTGCCTACATGGTATCATTTAAAACAGGAAAAAGATTTCTACAATTCTTAATGAGATTATGACATGGAAAGAAAAATCGTAGCCATGGCCCTGGGACCCTCAAGAACACCACTGATTCTGTCAATAATTTGCTGTCTTTAAATATCGAGTAAATAAGCAAAATATTTAAGAATGCTGCAAGTGGCTGCCTCCCATGTTTTTTTATATGTCTATTTGGCAATTCAGTTCTACAATGTAAATAGCTGGCAGCAGCAGTGTTGTATGCTAAAATATCTCATTACAAAATGCTAGAAAACTAGAGAATTACTGACAATTAAGGGTTGGTACACACAAGTGGCCAAAATTACAGTTTACGAAAGAATGATAATTGCTCAAGAAGATAGAATTGATGCATATAATTGGATTTGGTCATTTTACTTTTATCATGCATTTGCATTACCTCAAATGGGTAAATGCAGTTGTTATATGAATTAATAGGCGTCATTTTGTATCCCAGCTTTCCTTTCCACACCATTGCCCCTAACCTTTGGGTTCAACTACACTCAGAGTTTTTATTTTCTGTTTTGACTTCTCTATCAGTGCTTTCTTTTATTTTTGCACTCTGCGATAGCATTGGCAATATAGTTAGCAAATTTCTAAATGCAAAAGAGTTATAAATATTCAAATTAATGCACATATAATGGAACAATGTTTAATCGTATTCAATTACTGACCAGTGGGTAAAAACAAATTTCAAAGTTTGGTATGAAGACCACGGATTGTATTAATATTTGTAATATTGCTATGTTTATTCTTTTATGAATGTCATCAATTAACCATTGCTTCATTTGTTACTATCAAGAGCATAACTGTTCTTAAGATTATTTCTGGTAAGCAGACCCATGGTTTTCAAGAAGACATGACTGCCTATGCAGCAAATTGAAGAGGTGTCCTAGACAGCATACTGCAGAGATGTAACTGAACAGAAATTGGTGGAGCCAGCACAGGTTATCAGGACAAGACAATGATTGATATTTCAAAAAAAGTTGACCCTCATATTTTTTTTGCTAGTATTTTCTACCAAAATGAAAAAGTTTCAATGTTAGCATCAAATAAAGAATTCTTACTTATGCTAGCCAATTTGCATAACTGGTTTTATATACTTGATCAGTTCTATCACATTTCTGATAATTATAAAATACTAGAGGCCTGGTGCATGACATTTGTGACTGGGGGGGGGGTGCCCTCAGCCCCGCCTACTTCTTTAGCAGCCTGGACATTCTTAGTGCTGCCGTGGAGGTGGGAGAGGCTCCTGCCACCACCACTGCACTCGCCAGCCATCAGCCCGGCTTGTGGCTGAGTGGCACTCCCCTTGTGGGAGAGCACTGACCACCAGGGTCTGCCCCTTGGTGGTCAGTGCATGTCATAGCTACTGGTCGTTCCACTGTTCGGTGGATTTGCATATTACCCTTTTATTATATAGAATTTTTACTATTATATCTAAATGATTTGCAACATTTATAATGCAATTGAAATTTGAAGGAAATAAGTATATGGACTCCACACTCAAGAACCTTAGACTTATTTATGCAAACAGCATCTTGTTTAAAAGTATCTTCTATTGGGGGGCACGGGAGTGGGCTGGAAGAGGTTAATGGGAAAAAAGGGGGAATCTATGTAACACTTCCAATAATAATGATTACAAAATAATAATAAAAATAAAAGTGTCTTCTACACACCTGAAATCTTGAAGTCTTTTTACTTGCAAAATCTTGTTAAAATGTTAACTTTCCTAGAATGGATAAAATCTCAAACTCTTAAAAGCTAACTCTTAAAGGTAGGTGTGGAGAAGTGCTGAGATGGAGAACAGAATGGGGAAAGATGCAAAAGAATGAGAGATTGTTGATTTGGGGTTTGGGAGAGTGTAAGTGGACCACACGCACTCTCATCCTCCACAAATACTGATTTTAATGTTCTCAGCTCTCGCTCCTAAGTTAAAGGCATATCCTCCTCCAAACTGTTGTGTAAGACTCCATTCTCATGGTTCCTCACCGTGAACCTTACCTGCTTTCAATTATGCCATTTATTCCAGCAGCACCACCATTCTTCTTGCCTAAAAGTAAAAGAAAATCAACTCTGACGCCTAATACAACTTTGGGCATTTTATCCCAAGGTTAACACAGAATAATGACAATTTAAATCATTTGTTATTTTTACTTAAAGACTGTGTACCCAAGATGGTGTTAATGCTTCCATTTTCTGTTAAAGATATTATATTTTTGTTGTGCTCACTTTTGCAATTTAAATATAGTTGAAGTAGTTATTAAAATTGTAAAAGATTGCTCATAGTTACAATGTATAATTCTCATTCTATTTGGCAAACTTGGCATAACCATGAAAAGTTGTACAGGTATAGAAAATAAAGATCACTTGAGATTTATCCTAAAAATTTCAAAGTATATGGATATTCAAAAGGAAGAAATACAATAGATGTTTAATATTGTAAAGCCCCTGGGATATGATTTTCATAGGCATCACAAGTTGGGCTACAGTATTACAAATTCAGTGTTTATAATCTAGAAAAGCCTCTTTCATTACACCACTTAAAAGAGCATAATTAAAACACTATTGTGTCACAGATTTATCCCCTCCCCCCAAAAAGGGTAAAAATGAGAAATGTAAATAACTTTGATTAGAGGAATTGAACTGTAATGAAAACATAAAGAACTAAATGTAACTTGAAAGGGTGGAAACTGAGGGAGGGTATGGCTAGTCAATTTTTGAAAGGAACACAAAAGAAATTTAGCAATTAGATGAAATGGAGCAAGGGAATACTCAGACTGTACATTAAGAAGTAGTTTCTAATAATGATGTTTGCTGGACTCTGGAAAAATCACCCTTCACTTTGTTTAAACCAGATTGGATTGAGCTTTCTCTCTGGGGATATAGGTTTATTTGGACAGACTGTTGTTGTATGATTCTAACAAATTGTTTTTGCTACTGATCTCTAAACTAAAATATTTAGGATATCTGGCCATTGCTTCTGCAAATTAATTCTTTCTTTTCCAATATGTCAACACTTTTTTTCTCTTCTACCATCCTTATGATCTACTTTTATTTTTTTATTTATTTGCTGTTAATCCTCACCTGAGAATATATTTTTCCAATAACTTTTTTTTTTTTAAAGAGAGAGTGGAAGGGTGGGAGGGGGGAAGAGAGAGAGAGAGGAACATCAATGTGAGAGAAACACATTGATTGGTTGAGCCCTGTCCTGACCAGGTATGTACCCTTGACCAGGAATCAAATCCAAGACCCTTAGGCATGTGAGCCAATGCTCGAACCACTTAGAAACACCAGACAGGGTATTACGATCTACTTTTAAAATAAATTTAAAGGAAATACAGTACTATATCATTATTTTGCCAGTGTAAAATGAACTAAATAATAAAAGTACTATTTAGAAGTAGTCAATTTTTGGTTCGGAATATTTTTGGAATGGAAATTTACATCTGTTAAATGAGAATAGTCATTTTATTGTTGTTAGTAAAATGTTTACCATGAATGTTCTAATTCTAAAGTAATGCAGAATTCAATTCTAGTTACAAAATTATCAATTAAGCTAATCACTCAGAATGACCTCCACCAGAAGGCTATCTATATATATATACATATTAAAGGCTAAGTGACTGACCATATGTCTAACCATCCGACCGACCAACCGGCCAGTACATATGACTCGCACTGGCAATTTAAAAATAAACATTGACTCCCACATACATGATATATATCAAGCTCTCACTGGGACCAATTGCACGTGTGTGTTTTGATCTGTCATTTTTGATCATGAATTTGACTGACACTTCTGTTATAGAGAAAGGGCGATTAGTGATATTAAAATATTTCTTCTAATTAATTTCCTTTTAATGTGCACGAATCCGTGTACCAGGCCACTAGTTATTACAAAAAAAATTGGTTATGAAACCTACAATTTTATTTCACATACTTAATAAAATATATTTTATACAATTATATTTAAAACTAATATAAACATAATTAGTAAATGTAATTGTTCTTTGTATAGTATGGTTTTATAATAATGATAATAATCCCCACATTTAATAAGCTAAGATGCTTATCATATTGTTATTTCCTTGTGCTTAATAAAATTACATAGCTTTTTTACATAAACAATAAGAAATTCTCAAGAGATGAGCTCCCAGATGTGGAGAAGCTGGGGGGGAGGCATGGGAGGAAGATGGACTTGGTGGTGGAGAAGGGGGCATCCACCTCTGTCTCCAACCCGTGGGGGCGGCTGTCCCTGGTCGGCCTTAATTCATGCCTGGGCGACAGCAAGGGCATCCCTTTGAAGAACATTAAGCATCTGGTGGGGGTCCCGCTCATTAGCTGGGTCCTGCGTGTGGCCCTGGACTTGGGGGCCTTCCAGAGTGTGTGGGTTTCAACTAATCATGATGAAATTGAGAATGTGGCCAAACAATTTGGTGCACAAGTTCATTGAAGAAGTTCTGAAGTTTCAAAAGACAGCCCAACTACTTTAGATGCCATCGTAGAATTTCTTAGTTATCACAATGAGGTTGACATTGTAGGAAATATTCAAGCTACTTCTCCATGTTTACATCCTACTGACCTTCAAAAAGTTGCAGAAATGATTCCAGAAGAAGGATATGATTCTGTTTTCACTGTTGTGAGGCGCCATCAATTTCGATGGAGTGAAATTCAGAAAGGAGTTCGTGAAGTGGCTGAACCTCTGAATTTGAATCCAGCTAAACAACCTCGTCGATGAGATTGAGATGGAGAGTTATATGAAAATGGCTCATTTTATTTTGCTAAGAGACATTTGATAGAGATGGGTTACTTACAGGGTGGAAAAATGGCCTACTATGAAATGCGCGCTGAGCACACTGTGGGCATAGATGGCCGTGGTGTCTTCTGAGAGTTTGCAGAGCACATTTTCCTACTAATGGAAAAGGTTGTTCATTCTGCCAAAAATAGAAGTTAGTATAATGGGGGGGGGGGGAGAGAGTATACAGCCTTCTTCAGCTATATTACTTTTATTTTTGATTAAGTACCATTCCATGTTTTAATGTTATAGACATGTGACTTGATTTGTGATATATCTTCATATCTTTAAAAGCAAAGTCATCTCAAGTTGTCTCTCCAAAACCTTCTGTGAAATAATTGTGCTGTACTTTTCTCTTGATGCAAGATAATTATTTAGAGATTGATTTACAGTCTTTCTCACATTTTTAGTAAATGCAAGTAAGAACATGATCAAAATTGACTTTGTATTGTACCCTGTAAAACTATGTGTTTGTGTGCTTTTGATGATGCTGATATTCTATTTATTAAGACATGCTCTTCTATTAATTAAAAAAATATATTTCACAGAAAAAAAAGAAATTCTCAAAGACACAAAAAGAAAATTTTGTTTGCTTTGAAATGGATAAATTTTGTATGTTAAAATAAAAATAGCAACTAGTATTTCCACATTTGCCCTCCAACCTAAATTCCAATGCTATGGTGTGTGAGAAAAGATTTCTCAAATATGAATGAGAAGGGGTTATCTTATCTCTTCCCAGGTAAGACCAGTGATTTTGATGGGGTCAACCTTACCAAAACAACTTGGAATCCCGAGTGAAGGATCACGTATTATAAACAAACAATAATTGATTGATGTTTAACATCTATTTGTGTTGCTGTTAGGGAAATTGTCTGGGAAGCCACTGTCCATATCTTCTTGTTGACCAGCCTGAACCAAAAACATTTGATCATTCTGGCAAAGAGCAGGCTTGCTGACACAGAATGTTTTTTATAGCACTGAGCGCAATGGCGTTATTTGCCTCCTCCTTCAAATGAAATGTTCAGTAATCTAGGGGGTTTCTAATCTGTTTACCAGCGGTACTGATGAGCGGGATTTATTTAACTGTTATCACCAACCTGACCTGTTACAATGACAGATAATGTTTCAGTGAACAAAAGTATCATCCTTCCCGGGCTTTTCTTTTCTATGAACCGAGAAATTTATGTTCAAAGATTCCACTTTTCTCTACTCTTTAAATGTAAATATGTCAGAGATATATTAAAATGGCATTCAATATAGACTACTATTTTTAAAACAAAGTTGTCATTTGACTCCTGGTGAATTGCTCATAAATTCAGGACTGAATAAAGAGATCAGATTACATTAAATGCATTTTGGTATCTATAACTTTCTGCAATGAATTAAAACTGGCTGATCATGTCTCCAGTGCGTTTCATTTTCTGTTGATTCATGTACTGTAATATAACCTTCAAAATTCCCTTATGCCAACAAACTCACTCAGATATGCTGAGTGCAGGAGGAGATTAAAGTGGCTATAAGATTGAAAACTATATGAAGGCATCAGATAATGCAGTAGAGGTATAATGAAAGTGTAAACAAAGCCAGTAAATGTAGAAATGTTCATATAATCCACTGTTGAATTCAATGGAGAGTTTAGCTCCCTGCCAAATATATATTAATACCAAACAAATTGGCAAGATCAATACACCAAGCCTGTTTCATTCTTATTAAAGTACTTCTCTCTTTGAGGCTAAGCATACATAAGGCATGCCATTCTCCTTTGGAAAATGCAATATTTCCCCAATAGGAATTTAGTATTCAGGTATACACAGGCTCCCAGCTCTGAGAAACTCACATCAGATGATATTCCTCTACTCTTTAAAATTGAAGTTACTTATTGCAATAACCTTTTATATTTTTCCAGAGCAGTAGCTTTTTGTTTCGAATTGTGAAAGCCAATCCATCCTTTAAAGGCTCTTTAAGCTGGCAAAAGAAAAAAAAGGCATTATTACTGAGCTAGGAGCCTCTATTGTTTCAGTAGTAGCTAGAGCTATGGATGAATGCTTTCAACAGAAGTTAAAAGAGATAATGAGTCTTTAATGATACAAAATCAGAGCCTTGTGTGCCTAGTGAAGCCTGACACAAGCTCCAGCTTGCAGCTAGCAAGGAAAGCTCAGCGCTATCTGTTCTGCAGGCCAAAAATACCCACAAAGTGCCTTCTTGGAAAATTGTGTATCCCTTAAGATAGAATCAGTGGTATTTGTCTGTTAGGTTAAACTATTCTGAGATGCAAAACAAAATAGGATGATAAGCCTATATTCTATCTCTCATACATCCCTTTAAAAGTGTAAGGTGAACACACCTCCACCTTCAAAGCAACAGCTTTTATTTTATTCCAGAATTTTTCAAGAGCGATTCCCTTCTGTGTGTATTTTTATCTCTCTTCCTCTACACCAAAACTGCAAACAAGACACTACAGTGTCACCTGCCTGGGCACTCCCCCTGCTATGCTGACCAAAGAGATTGCTTGGCTGAAACGAGAGAGATTTTTGCCCACCACGTATCAGGAAACAAGTTTGAATCTTAGCTGAATAAATGTGTTAAGTCCCAGCCAAAAACTTCTGGAGAGCAGTGGGAATAAAACTCCTCCATGAACATGAGCCAGGCTCCTTGATGTTAAATCAGATTTGCTTCTGAAAGGATTGGCATGTCTGATATGATTAGGAAGCTTCAGTTGTGCTGATTATAAATTAAAATTAAGAAAAACAAATTGATCTGGAAAATAAGAAATATAAGGGCACATTGCTGCACTCCAGTCTTTGCAATGATGCTTTAAAAGTGATGGATATGGGAGTTACTTATTGTGGGAATCCTAACTAGGTTAATTGTATAAAGATTTGCATGCTATGGTCCTTGTATTAAGGTGCCAAAATCAGTTACAGAAATGAAGAAAGGAAAACATCAACATGATTTGACTTGGAGTATATTTAGCATGCATTTTTCTTTCATTTTCCTAAAAGGTTCATATTGGGAGCTGGGGGAAGGTTGGGGTTAAGTAGGCAAATAGCCCATAATTTATTGGGGGGAAAAACTCATTCTGCCATTTTTTTTAGAAAAGACATTTGTTTTTTCCTCCATTCTCATTTATTTTCTTTTGTCCCATTTCCAGCCATTCACCTACTCCCTTCTAGACACATTGGAGCTAATAAAAAAATAATCATTAAAGTTGCAAATAGCATGGGGGATATTTTGAAGAATTGAAGTATATAGATAGCAGGGGGAAAGAGGGCAGAAGTGTATTTGTTTCCCCAAATTGCTATTTTAAGCCATGTTATTACTGTCACAAATAATTGTTGATAATGGGCATTTTTTCTTTTTACATTTACTTAGAAAATCACAGAGGTAGAAGAAGTAGTTCATAGAAGAAATGGGCTTAGGAAACAAGTTATAGAGGCAAAGGAAGGGCCCTTGGAGCTTAGAGTGAGGAAGGTCAAGATGACACCCCTAGGGGGATTGGAAGGGGGAGGAAGAGGGAGAGCATCTATGGGCATATTTCAAAGAACTGATTAATTTTAACTTCATGGTGGTGAGGTTATCATCTATTCCCTAGCATTAATAGAAAATATGACTATTCCTTAGTGTATTCTGAGAAAATCTTCTATCATCACCAAATAATAGGAGTTTTTCCTTACAGAAAACTTAATTGTTAAATGGCGAATTATCATAATTATGCTCATCATATCAGCTTATAACTTTTCTGGAAATAGAGACAATACCAGGTAACTACATAGAAACTCTAGGTCTGGAAAGATCCATGACTTATTTTCCTCCACCTCCTCCCTCAGATTCTCTCAAGGGTGTTGGACAATACTAGGTAGATAAGGGCTCTTATTAGTAAGCAGAGTATATTGGATATAGTTAGTTTTCTTAAATTCAGTTAGTGCATTAAGGGCCATAGACAACCTTCCCTTCCCCCCCCCCAAAAAAAAAATATAGGCAACTTTCTTCTGGAAAGAAGTTTTCTTCTGTATAATCTTCTACCTCTACAGAGCACAATTTAAAGCATCCAAAAAATGATAATTTATGAATTCAGAATGCAATACTTTGCAAAAGCCCAGAGATGGGCAAGAAAGCTTTGCAAAACTGGCCTATTGCTACTGTCTAAACAACCAAAATCCAGATGCAATCTGCACTTTAAAATGGTGTCCAGAAACAAAATCTTGAAAAACACAAAAGTAATTTAATTTATTCATTCAATAAATATTTACCAAGTGCCTACTATATTTTCCTTCCTTCCTTCCTTCCTTCCTTCCTTCCTTCCTTCCTTCCTTCCTTCCTGCCTTCTTCCCTCCCCTCCCTCCCTCCCTCCCTCCCTCCTTTCTTTCTTTCTCTTTCTTTCTTTCTTTCTTTCTTTCTTTCTTTCTTTCTTTCTTTCTTTCTTTCTCTCTTTCTTTCTCTCTTTCTTTTTCTTTCTTTCTTTCTTTTTTACTACTAGAGGCCCGATGCAAGAAATTTGTCCAAGAGTAGGCCTTCCTTCCCCCGGCTGCCGGCACGGGCTTCCCTCTGGCACCCGGGATCCGGGCTTCCCTCACGGCACCAGCTTCATCAGGAAGGTTGTCCTATCTAATTAGCATATTACACTTTTATTATTATAGATTCTATGTGCTGAGGATATAGTAGTGAGCAAAGCAGACAAAAATCCCTGTCTTACATTCTAGTCTCTATACAAGACACTGGGAACACAGCAGTGAGCAAGATAAAAAGAGAGCCATGTCCTCATGTCACTTAGACTAATAGACATGAGAGCCTATAAGCCAGTAAGTACATAAAAACACATAACACATGCACATACATACATACAGAAAGCAGATAATGACTGTGAATATGTAAAACAAGAGGGGTGTGATAGAGGCATAGAAGAAGCCAATGGCTAATCTAGATTAGGTGTAAATGTAAATCATTTTGGTGATGGAAAGATTAAGACTTTTGAAATCTTTTTGAGACGTTTTTCCCATAGCTATGACCAATTTTTCAAAAGAAATACTATTGAAATGTAATTCTATCTCATGATTTTCCAAGAGGAAAATGAATCATATAAGAATATTTGAAAGGGATGGATATGTTTTCTAATAATATTTGTAAGAAGCTTTCTTTTTGGTAAAAGATAAAAACACAAATGAACATATTAAGATATGTTCTTGCCTTGGCCAGTGTTTCTCAGTGGTTAGAGCTTTATCCCCTGAACCAAAGGATTGCAGCTCTATTCCAGGTCAAGGGCAAATACCTGGGTTGCAGGTTCAATCTCTAGCCCAGGTCGGGGAGACTGCAGAAGACAATTAATCGATGTGTCTGTCTCACATCAATGTTTCTCTCTCTTTCTCCCACTCCCTCCTTTCCACTCTCTCTAAAAAGATCAATGGGAAAAAAATATCCTCAGATAAGGATTAACAGAAACAAAAAAAGAAACATTCTTAACTTATATAAACAAACTAGTGACCTGGTGCACAAAATTCGTGCACATTAAAAGGGGATTAATTAGAGGAAATAATTTAATATTGCTATTTGCCCTTTCTCTATAATAGAAGTGTCAGAGATGAAAGAAAAATAGTAAAATGTATATGAAAACCTTCCTCCTGTCAGAGTCTGGGGCTCACCATGGGACCCAGAGTCAAGTCCCCGTCCACCCACATGCACCTCAAAATCGCGTGAGACCCAGACCCGGCTGCACCCCCCCCGCTTGGGCTAGATCCAGACCTGGCCAGTCCCACCCTTGTCAAGCCCCGCTGGGCAGGGGATATAGCCTCAGTTCCCCTAACCAAGTGCCAAGATGGGGGGGCATGGCTTGAGGTCCTCCATCAAGCCCCACCAGGTGGGGGACACAGCCTGAGATCCCCTGTCAAGCCCCGCCAGGTGGGGGGGCGGCACAGCCTTAGGTCCCCTGGCCCAGCACCAGGAGGGGGGTGCAGCCTCAGGTCCCCCATTAAGCCCCACCAGCAGGGGAGCGCAGCCTCAGGTCCTCCGTCAAGGCCCACTGGGTGGGGGCGTGGCCTGAGTTCTCCCTACCCAGCACTGGGGGTGTACTTTGAGGTACCTCGTCAAGCCCCGCTGGGTGGGGGTCACGGCCTGAGGTCTCCTGTCAAGCCCAGCCAGGTGGGGGGCGCAGCCTGAGGTCCCCTGTCAAGCCTGAGGTCCCCAATGCAAGAGCTGCCCCAGTGCACTCCCACAGCCAACCTTCCATGGCCGGCCAGCCTCCCACGGTCCCTCCCCCCAGACAGCTGGCCAACCTCCTATGGTCTCTCTCCCCCGCTGGTCTCTCACCCTGTCTCTCCCCCTGGCTGGCAGGCTCCAATCGGCTTGGCCCCGATTGGTCCTGATTGCTGGCCAGGCCTAGGGATCCCACCCATGCACACATTCAGGCCTCTAGTGTTGAATATATTTCAATAACATGAAATATGGAGTTGAAAATCTATCTGAAGTATGTGGCTAATATTGACCAGTAATCTGAATTTTTCAATCCTAAACTTTAATCATATTTTTCCCTGCAGTGTTCTGGCATCAGCTAGATAACCATCCAAACCCTCTAATCCTATCTAATAAAGAGGGAATATGCTAATTGACATCACTCCATCACAAAGATGGCTGCACCCACAGCTGAGGCCAAGTTCCAATAAGGAGCCTTAACGAGCAATCAGCAGGGACCTGAGGCTACGCCCTCCCCCCGCCCCTGCGGGGCTTGACAGGGGACCTCAAGGTGCACTTCCCATCCTGGTGCTGGGCTAGGGGACCTCAGGCTGCTCCCCCCACCCCAGTGCCAGGCTGGGGGACCTCAGGCTGCGCCCCCCACCCAGCAGGGCTTGACAGGGGACCTCAGGCTGTGTCCCCCACCTGGCAGGGCTTGACAAGGGACCGCAGGCTGTGCCCCCCACCTCAGGCTGCATCCCCCACCCGGCAGGGCTTGACAAGGGACCGCAGGCTGTGCCCCCCACCCAGCGGGGCTTGACAGGGGACCTCAGGCCACACCCCCTTCCCCAGCACCGGGCTAGGGGGGAGGGACCATGGGAGGCTGGCCGGCCATGGAAGGTTGGCTGTGGGAGTGCGCTGGGGCAGCTCTTGCATTGAGCGTCTGCCCCCTGGTGGTCAGTGCACATCATAGCGACTGGTCAACCCGTCATTCTGGTCGTTCCAGTCATTCAGTCATACTGGTCGCTTAGGCTTTTATATATATAGACTAGAGGCCCAGTGCACAAAATTTGTGCATGGGTAGGGTCCCTAGGCCAGGCTGGCGATCAGGGACGATCTGTGGGGTGACTGGTGGGGCAATTGGGGGGCCCCCACTGGCACCACCTTGGCTAGCCTGGGGCCTGCAGCTGGGGACAGCTCCTTCATTGAGCGTCTGCCCCCTGGTGGTCAGTGCACATCATAGTGACTGGTCGTTCCATTGGTCGTTCTGCAGTTTGGTCGACTTGCATATTAGGCTTTTATTATATAGGATTATATGAAATATTTTTACAAAATTAGGAGCTTCACCAAAGATGTTGTTTCTAGTATTCTGATTATGTTTCCATATATAATGTTAAATGTTAAACAGTAGCTTAAGTGAAAAGAAACTAGTTAAAAACTCTTGCATTGGATATAGTGATCCATTTAAAAGATCACATTAAATTTAAAGATGGAAAAACAGTTGGGTTGGTCGTTTTGACATTCTATTCAGGCACTTTAATTTTCCGTAACATTTATTCCTATAAACGTTTTTCTAGTTTAATTTTACTGACTTAAACAGTAGGATTTCTAAAATAACTGAAATGACTGTGTCACTAAATATATTTAACTGTTATGATTTTTTTCTTAACTTATTACATTCTAAATATTAGATGCAAATTATATAGAAGTTTTATTGATCCATATCATTTCCTTCTATTAGTAGCAAATACTAGAGTTATAACAACATATTATAAATAATTGTATATTATTCTTAATAACAGCAATAAAATTACAAAAGTTAATTAACAAAACAATTAAATACATAATGGGACTTAATATTCTTTGTTTAAGAATTAGACCATAACTTACAGCTTATATTCAAAAATTCCAAATGTGTTTCAAGACCTGAATGTCTGTACAACACACAATAAAAAGAAGATTACTTGGTTTCACTGTATCAAATAGAGAAATAAACACACTGGTGAATGATAAAGAGCATAGTATTTCCATCAAAGCAAATAATTTCAAACTATTTTTGTTTGGTTTTCCAATCATAGAATTTGATAACATCTAACCTTTTTCTCGTTTGTGAGTGTATAGATCCTATGGTATTTTTGTTTTCCTTCCATTTTAATTGGCTCTTGTAAAAGCTTGGTTGTCAACTTCTACTAGGATTATCATTGTTATTCTTTTCATCTCTCATAATCAATATCTAAATAAAGACTTTTTATCCTATCATCCAATGCTTTCATTTCACAGTAATAATAATTTCCAGGTAGATAAAAATCAATGTGTGTGTAATTAGAAGTTAATTAATTAGCATAAAAAATTTTAATGAAGTGTGCATTTACGACAATATCATTCCCTGGCACTAAAAATATTTAGTGTTACATTAATGTAATACATATTATATTAATATATAGATATTGTTTCCTACTATATGTCTTGTGTTTGTTCTGATCTATAAAAAAAGATAAAAATGATCATTAAGCTCCTATTTTTGGAGAGCCCATACTACATTGTAGGATTAAGGAAGGAAATGGTAGTAATAGCAGCTGTTACAAAGGCTTTAGCATACTTGATTTTGAGTCCCCAAGCCAATACCTATTATTTATGTGACTTTTCTTTTGCTCCCAGGTGTGTCCATTTTAAAAGCTTTGACATAGGTGTGCAGGTAAGTGGACCAGCAAATGAATAATGAATTCAGGAGAATTGTCATGAGTCAGGAGAACTGGGAAGAGCTGGGAGACTGGTGTTTCTCATAACAATAAAGAACAATTTCAATAAGAGGAACAAGGATAAATGGAAATTAGCTGAAAAGTAAACATATGTTAGCCTTTATTTTTTACTCTGCAGTCTCCACAAATCAATATTTGCATGTGTCTGAATATCAGATATTTTTAAAATATAAACTGAGAATATGACATGAATTTATTCATTAAAGTTCCCCTTAAATGAGTTTCTCCTTAAAACACAATATCTATGTCCTTCATCTCTAACTACAGTTGATTATCAGCCAGAGAGCATGTGCTTCATACTCTATTGCAAAAACAACACTAGGCATAATTAGTGGTATTTACCAATCTTTAACACTGCATTGTTTTGAATTGCTGCTTCATTATATATCCTAGCACATATTTTATAATTTATCTCTATGTAACTAAACATTTATTGTAATGTAAATCTCTCCTGTAGACTTTCCAAAGAACATCCATACCAAAGCTGGACCAAAGACAAAATTTTGATGGATACTGGTTTCCTGAAAGCATCTACTATATTAATAAGGTAACCATTTCCAATGAAAACATTTGCCTTGCCAGAGAGCACATAATGACACCTAGTAAAGATTATGTGAGTAGCAGTGCCCTAGCATACCATTTCAAAAAAGGAATATTTAAAATCAGCACACACTTTCTTTATATAATCTAATTTCTTTTCATTTTAAAAATACATATACAAAGTTTCAATTTCACCCAGTAAGTATTCCTGGAAATTTATTTTCATAATATAATCCATCAGAACCTTAAATAACTCTCTGCTGGCATTCTTATTCTTTGCCTTTATTGACTATCTCCTTTATTCAGTTCCTTTCATCACACTAAAGGGATGATGATTACTGATTATACCTAATATAAAATAATAATGTTCAAAAACGACCTATGTCATGTTAGAATTCTTAACAGCAAACAACAGAAACCCAACCAGAACTAGCTATAGCAAAAGGAGGAATGTCCCTGAATCTAGGGGCGGGCAGACAGACATCAGCACAGTCTAGCTCTGTCTGCTGCCTCTCCGCTCTGTATGTCAGTTTTACTCTCTCTTATTGCAGACCAACCATTTCCATGTAGCCAAGGAGATGCCCACTGACAGTTTCCACAGTCATTCTCATAGACTGGACAGCACCAGTTTGAAATTCCCTGGGGAAGGATGCCAACTGACCTAGTTTGAGTTCTATGCCACTTCTCAGAGAAGCTGTTCTCAACAGGAGTAATGCATTTTCTGAAGAAGCATTTTGGAAATTTATGAGCTCATTTTTGGTTGCCACCATAATTGCCATTTAGTAGGCAGAAGCCAGAGATAACGGATGCCCTGCAACATGCCAAACAATCCCAAAAATAAATGTTCCAGCTATGTTTTGCCCAGAGTCGCTTCTAAAGAGTCACTCATAAGAAAAACCAACTGTGGGTGTGCCTGTGTAACAAGTGTGTATAATAATGCACATGTACATCATATATATAAATATCAACACATAACACATTTACCAAGATGATTTTGTGTTCTAATTAGACAAAATTGCTTTCTTATTCATGCTATGCAAGTTGAAAAATTGGCTGGATGCCCTGAAATGCAATTTAAAGTGTCATATAAGTTATCATGCTCTATTCTGTTCTTATTTACCAAGAAATTCCTCCAAACAAAATTGACAAAATGGGTTCTGCTATTTCTTTTGAAGCTGTCTTCTTATCAATAAAGTTTACACATTTAAATGAATACTACTCTGTATAATTTTCAGATTATATTACACAGCTGGAACAGATACTAAAAACTGCCATAAAGTGTGCTCACTTTCCACACATAACAGCTGCTTTAAAAACCTTGATATTCTACACATTTCCATGTTTTCCTTGTTTAAGTGCACTTTTTTTCTTTTTTTAGAATTTTGTTTTTGAGGGCAGGGTATTCTTTCTTTGGATTAAGGTTGGGAAAATAATTATAAAATTTGGCGCAAAAATATAGCATTAATCTGTGTACCTGCCCAATAAATATACAGGTTAATGTTATCAATGTTTAAAGTGATTAGATGTGAAAGTCCATTCCAAAAATGCCACAGATAGAGATAATGACTATAAAGCTGTTCACAAAATGAGGCTTATAACCTCAAGGGAATTAGAAAACTAAGGTTCATATCTTCTGTGTGGCACTAAATCAACTATATGATCATGGCTAAATTAGTTATTCATCCTGAACCTGTTTTGTTATTTGTAAAGAAAATAAAAAACAAAAAAAAATGATGTTGCCTACCCAATGGAGTTCTGTTAGAAATTAAATATTATTATACATGAGAACATACCTAGTACAATGTAATTATTTGATCAGTTTGTTGGATTTAAACACTTGCATAATAAACCCTTTATGGTATTAATAATAATCTATACTAATAAAAGGGTAATATGCTACTTAGACCGGGTAGACCGGACCTCTTCTAGACATCACTCCGGATGTCCTTCCTGACAAAGCCGGGGCCCAGGCAGCTCCACCCAGGTCCCTGGTGCCTGTGGCCGCCTGGGGTCCCGAGTGTCTGCGGCCAGCCAGAGAGAGGGAAGCCTGGGTCCCAGGTGCAGAAGCTGAGGCAGAGGCAATGAGGGGTGATCAGGAAGGCAGGTGAGCAGTTAGGGGTGATCAGGCAGGCAGGTGAGCAGTTAGGGGTGATCAGGCAGGCAAGCTAGTGGTTAGGGGTGATCAAGCAGGCAGGCAGAGTGGTTCGGGGCAATCAGGCAGGCAGGGGAGCAGTTAGGAGCCAGCAGTCCCAGATTGCAAGAAGGATGTCCAACTGCTGGTTTAGGCCGGATCCCTGTGGGATCCGGCCTAAACCGGCAGTCAGACATCCCCCGAGAGGTCCTGGATTGCAAGAGGGTGTAGGCTGGGCTGAGGGACCCCCACCCCCCATGCACGAATTCCATGCACTGGGCCTTTAACATTATTAATAATACAGTTATGTAGCTATAAGCTCACCCCACAATTAAGTAGAGTGTTACACTCATCGGAAGCAGTCATTGATTGCCATCTTTAAACTTGAAGTCCTATGATCACTTCAGGAGACTCAAGATCACCACAAATCTCACCCAGAAAATCATTCTGTCATCAATGGTTTTGGAGCATTTTCTCATGTTTCATTCCAATCTCTGAGAAACTTGAATAGAAAAGATTAGCTAGTTGATAATAACAATAATCATATTATAACTGTGGCTGTAATCTGAGTACTCCTGAATCCTTGAGCATTTCGAGATCATCCTCCCCTTTGGTATCCAAAGAAATTATGTCATCCCACATCTGTATAACTGCAAGAAATCTACTCTTCTTACAAATATTTCTGAACTTCCCTAAGGGAGAAATTTCTTATCATTACTCAAATTAAATTTCTGCTCCTGATTTTCTCCTTGAGAACCTCTGCTTGTGTCATTTCTGCCTTATGTTTCTGTGGTCCCTAAACCCAAATCAAGGATTTGGTTTGCTGCAATATGAAAATGAAGGTTGAATCTTCATTTATTCATAATCCATGCATACAAAAAAAATGTTTTCCAGGACTTTGTTGGTGCAAAGAATATAACAGTGAACAAGTAGGCAGTCCCTGACCTGCTGGAGTTAAAATTCAACAGGAGATACAGATAATAAAGAAAGAATTACATGATGATTTAAATAATTTATAATTGTTGTAATACTTCCCCAAAATATACAAGGCTATGTGAAAATATATATTTAAGGAGACAGTTTATTCTAAGGACCAGAGAAGACTTTTCTGAAAAACTGGCAAACTGAAATTTTAAGTATGAACTGAAGTTCCCAAGGGAGAGGATGATAATACAGCTGTAGGTAACTGCATGTATGAAGGTAATGCAGTAGGAAAGAACGTTTGAGGAACTTTAGGAAACCACTGTCATAAAGACACTGAATGAGGGGAACAGTGGCATACAATTAGGCTGTGGCCAGAGGCAGGACTTAACCATGGAATAACTCATTTACCATATTAAGGTTTTTTGTCTGTGTCCTAAAAAAAAGACAAGCAAATTATGATTATTTACATTGAAGTGTGACATAATGTATTTAAAGGATCACTTTGAATCTATAAGATATGTAGAATTCTGAGTACATTAATTTAATGGTACATACTCAGTTGGAAAAAGCATGCTTCAAATTTTGCCATCAAACATTTGGTAGACAAGTTTCTGTTTGGCTGCATAGAATCAAGGCACTCTTGCTCTTTCAGAGGAATCTTATAAAAAAAGCAGAGCTCAGTCTCTTGTTAGAGAAGCCTACTGAAAAGAAGAACTATGAAAATTAAGAAAATGATACAATAGTTCAAGAACTGTTATAAATTATTTCTTTTTTAAATATATTTTTATTGATTTTAGAGAGGAAGGGAGAGGGAGAAAGATAGAAACATCAATGATGAGAATCATTGATCAGCTGCCTCCTACACACCCCATACTGGGGATTGAGCCAGCAACGCAGGTTCTGGAAATAAAACCATGACCTCCTAGTTCATAGGTCAATGCTCAATCACTAAGCCATGCTGGCTGGGGAGAAATTATTTTAATGGATCCAAGTGTTAAGTGAGAAACTAGTGGATTCAGTTCCAACATGAAAAAAGCTTGGACTTTTCATTCTGTCCTTCCAATGAGAAAAAATTGAACAAATGAATATCAGATACATTAAAGAATTGAGGTCTTGGGGCAAAAAGCCACATCAGACAATCCCAGTCAAGATCTGCTCCCCTGGGGATGAAGCTGTCTGTGCCATAACTGGTAGGAACACGTAAATGGTAATTTTGCTGGTGCTGTTTGAGGATGGTGTGAAAATGAGAAATTTCTGGGGACCATAGTTTGAGGAGCACTCTCACACTTTTGTAGGCTTTACCTTCAGGAACACTACCAGGTTCTCAGAGTAAAGATCTGAGAAAGATTCCCTCTTGGCTCTGGAAAGGAGAGAAGGGTAATCATTGTGAAATATTTTCAGGACCTTTTCCATTAGCCATCTCCGTAACAAAGACCTAATTTCCAGAAGAAAATACTTTGCTGGAACCTCCTTTTAGATAGAAGAAGGGGTTCCTCCCACTCTCGCTCCCTCCAGATGTCCAGTTTCACCTAAGAGGGAGAAAAAAACCATCATCAACAGTGGCTAGGTCTTTAAGGAAATAGATTGGGCATACTACAGCCAGAGAAGAGAGTGAGGGACAGGATATAAAAGCTACACCACTAGAAAAACACTTGTGAAAGTCACAGCCTTGGGACACGTGTCACTAAAAGATTGAGAGTTAAGTGGAAGAATATAGAATGTTCTCTCTTCCTCACAATTCACACCAATAGCAATGAAATAACAGCGTGAAAAGCTGCAAGACACTCTCTCTGAGGAGTACACCCTAAAATAAGAGAGAAGATACAAACAAGGACACAAAAGAAATCTGAAGCCTCTGGCTCCTATAGCAAACATTAACACAACCCAAGTCCTAGTCAGATTAACTTAAATCCTACCCTCAAAGCCTGTTTACTTCAGTTCATACTACCAGATTCAATATGTCTAGCTTTCAACAACAACAAAAATATAACAGGTATGTCAAAAGGCAAAAGAAGACAGTCTAAAGAGAAAAAGCAAGTACCAGAATTGGACTCTAATAAGACACTGATTTTGGAATTATTAGACAGAGAATTTAAAATGACTATAATAAATACATTAAGTGCTCTAATGGAAAATGTAGAGAATGTTAAAAAATAGATGAGTAATGTAAGAGATATGGAGACTCTAAGAAATAATCAAAAGGAAACTTTAGAAAACAACAACAGTGTAATAGAAATAAAGAAAGTCTTCAAGAGGTTCATCAGTAGACTTAACATAGCTGAGGAAATAATCAAAGAACATGAAGATAGATCAATAGAAATTTCCCAGACTAAATTGAAGATAAAAAGAATGGAGCAGGAGGAACAGACATCCAAGAATTGTGGGACAACATCAAAAGATATAACATATGCATGATTGGAATACAAGGGGAAAAAAGAGAGAGAATGGATCATAAGAAATATTTTGAAGTAATAGTGGCTGAGAACTTTCCAAAATTAATGACAGGCACAAACCAGTTCCAGGAAGTTCAGAGAACACAAAGCAGGAAATATACCAAATACACACACCAACACCCCTAGTCATATAATATCTAATTACTGAAAACCAAAGACAAAGAGAAAACTTGAAATAAATTGGGGGCCAGCAGAAAGAAACACCTTATTTGAAAGAGCAAGGATAACAATTACAGTGGACTTGTACAACTTGCAAAAGTTACTTTTCTATAAATCAGCAATAAACAATTAAACTTCAAAATTTTTAAAATGTCATTTACAATAGCACCAAAAATTGAAGTACTCAGTTATAAGTCTAAATTGAAAAAAATATATATGTGTGTGTGTGTGTGTGTGTGTGTGTGTATATATATATATATGAATAAAGAATACAAAAAAAACTGAAGAAATAAATAAAAAATACCTTAGTAAATGGAGAGATATTCTTTGCTAACACTGAAAAACTCTAAATTGTGAAGATATTCATCTTCCCAACCTGATCTATAGATTTAATGCAATGCCAATCAAAATTCCAATGAGCTGTTTTATATATATCAACAAGCTGACTCTAAAGTTTATATGGAAAGCAAAATTCCAAGAATAGACAACATAATACTGAAAAGCAAAATTGGAGAACTGACATTCCAGGACTTCAAGATTTACTATAAATCTACATAATCAAGGGAGTGTGGTATTGATTAAAAAACAGACACATAGATCAATGAGTCAGAATAAAGAGCCCAGAGGTAGGCCCACAAAACTATAGTCAACTATCTTTGACAAAGAAACAAAGACAGTTCAATGAAAAATTATAGTCTTTACAAGAAGTGGTGCTAGAACATCCAAATACACACACACACACACACACAAAAAAAAAAAAAAAAACAAAAAAAACAAAAAACAAAAAAAAAAACACCCTGAATTTAGACACTACTAGGGCATAATATTTGATTCCCCCCAAAATAAAACTATCCTATCTAATAAAAGGATAATATGCAAATTAACCATCACTCTAGGACAAAAGATGGCCACGCCCATAGCCACAAATATGGCCGGTAGGCCCGAGCCATGGAGCCGGCAGAGCGGGTGGGAGGCTTGGCTTCCTTTGTCACTGGGCAATGAAGGAAGCCAAGCCTCCTGCACGTCCAGGCAGCCGCTGAGGGAGACATGCAGGGTGTGCAGTGGGGAGACATGCCGGGAGTGAGTGAGGTTCCCTGTCTGGAGGTTCCAAATCCGCCATTGGTTCCTTTCACCGCTGATTCCCCTCCTCGCAGGTATCCTCCACGCAAAAGCCTTCCATGCAAATATGTCATGTCCTAGTGGGTGAATCCTAAACCGAATGAGTGTCACATCTGGGCAACCTAACTCCGGTTAGAAAAAGGACCTGGGAGGAGGGATTTAGGAATCACGAAGCCATGGTGACCTGCTCGGTCTCTGGAACTGCTGTCAAACACAGGCAGTCTGAGACCCTCCCAAACACCACCTGAGCTAAACCTGAGAACCAAGATATTTTCAAGGCCCAACGTTGATGGGGGTAACGGGACGGGGGTAACGGGGCAGGGGAGCAAAGCAAGCAGAACAGCCAACTCAACCAAAGACGCAGGAGCCTAAGATAAGGCAGAGAAATGTCCTGGCCACCGATGCTCTCCCGCAGACGTGGTGCCCACACCCAGCTGGGGGGAGGGGGGGTGTAGGTGCAGAGTTTAAGGCCACCAGCAGGAGGGAAAGTCGAAGCATGCCTAAGGATTTTTTGTACATGTCCCACAGTGGAGAAGCAGAGTCAGAATCAAGAAGTGAAGTCTTACCTCAGCGCTGGGGTGTTTAAAAGTATCTAAAATAGCAGTACCATCGCTGAGTCCACCGCCATGTTTGCCATGGACGGGAGGCGCGCAGAGGACTTCCAGGGCAGCCCTATAACCTCAGGGGCGACAGCAGCTCTTGAGAGGGAGAGACTGAAGCACTTACGGTGTTCAAAAAGCTAGCTCTGCAAACCTTGGCCTATCTGGAAGCTCGGTGCTGCTGGAGGTTGCTGGCCCCACCTTCCCCAGCATGGAGAGGAAAGGTGGATACGGTGGCTCCAGAGGTCCAAATCCTGTCGTTGTCTCTGTTATCTAGCCTCTGTGCCCTCCAGGACAGCCTCAGTACCAGTGCAGAGGAGGCTTTGGAGAGGGTAGTGGTGAGGAGACTGCTTCTGACTCTAGATACCAGTGAAACCGCTGTTGAGAGCCTTTCTAGGGCTGGCAGGAAAACGCAGCAATGAAGGAAGAATAATGTCTCAAAACAAAGAGGTTGGTTGTTTTTTTTCTCATCAGCAAAATGTGAATATTACCTAAACCACAGACTTTGCAAGAATTAATTGAAATAAAATTCCAGAAATTGTATAACAGCCAGGCTGAAGTGGATAGGTTGGTTGAGCGTGAACGTGGTCCTGTGCACGGAAAGGTTGCAGGTTCGATTCCAGGTCAGGGAACATACCTGGCATATACCTGGGTTTCAAGTTGGATCCATGATCAGGGCTCCTAAGGAAGGCAATTGAAGGGATGTTTCTTACATTGATGTTTCTCTCTCTCTCTATCCCTCTCCCTTCCACTCTCTCAAAAAATCAATGGAAAATGAATTAATGCCATATCTACAAATGTGGATAATCTAAAAAGAAAAAAAAAGAAGTGGGGGGGGGTGCCCTAACCAGTTTGGCTCAGTGGATAGAGCATCGGCCTGTGGACTGAAGGGTCCCAGGTTCGATTCCAGTCAAAGGCATGTACCTTGGTTGCAGGCACATCCCCATTCGGGGGTGTGCAGGAGGCAGCTGATTGATGTTTCTCTCTCATCGATGTTTCTAACTCTCTATTCCTTTCCATCTCCATGAAAAAAATCAATAAGATATATTTAGAAAAAGAAAAAGAAAAAAAAGGGTAAAAGAGGTTGAATGTACTGTATAATTTAAAGCGTGTAAAATAATATAACATTTTAGGAGCATATATGTTATCTGTACTAATAAAAGGGTAATATGCTAATTAGACCAGACATCTTTTGAACATCCATCTGGACGTCCTTCTGGACAAAGCCACGGTAGTGGGGACCAAGGCAGAGGCCATTAGGGGCAATCAGGCTGGCAGGGGAGGGTACTTAGGGATGACTAAGTCAGCAGCGGAGCAGTTAGGCGTTGATCAGGCTGGCAAGGGAGTGGTTAGGGGGTGATCAGGCTGGCAGGCAAGCAAGCAGTTGGGAGCCAACAGTCCCTGATTGTGAGAGGGATGTCCGACTGCCGGTTTAGGCCCGATCCCTATGGGGGTCCCAGATTGGAGAGGGTTCAAGTTGGGCTGAGGGACAACGGCCCCCCCCCCTGCACGAATTTCATGCACTGGGCCTCTAGTTCTAAAATAAAATGTTTATTTTAAAAGGGGGTGCAGTCAGTGACATGGCCATGAGTGCCCAGTGGCTGCAGTAGTATCAAATTATATCCTCGCAGAGGATCTAGAAAACTAAAAAAAAAACAAAACAAAACCAATAGAAAATATAAAAAGAATCCAGGTGATCCCTTGGGGTACCTCCAGGTATTTCCATGTCTGGGAATAAAAGTAAATGAAAGGTCCTGATCGGCGTGACTCACTCAATTGGTTGAGCGTCGTCCCATGTACAGAGAGGTCACTGGTTTGATTTCCCATCAGAGCACATGCCTGGCCTGGGTTGTAGCTCGATCCCCAGTAGTGGGCATGCAGGAGGCAGCTAATCAATGTTTCTCTCTCATGGATGGTTCTCTCTCCTTTTCCCTTCCTCTCTCTCTTTAAAAAAATCAATAAAAAACATATTTAAAATAAATAAATGAAAGACTACTAAATCTATATAGCTGTATTGTCTAATAAATGTCTATTTGGCATTTAATTAATATTAAATATAATTAAATATTCAGTTTCTCATTAGCCTTCAGTGTCTCATTAGCCTCATTTCAAGTGTTAAATAGCCACATGTGGCTAGTAGCTACAATACTGAAAAGTTTAGTTGGAGATGTTTGATATTTGAGATTATGTATAGGAATAGATGCAGAATATGACAGGAGAGAACAACTTTTACTTACATTACTTTTTATTTTATTTTATTTTATTTTATTGATTGATTTTAGAGAGAGAGGGGAAAGGAGGGAGCAAGAAATATCCATTTGCTGTTCCACTTAGTTATACATTCATCAATTGGTTGATTCTTATATGTGGCCTGACTGGGGGTCAAACCCAAAACCTTGATGTATCAAGAAGGTGCTCTAACCAACTGAGCTACCCAGCCAGGGTTTACTTGCATTATTTTAGATTGCACATGTGGAACAGTTCCCTTATCACAAAAAGCTCTCTTAGACAGCATTGCATAGAGACAGTATCGCCAAGGGCCCTTGTTTCTCAAGAACAAAGATTTGGGACACCCCACTGGATAAGAATACCAGGTATTGGCTGAAAGCAAAAGAAACATGAAGCATGGAAGAAAGCCCTACATACTGCTTAGGGCCTCACTAATAACTCTAGAAATAAGGTCTGTAGCATCTACACAAACTTATTTGCTTGTTATTCACATATATAGTTATTTCAACTAAATATTTCCTTCTTTTCTTTTTCCTTCATAATTAAATGTAAGGTATGTTGGTTGTTAAACATATTTCAGTTCATAAGGTGCAGAAGATTAAGATCAGATGGTGAAAAATTCTGAGATAATGACCAATGCTCTTAAACTTTGACTTGAAGCTGGATACAGTCAATTATAAGATTTTATTTACTTTCCTTTTAGGAAGAAAGTAAATACATTTTTATTGCACAGAAATGATGTCATTGTTACTGAAACTTTAATCTTTAATGTAAAAATATTTGGGGGGGAATGGTACATGGGACTGTTAGATAGCAAACGCAGTGGGAAAAGACATTGGTTTCTTGGTTGCTTATAATTTTAAAACCCTTCTTATTTGCAGCACATTTCAAAATAGACAGGAACAAAAGCCTTGTATAAAAGTACAAAGCAGTTACATATTCCTTTTCTCACACAATCAGGGGTGCCCTTACCTAGAAATTTAAAATCTTGTAGAAAAAACATTCAAGGTGTGAGGAGTGCTATAATTCACTTTTTATTTAGTTAACTGAATTGTTTTTTTCTGTTGTTTGCTCCAGTAACTCTGACTAGATAAGCCATCAAAATAGAATTACCTAAAAAAAGATTGTGAAACTAGTAAGTTTCTTCCTTGATATTAAAAAAAAAAAGTCCAAATGGTCTCAATATGTTTCCAGAATATAAGTTTACTTTAGTTCTTGTAATTTTATGAAAGGACATACAGCCATCTATGGAGGAAATAAAAACACAGCAAAACCAAAAAAGCATTTATTTTAATTATAAAATATAGGGAATTACTACTCAAATTGAAGAACATGACGGAGGTCTTAGAAGGAAATTCTTCCCTGCCCTTAGCAACCCTTTCTGGACACTAATAGCTGACTCTGGAGAAGAGAAAATGGTACATAGTCATTTAAAAGAGAGAACTTGGCAAATAAATTGTAAGCCCCCCAAAAAGAGGATTATAGAGCAAAAGACAACAAACTCAGGTGGGCCCAAAATTTCACATACCATATAGATAGTTCATTGTTGACTACAATCATATCTAGTCTTTTCCTTTGAATCTGTCAAAATCTATTTACATCTAAATCTATTTGAATCTGAAGCTATAGCTGTAGAGCAAAACACACCATAAATAAGCTTTAAAAAATAATCATCTGTTTGGATCATGATATTGTGGGTTAAAAATTAGGTTGGACTCAGCTAGGTGGTTCTTCTGGTCTTGGCTAGGCTCACTAATACATATGATGGGATAATGTCAGTGACTGGGCCATATGTATCTCATCATCCAACAGGTTAATCCAGGTGTATTTTATTGGTGAAGGCAGAGGGATAAGAGAAAGAGCAGAAGACCTCAAGAGGCTTAGGTACTCTGCTAGATCTATTGTATTCTATTGATCAATAGAATTCAAAGCTTACCAAGGCTGGTCTTCATTCATAGGATCTAATGAGTGCATATTCAGGGACAGGTGGACATTTGGGGTCATTTTTGTGTTTATTCTCACCACACACTTATAATAATACTAAATTTTACAAAGATACATATATATATATATATATATATATATATATATATATATAGAGAGAGAGAGAGAGAGAGAGAGAGAGAACAGACTATTGAATATCAGAAGTAAGTGGGAGGTGGGTGGGTGGGAGGGAAGAGATCAACCAAAGAACTTGTATGTCTTGTATGTATATATGCATAAGACATGGACACAGACAATAGGTTGGTGGAGGCTAGGGCAGATGGAAGGGAAGAGGCAGGCTAGAAGGGTTAATGGGGGGAGGGGGAGGGAACATATGTAATACTTTCAACAATAAAGATGTAATTTAAAAACATGTAGGCCTATAAAGCAAAATTTTGCAAACCTAGCTTGCATTATCACAACATTGTAAAGGTCAGACACATAAGATATAAGAGATACCAAAGATAGGAAAACTAGATTAAGGCCTGTAAAGGTAATTGGTGGCTTAGCTCACATCCTTTTCATCTGAGTGAAAACAAGTAATTGGTGAGATGAAAATTGCTATATAACATGTAATGAAAGGTTTTTGTACCTAAACAGTGAAATAATATGATGAGCAAGAGTGAAATATTTCAGTGTGCCTTATTAACTGGAAAATTCACATTGAAAGTAAATATCACATTAAGACTAAAGAGAGAAATCACAATTCTTTATTCTTCAAGCAAAAATCTGTGATCTAGGAAAATATGAAGGCATCACAAAAGAATACATAGACCTAAAAATTTCAACATACAAGAAAAAACATGGGGATTTTTTTTTTTACTATGTGGCTGTTGCTATGCTATCTTCTAGAGTCCAAAGTGTTAAGTGAACTCTAAAAATGCAGCAGGAGAAACAAGAAATAAATTATGAATTATGATATGGTTACCCTTTAGATTATATACAACAATGTGCCCCCTTGTTGGTTGATAATTTTAGGCTTTTGAGTTTCTGGATTTCTTTTTCAATTGATTATAATATCTGATTTTCAAAGGATATATACAGCAAAAGATGAAGTTTCACATGCTACAAAGGCCATGATAACCCTCAAATAAATAAGTTCATTCATTTCTATGAGTTGAAATCCATGCATAAGGACCTCAGTAGAATGTCAGATCCAGGTGTTGGGCCTCATTAAGAGGCAAAATGTTAACACTCAGAACTTTGGTCCTCTGCTTTTAACCATAAAATGTTCTCAATTAAGAACATTTAATAAATATCAGACATTTTCATTTTATAAATTCTATATATTTTATTATTTGATAACTTTTAATAAATGGGCCATGTATTTCACCAAAATCTGGAAAATAATAAATAATATTGTAATATAATGCCTGAGGTGTTATGTTTAAGAGAAGATTTAAACTTTTTCTCTTTAATTTTTAATTTTGTTTTTCTACTCCAAGGGGCAAGAGTATTAATTATCTGAGCTGAAATAAACTTTCTTAGAAGTGAGGTATACAACACTGAACAACAATCTTCAGAAAATAATACCTTTCATCCTGAAATGATTCAGTGCTAGAAGTGTTGATAATAAAACCCTGGTTCTTGCTCATGAGTGAAGCATCCACCAGTGTCTATTCTCAGGTTCAAAATCACCCACTAGGGTTTATGGATAGCAAAGACATAAATGAGAAACTTGCTCTCTAAGGCCTGGTGGATTTGTCATGAAGCTTTTCTATATAAATAAAAGAGACACAGAGAATGGAAATTACATTATTTTTAGTGCTGTGTTAAAGGGAAAGGTCAAGTTAACCCCTTAAGAATTCAATGAGCAACATGATGTACTATGTGTCCAGCAAAGCAATCCCCGAATGGCCCTTATGGACATCTGGTGTAAATCATCCATCTTTTTGCCCCATTAAAATCAGTGGCACCTCATTAAAACAGTTCAGCAGCTGAGCGCACACATTATTTGGTTTTCAAGGAGTTAACGGAAATAGCTGTAAGGATCAGGAAGGTCTTTGTCTTCAAGTGTTCACAGTCACCCAGACAAAGAAGCTAGTTGAAGCATTTCAAGAAGATCTACTTTCCCTGTCAAGGTGAGAAAGGTATATCCATTTCTGAAATGGGATTTTTTAAAAAAGAATCATCTCTATCTTCTGCAGCCCCCTCATATTGCTGGCAATTACATCTTTGGGGTCTGATAATTCTCTGGTCAGTAACAGTGCTGTCACATGTACCTTAACCCTGACCTGAGAGAAGCAGTGAGTTGCTAAGGGGATATTTCAACCAAACCAGATGAGTATTTTGAAGTGTTACATTGTGGTGACCCCAATCACTCAGCCTTCAAGGCAGGTAAGTTTGGTGGCTGGAAAGCAAGGACCTGTACACTTTCTCTGACCCAACAGAGTGACTTAGGGGCACTGCTGGATCAAATTATTCAATACTACTCTGAGTCTGCCTTTCCTTATGTTCCCTATCCTCCTCCATATTTCTTTCCATTCCCTTGCTAAAAATCTTTAACAACATATCTACTCTGGCTGTAGAAAGGTAACTGGGTCAGCTTTTTGAAAATCACCTTTAAAAACACCTTTAGTTGAATAGTAATAACAATAGTGGAAAATCGCTCCAGTGACACCCACTATGTCGCCTGCTATACAGAACCATGTGCTCATAAAAGTAGCCACACACCTTATATTTCCACAAGGTAAACCATATCACATTCACTTATAAACAAACCATCACCTCCAACTGTATAGAGTAAGAATTTTTTTCATCTCAATTACACTTTCTCAATGAGTTTAGTATTCTATTTAAAAATAGCATAGATAAGCAATAAATCAGTAAAAATAAAACCATTTGTTCAATTAAAATGGAGTGCCAATTTAGTTAATCCTGTAACTCACATAAACATGCTCATAGTTCAAAATCCTTTCAGCTTTATGAGAAAAATCCTTTATGCTCACTAGTACCAGCAAAAATTTTACCTCATGTCTACACATCTATACATGGGCTGTACATTATAGCTAGCATTTTGTATTCATCATATTGACAAAGTTCTAACAGTAACAAGGATGTTTTGTGAGTACATGAATTTCCAGTTGCTTTCAGTAGGAGTGTAAATTGTTATACATGTTCTGTAAAGTATATAAATGTATCAATAACTTAAAAACATGAAACACATAAGTCATCAAACCCACTTTTCAGAATTATTCCTATTGAAAATATTTAAGAATATGTGTCAGGCCTTATGTATAAGATTGTTCATTACAACATCTATACTAATAAAAGGGTAATATGCTAATTAGACCAGAAGACCTTCTGGATGTCCTTCCGGACAAAGCCATGGTGGTGGGGCCAAGGCAGAGGTGGTTAAGGGCGATCAGGCCAGGAGAGGAGGGGAGTTGGGGGTGATAAGGCCTGGTGGGGGGCAGTTGGGGTAAGCAGTCCAGCAGAGGGGAGGCAGTTGGGGGTGATCAGGCCAGCAGGCAGAGTGGTTAGGGGAGATCATGCAGGCAGGCAGGCGGGTGAGCAGTTAGGAGCCAGCAGTCCCGGATTGGGGACCTAAACCGGCAGTAGGACATCCCCCGAGGAGTCCCAGATTGGAGAGGGTGCAGTGCAGGCCGAGCTGAGGGACACCCCCCATGCACGAATTTTGTGCACCAGGCCACTAGTTGCTTATAATAGTGAAAATATAGTTATAATTTAATTTTCCAGTGTAGGAAATTGGTTAACTTATGGTATATCCATGCAACAGATTATTATGAAACTATTAAAAATGTGATTATAATACAACAATTATATACAAAAATCATGCCTATAATTTTAGCAAAAGCATTACAAGAAATGTATTTTTAAATATTTCAATATATACTTATATATATATATATATATATACACACATAATTAGATGACTATACATATAATATACTACATAGATATATGATGGTGTATGGGTGTTAGGATTACAAATAGAATGTATCTTCTTCTCTTTGCTCATATCTAATTTTTCTATTATTTACAGGTGTACCATTAGTATCTTTATGGTTTCAGAAAACCCAACTGAAACTAGCTTATACAAAAAAATAAATACATTTGGAGGATCAGATAACTCAAAAGTCAGATAAGACTCTAGGCACGTTCCCATCTTATAAATGGAGGGCTTTTGTATGTACACAACAAAATAATATTGTGAACAGTAGTGAAATGTTTCAGTGTGCATGGTTAACTGGTTAACTCAAAAGTAAGTATCTGTTTTACATTTTCTTTGCTGTGCTCTACTTGTGTGCTGTTGATCCTTTTATTGGCATTTTCTGCCTTGGCAATCCTAAAGGCTCTATGTATGCTTCTTTCTTCAAGTCCAGAGGAGGACACAGAGTCCACACCCCAACATACCAAGCCAAAGTCTTGCAACTCCCACTAGACTTACAAGTTTTCAAGTGCCCACTCCAAACCTATTCCCTGTTAAAAAGATGTCATTGAATGTGCTGATGGTTAAGCTGTTCAAGGTCATCCCTAGAAGCTAAGTGTGACATCAATCTCATGCAAACCACTTAGCTGAGCCTATGAAGGGGGGCAATTTATTTTCTAAAGGTTGTTTAGGGTAATGCTCATTGAAGAGATGGAAAGGATCTTGGGAGAAAATCCTAAACAGCCACTGAAAATGTATAGGATATTTATAATATTAGAAATATAAAAGTTACTATGTTAAAAGGTATATTTTTGTCTTACAATACCATCTAGATCTGAAGAACATAAAGCAATTCCCTACTTGAACAAAGCAGGCAGCCTCCTGCAGCCACCATCAATAAGACAGTGGAGTCATTACAATTACTCTGTTATTTGGACTTCATGCATCTCTTACCTTTCATGATTCAAGCTTTCCCCAAAGCTTCCTGCACAAGTATGCTCCTCATCCATACCCAACAAAGATAGTGCCTCCTGTTTCCAACTGCCCTGCTTACCCTCTCCTAATCAACAACCTCCAGAACTTTCTGTTACCCTCAAAAGGGTAACACATACTCAGCTACTCCGCTGATATCATTAACATCCCTCTGGCTTGAGCACATCATTTGTGTCAGGTGAAGATTATCTCCAGTTCCAGCAATGGTCCTATGAGGTAGGTATTATTATCCCCATTTATAACTGAAGGAGGAGAAAGAAGCTCAGAAAGTTTAAATTTTCCAAAGTTAAATTTTCAGCAAACAGCACAGCCAAGATTCAATCCCAGCTCATTTGGAATCAGAACCTTGCTACCCATGATGCATTGTGCCCCTGGGTGAGCCTTGTGCCCTACCAAAGGCTCCAGAAGCTAGGCAGAAAAGGTACCTGTTAAGGTAAAGGATAAGGGGAACTCTTCCTAATTTATATTTCTATTCCACCAAGCTGAAATAATTAAGACATTTAAATATTTATTTAAAAAGCCTTTTCCTTCCACATCACTTGAATCTCTGTCCCTATTACTCTGTTTTAAAGCGTGCCTTTGGTTTTGGCTGTCTCTATAATTATAATTTGCAGCAAATTCATAAGGAATACTTATACAAACCACATCTGCTTTCTGAGCTTTTAGTGCTCTTGAAAAAAAATTCCCTTTTTTTTTTTTTTTTGGCGGGGAGGGTGGGAAATTATTTTTTTGTGTCAAAATATGTAACTTGGACCCCAGATTTAAGGGGAAGAACTTGGAATCAGGATTACAATGATAGTATGAACCAAGTCAATGTGGGTTTGGGTGAAAGTATCTATTCAGAAAAAACTTACTGGTAGAATTATAGAACATGTTGGAACATATAGAACCTAAAGGGACATATTGTAGTGAAGAACACTGGGATCCATAGAAGTCCAGTGTCTGACCTATGATCACAATTCATGGAAATGCCACCTACCACCTCAATTCAGGTCTCCTAGAGTTAATTGATCTTTTCTATTCAATCACAAACCCTATTGTTAAGGTAATCTATGTTTCCTTAATAATTTAAGGTTGTCTTAATTGTTCTTTTCCAAAGAGAAATATATTGAACCTTAAAATACTGCACAAGGAATTTTTACTAAAATATATCAGAAAAGTAAATGTTACTTTTCATTCAGCATTTTATTACCTATAAAATCATTAAACACAAATAAAATCCCATATAGCTTAAAATTCCATCATATGACAATGCTTCATTATTTCTTTTAGCTAAAATACTTGGCTTTTTTCAAGCTCGGTATATTTTTGAAAACTCAGGTAGCTTAGTAAATAGATTTTAAGAAAAAAGTTTACTTCAAGATTTGAATATTTTTCTTCATTATTTTCTTCATTATTTCATTTAGTTGCTGAGTTTTTAGAATATAATTTCTCCTGATTTTTCTTTAAAGAAGCAAAAATAGTATCCTGTCTTTCAAATTACATCCATTTCTTGATGCATCTAGATATGACAAAGTTCTTGTCCAAAACTGTCACATTTTGAAATTGCCTAGTGTTACAGTTTTCAAATAGAGTAAACTCTTAGGCAGGTGAGGCATATAGTTGAGTATTTAGGTAATTTTTCCAGAAAAAAAATTAAATTTTAAAACTACTTTATTTGACTTATTTATGATCAAAATAAAGTTGAACAAAAATACATGATCTAAGTATCCAAAGAAAGAGCCAACATTCAAAACAGAAGTTTGTAGCTCCCTCTTCTCTAGATCAGAAAACAAGTAAATGTAAATTATGATCCTTGCTGTGCATTTCAGATTAAAGACACATGACACAATGTTGGCTTTAAACCGAAAGGGTCAGAATGGAAAGTGTAACTTTGGAGTAATTCATCTTAGAGCACTGGTATCAGACTACTGTTATACTAGAGGAGACACATGCAGAAAACCTGTGGTCTCTCCCAAAAGGGCTTTGATGTGGATTCTTCTTTTTTCCTGTTCATAAACACATAACTTGAAAGAAAAGAATAGCTCTACCTCTGAAAAACGATCCTGCTCTGTTAAGAAGCAGACAAGGCAATAAGTTTAAAACAAAATTTAGGTGGGAGGGGGAGAAAGAGCTGTAGGAATTAACCTAAAAGTTCAGCAAACCTTGCCAAGACATGTGACAGTGCTTAACTTGCCCAGAGTAGGGACTCTCCTTAGAGACCTCTCCAAACATTATCAAAAGCATTCCCTTTGAACGGGGCCAACTCCTGATAATAATACAAGGGAATCAAACTCAGGCATCTCCCCATAATGGGATTCAGATTCCTCACAAACTTGGGAGTGTTGAAGGTTTAATTACCCAGTAAAACAAGAAAAATGCATTATACAGTAGAGATAAATGAATAGGAACACTAGGGAAACATGTTTCTCCATAAGTCATTTGGTCACATGATTTCTTTCCCATTTCCTTTCCCTATTATTATAGCCATTTTATTACACTGCCCCGAAAGACAGAGGGCAAAAAGCAAAATACTCATAGCTTCCTTGAAGTACCTCCCAGACTGAATGTACTAGAGCACGAGTTTCTGAAATAGCTTAAAGCTTTGTAAAGGTTTTTTTTTGGGTGTTTTTTTTTTTTGTGTGTGTGTGTGTGTGTGTGCGTGTGTTTTGTTTTTATTGTTTCACAGATGGGAAAAAGCTGGCCACCATCTAGTACCATAAAACCAAGTAGGAACCAAAAAGTGACAAGAAAAAGACAAATAGTGGGTTGAATATATTCATACCTCTCTCTCTCTCTCTCTCTCTCTCTCTCTCTCTCTTTCTCTCTCTCTCTCTCTCTCTCTCGAGGATTTTTCTTGTGGTTTAATTATGATTCTTTCAAGAGGCTACATTAATCATTTAAAAATACCTACATTAGGGTATACCAGTAGGACTCAGCAACAATGGCCAAGAACTAAATTACTCCTTTTCTACACCTCACCCTTAACACTTTACTTTCCTGAGAAACTCTAAGGTTTAGTTTTATTTATGGATGTTAAACCAAGCTTTGAAATAAGGGTTCAACATTATGTGATACAGATATAATAATGATGGAGACTAAAATATTTTATTTCAAACTATGGTGGAGGATTAAAGTATGTTAGCAAGGAAAGTTATGCAGAAACAGATTTCTAGGGTTACACAATATGAAACCAATTAGTTTTGGACACAAACAAATAAATTAAGAGGAAAGCAAAGTAGAAAATAAATCCTGTATTTTGCTCTATTAATAATGTTCCCCCAAAACATGAAAGAATAAAATAAAACATTAAATATTTTTAGGAATAAAATGGTTTAGGAATAAATTGCAAGAATGGACAGCCATATAAAGCCATACTCCTCCAGAAAACTCTTAATGATTTCTTTAGAGAGACAATATGTGCAATAAAATTGAGAACAGAAATGTAAGAAAGGAAAAATGCTGGCTGTTTCTTTTACAAAGTAGAAAAAAATAAAACCTGAAGCATAATAAAAACATATAGATATCGTAGTATGAATATTTTGTAATTAAAAAGTAACAAAGGGAAACAAAACCTGAGAGCATAGTTTAAATAGAAAAGAATTTAACTCATCTGTCTAAAGTTGTGGACCTATCTCAAGAATAAAATTCTTACAGGATAACTCAAGCATCTTCAGTTATCCATGACTATATATCATTCTTAAAAGAACAATCAAGTTAAAATTAAAGAAAAAGTCATCATATACATGTGACCCTAAGTTAAAACATGCCCATAGTTATTCTTGTATTGAGTCAATAACTGTTAATTGCTCAACAGCTTAACAGCTCTGAAAACATTGCCAGTCAGTTTTGTTTTCCCTTCTCTGTCCTCTTTTCTGTCTTTCTAAGGTGGTCTTCATCAGCATCCTAACAGAGCAGAATGATCTAGCCGAAATGCCCTGCAAAAGAGACTTTATCTTCTGGTAGATGCCAAATCAGAGCCATTTGACTGTAATTTCAGAAGTAATGACAGGCCTTAGGACTATTATTACAGTACTTTAGGCAAGAAAGTCTAAACTGGGATTTCTGCTTGTGCATGTGTAGGACGGAACTAATTTATAGTTAGTGCAGTCAGGAACCCTGAACAAGCTGTCCAATGTGCCCATTCCATTTCTGACTCTTTTCTGGTTGATTACGAAGTGCAGAGATGAGTCCTCACACCATGTCAGCAAGAGTGACATGGGTTTAACCTTTCTCCATCACAGGAGAGAGACAGCACTTCCACAGTCCTTTCCTGCATGAGCTCTTGGCAGGCATTGTAACATATCATTACCAAGACATCTCTGCCAAAGGCTGCCATTTTAAAGAAAACATACAAATGGCTCAATAATGGGTTTCTTCATGCGTCAATGGAAGCCAGTAAAAGGAGCTTTGTTTGTGTCCATATTGTCTGATGCACTGGAACTGGAATGCCCTTTTGACCTTTGCATTGTCATTCATATCTCTCAAACACAATACAGCCAGGCTAAGAATTGAAGAAACATGGTTTTTAGAAATCACTGATAACAGTGTTGTCTCATCCGGCCAGTCTGGGACCAAATGTATAATCTAATGTCCATTCACATGGAGCTAAATGGAAATAAGGATTCAGGATTTAAGTATTCCTTCTGCAGGGAGAGCTGACTCAGTGGGTCAAAGTCAGGGTCTCTAGTCTGTATAGCCACTGATCTATTATGTCCTCCTGGGTCAAAGCGTATCAGTTGGACTTCAGTACAAGTGGGATTAATGACAATACCTCAGCCTCAGGGCTTGTTTACACAAAGAGGTAGTAGACAAGGAGATGGTGTTGTTAGTTCATGAATATACTTACATGTAAACTAGAGGCCCAGTGCATGAAATTCGTGCATGGGGGTGGGGGGGTGTCCCTCAGCCCAGCCTGCATCCTCTCCAATATGGGACCCTTCGAGGGATGTCCGACTGCCTGTTTAGGCCCGATCCCGGTAGGATCGGGCCTAAACAGGCAGTCGGACATCTTTCTCACAATCCAGGACTGCTGGCTCCCAACTGCTCACCTGCCTGCCTTCCTGATTACCCCTAACTGCTTCTGCCTGCCAGCCTGATCACCCCTTAACCACTCCCCTGCCAGCCTGTTTGCTGCAGGCCTGGTCACCCCCAACTTCCCTCCTCTGCTGGCCTAGTCACCCCTAACTGCCCTCTCCTACAGGTTTGATTGCCCCCAACTGCCCTCCCTTGTAGGCCTGGTCCCTCCCAACTGCCCTCACCTGCTGGCCATCTTGTGGTGGCCATCTTGTGTCCACATGGGGGCAGGATCTTTGACCACATGGGAACAGCCATCTTGTGTGTTGGAGTGATGGTCAATCTGCATATTACTCTTTTATTAGATAGGATAGAAGCCTACTGCATGGGTGGGTGCCAGCTGGTTTGCCCTAAAGGGTGTCCTGGATCAGGGTGGGGGTTCCCTTGGGGCGTGGGTGGCCTGGGCGAGGGGCCTGTGGTGGTTTACAGGCCGGCCACGCCCCCCAGTGACCCAAGTGGAGGCCCTGGTATCTGGGATTTATTTATCTTCTATAATTGAAACTTTGTAGCCTCCTGCTTGCTCCATGGCCACAGCTATTTTTGTTGGGATTTATTTATCTTCTATAATTGAAACTTTGTAGCCTTGAGTGGAGGCCTGGGCCTGCCAGGGTTTGCAGAAAGCTTGGTTTCCTCCATTGCCAGGGTAACACAAGCCTTCTGCTCCCTCTGTGACTGCAGCCATCTTGGTTGGGTTAATTTGCATACTTGCTCCTGATTGGCTGGTGGGCATGGCTTGTGGGTATAGCAGAGTAATGGTTAATTTGAATATTACTCTTTTATCAGATAGGATAATTCAAAAGAAAGTATTCTAATCTAGAAGAGACCTATGGCCTTTGTCACTCTGAAGAAAGTACATTAAAGAAAAAATAAGACTGATTCATAAACATGTGGTCAGCATGCTTCTTTGACTCTGTCACCTATTGCCTCTTTTCCTGGCAATAGCCTGGATTTGGTTTGGGCTCCTCCCACCCTCCACACTCAGCCCAAGTGCTTGGGTAGGGCTCTACCACTATCTCAGCTGTGGTGGGTATGCCAAAGTCCTGAGCAAATCTGTGGGTGACATTTTTCTGCCACAAGGACTGGAGGAGAGGAAAAACAAACAGAAAAAACCCTTACACATACATGTACTCATAGAAGCATTTACAAACCTAGAGTTTGAACCCAGTGTGTTTGTTGATTTTAGTAGCCTTTCATCTGTTTGACTAACATTATCAGAAAGAGGGAACAGTGTTTATAATTTTAAGTCTCTAAGCATATCTACTAAAATTAACAGCTTACTTTATGAAACCATGAAATACATTTTGTTCGACAAAACACAGGCTTATATATTGCTAACAGTATTGAATAATAGTCTAAGTTGGGAGTGCCTTTATAAAATTCAGTTGCTAAATAAGAGTTCAAAATATTCAGTTTTATTATGCTATTATACATCCCTACCATTTATGCCTATTTTTTAGCTTTATATAAATGGAATTATATACAATATCTTCTTTTTGTGGCTGGATTCTTTCACTCAACATTGTTTTTGTGAGTTTCATGCATGTTGTCACACATAGCTCTAATTTGTTTATTTTTGTTGATCTATATTTATTATTACTGCATGACATTTTAACTGTTTCTAGTTGTTGTCCATTACTAAACTTTACAATATTGCAACAAACATTCATATTGTTCTATAAACATTATTATACATGTCATTTGGAATACAGACATACATTTTTCTTAGGTATAAAGCTAAGTGTCAAATTATTTATTGGGTCTTTAGTAGATGAACCAGGCAAACTAGGGTTCCAAGCCCAATCCTCTTTAACTTCAAAACCAGCCCTAACCAGTTTGGCTCAGTGGATAGAGCATCGGCTCTTTCAGGCAGATGCAATGAAACAATGAGTATTCAGCATTTTACATTTCAAGAAATCAATACAACCAAAGTTGTATAGGTCTACATTTAAAGTAGCATTGTCCCTTGGCCTTGGGGTCTTGGATATCTGTACTGAACTAGCCACAGGCCAATAAAGAGTGTCTTAAATCCTAGTTTGCTTGGTTCATAAAGTAACTAGTCAGTAAAGACAACTGTTACACTGAACCCAAGTCTCATAGAAATGTCATCTCTTACTCTTTGAATGCACCACTTTGATTTACGATGTTCTGTATTTTTAAAATAGAATTCACGCTGTTATCATTTCATGCATCTCCTAGATGGTGACTTCATTCTTATAATAAATTTAAACTTATGTTTGCCAGGTAAAATACAGGACACCGGTTAAATGCAAACTCCAGAGAAACATAAACCATTTTTTTTTTGTTAAAAAAAGAAAAGGAATATTTTTATTTGTTAAATCTGGCAGCCCTATCCATATTTAAGCTTTCTCATGCTAATCTGTCTTCATAACTACTATATGTTTTTATCTATCTCATCATGATAACCACTAGGAAACATTAATAAAATCTTACCATTTGCAACAGCATGGATGGACTAGAGAGTATTATGCTCAGTGAAATAAGTCAGTCAGGGAAAGATAAATACCATATGCTTTCACTTTTATGTGGAACCTGAAGAACAAAATGAACAAACAAATAAAATTGAAGCAGGCTCATAGACACAGAGAGAAGATAGGTAGTGCCAGAGGGGAAAGGAGGTTAGGGGACTGTGTGTAAGAGGTAAAAGATTAAGAAGTACAAATTGGTAGTTACAAAATAGACATGGGGGTGCAAAGTACAGCAAAGGAAATTCAGTCAGTAACATTGCAATAACTAGGTATGGTGCTAAGTGGGTAAATGGGTACTGGAAATATTGGGGGGGGGGGATGTTTTGTAAAGCATATTATTGTCCAACCACTATATTGTATTAGTACATCTGAAACCAATAAAAACTAATATTGAAAGTTTAAAAAACATAAAGAGGCTCTATTGTTCTCACTACTTTTAATCTAATGGCAACAATGACAGAACTGGCTTTGAATGTTGTCTCCTGTGACAGCTTTAATATTTATGGTAAAAGATCTTTGAAAATAATACCTAGAGTTTACTAATATATAAGCCAGATGTCAGGTGGAATCTCCATGCCTCTAGGAAATGCCTGAACTGGATTCAATGATCACCATGTCTCCACTGTCCCAATGATACATGAAAACAAGCTCCTTTGCCAAGATTTCAGCACATTTTTGAGGGCTTGACTTTCATGACTCCCTCTCACCTTGAGCTCCTATCTCCCAGTTTATCAATTCAAATGCTACCCCACAGTGACCTCAAAATAATACTCAATCTCCCTTCAATTTCTACTAAAAGGTCCATACACACAAGCTTCTCATGAGTCACATTAACTTTACATAAGATGGGTTCCTATAATAGCAAAGCAAACAACTTTATAGTAATATAGTAATACTAGAGGCCCAGTGCACAAAATTCGTGCACTCGGGCAGGGGGGGAGAGGGTGTTCCTCAGCCTGGCCTGTGCCCTCTCACAGTCCAGGAGCCATTAGTCAGACATCCTTAGCGTTGCTGTGGAGGTGGTGGCGGGAAAAGCTCCCGTCACCACAGCTGCGCTTGTCAGCCGTGAGCCCAGCTTCACACACTGACCACCAGGGGGCAGCTCCTGTGTTGAGCGTCTGCCCCCTGGTGGTTAGTGCATGTCATAGCAACCAGCTGTTCCACTGTTTGGTTGATTTGCATATTAACCTTTTATTATATAGGATTTTTGGTGTGTTTTTAAATAGTTATATTCACGTACCATTGAAACTCCTGACTTTTCAAGGAGGTTTTACTGGCCATTTAACTAGTCCAGGACTCTTGTCATCTTATCCAATTCTACATGTAAAAAGAAAAATTTCCCCTCGCTTTTTACAAAGAAACTACTGACTTCTAAGCACTCAAGAAGCTTACTTTCTACCATAAGCATGTATTAAAGTAATTTTCCAAAATAAACAAATATATATATATATATATATATATATATATATATATATATAAATTTTGCTGTTACTGTCAAAATATTAACATTTTCTCCTCATTGTATAAAATTAATATACTTATACTCTGTAGGGAGAATAATTTGCTATGATCTTTCTGGAGAATAATTTGGAGGTAAGCAGAAAGTGAATGAAAAATGTATACTCCTGTGTCCTAAAATTTCCACTTATAGAAATTCATCCTAAGAAGATTATCATGGGTGGGTATAATGTTTTACTGTATAGCTGTTTTTTTAAAAAAAAATTGCTTGTATCAGTGAAAACTTATAAATAATGTAAATGTTTCACAATAAGGAACTGCATAAATAAATAATTTTCATCAATAAAGTGAAATACTATTAAGATATTCAAATGTTACATAGAGTAGCATTTAACAAATGAGAAGATATTTTGCTATATTATTAAATAGAAGCAAGTTTAAAAATCCTTGTAAAATATAATACCAGTTCTTTGTAAATCTCATCTACAGGGCATATAAGGTATATATCAAGTTAATATTAATTATCTCTACTGATTAAATAAAATTTAATTTATATTTTCTTCTTAGCATTTCTAATATTTTCTAAAATGCCTAATATATATAGTCCCCTTATAAAAATAAATTCATAATAATTATATTTTTGTAAAGAGGCCTAGACATTGCACTCGGAATTTTTATTCAACTAATAACATTCATGTTGTGATTTCCTTTCTTTTTCAGAAAACAAAGTGCCTAAATTTTTACTAATGAAAAAAATTCCAAATTATTATTAGTCTACACACTTTCTTTTGCATGACATGACTTATTATTGTTGAAGGTTGTGTGTTAAGCCATCAACAAAACATATGAGTTGACAGGGACTTGGCTTATTGTAAATGCATTATTTACAATACATATTTATTTCATAAACAATGAAATTTTACTTAATAGCCCTTTATTACCATCTGTCCATATTTCATTCATTCAGCAAAATACTTTAAGCACCTGCTAAGCACCAGGCAGTTTCATACACCAAAAAGATAACAGAAAAGAAATCACACAACTTACTATAGTGAGAGGTGGCAGACACTACAGAAACACATATGTAATTTAGTGTAATTGACAATTAAGTGCTATGAGGAAAAATAAAGAAGCAGTGTGAAGGCATACAAAATAGGAAGGATTCTTGCTATTTTACAGAAGGTTATCAGGAAAGGCCTTCTCATAAGATAACATTTGAAATAAGCCCTGAATGCAGATATCAGTGTGCAGAATATGGTAGATGCCAAGGCTCAAGAGACAAGGAGGAACTTTCCTGTGAAAATGGAATTAGATGAGAGACAACTCTATGCATTTTTACAGACACTCTCTGTTTATAGACTCTGAGTAACTTGAAAGGCTATTTTCCCCCCTTTCAATACCTCATGGTGAGCAGTGTCTATTCCCACTCCTTTTCATGACTCCTTTCTTAAAAATTATGGACAATTGTTTTTCCTTTCCATCCCATATGGCTATCATTTATCATACTCGACAGTGTCTTCTTTTAGTACCAAAAAGCATGCCCTCATAATGATAATATTTACTTTATATATTTGGTTTATGTATTTGGCTTTGAATTGCCTTAGGGTGAGTTATCAATAAAATTCATAGAGTTGAATAGGTTATAATGCATAAAAAAAGAACAGTCATTAGTAAGCATAATGATTTTAAAATACCAGCATAAAATTACATAAACTCATTAAAAAAATACAACCATTAGTGTAGGAGCCAAAAAGCAGGTTTCACCCTTTTTCTAAAGGTTATCTTCCAGACAGGATTCATTAAGTTTGGGAGAAGATGAGGTATCTTTTTAGTAGGGATGCCATGTTCTTGACAAGAAAATTCTGCTTTCTGCTCTCCTTAGACTCCACAAAACAAAAGCAATAGGAGGAACTTGGCATCTCAGAGACAAACATTTATTTAATAGCTGCCCATCAGAAATTAGAGCTCCATCTCAATCCTAGATGTTTCTATTGAGCCAGACCTCAGCACAGTTTTCTTGCTCCTTAATTTGAGATGCAAGACTCCTCTCATGGATAGTCAACATCTAGTTATGACTCTTTTTTACTAGAGAAGTATAATTTTGCCCAGCAAAATTGAAAAATGACCCAATCATGTGTTAGCCATTTATGGTGACTTTTTGAAAAAGTTCAGGCAGCTGTGCCCAGATAGTTGATTATCCTCAGGATAGCTTTTCTTTAATGAATCATTCTGAATGGTTTTCATCATTACATGCAATTTTATGTGAGCTCATTATGAGCGGACTGTATTACCAGTATGCTCACCAGTATTATCCCATTGAGAAAGGAGGATAATGGCAAAACTATCATTTGTGCCTACCAGTTCTGTCCTCTGGGTCAAAGGGTGGTGTGTGTGTGTTTGTGTGTGTGTGTGTGTGTTTGTGTTGTTGTTTTTAAGTCGGGCTTTTGTGAAAACAACAAAAGGATTTATTTAAAAGAACTGAACCTATGCTATTGAAGAAACTGTAGACAGATTACTAAATATGTATCTGAAGGAGCAAAATCAAGAAGTGATTGTGGATACAATACAGATGGGTAACTGCATGGAACACTTGAGTGAACTCTGCACTAAGTTTTGGTGTAAGCCTTCACTGGTATGGCCAAGGGTCACATGTCTTCCTGTGATTGGGACGCACCTCTTCTTTCTTTTCCCTTCTTCTATGTATGTGTTTCTATAGTGTGCGCAGCATTGGAGCTGTGGAAAGCTTGCATTCTTCCTTTTGTACATCTCAAAATCTTCTGTTATTGCTTTCTTCACCTGTAGTGTTAGAAGTTTCCTTAGAGTTTAGAGAAAGGAAACGTCATCTGGACCAAAATGCTGTGTGGAATACTCTTCTCCATCTCCCAAGAGGAATTTGTTTTGTAATTCTTATTGGCCACCTGGCTGGCTGCTTAAAATTAGAAGCAAGTCCCTTTGGTCTGATTGCAACTTTTAGAGTTTTGCATGTAGCTGTTTCATTCCTTACTAAGTGAGAGATACGAAGCATGAACGAGGTATGTCCATACAATGGTTTATCAATGCTTCAGGATTGTGATTATGTGCAACAGTCTTGCTAATTCTTATGACCCAACGTGGACTGCTGTATTAGCTCACAATCTAGCCAAGCTCCATGTGTTACTTTCATCATGCGCCATTCATCAATTTAAATAACATGTCTACTAGTATGCAGCCCCACTTCAGGTTTTGAAAAAGACAGGCACAGTTCCTGGCCTCATAGAGCTTATGATCAATCTTACGTTTTTATCATATTTTCTTGCATTGTTTAGAGCATATGAACACACACACAAAAGGAAAAACCTTTGAAATATAGCAACAAAATGAGTAGGTAATGAATGCCCTAAGATTTTCTTTAAGATGCTCTTATTTTATTGATAAAATAGTTTACCTGAGATTCATTTCAGGTTCTGGGTGTTTGTCCAAATGGCTAAATTATTTACCTGAAATATCCATTATTTTACTTGGTGAAAAGAAATCTGTCTTTTATATTTCTAAACAAGTCTTGTGGAATATTTTTTCAGTTTAAATAGTTTATGATTTCAGTATGTCAGAAGTTTAAATTTACACAGTTAAGAGTCTTTCTAATGGGGCTCAATAGGGCATGTATCCAAGCAGAATTCTGCCGACTTTAATCTTGAGCTTTATAGTAGGAGTTCACTATATCTATTTAATGCGAGAGAATGTGAATTGGCAATACATTATTCCACCCGTTATATATTTATGAGGCCTGCTTATTCAGAACTCACAGCCCAGTCATTCCTCTGGCCAGAAACCTTACTTCTAGGTTCATGTTTTCTGCTCATGTACAGCTGTAAACCACAAGTGAAGTTGCTAATGTTAGACAAGGTGTATCCATTAGTTCCGCTAAAAAGCTCTAACCACCGGAGCTCATTGATTTTTAGTTTCATATATCTTTAATGAGGAGATTAAATACTTGTTTAGGAAGCAGAGCCTAGCTTAAGTGGTGTTTATTCCCTCAGCATGTACAGTTGAAGATGTCCATAATCTCTCCCATAGGTCACACCACAGAGCAAGCCTCTTTACCCTAAAACATAAACTTAAAGTACTTCTGTAATTGTATAAATGAGCATATTATAATCATTTCTTTAAATCATTCAAAATTAATAACCACAGGGGATGAAACAGCTTTCCAGTTGCCTGGTAGCTGAGCATATATTTTAGGCTTTCTATTGTGAATTCTCCATAAATGCCTAACAAAACACGAAGTCCAGCTTTCAAATGAAGATAAAATTTATCTGAGTTGGTGTTGAGTATGGGTAAGTGAAATTTACTCAAGGCCAGAAGCAGGACCTACTTCTTCTGGGTCATCCAGAAAAAAATAAAAAAATAAAAAAATAACTTGTCAGTATCTAGAATATAACTTAAGCATATAATAACTATAAAATAACTGCAGTAAGAGATTATGCCAATTCACTATTGGCAACCTAAATGAAGTGTGATCAGAATAAGGAGTATCAAGCCACATTGCTTAGCTGATTATGCATCTTAACACTAAGTACTGGATGCTGCAAGTCCCTTAAAAGAGGATCAAGCAGATATTAGCATTTTCTGCATGCAGAGCCTTTTGTGTGTGGTAAGCAAACCATACTGTAAGAGATCTGCTGCAGGTCCCTAGGTAATCTAACCAGACAGTGGGAAGAGAAGATCAATTGATTGCTCACTCTACTTCAAACAAAGAAAAGTTTTCTCCTTTAGGGAGAAACAGAAAGCAGGTGGTAATGGGTGGTGAGGGGCATGTGGAGAAAATGGAAGAAGCATGATCATCCAGTGAAGACTAAATTAGTTGAAATGTTCCTAGAGCCTTTAGAAAGTATTTTATCAGACCTTTAGTAATTTTGTAATCAGTTCTTCATAATACTAAAGCAATTCCTCATAATTTCTGAGCAAAAAATTGTTTTTATTTTAATAATCTACATCATTCTAAAATAGGTCATTTAAACAAAATTATTCAGATGTTATAGCAGCAAGATAAGAGATAGAGATGCAAAAAGTAAGACTTCTCAGCCCTGGGGAAGATATTTTAACAAATACAGAGAAAGGTAATATCCCCAATATAATTAGCTTTAGAAATATCACTAAGAATAACACAAATATCCTCAAAGAAAAATAGGCAAATAAATGGGGTGATGAGCAAAGGATATGGAAAAAAATGTCTAAGTTAATAGGCATATTTTAAAACATTAAAACTCATAATTTTATAAAGTATTTCTGAAAAACAATTTGATAATTTATATCAAAACCCTTAAAATATTCAGAATTTTTGGCTCAGTAATTCCAGAGGTTGGGAAAATTTTAAATGTCTAACACAAAAAGAAACACTGAAATACTGTTATATGTTCGTTTATATAAAATATTCTCCTGCCATTAAAATTACTGAGTAACAATTTTAATGGCATGAGAAAATGTCCATGTGAAGAAAGCACTTATTTAAGGCATGATCATAATTATGGGAAAATATATGTAGAAAAAAGAAAAGAAATATCTCAATACTTTAACAGTGATTATAACAACATTGTGGAAGTATATCTGTAATTTTTATTGTTTTTCTTTATAACCTTGTTGTGTGTTTTTCTAAGTTTCCGAAAATGAGCCTGTTTTGCTTCTAATTTGTTTTTAAGAAAAAAAATAACAAGAACTGAAAGGTCTAAGAAATTCATCAATCCTCTAATGAGAGTGGAAACATCATTACATCTCTCTGGCAAATGTCTATCTATTGGCAATATCCCAAGATTTTTCATGAAATCAAAATTTAGCTAACATGTATCATTTGAGCTACATAAGTGAGTATAGATGTTGAAAAATAATAATATATTCTTATACCATGAAGATTTGTCCACATTTGTGGAAATATTTCACATGTAGAAGATTAAATATCCTCCACATTAATTCTTTTTCATCCCAGAAATCATTTTCAGTGGACTCAGTAGCCTAGGAGAACTTTTTTCCTTCCACCTACATAGATAAAGAGGCCAAATCTATATTTTGATATAGCGAATCAGTGTGCCACAGTTCAGCATAAAAAGGTACTAGGCACTGAGGGTCACTACCAGTCAACTATTTATTTTCAAATACAATGTTTGGGTTATGTTTAAAGGAGATATACATTTGCTGGACTTCCTAAGGGCAACACCTTACAATGTTCTCTGAAACCAACTGTCTGCATAGCTGGTGCAATAATCCGGGTTCAAAATTCTCCGCTTGTAAAAGGCATTATGGAGCCAGAGATCGGCACTGTGCAGGGATTCATCGTGAATGTTTAATCTTTGCACGAGTCTCAAGTAGCCTTAATTTTGTCCTCATTTTCTTCTTCCCCCTCATTGAGCTAACAACACTTTAGAAGATGATTCAGAAAATTATCTTTAGCATGCCTAAAGGCATAACAATAATGCCCCTTTCTACTGAGCCCTGACCCCTAATATTTTTCTAGGCAAGACCTTGAGAGAAGTAGAAAATTGAGAGGGTGAAGGGGAAAATCTTCAAAAGCAGCATGCCTCTAAATTGATACCATGTAAACCTCTCCTAGCATCGGGAAACCACTGCTGGGGGTAAATGAAACGAATTCACTGGGGCATCTAATCCTATTCCTGGAACATTTAAATGCTTTAAATGCACTGGCGAGCAAACAAACTTCAAAGCAATCATTACACCCCAGACACTGTTGCTTGTGTGGCTGAAATCTTTATGAGATTAGCCCCCCACAGGGAGAGAAGTTAAACATGACCAGAACCACTTTGAAACTGTCGGGAGGATACCCATTTACAGGCTGAGAATCAGGGCAAATGCGCCTAATTCCCAAGGTAGCTCTGCCCCCACTCAGAAGTCACCTATTGAGCCTAACGCTCCGCTCCACTCTGGGCAGCGCTGGCTTCTCTCCAGGAAACCACACCGGCACTGACAACCCGGGGCCCAGCCTAAGCATCCCAAGTTCTTGTCTTCCTGAATAGGAATGAAATGCTGGATGGCGTATGTTGAACCAGTATTGTAACGGAACATCACTAAGAGGCTTCAGTTGTTGTTTGGTTTTGTTTTAAATATATGAAAAATGATGAGTACAAATAGGAAAAGTGTATTATTAGTTGTTATTTTTCTGTCAACTTTTAGGCTCTTTTTTTTAAAACTCAAGTCAAGTATGCCCCCAATTTCTTCCTTCCTCATCCCAGACCTTAGATCTATCATGCACATATATTTCATTAGTCAACCAATTTATGAAAAAAACTTTTGTTATTCTTAAACTAGCAAAATGATTTTGGCTTATGTAAATGGGGCTAAAAAACAAAACAAAACCCAGCAATATTAATTCATCGAACCAACATTGACTTGCTTACCAAGCAAAATTGATACTAATCGCTATAAAGACATAAGTCAAGTAAAATCATTCCATTGTAGGCCTCTGAGGCAGTGGGGGCGGGGGTTGTAAAGGAAGAAGAATCTGAGGAATGGAGGCGTGTGCTTCAGGTTCACCGAGGAAGAGCAAGCAGACAGTGATGGAGGATTGAATTGTTTCCTTTCCTTGATCTTTTCATTCTGATGGTACTTAATTTCTGAAATTGTACATTTCTTAGATAAGTTCGTGGTATCAGTTTTTAGGCTCAAATTTCAGAAATTGGAGTTATTTCTATTTGATTTGTCTCTGTTAATTCACACTGAACATTTTATGAGAACATAAATCAGTTTTTATTTACCCCCTGACATGATGCTGCCAAATTAATTTGATTCTCTCTGAACATCATGGCCAAGAAGATGTTTCCCCATATCTTTAGGAGACTGTCCTTATTGAGCAAAATGTTGGCACATCCTGGGGTCACTTCTGTGAGGAAACATGTTCTTATTGTTCCTTGATTTTCATAAAAGCATGTTAATCTTGTCCCAGTTTGAACAGTTGAAGCCAGGCTATCCAGTTACCTAGACTATGTACTTAAAAATCTCAATCTCAAATGCAAAAGAAAAAAGATAAATGAGAGAGAAAGAGTCTCAAGAGGATGCAGAGCCCATCCAGACCTCAGTATACTTTAAAATCTGTCTTTCATTATGCCATTCCAGCAGGAAGCATCACCCCTCAAGCACTTTCTATTAGCTCCCCAAAGATTTATTACTTTGTTGCTTTGGGGTATAATTATATCAGGCTACGTAGTAGAAGATTACAAGGAAGCTCATTGTGAAAGTACTGTAAGAATTTTGTCTCCCATGTTCCAGTTCTCTCTTCTCTCTCGCTTTCTCTCTCTCTCGCTCTCTCTCTCTCTCTCTCTCAGAATTCACAAGAGAAATTAATCTCTAGGCATGGAATGGGGGAAAAATAGAATATTCATGAGCAATGACCTGGTTTGTTTTTTAATCTCATTAAATGCTGTGAATAATAAAGTCTCCTTTAAGCTGGCTGTTCAAAACTTCAGAGCCATATCCAAGGCCCAATTCACTCAAGAATGAAAAACTCCCAATATTTCATGCATATACTACTCTCAGTTCCAATTTATTATCTTAATACTACTATTCTTGTTCTGTACTACATTCCTTCATCTATTTTAAATATTAGTTCTATCTTGTTGAATTGTATGCATTTTCTTAAGTAATTCTAAATCTTCTGTTGAGTGTAATATTTATACAAAATAAAACTAATAATTAAATATCACTATTCTCATTCCCTCTCTTCCTCAGAAGACTCTAGCTTTGGTTTCCAATCTGGTAATGCTACTTGCCAATCCAGCAGAAAATTTTACACAAACGAACTGGCATAATAGGATGTTAACCCATAATAAGAGTTTGTCACATCGCAGTCACACTACGAAAGATCTGCCATTGATTTTTCAGTAAATATGGCAAATGGTGAAAAATATAGTGTGTTCCTCAGCACTAAATTTTTCAGTGACCATTTTTCTTTTCTGCTGCTTTCTATTCTGCTGTCTTCAGGTGATATTTAATAAAATGCCCTCTTTTTTCAGCATCTGAGCTTATACTGACATAGCTAATGGGGACTATACAGAAGCTGTCATCTGTTTTGCCATTAATGCATTTGTAAAGCTTGCCTTCATTCTTTAATAAGGCACAAAAAACAAATTAGGTGGAAAAAAATTTCCATGTCATAGATTAAAGAGCAAGCATGGACCATGCTTCCCCCAGGTCATGTAGGTTATTCAAATCCATACCTACCCAAAGATAGTTTCTTAACACCTCAAAAATGAAACTCAGAAGATGATAAAAGTGCATGCCAATTGTTGGAAAGTTCTTTCCATTAGCCTAAATGTTCCTTCTGGACCTTTATTCTGTTCTTGTTTAACGTAATCACTGCTTCTAATTTGAACCTGTTGAAGGTCAGATATGACAAGGTCAGGATGTCCCTGGCAAAGGACTATTCTCTCACACAAGATGTCATTTACCTTGCAAATTTGTTATATTCCCGAGTCTGGTCCTCTGACTTGTATAAGCTTAGAAACCTGATTTTCTCAGCAAGGGGAGAATGGAATTACTAGTCATGGGAAGATATAATCAACAAAGTTCACTGAGACTAACATAGAACTGGCTTCTTTTCTTGATGACATCACTAATCCTTAAGCTAACTTATCATCTCTGCTCCTGTGTACACAGGGCTTCAGAACATTGGAATATGGGGAGTCTTAGTTGCTCCACAAATTTTGAACATCAAGCATGTAAAGACATACAAGATACCAAGTCAATCAAGATATATTCCCTGACCTCAAGAAATGTGTAGTCTCCTAGGCAGACACAGACATATAAACGCAAGTTTAATAACAATATAGGCTATAGTTGAAAGTCTATACGATGAATGTTCAAAGATATTACATCAAGTCTGTAATAGAAAAATGCTTGCCTGTGCAAGAGGAATATTTAACATTTGCTGTCCAAGACTCCTTCTTCTAAAGAAAGTGATTGATTGGATGTAATTCTCTGTATGATTATTTTATAGTTTATTCTTCAGAGAGTAATCTTGCCCTTACTATCAATTTTCCCCTTTATCTACACACATACTCCCACCTAGTAAAGCAGACAGTTTTAAAGCCACAGTTGTTGATCTCCTCTTACTTAAATGACATAATTAAAAAATATATATGTAATGGCTCTCTGTTACCTGGAAAATGAAATCCAAATATCAATGTTGGGATATCATGGGAGACCTGTCTTCCGCACCTTATGTTTTTAATATTTCCCCTTACTGATGCTCTTGCTAAGTAGGCTATTTACTTTATTCAGTCTGAAAAATATTTATTATGCACCTACTATGTGCCAAGTACTGGACTTATGATGGTGAATAGGAGAGAAGCCAATAGACCAGGCTTGTTCCCTCAGTCAAGAAGATGATACTTGTTCCATTTGTTTGTTTAAAAGCTACATCTTTAAGGTGTAATTCAAGTTTCACTTCATTATATTGCCTGGTATCTACCCAGCTGAAAGAAATCACTACCTCAGTCTTAGGGACTTTCTTATAGCACTTAGTTACCTCCTGTTTATTTTTTGCCTTCACTTGTCTACTAGTATGTAAGTCTCCTGAGAGCAGGATTTGTATGTGATTCCTCTTCGTTTCCTTCCAGCACCGTCATCGTATTAGTTGCACATGGAAGAAATGAATACAGCCAATTTCTGTCAGCATTTCTGGAGCCCCACATTTAATGGTACAATGATTTAGAAACACCTCCTCACTAAGCTTTGGGTCCTCTATGGATATGGCAGTGTGCTTTTATTTTGTCAAGAAAAAAAATTAACTTTGCTACTGTTCAGATATTCCATGCCATTTTGGCTTGCATTTGTATATTAAAATAAATGGAAATGTTTTCTCTTTACTTGTTTTACAGCTTCTATTACAGAAAATGAAGTTTTTCTCTTTTGAATACCATCTCTACAAAAATGTTAGCAGATCATTTCCTCTCAAAAGCTACACTGATTTTCATGGTCTTTCTCAGGGTATTTCATGCTACGCGCGCATCACATAGGAAATGTATCTTTGAACAGATTTGCTGCTCTGTTGGCTATTGGCTTAAAAAGGTTCCCAAGATATTCATTTCTGGAGAGCTTTACACCATAAAGAAATTAAAATAAACTGTCTTAGTTTCAAGTTGACTCAAGAGAGGAAGAAGACATGAACCCCAAGGAATTGTCATTTAGGCATTTATGATCAGCTCCGTGTAAATTTTACTTTAGCAACTGCTGTTCTTTCTATGTCAGCATGTTGGAAGTGGCAAGGCTGTGCCGCTCAGTGGACACCTCAGAAAACCGTGGGAGTCAAAGAGCCAGGGCAGTCTCTCCTCCTGACCTCTTCGTCCAATTCCTTCAGTTCCCAGGGGTAAACCTACTGTTTCAGACTAGCTGTTCTTTATGAGTTCACATAGCCTGGCTGTGCTCATCCTTTTGGAAATTTTCTATTTGACACTCTGGCATGAAGGATTGGCTCTTGTCTTTTGTCAGAGAAACTACAAACTTGCCCTGTTAAATACCAATTCCAAAGGCTTTCTTGCTTCTCCACCAGACTGATTCATTTCACCCATTTTCCAGGTGTTCTTTCTCCAATCAGTCTGGCTAATACGGTATTCATGAGCATATTCTTTGTTTTATATCACTAGGGTTTGAACCCCACATAAATGGTAAATACTTTGAAAATATGGGACATCCATTTATTATCAACCACTATTATATTTTCTTTATATTCTCAGTGACTAACTGTAGGAATGTTTAAAAATTTTTCACATAATCATTTTTAACCTCAAAAAGAATTTATTTTTTCTGGTTTACTTAGAAAAGAGAATGATTTTCCTCTAGAAACCTTACCAATGATGAAGACCATAGATGTTGGTATTACCCACCTAGGAAAGGAGAAGAGGTAGGTTTTAAAATGAAAAAGAACTCCCCTTTTACTTTTTTTTTCTAAAAACAATTTATTTTATTATGAGAGGCATTTTAGGGAGAGCGGCTTTAAATATCAACTTAGCCCTTTCTGCTGAATTAGGTAATGCTGAAAGGAAAAAGGATTGACTTGTCAGAGGGGAAAAAGTTTAAATTCAGCGAGAATAGAGTTTTTGGAAAGAATAACTCTAGTTCTAACAGAATTTCATTCCAGGAATTTGAGTACTTAAAAGACTAAGACTAGACACCTACATCTACAAAAGGGAGCTGCCAATTATCTGGTGAGTCGAGCAGTTAGTTATCTGCTGAATTTAGCCAATTTTTTGGGGAAAAATCTATCCTCAAACTCCTACTTTCTCCTCAATTGTAGATTGCTTTTATTGAAATATCCGGCTAATTAATTCAGTTCTGCTCTTCATTTTGTCTGTGTGGATAGAGGTTGAATGTCACATTCTGATCTAATTCCCTGAGATAGGGAGGTGTTGGGAGGCCATCGTTTACATTAGTTTCTTGGAAAGACATTATAGTTCAGTGAATTAATATAGAATTAGACTAACTTGCACATTCAAACAATTTTTGATTACTTATGAAAACAGAGGTAAAAGCCTGGCATGGATTACCCTAAGACATTTGACAGAGAATCAAATTAGGCACCAACTCAACTGTTCTGAAAATTTCCATTTAAAAGGAGAGTTGTGTTGAATATATTTGTGTGACACTGCTGTAAATGATTTCAACATCTCAAAGCCCAGATGAAAGTATTATAATTGCTGCGCAATAGAAATATCACTAGCAAGCATAAGAGGATTCTTTTCTTCTTAGTAGAAGAGAAATGGGTCTAAACATTTCAGTGTTGTTAGTGAGACTGATTCTAGACTGTAAATCAACATGTGCAAGCAATGACTACAAATTCCTCTCTTCTAGCTTCCTTTGCTCAACCCAGATGTAATCCAAATTATAGACCAGTAAAATAGTTAGAGGAGTATTTACAAAGTCAAGAGGCCGAAAACTGAGCCAAGAAATAAGCCAGGTAATTCATTTCTGAATAAGTAGAACTTCTTCAAGAAGCTTTTAAGGAAAATTCATGATACACAGGAGAAAACAAAAAGAAAAAATCCAAATCTTTAAATAGTCACATTATATAACAGCAAGCTAGCCCATAATTTCCCCCATGAAATTTAATAAAGTACTGTAAGCCTTTCAAAACCTTTAATAATTCTATAAATGCAGGATTAAAATAATTTATAAAGCAGCAGGATTCCTTTTTAAGGCTAGCCATTTATACCAAAAACAACCACAAAAAGATATTGGCAGTTATTTTGCACTTCAGTGGCCTTACTTTGTTTGGAGTACAATGAACCATAAAGATCTTTTATGATGCAGATGTTAAATGGTGACTTGGCTTACCTGGGGCTAAACTACTCTCTGAAACAACAACCCTCACAATAGTCAAATGCCTGTCTCTGAAAATTAAAACGTATAAATTGCTATAGAATTTTGGTACGTAAATAGCTACAGAAACATCTAGTAAAGGGAAGGGCACATACCATTCAATGACAAAGTTAATCTCACCTCAAACCAGCCACACTGCATTAGATAAATGCCTGCCAGATTACACGTTCAGCTGTGGGCTATGAACATCCTGTTATTCTCCAGCAAAAACCTGAACAGTGTTTTCTAACACTCTACCCCATCCCCACATTAACCATAAAAAATATCAAAGAGATTATACACAGTCTGTTGTTTGGCAAGACCTGGCAAATTCTCTCCACTTTCAAGTATAAGCAAAGCATACAAACTAGATAAGGATTATATATTTTTAAAATCTATTCCATAAAAGGAAGGAAACATTGGTCTAATGAGATGGAGGAAATGAAACCTATAAAAATTATTTTAAAAGTAAAATAAATAAGAAAAATTAAGAATACATCTATTTTAGAATGCATTACTTTGTGTTCTCAATAAAATATAAGAAAGCATAAACTTTATCAAATAAGATAAGATGAAAGAGAGCTTTATTAAAAGATAAAGTATAAAGCAAACCAGCTGCATTAGGAATGAAGATTGTGGCATTAGTTCAGCTTTCCTTCACTTCTATCACTCACATTAAAAAAATAATAAAAAGATGAAAACAATAATCTCCATCCTTATGAAACCAGGACACAGTCACAACCCCAGGTCTCAAGTTATAAAAAATAGCTGCCAAATACATTGAATTTCGGAAATTGAATAAGAGCCCTGAAAGCATGCACAAAATTCTACAGTCCTCTAAAGAATGTAGTGTTTCTTAAAGGTTCTAGATGCTAAATGAATAAAAGGTCCTACCAGCAGTCTCAGAGTTAGAAAGAACAGTTAGATCTGATGGTGTAGGCAACACACACATTGGTACATCATGAAGTGTGAGGTGAAGCAAAGTCCAGGGAAAGCTTTCATATGAGCCATCTCTGGAAGAGCAGGTGGAGAGGATATCAAGGTAAAGGAGCAACCGACTGGGAGCCAGCTAATGAAAATGAAACAAATATGCTAACTTATGACATAAAGTACATTACAATGATAAGGTTTCATTATGAACCACTTATATCTTCTAATCTGATGAAGAGTAGAAAACTGTTCTATAAGAAGGAGTGCTATGCAAAATATTTTTAAAACTCTGCAGCTTATATACCAACCAATCAGAACCAAAGGAAATGTATGAAATATGCATATTGGAAAAAAGAGGGGAAATTATTTCTTTATGCCAAGGGTATTATTATACACACTAGAGGCCCGATGCACGAAAATTCATGCAAGAGTAGGCCTTCCTTCCCCCAGCTGCCGGCACTGGCTTCCCTCTGGCACCCGGGACCCAGGCTTCCCTCCTCTGGCCAGCAGCATGCACCCAGGACTGGGCTGGCTTCCCCTGGACCACCTGCAGGCACCCAGCACCTGGGCTGGCTTCCCCCAGACCACCCGCAGGCACCCAGGACCCGGGCTGGCTTCCCCCCAGCCCGGCTTCATCAGGAAGGACGTTCGGAATGACATCCGGAAGACTTCCAGTCTAATTACCCTTTTATTATTATAGATGGAAACTGCAAGAGAATCAACTAAAAAAACAAGTAAAGCATGATAACAATTCAGCAAGGTGGTATATACAAAAATCAATAGCTTTCCCACACACACATAAGTTAGAAAGTATAAGGAAAGAACTTACCACATTTTAAGAACTACCAAAGAAAGCCAAAATAACTAGAAGCAAATATAACAAGAAGATGTATGCCTTATTTGAAAAAAATAGTGATTTAAACTATTAAAGAACCTAAAAGAGGTGGAAACCAGAAAGATAAAACTTGTTTTTAAGTAGATTAATACTACATGAATAAAATGCTCCATATATTAACCAAGAAATCAAATGTAATTTCAGTGTAAATAACAACATGATCATTGGAGGAAAAAGGGGGACCTGGTAGCAGTCATGAAAGTTCTGGGGATGGGGGAAGAGAATCTAAGTGGAGCATTCATACAAATAATAAAACATACCTCAAAGCTACAGAAATTAAAACTGATACTTAGCCAGAAATATATAGCATATCAACTGAAGAGAACAGAATTTGGAAATAGAAATAAATACATTATTCAATATCCTATATAATAAAGAGGTAATATGCAAATTGATCCTCACGCCCTCACAAGATGGCTGCCTACAACCAGGCCAGCAGAGGGGTTAGTGAGGGATGACCAAATGACTGAACAAGCAGGCTGCATGGGGCAAACAGGCTGGCAGGGGGGTTAGTGAGGGACGACCAAACGACTGAACAAGCAGGCTGCATGGGGCGACCAGGCTGGCAAGGGGGGCAATTGGGGGTGACCAAGTCAGCAGGGGGGGCAGTTGAGGGCGACCATGCCAGTGGGGGGGGGCGCAGTTAGGTGCAACTAGGCCAGCAGAGGGGGACAGTTGGGGGTAACCAGGCCAGCAGCAGGGGGGGGCAGTTAGGGGCAATCAGGCCAGCAGAGAAGGGCAGTTGGGGACGACCAGGCTGGTCGTGGGGGGGGGGGGGGCAGTAAGGGGTGACCAGGCCGGCAGGGGGGGAGGTGTAGTTAGGAGCAACCAGACCATCAAGGAGGGGGCAGTTGGGGGTGACCTGGACGGCAGGGGGGGCAGTTAGGGATGACCAGACAGGCAGGCAGGTGAGCGATTAGGAGCCAGTGGTCCAGGATTATGAGAGGGATGTCTGACTGCCAGTTTAAACCACTAGTCGGACATCTCCCAAGGAGTCCCAGATTGAAGAGGGTTCAGGCTGGGCTGAGGGGACCTCCCCTCGTGCACAAATTTTGTGCACCGAGCCTCTAGTTAGTTTATAATTTATATCATATTTTAAATCAGGACAGTGGGGGAAGAGTGATTAGTTAATAAAATGATGTTGGAATGTCCAGTTTACTATTATAAAAAAACATAAAGCTAAATCTATATCTAATTCTTTATACTAAAATAAATTTCAGGTTGATTTATTCTACTTAGTACTAGAACAAAATATCTATTTTAAAAAATAATCTTGGAGTAAGTTTGTTTTTAGTAAATTACAGAGTAGCAAACATAAAAACTACTGCATTTTATTTCATAAAAATTTACAAATTAATAGGAAATATGAACATAATAAACATGAACAAAAACAATGGATTAAAAACTTATAAAAATTAAAGAATGCAGAGGATGAAGATACAGGGAGGAGTGAAGAAAAAAATTTATGAAAATTGCTCAAACTCTCCCCTTTGGAATTAAGGAAATACATGTTAAAACTAGACAGTCTTTTCCAAATTCAATTTTGGAAAAAAGAATAATTTTTATTCTTAAAATGTTGAAGTAGGACCCACCATACACACATACAGCCTTTAAAAAATGTTTACATTAAAGAGCTCATTATATGTGTACTGGAGAATTATCTCTTTTGGTATATCCAGATTATACTGTCCAAAAGCTGTTTCAGTGTATCCGCATTCCTTGTCACTCCTGGTAACACATTTGTTTTTCCCAATGTACAAGTCCCATGCGGTTTCAAAGGGAAAGGAGAAACTGGCCATGCCTTCTTCCATATCTCAAGAGTGAACATAAAAGTAAAAAAAAAAAAAAGCAACAGCTTTCCTCCATGATATTTAAGACTGCTAAAAAAGAGGCCTCACTCTTCACCGGAGATTGTGAGTAATTAAGGTCTAAGGAAGCCTAAAGCTGTTGGTCATCTTTTCTGCCATTTGTCAAGACCTTTGCTATATTATTCAGAGCAGGCTAATGCCATAATAAATACATCCAAAAATAAATACTGGCTCCAACTAAATAGAAATGTATTTGTTGTTCACATAAAAGTTGAAGATAACTCCAGTTTGGAGAGAGAGGTGGGAGAAGTCTGATCCAAACAGCAGTTCAAGGATTGAGGTTGTCAGAGGTCCTGCTGTCTTCAGCAACAGGCTTTCAGGGATTACTGGGCATGAAGGAGAAAAGTTTAGGTTTTCAGGATGTAGGCCTAGAAGTGTCTCATATCATTTCCGTTCATATCCCACTGACTAACAGTCACAGGGCCTCACTGAACTGTAAGGAAGACTGAGAAACAGGCTAGGTATGTAACTGGAAGAAGAAGAAATGGGTATTGGTGAGAAACCTACAGTCTCTGTCACAGTCTTCCATTTGACACATATGACATCCCTCTAAAAGTCTTAGACTCCTGGGCAATGCTTAGGTCTCTCCAACAGGTTCAGATATGCTTCCGCAAAGTCAGGTAACTCCCAACTCCAACCCAATATTGAATGGTAAAGAAAGACTAAGATAACAGTAATGTAAGAATGTGGCTGCATCTTTGGTGGATGAATCTTGGCTTTGTGTTAACTTCACCAAATTTGTTAAATGCCCCGTGTCTCCAAATTAGAATGTATTCTTTCACACTACTGAGAGGTTATCCTTGAGTTTTACATTATCTTCCCAGTTTCATTTGGACAGATGAAGCCAACTCACTACTTCAAGAATTTTTAGTTTGAGCCAGTATTTATTTTTGGATCAAGAATTTTTATATGAGCAATATTAGGAACCTCCTGAGTTATTACTACTCTCCCCGTGTTTTCCTTTTCTCTCAGAGGTTTTTGAATCATTCATTTTAGATTTTGACCATCAGTACTATTGAGCCTCTTTTTGGAGAATAAACTCTGTGAGATTATGAATATTTTACCTTAATGCTCCATTTCCTCCTGGTAAAGAGAAATAAGTAAGGGGAAATGTGAAGTTTTTACTTTTCTACTATGATCTTTTACTAACAGGTAAAGGTTTTGTAAGGGAGGAAAATTAATTTTCCCTCTACCCTTCCTAGTTCTAGATTGAAATTTCCTGCAGTAAAAAGGCATATTAACAAGAGAAAAACAAACAGAAGTTTATCAACAGGTATACCCCATGTACACATGGGAGATACCCAGTAAAGCTAAACTCTTGGAAATGGCAAAGCCATAATCTTAAATACCATCTTCAGCCAAAGACAAAAGAAAGATGGTGGGGTTAGGGTAGGCAATTCACAGAAAGTGAGAAGGAGAATTGTTTGAGATGGGATGCTATATAGTTAATTAAAAATATGCTTTCAAAGACAATTTAATAACTTGATAAAGATAATACTATAGCTGTTATATGATACCAATTATTAAACCCTATGAAGCTTGGAAGTTATTTTTAAAATTACCAATTTTTAATCTTATTCTTTTTATTTTACTATTTGAAGTATTTCTCAAATTTTCTACTTTATATCAAAAGTTTACATATATATATGTGAATATATATATACACACACACACACACACACACACACACACATATATATATATATATATATATATATATATATATATATATATATAAGCTTTTTCTTTTAGTTACCTCTTTTCTAAAAAACGTTATCATTATATAATTGATACACCCTACATAATTCTAGGGAAAGAAATGAAGTAAGATTATCAGTTCATCAGTGTATAGGCTTTGTTATTTCTAGTGCCCAAAGGACTTTCATGAGCTCAGTTTACACTTGTGTTATGGGAAAAGGAGAGGGAAAGAAAACAGCATGAGAACAGTGTGAGGCATGTTCAAATCCACTGCTCACAGCAGGGAAAAACAATTGCTTCCTCTCCTGTTTCCAGTGACCTAGCTGTGTGTGGATCACAGTGTCAGAAAAAGTATCCAAAACTGCCTTCAACATGGCTTCCCTCTGTTATTTTTACATCAGTAAATACCTAGTCCAAAGGACCCTCAAGGCCTTGCACTGCCCTGGTTCACTTGGGCTAAAAGTCTTCAAATAGACAACCGCTTATTTTATGAGACAGACAGTTTCATAATAGGCGTCAAGGCCTCCTACAACTACACTATGACCTGAGAATGATTGTATCATTAATTAGATTCTAAGGATGTTATTAAACTCTTTAAAATAATTCTCTGTGAACTTAGACCCTGTGGACTAGAAGAACTCTTTTGTAAATACATATCTCTTCTTTGCAAAGAAAAAGAATTTGCATATTATTCTTCCCAGATTGCTTGTTTACTGCTCCTACATCAACCTCAATAATGAAAGCTTTAACTATAGGTGCTGAGAAGATAAAAATACGAGAATTTAAATGTTTGTGTGTAAAGATGTTTGAAGGGATTAATTTTTATCTGGCTATTCAAATAGGATTAAAGGGATCAACTTGGATAATAAAGGCACATTATAAATACATATGTTGTCTCTAATTAATAGGTTCAGATATGAATATAAGAATGACAAATTATTACAGAAGAGCCCATGATTACATTATTTTTAAATAATTGAAAGGAAACTCATGAGTCATTAGTAAAGAGATGACTTTGAAATGAGGCAAACTCATTCAGCAAATATAATACTTTGCAAGGCACATTTCCTATTTATACGTACAGTTAATAATATCTATTATGCAGTCTTAGTCCTAGAAAGCCTGTGTTTGTTGAGAGAAATACTTTAAAACAGAAGCTTAATTATATAGTACTCAAGTTTCTCTGGCAACATCAAGAGGGAGAAAGTCATTTGTGTTTTAATGAATATTTTGAAAGAGAAAATAAGTTCTTAGGTTAGAGACAAGGAGAATGTAGGAGAAAAAAGATGGTAGATTCTAATTTTTTTCTCAGTATATAACAACAAAAGCTATAAGGGGAGAAAATGGATATATATTACAAAATCCTTTATATATATAAGCCTATATGTGTATATATATATATATATATAAAAGCCTACATATAAAAGAATATATATATATATATATAAGAAAGAGAGAGAGAATACAAAAGCTTTGTAGTTTTTATCCCAGAATTTTGTGTTTTGCCCCTGAGAATTGCTCAGGTACACTATAAATAAAAATATTTATTTTCAAGGAAAATAGTCCTCTTCAGCTCTCCTTAACCAGATTTCCCCGAACACTATACCTATCACATTTTGAAGAAATTTAGTGACCCATCCTAAAGGAGCCTGTAGGTGACAGTAGCATTTGCAAGTGATTTTAACTTGACTCATGATTTTGACAAAAGGAAATATACCAATTAGTATTATAAAATGATTATCAATTTGTGCATGTTGACAGTGAGAGAGATAAATCTGGTGGGGTCCAATTTAACTTATACTTCATAGAAATGAAGTGATAGGTTTTATTCTTTGGTACAATGTATTTTAGAAGGTAGAAAGACATTAGCTAGTATTCAATGCCATCTATCTATATAAAACCATAATAAGCAAATTGACTGAACAGTGGAACGACCAGTGGAATGACCAGTTGCTATGACACACACTGACCACCAGGGGGTAGATGCTCAACGCAGGAGCTGCCCCCAGCCTGCAGGCCCAGACCAGTGGTGGGGGGCAGGGCCGGCAAGCAGGTGGCACCAGGCCAGCCAAGGCAAGTGAGAGTTGGGGCCCCAATCACCCCACTGGTCAAATCAGCCCTGATTGCTGGCCAGACCTAAGGACCCTACCCGTGCACGAATTTTGTGCACCAGGCCTCTAGTCATTTAATAAAATAGGTGCAAAGATGCTGACAGCTCATATGATAGGCCAATCTCTAATCTCCAGTCCCTGGATCCACCAGTGGTCCACTAACTAGTATAATTATCTAAAAAATAAAAATAACAAAATTTTTGAAAGAAGGACTGTTTATCTTAATGACTATTTGCTAGAACTTTCCAGAACTCTGTTCAAGCCCAGCTTTAGACAAATCAAAGAATAAAATGAAAATTAGTTTTCTGTTCCCTCTTTCCTCTCCCATGTGGCTACTCTTCCATGCATTGTCCCTTGTCCCCATGAGTGCCCCCTATCTTGAGCCACAACTATCTTCATTTCCTCCTAATTTTTAATAATCTAATGTATTAAATTATTAATGTTAATAATCACATTTTACCTTAGTGAGGAGTATTCACTTTTTAAACTTGGAATCTTGAAAGCATAGTATTGTATCTCAAAGGATTGAATCCTTCCTTTCTCTTTTTTTATCCTTCCTTATTTTGTTATTTTCTTTTTGTTTTTAACCAGGGATGACACCAAAATAGTCTACTCACTTCAGTTAACATTTCTATTACAAACACTTCCACTATGTTTCCTTAAGCATGGCGCAGAATCATCCTCAGCTATTAACAGTGTCTTTGGTTACTCTGATGAAATTACACATTGAGAAAGTTCTACAAACCAGATACCAACACCCACCCCCAAATATCCAGGATGCTGAAATCATGAGCAACTTTCTGACTGTGCCTCAAATGTCGTACAATACCTAAAATAAAATGGGAACAATATTTTCTTCCTTTTTAAAAAACATTTTGCCTAATTCTTCTACCTCTTTAGCATATGATGATTTATGTATTTTCCCTAAAGTGGTGACACCTCTGACCTCCCAGGACTTGGCTCTGGAAGGCCACCGATTAAAAGAGACTTCAAGATAAGATGGAATATGATTGGTACAGCCATGGTTCTGGGTTCCTAGGACTGCTAGTATACATGACACTACACTTGAGGACCCCAAATGTACCTCAGTTATTGCAACAGAAATCAAAAGGGAAACTAGATCATCATTTAACACCATGGCATTCAATTTTGAGTTTCACATCTTGGGCTCTCGTGGTTGCCTTATTTAAAGCCCTTCTTTTTTTTGCCAACACTTCCTTTGAACTCTGAGAGATGCATCCATCATGATATGAGATTGGATCTGTAGCTCCAGGAACAGGAATAATAATCAGAGGTGTATATATAAACTGAAAACCTCTGCATTCCTCCCAACCATGCCCTGTAGTAGGAATGCTAAAATAATGCTAATGCAAGAAAAGATATTCCAGTGTCATTTTAGATTTCAAGCATTGCACATTTGTACCCATGATTATGTCAAAATATACACATAGGCATCATTTGAGAGAGAATTTATTATAAAAGAAAATATAAAAAAGCAAAGCTAGCCTGACCTTGCCTTATTTATTTTTTTAAATCAGTGCTTGCACTAGAGTTGAATAAATTTGTCCAACTTAACATGAAATTGTGTTGGTCTGAGGATAAAAAGTAAAACTGGTAAGCCTATTCATGTGGAGTGAAAAGAAGAGAACATAAAAGAACCACAAAACATCTCCCCTCTGGCATTAAAAATGCATTTTAAAAAATCAAACATACTTTTTAATAATATGTTTTATCTAAAAGAATAGAATTGAAAGCTTCAGAAGCAAGAATATTCACATTTAATTCTGAGGATCTCTCCATAGGGTGAAAAACAGAAAAGTATAAGAACTGGTATTTTTTTTTGGGGGGGGGGGGGGCGTGTTTTGTTGTGTTTTTTTTGTTTGTTTTTTTTTTTGAGTCTGGGCATGATTGCAAGAGACAAGAATTAATGTTTTTCCTTTCAGGTTTGCATACCTTTGTATATTTTCTTCACTTCTCTTATACCTAGACTTGTATGCCTAGGAAAATAAGATTTTCTGAGAGATTCATCATATCATTTATTTTAAATCAAGTAGAATTCAAGCGATTCCAATTTTGCTTTCCAGACCCAAAGATCAATAGTGCAAAGGTAGCATTTCTACTTAGCCTGTTGCTAGCTTTTGAAATGTAATATTCTATGAACTCAGTGTTTCCTTCCATCAAAACTGAAACAGGTCTAAATTGACTCTCTGTTGCTATTTGTTGATATTTTTCAGGTCTATTTGTTTACCATCATTAATAGTTGTTCTTTGGACCAGACCACTAGGAAAGTGCCATAAAAGTATATGGGTATGGAAACTCAGAAATGGCTCAGAATTCATTTTAAAAACTCGGTAATTTCAGGAAAACACTTCTTGTTATTATTAATCCCATAGCCTTTCCTTAGAGTGAACTTGGTGAAACATTATGGTAAAGATAAGACACTCAGAACCTCCAAGACCTCATTTATTTCTGGACAGTCCTCTAAGGGCATATATCTGAGAGTTAAAGGCTCAAATTCTATAAGCTAAAAGTTTGTTAAGCAAAACTGAGTTGAGACTAGAGGGAAAATCCTCAGTCTAATTCTTCATGTCAGGTCCTCTTTAAGCTCAGCTGGGCTTCTTCTTTTTTTTTTTTTTTTTTTTTTTTTTTTTTTTTTTTTCAGAAAAAAAAAGCAAGCAAGGGGGAAAAAAGCCAACAGGTAAAAAGATCAGAATGTACTTTCTAAGTTTCAGCCTAGAGGGAATTTTTAGCCTTAAGTTATAAATTCCAGAAAATAAGAGTTTATAAGGGAAACAGTGACAGAACCTTAATTATGGTATTGCAAAGGGCAACACTGTAATAAAAAGGAACTACCCCTGAGATGAAATGCTTAATCTTTGAGTGAGATGTGGCCTAATAACTCAAAAAGAGAGCAGTGCGATGATTCAAGTCCTCACTTGCCGCAGCCTGTTGTGTGCCCTTTATGAAATTCACTGTCACCTTCAACCCCTTCCTTTCTAACTAAGCTTCACTTTGCTCTGGACCAAGTAGAAAAGAAAGGTCACAATGAACCAAGCAATGGCAAGTCACTTTTTTTTCTGGCAAAAGCTGTTTTCCTACATGTGTATCAGAGAATCAGAGAAGCTGGAAAGGACCAAGAGAGGCCATGTGATCCAACCTCTGTTTCTCTCTCTGCAGATAAAGCCCAAGTCATCAAAATCAGAGTAAGAAGGTAGCCCAAAGTTTACTTCTTCAATGAATGAGGGGAATTCACATCTTCCCTTAGAAACTCTGTGCTGGCTTTAAAGTCAAGAAATCTGTTATGTGGCCCTAATCAGTTTGGCTCAGTGGAGAGAGCGTTGGCCTGCGGATTGAAGGGTCCCAGGTTTGAATCCAGACAAGGGCATGTACCTCGGTTGCGGGCACATCCCCAGGAGGGGGTGTGCAGGAGGCAGCTGATAGATGTTTTTTCTCTCATCGATGTTTCTAACTCTCTATCCCTCTCCCTTGCTCTCTATAAAAAAAACAATAAAATAGATTTTAAAAAAGAGGTTCTTGTTAAAAAGAAAAAAAAAGAAATCTGTTATGTGAACCCCAATTCTTAATTTAAATGACTCCCTTAGCCTCACACCATTGTCTGTAAACATGAAGTGCCCTGGATAAACACACTTCGGACACTTGGAGAAACGTATAAAGTCAATGTTTAGCATGCTCTCTTTGTCAAATAATTCCAGGTCTCTTCATATTTATTAGTACAGTGAAAGGCCAATTTCCTAATCTTTTTTTTTCAGGTTCCTCCCCAGAATGTTCTTTGTATTTCTACCTTTGTCTTACAATGTATAGGGTGTCCCCAAAAAATATAAACACACTTTGAATAATTATTAATTCCAATGGGTTAAATCTGAAAAGAAAGAAACATCAATTGCGCTATTAGCTGTTAAAATCTGTATACATTTTTGGGGTGACACCCTGAACATATAGCATCATAACTCAAACATCTAACTTAGTGCCTAGTCCATAGTAGACATCTAGTACTTGTTTTTGAGAGAATAAATGTCATCAACTAAAAAGTAGATGCTCAAGTGGACATTAAACAGCAAACCAATTAAACAACAACAAGACAAAGCCGTTTTGCCTTCCAAATAGCCATTTTTTTAGCTTCAGTTCCCTTGATTTAAATCGTATCTAAAACAATTAATTCACTGTTTCTTGGTTTAAATATTACATGGATACATGCAAACTATATATCTGTCTGGCAGCAGTGTTATGACCCAAAGAAATTACATTTTATGCCCAACAGAGTAATATTTTCAGAAAACATACATTATTAGCAAGGCTCATTGTCTCACTCGTGGGAAAGCAAAGCTGAACAGAGGCAAAGCCATGCATTCATTGATAGATATGGAGCACTTCCTAGCCTCCCTTCAATCTAAGCCCTAAGACTGAATGTTTGCAGCACTGTGCCAGGGCTCCAAAGTCATGGCTGAAGAAGTTCTGGCTGCTCAGCTCCAGGCACCTATTGATACCAAATACTCACCTACCTAGTAAGAAACTCCTGAAAGGCAAGACACAGCCCATCACATTTCAGATTCATACTGGAAAAGAAATAGAGAGTGCGGGAAACAGAGAGGCACCCAGGAATACCATATGGAACTAAGACTTGTTGTTGATTGTTCTTTCCTCACTTCCTTCCCCCAAACGAAAGAGCCTCTATCTGAGCCTATAGTAAGCTTTGTATCAGATCAACCCTCTCAGAATTCTTCAAGAAAACAACTTGGCAGTTCTCTCAACAGAAGTGGTTGTCCTCTGGCTGGTATTGAGGGGAAACAAGGAAGTAAAATCATCAATAGTGTATACAATTTACAAGCAGGCACAACTTACAAGTGAAAGGTACAGAATCCCTTTCTTATCTGAATCTGAGACATGGGCTATGCCTCAGTAAGGAAAATCACCAAGAGAGTAAACCTCAGTAGTTAACCATATGATTGCACATAACAGTGTGGTATTTTGCCTGACTTTACAGTTAGAAACATTCATTTTTATGATTGTGTGCCTCATACAGTATTTTACTTTGATATGCTTTTATGCGATGCCTTTTAAACTTTAATTTGCATTTCTTTTGGAAACAGAGAGAAGATAGTTTACTCTCCAATCCTAGCCAATAAATGACACAAGGAAGGAAGAAAGGAAGGGAAAGAGGGAGAGAGAAGATCTTTTATAAATTTTTAACTCTTCTTAGAGAAACTATAAGTAGTCTTCTGCTTGATTCTTTTGTATGGTAAAATGTTTCCAACAGGAACAAATTAAAGGATGTTTAAAATGTTTAAGATCAAATAAGTACCTGGGGGAAAACTACTTTCCATAATTACTCTAAGCTAGAGCCAGGGTGAAATATGCCCAGCTGCTACTAAGGTGATCAACTTTCCAAGTGAGATACAGAGACAGATAGCTGTTGAAACATATATGCACCTACATCTCCATCTGTGTTTATGTAGGAAACATTTACAGTAAGTGTACATCAAACAAAGCTCACACACAAAATACTAGGTTCAACTCTGGTCATGAACAGTGCAAAATTTGTGACTTTTTATGTACTTTGTGCATGAAATTTAAGATTGCATGTGATAGACTTACTGTGATATATAGTACAGTGTTCTGAGATAGAACATGAAATCTTCCCATTTTGATCTAACGTCTATCAGTATTATTTATGGCTGTAGATAGGATAGAGGCTTTGCAACAGAGAATATCAATGATTATTATATTTTATCCTTTTTGTCATGAATGTTAATGATCATTTGGGGACAATAGCTACATTCACAAATGTGAGTAAATGAGAACAATTATGTAGTTTAATAGAAAGCATACATAGTACTAAAGAGCCTTACTTGAAATAAAAATAGTTTTCTGCACTTCATGACTTGGTTACAGCAGTGTGAGAATCCTCAGACTCTCATGAAATCTGAGTTGTCTGTTGATAACATCAAGTTCAGAAGCTTGAACCTGGATGACATTTTGTAGATCAGCCACCTGCCATTCATGCTTCCTAACACCCTGTTCAAACTTGCTGGAAAGAATCTCATACACTTTAATCTTCAAAACCTTGAAAAATGATCAGTGTGCCACAGGCATTCAACCTGTAAACTTTTTTTTAACCTCTCCATTAAATACCAGGATTGCAGTCTGAGTCTGGCCGTGACCTGGGCAAAGATTTTAATGCCCATTAGATGCACACACATTTTTTTACCAAGAATATTCACTGTTGCTTTATTTATAATGCTGGAAATGGTGAACAACATAAATGTCTATATAAAAGAATCCATTGTGGCATAGCCACATGACAGACTATTAGAAATCCATTAAGAATTAAATTTTTCATGCTAAAATATGACAAAGATAAAAAACTTGCAAACCAATTTAACTTTAAAAATATTAATGTAAAAAAAAACCCTAAATAAAATGTTGACAATGAAAATCCACAGTACATTATGCAAATTGATTTATTGCAAGAATTCAAAAGTGTTTCAATCTTAAAACCCCATTAATAAAAGTCATTATATAAATAGGTCAAAGGAAAAAATATGATTACCATGAAAACTGTCAAAAGCATTTGATAAAATTCAAATGTGCTTCCTACTTCAAAAAATAAAAAGCTTACTTTTTGAGAAAGGACATACATATTCCCCAAAATTAAGAATCATGCTAAATTAAGAGAATTCCCTGTGAAGTCAGCAATATGACATGGGACAGTATTTTGTATTTGTTATTTAATACTGATATATATATATATATATATATATATATATATATATATACACACACACACACACATATGTATATGTACATGTTTATATATATTAATATATATAACAATATATATATACTTATATATATTAATATATATATTATTTTAGAGAGAGAAGGGGAGAGGGATAGAGAGACAGAGACATCAAAGAGAGACAAACATCGATTGGCTGTCTCCTGCACACCCCCCACTGGGGACCAAGCCCGCAACCTGGGCATGTGCCCTGACTGGGAATTGAACCAGTAACCTCTTGGTTCATGGGTTGACACTCAACCACTGATTCACACCTGCTGGGCTTAATATTGTGCTAAATGTGTCAGCCAGAGTGCACGTACATTTCTGTGTTCCACCACTGGTGCTTGCTCACCAGTGGTAAGTGCCCCATGCATTAGGGGAAGAGTTTTGAAAACTATTTGACAGCATGAATAGTTCCAACAATAAAACAGAACTCTTTACATTGCAAAACCAAATAAATAACCCAGGCCAGTGTGACTGAATAAATCCTGAGCTTCAGTACAGATGGCTGTTTTCACTGTCTATGCTGGGGTCTGCTGAAGGTTCTTCAGTTCCTGTGTGTGTGTGTGTGTGTGTGTGTGTGTGTGTGTGTGTGTGTGTGTGTGTGTGTAGGGCTTGTTTATCTGAGATTTGGCATATTGCATGTGGCAGGCTGTTGAAAAATGAATAAAGACAGGAGAAAAAAGGCAATGTACATCCCACTGGTAATGAAGGCGAGCCAGGTTGCTGGCCGCCCATGTGCCAGTTCTCCAGGATTGCCCACGGGCTTCCAAGATCATTTCTTGCTCCCAGATTTTCATGTTGAATTATCGCTCACAATCTCTAAATGAACATGCTTCTTATTTTATTTAAGACACATCGGGCACTTGTGTTTGAGTTCCTGCTAGGCAATACAATATTTAGTGTGGGCTGCCTATGTAAACAGGAAGAAATAAAGAATGGCCATATAAGCATAATTTCAGATTTATTTCTTTCTCTATTTTTGTAAAGAGATAGCTTTGCCCTAAGCTTTCAAGAGGCAGACATCAAGTAGAAAGCATTTGTTCTGTGCTGATTTTGCTGGAGAAACTCTGACCACAGAGGTCTACAAGGATTCATCAAGAGCTGTAGGCTATGGCCTCATGGCTTTGGCCTGAGGCAAAGCTGGGGGCGAAGAACTTTTCATGTGGGGGGCAGTGAACACAGCAAGGACGCCTAGAGCCTGGATTCTCACAGTTGCTCTAACTGGTACCCAGAAGTCTCTCCCCTTAAGACCTGCTTGTCTGTTCCTGTGCTGCTGTTAAAATAGAAACGGGCAGCGTCATAACTTATTTGTGACCTACTTAGGAGAAATTCAGATTTGTCTACAATGGCCAAGAGGAATACAGGTTGAGAAAAACAAAAATGCTTTTTCTCAATGTAGTAGCCAACAGGAATACTGGGTAAGATGAATAAAAAAACCTTTTTTTCTTAATATGTGAATGTCACGCTTGGCTTCAAATGACCATCTCTCTTTATGTGGTCATCTTTTTTTTTTAATTTTTATTTTTTCCATCACCATTTATCCCCTCTATGCCCGAGGAAGAGGTCATATTTTTTTAAATGCTTGGTCATGAGGCAGTGCTTTATCTAATGTAGTAATAATTGTGCGAATAAAATATATCTAGATAATAAAATTCCATCTCCTTTTATTTCTTCAATTCCATCAAGAACTGCAAAACGAATCTGCTGGGTTGCTTATTTGTTCAGTGCTTCTGAACTCATCTCTGACCCAAAGGATCCCCTTGTCAGAATCCAGGCCTATCAATAATTAACTGTCTTTTAAACTTTTGATCTCCAGCCACAACATTTTTTTAGGCTTTAATTATGACTTTAACCACCTGCAAAATAGAGGGAAAGGGCACCTTACAAAGTTCCAGAAAATGCTGTGTGTTCCGGTACTGGTGATAGTGCCTGGGTTGGTTTTGTCTTTCTATGTTTCTATGTTTCTGCCCCCACCCTCTGACTGCCCTTGGCCCATTCCCTAAGAGAACAATAGCTTTAATTTTAAAGAAATGGTGTGAGAGTATAAAAACATTTAATGAAATAACCTCTCAAATATAATATTTTTAGTAAAATTATGTGCTTCATTTCAAAACCCACATTTTAGAAGAAGAAAAAAAAATTCCCAGAAAACAATAGCTGAGATATGGTCTATTGCCACTGCAAATAGATACACCAACTAAGATGTGTCAAGGGTAGACTAGGAAACCAGCTCTGAGCCGACCTGAGTCTGAATGTTAAAACAAATGTGGTATCTCATAACACTTTTTAATTAAAAATGTGTTTTTTTCTAGTAAGAACACTTCAGGTATTCCAGGCAATTATGTCAAGTGCTACTAGATTCATTATAAACTAAATGTAGACTTTAAACAGTCCAACCTTAGAACAATCACTTCCAATAGGCAGGGCGACATATAAAACCAAAAAGAGTGGAGACATGGGCTCAGTAACTATCTATTAACTATATTTCTATACCCGATGAGTCACCCTGCCTCCAGTGCTGTTAATTTGGAGCAGTTCATAGGGTTAATCTTAGGAGTTTCAGTCTCTAGCTCTAGTTCTAAATACCACAGACAGATTTTGCTCAGATTCAGAGTCTGCTTACTATTTGGCTCAAATACAATTGGACCACTTTACCATTACCAATTCCACAGGTTAAATATAGTAACTGGGCAAGTTAGTCATGGAATGGGAGAGTCATCTGCATGTTTCACTAAACAATTATTAAATACTAGAGGCCCGGTGCATGAAATTTGTGCACTCGGCGGGGGCTGGGGAGGGGGGGGAGTCCCTCAGCCTGGCCTGCAACCTCTTGCAGTCTGGGAGCCCTCAGGGGATGTCTGACTGATGGCTTAGGCCTGGGGGGAGCTGGCCTAAGCCAGCAGTCAGATAGCCTTAGCGCTGCTGTGGAGGCAGGAGAGGCTCCTACCACCACCGCTGTGCTCGCTAGCCATGAGCCCGGCTTCTGGCTGAGAGGTACTCCCCCTGTGGGAGCGTACTGACCACCAGGGGAAGCTCCTGCATGAGCATCTGCCCCCTGCCGGTCAGTGTGCGTCATAGCGACTGATCTTTCCACCGTTCGGTCAATTTGCATATTAGCCTTTTATTATATAGGATTATTCTGGGAGGTTGCTATTCTCATAATTCTAGCTTTGATATGCCATTGTAAAGCAGGGTAGGAAGTGGCGTTGGAGCTGAAGGGAAGAATGCATCTAGGATTTTCCAAATACCCTCTGTAATTTTTTCCAAAATTAATTATACAAATTTTCAAACATACAGAGCAGTTGAAATAATTGTACAGCTATCACCCATATATCGACCACTGATATTCTATAATTAACATTTTTGCTATTTGATGCATTACATATCTCTCCAATTCATCTATTCTTCTGTCAATGTTTAACTCTTGATATAATTCAAAGTTAGATGCAGACACAGTATGCATTGCCCTTAAACATTTCAGCATGCATGTCATTAATTAGAGTTTAATATGTAAGTTTTGTTTTTAGGTGAAATTTACATACTTTGAATTGCAAAAATATTAAGTATGTCATTTTGTACATTTTGAAATTTTATACATTTGGAAAACCCAAACCACTACCAAGATATAGAAAATTAACATAACTGCAGAAAATTCCCTCACATCCTTTCCAGTCAGTCTCCCCTGCTAACACGTTCAGAGGCAACCGCTTTGCTTTAACACCATGTACTTGTTCTGCCTATTCTAAAATTTTACATAAATGAATTACATGATATGTGCTCTTTGTATAAATTTTCCTTTACACAACATAACGTTTTTAAGAAGGATTTGCCCATTTCCTTGTTTGAATTGGTTGTTCATTCTTTTTAATGCTGAGTAGTATTTCCATTGTATAAATATATCGCAGTTCAGTTTTCCATCCTCTTGTTGATGAGTATTAGATTGTTTTCATTTTTTTCAATTATAAATAAAGCTGTAATAAACATTTTTGCACAACACTTTTGTTGATACATGTTTTTATTTATGTAGGGTGACTACTTAGGAGTGTAGTTTCTGGGTCATAGTGTGGGCATATGTTTAGTTTTATATTCAGCTGCTAGCAATTTTTCCAGAGTCATTGTACCATTTTAAATTCCCACCAAGTATATGAGAACACTAGTTACTCCTTTTCAATTTTCAGCCATCCTGGTGGAGATATAATGGGCATTTCACTGTGACTTCATTTGCACTTTCCCAGTGCCTAACGATAGCACTTTTTTATGCTTTTACTGGTTTCATATATCTTTTTTTGTGCAGGATCTATTCAAATTTTGTGCCTGTGTTTTAACTGGTTTGATTGTATTTTTACTATTGAGTTATAGGAGTTCTGTATATACTGAAAAGAGAAATTCTTCATCAGTCATATGTTTTTGAAATATTTTTCCCAGTCTTTGGCTGGCCTATTAGTTTTCTTCATGATTACTTTTAATAAGCAGAAGTTTTTAATTTTGATTAAGTCTAACTTTTTAAAAATGATTATTGTGTTTTGTACATACAGAGATTTACCTGTCAGCAAGACCCAAAGATTTCTATTTAATATTGGCCTTCAGAAGTTTATTTCTTGAGTTTTTATGTTTAAGTCCATGATCCAACTCAAATAATTTATTATGTTTAGTGAGGGATAAGGATAGAGATTGGTATATCTCTGTGTCTCTCTATCCCACTTTCTAGATGATAGATAGATAGATAGATAGATAGATAGATAGATAGATAGATATGATTCTGGAAAAACTATATATAGTCACTCCATGGTCATTTGATGAAAAATATTATTTTTTCCACATATTGTCAGCCCCATTGTTAAAAATCAATTGACCATATCTGAATTTTTCCCTTCACTTTCTAGTTTGTTGCATTTATCTATATGTCTACCCCTTTATTAACACTCACTGTCTTAATATAACTATTTATTTATTTATTTATTTATTTATTTATTTATTTATTTATTTTAGGGAGATTGGAAGAGAGAGGGAAAGACAGAGAGAATTATTGATGCGAGAGAAACACATCAATTGATTGCCTCCTGCATGAGCCCTACCAAGGCCCAGGCCCAGGAGGAGCCTGCAACCAAGGTACATGCCCTTGACCAGAATCAAACCCGGGACCCTTTGATCCACAGGCTGAAGCTTTATCCACTGATCCAAACCAGCTAGGGCTAATATAGCTTTACTAGAGGCCCGGTGCACAAAATTCATGCACGGGGAGGGGGGTGGCTTGTCCCTCAGCCCAGCCTGCACCCTCTCCACTCTGGGACCCCTTGAGGGTTGTCCAACCGCCTGTTTAGGTCTGATCCCACTGGAATCAGTCCTAAACGGGGGGTTGGACATCCCTCTCATAATTCAGGACTCCTGGCTCCCAACCACTCACCTGCCTCTGCCTAATTGCCCCTAACTGCTTCTGCCTACCAGCCTGATCACCCCCTAACCACTCCCCTGCCAGCCTGCTTGATGCCTAACCATTCCCCGGCAGGCCCGATTGCCCCTAACTGCCCTCCCCTGCCAGCCTGGTACCCCTAACTGCCCTCCCCTGTCAGTCTGGTCACCCCTAACTGTCCTCCCCTCAGGCCAGGTTGCCCCCAACTGCCCTCCCCTGCTTGCCCGGTTGTTGGAGATCGGGTGTAAGCTGACAGAGTCCTTGCACCCGAAGGGACTGATATGATTCAGTCCCCTGCCCACACAGTGTCCCCTGACTTGTTTGGACATCAATTTCCAATTGTCAGCAGAATGAGAGTGACCTTTCATGGCTTACCAGAAGTCTGTAACTATTTACTGATATTTGCTGTACCGAGAATTTGGCTTCCTGCTTTATCTCCCTTAGAGATTAAGAGGAACGGAGAGTACGTTCCTTTTGAACTGACCTCCCAGTCAGTGTTTGTGTATAAAAGGTATTGCGCAGTTAATAAAGCTGCTGCAGTCTGTCAATGGCTTGCAGTCCTCCCGATCCCACTTTCATGTCTTTCTTTTTTAAATTCCCACCCCCCTACCTCAGTCCGGTTCACCTGGCACGGATACCCGGTCACCCTTAACTTCCCTCCCCTGCAGGCCTGGCCCCCCCAACTGCCCTCCCCTGCAGGCCTGGGTCCCCCCCAACTGCCCTTCCCTGCAGGCCTGGTCCCCCCCAACTGCCCTCCCCTGCTGGTCTGGTTCCCCCCAACTGCCCTCCCCTGCTGGCCTGGTCCCCCTAACTGTCCTCCCCTGTAGGCCTAGTCCCGCCCAACGACCCTCCCCTGCAGGCCTAGGTCCCCCCCAAATGCCCTCCCTTGCTGGCCTGGTCTGCCCCAACTGCCCTCCTCTGCCGCTCTAGTCACCCCCAACTGCCCTCCTTTGCCGGTCTGGTCACCCCCAACTGCCCTCCTCTGCCGCTCTAGTCACCCCCAACTGCCCTCCTTTGCCGGTCTGGTCACCCCCAACTGCCCTCCTCTGCTGGCCTGGTCAACCCTAACTGCCCACAACTGCCCTCCCCTGCAGGCCATCTTGTGGTGGCCATCTTGTGTCCACATGGGGGCAGCCATCTTGTGTCTTGGAGTGATGGTCAATTTGCATATTACTCTTTTATTAGATAGGATAGACAGTAGAAATAAAATAGGGTACATCTTTCAACTTTGTTCTTTTTAAAAATGATTTTGCTTCTTATAAACACTTTAAGTGAAATTTCCATATATTTTAGAAGATATAGAGATTGCAGAGTTTACTTTCTCAGCTAGTTTCCTGCCAGGCTGTAGTTTGAAGGTGATGCTTTCCTCTTCTCAAAGCCACAGTCCCATTTGGTCAATCATCTCTTATATCTACAGCTACATTCTCTGGATTAGGGTCAGTCCTCCGGCTCTTGCCCTTTCAGGTCAAAAGGCTGTAACAATTAATTACTGTTGTTTAACTGGGGTATTTTACCTTTCCTTCTTGACTATTCCTGATTCTGTCCATGCCTTTGAAAACTGTCCTATCATTAAATGTTCAATCCAGTTCTTTTTCATCCAAATCTTTACAAGGCTGGCTCTTGTTTATCTTTGCAGCCACAATTTCAATATCACTTTCTTAGATGTGACTACTCTGTCAAAGTAGGTCCAGCTCCTCTGACACTTCATCACATTCCCACACTTCTCACCATTTTGTTTTATTTCCTTATAACTCATTAGCATTTTTGTTATTTACCTGTTATAGATAGTTAATTCCATGCAGACATGGGTTATATCTATTTCATTCATCACTATGTAACCAGTGAATAGCAGAATGCTCAGCAAATATAAGCCAATCAATAAATATTTATTGAATTGTCAGTACCTTATAAGAGAATTAGGAAGAGTCTGTGCAGATAGGTTCCACTGAATTATTATTGTATTAATTAAAGTCATCACTGTCACAGTGTAGATACACTGCAATTATCTTACTTCAAGAGACAGATTAGTTGGAAAAATAAAACATTAAAAAAAAGAATATAAAATCTTTTCAAGAATTTTCATGTAACAAAATAATGCAGCTTTGTAAAGTAAAATTCAAATAAATATGCTATCACTAAAAAAAAATCTGGCAAGTAAATACATTAAAAATAAATTGTTTGAAAATTTATTGTACTCCAGCAAATTATTTTTCCTACTTTGCAATTTATTTTTCTATATTTAGTAAGAGTAATTCTTTCTTACATGAATTCGAATACTTAGAAAAATGCTTAGAATTCCTTAGGGAATTTAGGAGGCCACTAGGATGCCTTTTGAAGCGGCCATTATACCCTCAAAAGGAGTTGGGACTGTACTAATCTCAGGCCTTTGAAGAAAAGCTGCCTTCCTTTAGACCTCCCCTCTGGACTTCAATCATCTCCTAGTAGGGCTTTTTACTCTAGTTTTTCTTTCTCAAGTTTTATTAATTATGCATTCCTTTGCTTAACTAATCTTAAAATACAATATTCTTCATGTTTTCCTGTGAAAGAATCTGAAATTGTTCTTTACTCTTTCTCAGATCAAATTTGATATCCTTATGTATTCAGCAGATATTTAAAGTCTTCAACCAACAGGTAAAACCAGCTTCTCACTCCTCCATCATGTCCAAGGTCAACCAAGCCAGTCCCTCACGATGCACCACTTTGCCATTGCCTTTCTCATGCAGCACTTCATACCCTGCTCCAACCATCTCTGCCAGGAGGACCTTTGCTGCTAAATGAATTCTTAAAATTTATTTTAGGTTATAGCTTTCATAATTCATGAAATCTTTCGTGGATTACTGCAATCCACAATGATGTTTTAATTAGTTCAATTTCCTGTCATAGTTATCGATAAATATGTACTGAGTATCTATCAAATGCAGGACACCTAAGCTAGGCCCTGCATATACAGAGAAGCAGAAAATTCAGTGCCCAAACTCAGGGAGTTTTATGTCCATCTAAAAAGATAAATGACATGCCCAGACAGAAGGCCTTGTAGGTTACTACCCAGCAGTGCAGCCACCTTTCAATCATGAGGCCAAATATTACGCACTCAGATCAACGGGATGGGAAGGAGAAAAACACTGGCTCCCTGGCTTCCCCCGTTTCCCTGTTACATGAGAAGAATGAACCCCTGGTTAAGCAATTATTTTTAGGCCTCTGCTTCCATGCAGCTTAATGCAATCCTAAAGGATAAAATTTAGTATTGGACTTTGATTCACAGGAAGTTCATTCAGTTTGAAAAAACAGTAATTAAAGGGTGTTAATAATGTTTACTATACAGATTCACTGTGTGCGGACTTTTTATAAAGAGAACGAAGAAAACTTCAATTTTTTCTTTTTAAAAGGAACAAACATTTTGTTGCCATTATTATCAGGATAACATAAAAGGAAAGACAATTAAATGGAGGCTCCCACTATCTCTGAGCCAGTATTTTTGAAGCTCAATACACTTTTACTTTAGGACAGAAAGTTCACATCAGTAATAGGGTGATTCATCTTTCCTTAATCAATGAACAGTTAATCTTCATTAGTATACTCAGGTCAGTTTAAATGTGCAAGGAGATGCTGGATCTTCGCAAGGAAGCCTCAAACACAATGGAAGTCATTAAAATTACATTACATCTGGCATTCTTGATGAGGCAAAGCTGGCACAGGTTCCACAGTAATCATAAGCACTGAGGCTCATGGCCCAGTCATTTGGAGAATGTGGACAAATGTGTTAATTTAAGTATCATCACTTGTCCCCAAGGCCAAAGTACAAACTGCCTGCAACTCTAAGGGCCCGAGGATGGCTCCCTTAGCAACCTTTAACCATGTCACACTTTTGCCTTCCTCACCTTTGCTGATACTTAAGGGCCCACTTGATTCTGATCCCTGAACTCGAAGGTGCCTTCTTCAAACGGGTGTTTCTATTAATCTAGTTAGTTTCTGCCTCTCACGTAGAACATTATTATATCATCATTATTATCACAGCTCTAGTGTATTCAGTGCCTCATGCATACTAGGCTCTCTGCCAGGATATTGATGTTTATCAATTCAAACATAAAGTTGATGATCTTATTTCTACCCTGCAGAAATGAAAACTCAAGTTCTAGTTAAATAACTAGTTCAAAGTCAGTCATAGGCAACCAAAACCTGTCTGACTCAAGAATCACTGCCCTCCACCACTGCCTTTCAATTAATGATGTTGTCCTCCTTTGCTGTATTTGCCTCTTGCCAGGACACCCTGTCAGTTCCCTGATGGGGGGGATGATTTTGCCATATATTTCTAGGTGTCTCTTAAACCCCAACACATGCTGGACACAGTCTGGTAAAGTTTTGATGAATGCAGTGGATTTGACTCTAGTCTAATCCCCCCAACTCGCAGAGTCTTGAATCAACTAATTTGATACAAGAATTATCTGTAAACTCGGAAAATGATTTTTAAGACCATATGGCTGGATTTGGTAGATAGCAAGCATTCATGGGCTATTTATCCCTCTAATCATAAACATAAATAGAAGAGGGGCCTGGGTAGGGCCTTAAAAAGACCAAGTTGACTCATCAGATATATGTCTCTATCAGTCTTTTGAAACAGGCAGTCTTTTTTTTTTAAGACTTCAATTTAATTAGAATTCCTTTTCCCATTGAGATAACATCTTCAATTGATTTAATCCTTTCTTCTGCATTCCTTGCATCCTGAGAGGTAGTAATGGTTTTCATTTTACATTCTGGTCTTAAAGCATGATAAACAGCTAGTGTCAGTTTTGCTTCCCCCACCAGTGGCTGCAGCAGTGGGGGCAGCAGGAGGTCAGGGAGCTGGCCTCCAGTCATCTATAATTCTCCACACTCTCACTCTCCATGCTTCAGACTCTTCCTGTGGTTTGATTCATCCTTTTGTTCTCAGAGATTGGGTGACTCCAGTTAGAATTCTAAAAGCATCTCATATTTTACAGTTTGTATTTATTATAGTATCCTCTTAAATTGCAATTCAATTACACGTTTTACTTTATAGGTCCTTAAGTATATCTCTCTGTTTTATTTACTATGAAAAATAGCTGGGAGAGAAAGTTGGTTCTATAATTTTCCCTCCTAATTAGTTATTACTAAGTTTGAAGAAAAGAGAAAGACAATAAAGCCAAGCAACAAAGACCGCAGATATTAAATATAAATATATTGAACATTGTACTTCATAAAGTAATTCAGCACATATGAAACTATATCAATAAGTGAGCCATATAACAGTCAGCATGTCATGACTGTCTTGAAGGACTGACTCTCCAGATTAGGGATGCATTTGGCAGAGCCAAGGCCACAAAGGGTTAATACCTGTATATGACACTTCAAATTTGATTTCTATCACATCTAATGTGATCATACAACCCCAAATGGCTTTCAACTTTTCCATTTTAGTTCATTTCCAAGGGCGAATATTTCCATTGGGATAATTGTAGGATAGTTATCCCTGGGAAGTCATTATGCCAGGAGAAGTTTTGTTTTTTCTTTGTGTAAATATGAACTATTTCACTACTACCATTTTTCTTCTATATCAAATTTTTAAACTAACTTGCTGGCAAAAAGCTAGATATGGCACACAAAGTGTAGCATTTTGTGTGCCATATCTAGCTTACTTCAGAAAAAAAAAAAAAAAGGTGCGCAAAGCGTTATCATCCCACAGTGGTTACAGTGACCTGCAGGAAAACGAACCACCGAAATCCAAGCCCTTGCCTCTATTTATCTCTTTAATGAAGCTAGTTGTTAAATAAAATTGAATATACAACTGTGTGTTTTATAGTTCTCTAATTTATAACATTTTAATATTTTGTTACACATAAAATGCAAACTAGGGAGACAAATGATATCGTGTTGATAAGTTAATTATTCTGTTTACCTCTATCTAAAAAAGAGAGCACAGGCTTTTAATCAGGAATCTTAGGTCTAATTTACAAGTAGTATGGAGTTTACCAAGCTATTTAGTCTCCCTGAGCCACAGTTTAATTATCCATAAAATATCAATATCAATATCTGTATCAAAAAGTTATCTTAAGTAGCCAATAAGATTAGATAACATTCTGAGAGGCAGTTCAAGACAGTAGTTAAGAGTATATAGAACCTGAGCCAGGTGACTTACTTTACCTCTTTGCTTCTGTTTCTTTATCTGTAAATGGAAATAGTAATAGTTATGGGGTGAGGTGTGTGTGAAGAGTACTTGAAATAATGCTGGAGTCTAGTAAGCCTAAGTCTGCTCAAGTATTAGTATTATTGTTATTATTTCACATGAAAGTACTTAGCATTGACCATGGAACATAGATATGCTGCTTTCCTATTGTGTTGTCATTAACTTATTTTTTTCCCATTTAATTAATATCACCCAACAGTGGCAGCTACAGAATTTCTTTATAGGAGTTTCTGGGGATCGGGGAAATGTGTTAGGAATGTTGAAGAGATGTGAGGTTTGTTTTAAAGCAGTGTTTGTACAGTGGCTTAAGTAAGGTGAAGAATATTTATTTTCCATAGAAAACTACTGGGTAAGCCTGCTGCCAGGGCTAACACCTCTTCAAATTGTGAGGCATGCTGATATTCTCAAGGAGCAGAAGGAACCACCGATATAATAAATTCTCAGTAAATCAACCCAGCATTTTCAGCATAACCAGCTGAGAACATCTGTGGGATAATGTAACCCATTGTAAAGCACAAGACAATAATGGGTACCTCAACTGCATGAATTGTTTGGCGTTTAGTCTATTAAGCATCCCAGATATGTTTTTTCTACCCAAGACATGCTACCTAAGAAATATATAAAAATGGCAAGTGTTCATTTATTAATGTCAAAGTTTGAAAGTATTTCAATTATAGAAAAATTCATATCCAATCCAAAACATCCCAATTTACCTGTATTTGAGTCTGTTTAATGGTTTGAACAGATTCTACCACCACTCACCCAGTAATACACACACACACACACACACACACACACACCACATTTCCATTGCCATTTTTCATAAAGTGTAAAACTCTTTGGGAAATCTTAAAATCTTATTTGGTAATTATTTGCCTGTTCCCTCATTCAACAAAATTTTACAACAAATCATAAAATCATACTAGTCACAAGGGAGGAAAAGCCATAGAGTCTGGCCTAACAGTCTAGTGGGGGAAAAGGCAAGTAAACAACAACTGTTAAGGACAACATACAAACATTTCCTCCCCTGCAGAGGCCTATGGCCAACCCACTAGCATTGAGCACCCCTAGTACTCAGAGTTTTCTCCCCTAATACCATCTATATACTAATAAAAGGGTAATATGCTAATTAGACCGGACATCTTCTGGACATCCTTCCTGACAAAGCCAGGGGCATGGTTGGCCTGCAAACCACCCCAGGCCCCTCGCCCAGGCTGGCACCACCCCCCAGGGGGTCCCCCAACCCAATCAGGGGTGTGGTCGGCCTGCAAACTGCTGACGGCCCCTTGCTCAGGCCGGCCCGTCCCAGCGGGGACCCTCACCTGATTGGGGGCGTGGCTGGCCTGCAAACCCCCAGCAGCCCCGCCCCCCAGCAGGGACCCCCCCACCTTGATCCGGGGCCCCCTTCAGGGCAGGCCAGCTGGCCCCCAGCCATGCACCAGGCCTCTATCCTATATAATAAAAGGGTAATATGCAAATTGACCTTAGCAGCAGAATGACCAGAAAAACTACTGGACCAGTCACTATGAGACACACTGACCACCTCTTGGTCCCTTTCCCCGGCCATCAGGCACCGATGACCCAACGGCGAACGGGGAACTGGGGGTGGGTGGTGGCAGGGGGCGGGGCCAGCTGCAGGCAGCTGGGAAAGATGGCTCTGATCATAGGCCAGGCCTAGGGACTGTACCTGTGCACAAATTTCATGTGCTGGGCCTCTAGCTTCCTATTAAAAGGAAAAGGAGATTCTTTAAGAAATTGCTAATTGCAGATCTGGGGCAGGAACTATGGGTGTGGGCAAAAATAGGTTTACAGTTGTGAGTACACGAAACACACAGTTAATAAAGCTATTGTGTTAATCATAACCTTCTTGTCTTTTCCTATATGAACAACTGTAAATCTACTTTTTCCCACCCCTGCATATAGGATTATCCTGGCATAAGCAAAAAAGCTATCAACCTGCCTCAGGAATCCACTTGAATAAGCCCTCCTTTGCCAAATATAGAACAATTGAGCATAAATAAATATAGTATCTGAAATGTATTGGAAGACATTAAATATGTTTAAATAAAGGCATCCTTGATAATGCTTAAATAAAAATTGGTCATCTCTGCAGCATCCTAGAGTACCAATTTGTTATTTAAAAACTGATAAAGGGAAAAAATAATAATTGATTATGATTATCTTATATGAACTGTATTTCAGAGTAACCAAATATGTGATCAAGGGAAAATCTCTCTTTTAAGATGTGTTAAGACAATAAATTAAGAAGAAATAATCAATGGAGGTTAATTGGAGAGTGTAGAAAGAACAATAGTTGCCATAACAGATAATTGTTAAAACTGGGAGGTGGGCACATGAGCATTATACTGTTATGTTATTCAGGTCTTTTGTATATGCTGCAGTATTCAGGATACGGAGTTAAAGAGGAATAATACATTCTGATTACTGTAGCTTTGGAGTAATCTTCAAGTAATATAGTGCAAGTCCTCCAAATACATTTTCCTTTTTTAGGATTGTGTTGGCTGTTCTTGTTTGGTTTCATATATACTTTAGAAGCAACTAAGCTATTTCTGTAAAACAGATTTTTTTCATTGCATTGAATCCGTAGACCAATGTGGGGAGAACTGACATTTTAACATGAACATCTCTTCATTTAATATTGAATCTTCTGTGAGTTTTCTCAGCAGTGTTGTATTCTGTTTTGTGCTTTCACAGAGCTCTTGAACATCTTTTGCTATATTTATTCTTAATTATTTTGTCCTTTTACTATTTTAAATTGCATTTTTAAATTTTACTTTTAATTGCTACAAATATGCAAGCTATAATTGATATTTGTATATTATAACTGTGACTTATCAACTGTGCACTTATTCCTAGCTGTTTCTTTATAATTTCTTTATGATTTTATATATTTATGATTCTTTACAATTTGCACACTTTTTTTCTATCTAAAGGGAATTACTTTTTTACCATTTTATGTTTTTATTGATTAAGGTATTACATATGTGTCCTTATCTCCCCATTGTCTCCCAACCCCACCACTCATTTCCTCACCCCCCTGTTGTCTGTGTCAACCAAAGGACTTGTATGCATGCATATGAGCCTGACCAATGGACACAATATGCATACTTTTAAAAAAATATATTTTACTGATTTTTTTACAGAGAGGAAGAGAGAGGGATAGAGAGTAAGAAACATTGATGAGAGAGAAACATCGATCAGCTGCCTCCTGCACACCTCCTACTGGGGATGTGCCTGCAACCAAGGTCATGCCCTTGACCATAACCAAACCTGGGTCCTTTCAGTCTTCAGGCCAATGCTCTATCCACTGAGCCAAACCAGTTAGGGCCAATTTGCACACTTTCACATAGTGTACAAATACAGACTGTTTTGCTTTTTCTATTTTTATATTTTTTTAGAGAGAGGAGGGGAGGAAGGGAGAAAGGGAAAGAGAGAGAGAAAGAGAAACACCTATGTGAGAGAGAAACATCAAGCAGTTGCCTCCTGCATGTGCCCTGCCTGGGGGTCTAACCTGCAAACTGGGTACATGCCCTGACAGGCAACTGAACCCACCACCTTTTGTTGTACGGGACAACCCTCTAACCATCTGAGTCACACTGGCCAAGCCATGTTTTGCTTTTTCCCTCATATATTTATTTTATTAGTCCTTACCCCAGGATATTCTTTTCCATTGATTTTAGAGAGAGTAGAGGGAGGAAAAGAGAGACAGAGAGAAACATCTATGTGGGAGAGACATATCAATTGGTTGCCTCATGCATGCACCCTGATCTGGGGCCTGGGATTGAACCTGCAATCCAGGGACAGGCCTTTGGCTGGGAATGGAACCTGTGGCCCTCCATGAGTGGGCTGATACTCTAACCACTGAGAACACTGGCCAGGGCTCCTTCCTAATTTTTATTTCTTTAATTGTTTTATCTCACCTTATTGAAAGTACAGTAATTCTGTGATGGAGCTCATCTGGGCCCACGTGGCTCAGTGGTTGAGCATCAACCTATGAACCAGAAGGTCACCATGCGATTCCCGGTCAGGGCACATGCCTGGGTTACAAGCTTGATCCCCAGTGTGGGGTGTGCATAAGGCAGCTGATCAGTGATTCTCTATTATCATTGATGTTTCGATCTCTCTCTCCCTCTCCCTTCCTCTCCAAAATCAATAAGAATATTTTTTTCAAAAAGTGCTTCTGTAAAAAACAAACAAATAAATACTAGTACATACCAGTATGAGTGGTGGAAGCAGACAGTCTTGCCTTTCCCCAATCTCAGAGGGAAAATATTTTAGTCCCTCACCATTAACAATGCTGTTAGCTATAATCCTAATATATAAAAACCCAGGATCCGAAACGTCCAAAACAACTGAAGGCTCTACTGAACACCAGGCTAGGGAGCTGAGGGAGTGGGAGCTGTTCAATCAGTGGCAGAGGTGACTGGCGAGCGGTTGAAAGAGAGACCTCTTGGTCCTTCCTCCCGGCCCTCAGACTCCAATCAATTGGTGGTGGAGGCGGGGCAGAACTGGGGACTGGCTCCCTTAGTAGTCCTGCAGGTTCAATCTCAAGAGGACAGGACAGGCACCAAAGGACCAGCACTGCGGCATGATCCCGACAGCCCTGCTGGCCTCCTGGAACTTGGCCTCGTTCGCGGCGGCCGCTTCCCCTCTCTACTTGCTCCACAAGGAAGAAAGGATAGCACCAGCAGCACCAGGGGCGACCAGCAGTGACTGCTCTCCCCGTGCTTCCTCCAGGTCACTCAAGCCCGCCCCACTCCAGATGAAGTCTGATCACTGCACACGGAAGAAATGTAGTAAAAAAATAAAAACCGATGACCAAGGGCCCGCCTCCACGAGCTCTCGGGAGCCTCTGAGCGCTGAGCACCCCAACTAGTTTAGGGGCTTCAGGTGAGCGGAAGACACAGAGGGGTCAGGAAACCTCCCTGGAGGTCAGGCCATTGGTCTGATCGTGGATCCATCCATCCTGCCATCAGCCAACAACCACCTCCGTGGAGAATGGGAGAACAAAGGGAGGGGGTGGTTCTGAAAAACCCAGAAGGAATCCAGGGTCCCAGGTACTCTTCCCCGCCCACTGACACTTTTGGTTTCTCCCCGAGTCAGAGGCACAGCCCAAGAGACCCTGGGCGGGCACCCGGCGCAGCCGCCTCTCCACATTTGCCTGTTCGTCTTTGTGACTGTCTCTGTGTCCGTCAGGCTGTCCCCGAGCTTGCCTCCACTTCTAGAACTAAGCTTCTGGTATAGCAACAACCCGCAAACCCTCATCCCTTTTCTATGGCAGGATACTTGCCCCCCACAGGCTACACCCCTTCACCCCCTCCTCCCTACCCTGTGACCGCTGGGTACCCAGAACAGGTGCAGCATCCTGGGCCCAGACTGGCACCAGTGCCCACCCACATGCCTGCCCATGCACCCAGCTTCACTCTCTTCCCCTTGCCCAGCCCCAGTGCCCTGGGGCCTGCTGCCGGGTCTGCTGCTCCCTCCCGCTCTTGCCACTGCCCGGGGTACCTCTGGCCTCGAATTCTTGGTGCCGATTGATCAGATCCTGATTCACCAGAGGGCTGCACAAGTGAAAATGCTCCTAGGCTGAGAGACAAGTAACTGGTATGAACTGTGCTCAGGGGCTGGACAGCCCCTGGGTCAGGTGGCTGAAGAGAGCAATTGCTGTGCACGTCTGTGCTGCGGGGTCCACCGGCCCCTTCGTGTCCATCTGGTGGACTCCAGGGACTGAGAGATGGAAGTACAGTCACCACCAGGCACCACCAGTGGCCATGTGCTTCAGACCTGGCATCCTTCCCTCCCCAAGTTCTCCATTCAAGATGCCAATTGCCATATGATCCTGTGAGTGGTGGGGCCCTGCTGGACCTGTGGCTGTGTCACAGACACCAACTTTGAGGTGAAGACTCCGGATGAGTCCCACAGTGTGGGCCGCATCAGCAAGCAGTGGTGGGCGGGGGTGTGGGGGGTGGGGGGGGGGGTTCTGCTCTAAGAAGCCCTCATGGATGCAGATGACTTTGGCTTGCAGTTCCTGCTGGATCTGGAAGTGAGAGTAAAGGCTGTACTGCTGGGAACCACATTCCTCATTGACCACATGTTCTTCGAGAAGCGAGGAGGCACTGGACCCTCTCCCATCACCAGTTAGACAGCATCTCAGGGTGAGGACCATCACCTCAGCTAGAACTCAAGATGGTCATCTGGCCTGGCCTGGCCCCTCCTCAGAGGCAGCCCCTTTCCTCCATGTACACTGCAGAGGACAGACAGGGATGCCTAAGAGGCTGGGGCCATGGTGCCCATCCCTACCTTACTTCCCTGGCCTCCTTCACCTGTGGCCCCCACAGAAGGGTATGTATGAGAGCCCTTCCCCTGCTACCTCTCACCACTGTCTCCGGCCATCCCTCAGCATACAGGCATATCGGCTTTTAAACTTGCCCTACTCACTTCCTCTCACCCCCTTCCAGGGCCTCTGCTCTGGATGGGGCCTTTGGAATCCAGGGCTCTGGGGTTTTACAACAGAGTTGGGGTGGGAAAGGGTAAACAGCACCAAAGATGGCTGATATGGCCACCCACCTCTGCCTCAGCTTGACCAATTAGTTCAGCCTCAGAACATGGCACTCAGAGGGGATCCGTACTTCCCCAGCAATGGCTCTAGGGCTTCGGCCCCAGTGCCAACCCCCTCTCCCCCTTGGCCCTCCCCACAGCTGGTGCTTGCTGCAGCTCCGTGTGCTTTACTTAACCACCCCTTCCTTCCCTGTTCCTACAAAGGAGGCTGCATCTTTGTATGTTATATTCATATAAACTTTATAACATTTTGGAAAACAAAAACAAAAACAAAAATGATGACTAAGAGAATGCCGCAGTCAACATCCAGAGTCCAGCTCAGGAGAACAGAGAGAAGGGAGAATTCCATAAGTTGGCCAATGCCAAGATATTTCTGAGTGACTTCCTGGTGTGTGACAGTTGTGTGACCGCAGAGGAAGGAGTCCAAGTTTCTCAGCAGTGGTAAGGACCAGTGAGCAGGCAGGTGGTAAGGAGCAAGGGGTTGTGGACTGTGAGAGGGATTTTCCATGGGGAACAGGCCTAAGCTGGCAGGTGGACAGCCCCTTAGGGTTCCCAGACTGCGAGAGGGTACAGGCCAGGCTGAGGGACCACCCTCCCCCCCAGTGCATGAATTTCATGCACCGGGCCTCTAGTTTTTACATAAATCTTGTTAATAGATTGAAGGGATTCTCTTCTGTGCTGTTTTTTTAGGGGTTTTGGCAGGGGAGAGAAGGCATTTCCTTTGTCAGATTTTGGTTTCTGGGATCTGTTAGCCTCAGAATGAATTAGGTAGTGTTCCCTCCTATATTTTCTAAACATTTTACACTATTTTCTGTAATAATAGTTTTATAGTTTTATTTTTTAAATAAATTTTTGGCAAATTTCACCACAAATAATCTGAGCTTGGCGTCTTCATTATGGAAGATATATTTATTATACATTTAATTTATTTAATGTATTTATTACATGTTTATTTAATAAGTACAGTTTTATTCTAACTTTGTATTTCCTCCTGCCAGATTTGGTATATTATATTTTTTTCTAGAATTTGCCTATTTCATCTAAATTGTTGATTTTATTGAAATAATGCTATGAATAATATTCTCTCACTATTCTCTTACTATCTGGAGCATATAGCTTGATATCCATTTTTTAAATTATGTTTCTCTCCTTTTTTATTATACAGTCTTGCTAGAAGTTTATTAATCTATTAGTCTTATTAATATTTTCAAAGAAATCACATTTGGTTCTGTTTATTTCTCTATTGCTCATCTGTTTTCTATTTCACTGATTTCTGCTTTTATCTTATTTCCTTCCTTCTACTTACTTTACATTTAATATTCTCGTTTTTATTTAATTTCTTAAGGTAAATGCTTAATTTATTTTATGCCTTTTTATATATTTTAATACAAAACTATATATTTCACTCCAAGCAGTACATAAGTTTTGAGATGGTGAGTTGTAATTACTAATGAGTTCAAAATATTTCCTAATTTTTTTTTACAATTTCTTCTATGTAACCTATCTATTATCTAAAAAATTCTGCTTAACATTCAAATACCTGTGACATTTCTAGATGCTATTGATTTTTAATTTAATTTCAGAGGACATCATCTATAAGAATTCAATCTTTTAAAATGTGTTAAAACGTTTTTTAGCCAATTATGTGTTCTATCTATGTGAACAGTCATGGCAATATGAAAAGAACTAGAGGCCTGGTGCATGAAATTCATGCATGGGGGTGTGTGTCCCTCAGCCCAGCCTGCACTCTCTCCAATCTGGGACCCCTCAAGGGATGTCCGACTGCCCGTTTAGGCCCGATCGCGATAGGATCGGGCCTAAACGGGCAGTCGGACATCCCTCTCACAATCCAGGACTGCTGGCTCCCAACTGCTCGCCTGCCTGCCTTCCTGATTGCCCCTAACCACTTCTGCCTGCCAGCCTGATCACCCCCTAACCACTCCCCTGCCAGCCTGTTTGCCCCTAACTGCCCTCCCCTGCAGGCCTGGTCACCCCTAACTGCCCTCCCTGCAGGCCTGGTCACCCCTAATTGCCCTCCCCTGCAGGCCTGGTTCCCCCCAACTGCTCTTCCCTGCAGGCCTGGGTCCCCCCCAACTGCCCTTCCCTGCAGGCCCGGTCGCCCACAACTTCCCTTCTCTGCCAGCCTGGTCACCCCTAACTGCCCTCCCCTGCAGGTTTGATCGCCCCCAACTGCCCTCCCTTGCAGGCCTGGTCCCTGCCAACTGCCCTCCCCTGCCTGCCATCTTGTGGTGGCCATCTTGTGTCCACATGGGGGCAGCCATCTTTGACCAAATGGGGGCAGCCATCTTGTGTGTTAGAGTGATGGTCAATTTGCATAGATAGGATAGAGGCCTGGTGCATGAGTGGGGGCCAGCTGGTTTGCCCTGAAGGGTGTCCTGGATCAGGGCGAGGGGCCTGTGGTGGTTTGCAGGCTGGCCACACCCCCGGCAACCCAAGAAGAGGCCCTGGTATCTGGGATTTATTTATATTCTATAATTGAAACTTTGTAGCTTTGAGCAGAGCCAAGCCTCCTGCTTGCTCTGTGGCTACAGTCATTTTTGTTGGGATTTATTTATCTTCTATAATTGAAACTTTGTAGCCTTGAGTGGAGGCCTAGGCCGGCCAGGTTGTGCGGAAAGCTTGGCTTCCTCCATTGCCAGGGAAACCCAAGCCTCCTGCTTGATCCGTGACTGCAGCCATCTTCATTGGGTTAATTTGCATACTCGCTCCTGATTGGCTGGTGGACGTGGCTTGTGGGAGTAGCAGAGTGATGGTTAATTTGCAAATTACTCTTTTATTAGATAGGATGTGTATTCTGTGGCTGTTACATCTAACATTCTATAGATGTCTGTTAAGTCATGTTGGTCACTTATGTTGTTCAAAGCTATATTCTCAACAATTGTTCAATAAAAATATCATATATTATAAAAAAGAATTTCATTCAAAATTTTCATGTGTTTTTACAATCAGTATATTGGTTATGACCAGGGTCAATTATTTTCTGTCACCATGTATGTTTATTTTCTTTTATTTTTTAATTACAGTTGGTATACAATATTATATTAGTTTCAGGTATAAAATATAGTGATTAGACATTTATATAACTTACAAAGTGATCACCCCAATAAATTTAGCACCCATCAGACACCATATATAGTTATTACAATATTATTGACTGTATTACCTATGTTATACTTTACATCCCCATGACTATTTTTTAACTACCAATTTGTACTTCTTAATCCTTTCCTCTTTTTAACCCATCTCACCAATTCCCCTCTCATCTGTTAAATATCAAAATGTTCTCTGTATCTATGAGTTTGTGTCTGCTTTGTTTATTTTTGTTTTGTCTTTTTGATTCCACATATAAGTGAAATCATATTGTATTTGTCTTTCTCTATTTGACTTATTTCACTCAGCACGATACCTTATACACCCAGCTATGTTATTGCAATTGGCAAAAATTCAATCATTTTATATCTGAATTATATTCAGTTTTATATATGCACCACTTCTTTTTATTCATTCATCTATTGATGGACATGGTTGCTTCTATATCTTGGCTATTGTAAGTAATGCAACAATGAACATATGGATGGCAAATATCCTTTCAAATTAGTGTTTTGGGTTTCTTCATATGTATACCCAGAAGTGGAATTGCTGGGTCCTTCTTTGTCTCTTGTTAATAGTCTTTGTTTTAAAGTGTATTTTATCTGGTATGAGTATTGCTAACCCATGTTACTTTTTTGGGGGAGTTCCATTTTTATAAAATATCTTTTTCCATCCCTTTACAGTCTATATGTGTATTTCAATCTGAAGGGAGTCTCTTGTAGACAGCATATGTAAGGGCCTTGTTTTGTTATCCATTCAGCCACACTATAACTTTTGTTTGGAAAATTTAATCCATTTACACTTATAGTACTTTTTGATAGACTTGTTGTTATTCATTATTTTATATATTTTTTCTTCTTCTTAAAGAAGTCTTTAACATTTCTTGGAATACTGGTTTTATAGTGATGAACTCCCATAGTTTTTTCTTGTCTGGAAAGCTCTTTATCTGACCTTCATATCTAAATGATAGCTTTGCTGGGTAGAGTAATCTTGGTTGTAAGTCCTTGCTTTTCATCACTTCGAATTTCTTGCCAATTCCTTCTGTTTTGCAAAGTTTCTGTTGGGAAATCAGCTGACAGTCTTATGGACAGTCTCTTGTAGATAACTAACTGCTTTTCTCTTGCTGTTTTTAAAATTCTGTCTTTGTCTTTAACCTTTTGCATTTTAATTATAATGTTTTGGTGTGGGCCTCTTGGGTTCATCTTGTTTGGGACTCCCTGAACTTTCTGAGCTTGTATGTCTACTTCTTTAATCAGATTAGGAAAATTTTCAGTCATTATTTCTTTAAATATGTCTTCAGTTCCTTACTCTTTCTCTTTTCCTTCTGGTACCCCTATGATGTGAATGTTGGTATCCTTGATGTTGCCCAAGAGGCTCCTTACACTATCCTCATTTTTCTTATTCTTTTTTTCTTTCTGTTATTCTGAATGGGTGTTTTCTGCTACTTTATCTTCCAAATCACTGATTTGATTTTTGCTTCATTTATGCTTTAAAATATTCATTTCAGCTATTATATTCTTCATTTCTGACTTTTTAAATGTATTCTATCTCTATTTTTATGTTTCCTATCTCTTTGTTGAAGTTCATAGTGAGATTATTGAGCATTCTTATAATGAAGTGTTTTGAACTCTGTTTCTAGAAGATTGCTTGCCTCCATTTTGTTGTTTTTCTGGCAGGTTGTTGTTATTTTTTTTCTGTTCTTTCATTTGGGACATGTATACTTGTCTCCTCATTTGTGCAGTATTCCTGTGTTTGTTTCTAGGTATTAGGTAGAGCTGCTATGTATGCAGGTCTTGGTAAAGCAGTAGGTGTCCTATGATGCCCATTGGCTTCCTGGTCACCTAAGCTGGGTGCTGCAGGTGGGTCACTTGTGTGAGTTGTGTGTGCCTTTAATATTGTAGTTGAGCCTTAATTGCTGTTGACATGTCAATGAGAGGGACTGACCCTCTGGCTGATTGGATGCTAGGACCTTCTGGAACTTATTGCAAGTACAGTAATAACTGTGGCTATGACCATAGTTAAGGAGTTGTTGTGCAGGGGCTGACCCATTTTAGTGGGACTCCAGTGCCCACTGAGTCTGCCCTTTATATGTGCCATTCACGGAGGTGGTTAGGTGGTTCTCTGGTATGGTTTGAAGCTGGTCCAGAGTCACTGTTTGAGTTAACTTACAGTATGCTCTCTCTATTTACTTCTGCCCGAGTCATTTGAGGTAAAGCCCTATTTCAATCCACATATAATGTTGACACTCACTGTTTTATCCAAAGTATTCATTCATGTAACATTTAAACCCATTATTTATGTAGGTGTATAGTCTTAATTTCTACAATTGAATTGTTGTGTTTATCTAATTACATTAAGACATTTATAATTTTAAGTTCATGCATCATAAAATTGTTATCTGTGTAAAATTTGTCCCTTTTGGAACAACTTATTGAAGTAGTTGCAGGCTAATGTACATTTCTTCAAATAATTACTTGTCCAAAATAAAATTACTCATAAAATATTACATGAGGTGAGAGACTTTTCAAGGACTCGATTATAAAGTCTGTCTTTCTCCATATATGTGTATAAAACATTTTATCTTTTTCTGTATAAATAGACACAGTAGCATCATTAGTTTTTCAAAACTAAGTTACAGACCTATAGCATACTCAGTTTTTCTTATGTCCCTCTTATTAGTAGGGCATAAATCACAAGCCAGAATTTTTATCATGAACTAAATACACTGCACATCCAGGTGAATAAAAAAAACACAACCACTGGATTCAGTTTGTTAACAAGTGGACAGGTCTAATTAAATACACAGACAATTCTCAAACCTCATTTCAGCCATTAATTTCAATCTTGTCCCCTGTTCCTGCTTTGACCAAAATCGCTGACAAGGAGTAAAGTGGGGCCGACTAGGACTTCCTGTCCTGCACCCCTCTGGTAGAGGTGCTAATGAACTGCAGGATGGCCACAAGGCAGCTCTCCCAAAGCAGAAAAGAGGCAAGAGTCAGGTAATCCTCCAACTGAATGATAGACCACCGATAATGCCAGTTTAATCTCCACTTCCATCTTCTATCCAGAGGCAGCAACCCTGTCCTTCTACTCATAAATATTGACTAATGAGAAAGGATGGAAATTAACTATTTCGTATTCAATTATGATTATTTTCCATAAAAGATTTAACTTGCGTCTTTTAGCAGGACATGTAGCAAGGTACATAGAAATTGTTCATTTATATTACCAATTAATAGCACAGTAGAATGATCTGCAAACCAAAGACACTTTGTTTCAACCAAAATTGTCTATTGGTTTAACTGAGCTGGCATAGATTTAATATCCTACCAAGCTTGCCTTAATGATTAGTAGAATAATATGCTGCCTTCAAGCAGTTTTTATTAAATATATACAGTGCCTACATTACCAGGATTTATAACAGATATCAACAGATAAATATTAAAGACTGTAATGTATCCATTTATATTATAGTACTTCAACAAAATTCAGCATAATTATGTAATTTATTAATCATTTGAGAAAATATAGATGTGCTGATAAAGTTTGACTTTTCTTATTTTAGAACAAACCCAAGTTCTACACAATTCCATTCACATCCTTGTTAAGTATTTTTAACCCCAAACTTCAGTTTCCTGTAACAGATTATTATAGGCTTCACAAACCCTCATATACACAGAAATGTTTTCTTTCAATGACAAAAAGCTTGTTGAGAATATGATTGATGCCAGGAGTATGAAACCCCCAAGACATCATCACTTGATGAACCCATGGAAAAAAAAGTGAAATTGATTAGAAACAGCAAAATATAAAATAAACCAACCAATTTAGTTTCACTACTCAAAATGAGTGAAATGCAAAACATAAACAATGTATTGAGATGCACGTCCTTTGTATTTTAAATTTTTAATGATTCTGGGTTTTGTAGTAGCTTGGGAAAAATGTTTAAATGTAAGGTTCATCTGAGCAAGGATGCCTATAACCATGGTAGTGCTTAGAATAGTCCAATTAAAATGTTCAAATTTGGTAAGTTTGCATTATATAAAAAGTACACAATGGAATATGGATCATTATCACTCTGCTTTCCTAGAATCAAAATACTAAATGCTGCATGGCATCAAAATTGTTCCTCCAATCCCTGAAAATGTCCAATTCTTCTGAATAGCAACTAAGTTAATTAAGTTCACATGGGAGACAGGCATCGGAAATGGCTTACTTCATAAAAGAAAATATATCGATTTAAACCCACATATGTTAGCTTCCATTATTTTTATCTTTGTTAAACTATTTTAACTGTGTAATTATTTGTTTTTATTGTCACCCTTTTATATATTGTACACCGCATAACTTGAATGATTATGTCTGTTTTCAATTTTTTAAACTATTATATACCCAAATGCCCAGATTTCATTGTTAAAATATGGCAAAAACAAAAAACAAAAAACAAAAAAAACTAGTTCTCACCCTAATTTATCTGAATAATTGCATCAGTTTCTCATGTCTCTTGGCCTATGGGCCAATTATCAGCCACCTAATCTCTACAATGTCATCACTTGCAAAATTCCATTTAGTTCTAGCACCTCCTTCTCTCTACCATGTATCCCTGGATTCTAGACTGAACCAAGAAATGTCCAGACTGATGTAAGGTAAGACATGTTAAATAGACAGCAATTTTGCATATGACCCATGCTCAAGAGTCAGCTTCCAAAGGTCTAGGTGTCTTCTGAGGTAGCTGCCCTCCAACGTAGTTCCCCAGCATTACTTTACCACTGACACAAGTTTTCCACCAATAACTCCCCATTACTACATACAAAGTTACTTTGGGATAAATCAATTTCACCACTTCATTGCATAAGTAAGTAGTTTTAAGTCAGGGAGAAATCTAAAGGACTTTCTTCACCATACTAAAGACCACCCTTAATATCCATGACCCATGAGGCTCAGACCACTCTTGAACTCACAAAGGACATTTCTGGAAAATCTTAGCCCATGCTGAAACTCTTGCCTATAGTCATCCTCCAATTCAAGCAACTCACAGAACTTCATGGAGCCACCAAAAATTCTGTAGTAATAAGTAGCAAAAATATTTCGATCAGTTTGTGAACAGAAAATGCCACTTAACAGGAGGTTTTGATGGTGAAGTAGGTTGCATTCCAGAAAGTTCCTAGCACATTGTGGACACAGAGTAAACTCTTCAACCACAACTTCTATTACTTTGTATTCCCCCAAGCTTACTGCAAGGCCAGGGACAACACTAATTGGTTATAAATAGGATTATAAGGAAAAAAAAGTTGAAATGTAATATCTTTGGAAACTGTATATAAATCTTTTCTCAATTTTATGATTAAATTAGCATGTTTTTATCAGTTAAAAGTGAATAATATAACAAATGTAGAGCAATTATGGCTTAAAAAATGTCTTGCATGTCATATTAAAACTCACAAAGTTCAAAGCTTAGCAACATAAAGATGTTGTCTGAAAAAGAAAAATTAGATGACATAGATAAAAATCTTTTAAAACTTTATTTTGTTACCCTTTGAAACCCTTCCATATCCTCTTAAAAACATTTAATGATACTTGAAGCCAGAAAATTTGTGCTCTTTCTGCTACTTTATGGGCTGTCTTTGTGTTAAATAGCATACTTTAAGGATGATGTAACAATTGGATTTTGACTCCACTTATGGGGTCAGTCTCAGACTGGAAACCGGTTTTCCTCTGGGGAGGGAGGCTCCAACATGCCTCTTACTTTGTACAGATTTCATTGTAATCTACTTCAAGGAGCCACATCGTCTGGCAAAAGTTGAAGGAAATGTCTCTGTCTGGCTTCATTATCATCCTGCCTACAGCAGGAGTGTTGAAAAAGTAGACTCTCTGCAATTTGGGTTTTGTTACACTTGGGTCACAGCCTGTTGATAAAATGTCATCAGTGTTTGCTTCCTCCTTATTTCTTATCTGGGAGGGTGTCATCTAAGAAGATTCTGAGGGGGGAAAATAACATGTGTACAGGGAAAGTTGTCACTTAAAGTATATCCCAGGCCTTGCAGAAAAATATTGAACTGAACATCAAATAGCATGGTGTGGAACATTATGAATTAGCACCCTCTGAGCTCCTCAGATTTCAATCAGTTGGAATAAAGAATGCCCAGTTAACACTAGTCACACCAAAACAGATTTTAAGGTAAAGACGGTAGTTTCTTGAGGGAAAAAATAAACAGGATGCATAAAAATTATTGGGTATAATTTCTTTTGCTTTCCTTTGGCTATATTTAATTGATACTGCAACCTAATTAATTATGAAATATGGTTTGTCACTTATTTCCTCTTACAACTAGATATTTCTTCACTGTTTACAAGTAAAAAATAAATAAGAGGTATAATTTTAGTGATAAAGGAAGAGAGGGACAAACACACCTTGACATTAACTGGAATAATGATTTTTATATTTGAGACACATATTTGCCAAGGCATGTGGATAAATAGCAACATATTTGTTAAATAAAACCTTCACAATGTTAAAATGTGAGTTTTCCCTGTTATTCATGGAAAGGGATTATGTTAGTCAAAATACCACAGACTGGATGGCTTGAGAAAGAAATCTATTTTCTCACAGTTCTGGAAGCTGGAAGTCCAAGATCAATGAGTTGGTAGGTTTGTTTTCTCCTGAGGCCTCTGTCCTTAATTGGTAGATGGAAGCCTTCTTATCATGTCCTTACAGGGCCTTTTCTCTCTGCCTGCCGGTGGTTTCTCTTTCTCTTCTTATAAGGACAACAATTATATTGAATTAGGGCCCCACACTGAAGGCCTCATTTTAACTTAATCATATAGTTGAAGACCTTATCTTCAAATAGGGTTACATTCTGAGGCACTATAGTTGGGATTTCAACATGAATTTGGAAGACACGCAGTTCAGTCCATAACAGAAATGTTTAGGACAGAGTACAAATTTCAGCTTTAAACTAAGAATCTCTTCCATAGTTATTGAAGACATGAAATGAATCAGTTTTTAACATTCATTCAGCAAATATTTAAGAACTTACTATTCAAAATGCATGCCAACAAGGTTCTATACTAGATATAAAATGAATAAAAAATTGTCCCTTGTCATTTAGATGTGTATAACCTATGGTGATTAGGAGACATCTATCCCAATAGGTTCTGTGATCTCTGCAATGAGCCCATGTATTACATTTACCAAAGGCTTTCTCCAGGTCATAAATGCTGCTCAAATAATAGGAAGAATGAAGAGCTGACTTTTTGGAAACTTTGCCCTATTACACTATTTTGCCTACTGTTTTCATTTAGCCATTCCTTCTGTCCAACATTTATTGCGCAACCACTCTGTTCTAGGCACTGGAGTCTTTTATTATGCCAATGTCAAAAGTAACAATTGGATGAAATAAAAATACAGTATAGTTTCCTGCCCTAAGAATCCTCTGTGCTCTGCCTAATCATTCTTCCTGCCTCCCAACCCCTGACCCTTTTACTGCCCCCATAGTTGGTCTTTCTAGAATGTCACATAATTTGAATTATATAGCATGTAGCCTTTACATTACATTCTTCTTCTTAGTAATCTGCATTTATATTTCTTCCATTTTTTATGACTTAATACCTTATTTCTTTTTATCACTGAATGATACTCCATTGTCTGAATGCACCACCATGTCTTTATCCATTCACCTACTAAAACACATCTTGGTTGCTTCTGAGCTTTGGCAATTATGAATAAAGTTGCTATACACATTAGTGTTCAGGTTTTTGTGTGAACATGTGTTTGGCTCCTTTGGGTAAATATCAAGGCACACAATTGATGGATCATATAAAAAGAGTGTATTTCATTTTATAAGAAATTGCCAAATTGTCTTCCAAATGGCTTATCGTTTTGCATTCCCTCCAGCAATGGATAAGAGTCCCTGTTGTTCCACATCCTCACCAGTATTTGGTGTTGTCAGTGTTCTGCATTTTGGCCATTATGATTGGTCTATAAAGGCATCTCATAGTTTTAATTTGCAATTCCCTAATGACATATGATGTTGAACATCTTTTCATATGCTTATTTTCCATGTCCATATCTTCAATAGTGAGGTGTATTTTCAACTTTTTGCCCACTTTTAAACCAGTGTGTTCATTTCTTTACTGTTGAGCTATAAGCCTTCTTTGTTATATTTTAGATAATAGTTCCTTATCAGGTATGTCTTTTGTAAATATGTTCTCACAGTTTTTGGCCTTTCTTCTCATTGTCTTGACATCATTTTTTGCAGAACAGAAGGTTTTTTGTTTTGTTTTGTTTTTTAATCCTTACCAAGAATGTTATTATTGATTTTAGAGATAGAGAATGGGATAGGGGGAGAGAGAGAAAAAAATTAATATGAGAAACATCAATCGGTTGCCTGCTGTATGTACCCTGATTAGGGATCAAACCACATACTGGTATGTACCCTGACCAGGAATCGAACACATGATCTTTTGGTGTACAGGACAATGCTCCAACTAACTGAGCCACACAGGCCAGAGAAGACAGAAGTTTTTAATTTTAATAAAGCCCAGTTTATCAATTATTTATTTCATGAATGTATCTTTGGAGTTATGTCTAAAATTCACATAGTATTCAAGGTCATCTAGATTTTCTTCAATTTTTATTTTTTTAGGAGTTTTATAGTTTTGCATTTTACTTTTAGGTCTATGAACCATTTTGACTTAGTTTTTCTGAAGGGTGTAAGATCTATGTTTATATTCTATTTTTTTTTTGCATATGAATATCTAGTTGCTTGAGTGCCATTTATTGAAAAGACTATCTTTGCTCCATTGTATTGTCTTTACTCTTTTGTCAAAGATCAGTTAATTGTATTTATGAGTCTATTTCTGAGCTTTTTATTCTGTTCCATTTAGTCTATCTATTTTTTTTCACTAATGCCACATTGCCTTGATTAATATAGATTTATAACAAGTCTGGGAGTTGAGTAGTATCAGTCCTCTGTCTTTGTTTATCTTCAATACTGTGTTAGTTATTCTAGATCTTTTGACTCTCCTTATAAACTTTAGAATCAGTTTGTTGATATCCACAAAATAATTTGCTGCAATTTTGAGTGGATCTGCATTTAATCTATACATCAAGTTTCTAAAGAACTGACTTTTTAAAATTCTCACCCGAGGATAAGTTTTTATTATTTATTTTAGAAAGAGAGAAAGTGAAAGAGAGAGAGAAACATTGATGTGAGAGAAAAACATTGATTGAATACCACCTGCATGTGCCCCAACTGAGGATTGAACCAGCAATTTAAGTTTGTGCCCTGACTGACTATGAAAACCATGAGGAAGTGGCATAAAATTTATGAAAGAAAGGGAATCTCAATCTATAGTCAACAGGTATACCTTGGTTTATTGTACTTCACTTTTTTGTGCTTTGCAAATGTTGCTTTTTTTTTTTTTTTACAAATTCAAGGTTTGTGGCAACCCTGCAATGAGCAAGTTTATCAGTGCTATTTTTCCAACAGGCTCAGATAATTGTTACCATTTTTTTAAGAGATGGTGAATAATTTTTAATTTTTCAATTATAGTTTAAATTCAATGTTATTTTGTACTAGTTTCAGGTGTACAGCATAGTGATTAGACAATCATATTCTTTATAAAATGTTTCCCTCAAGATTTCCAGTACACACCTAGCACCATACATAGTTATTACAATATCATTAACTATATTCCCTTTGCTGTACTTTGCATCTCCATGACTATTTTGAAACTACCAATTTGTACTTTTTAATCCTCTTACCTTTTCACCCAGACCCTCCTCAACTCGCCTCCCCTCTGGCAACCATTAATCTTTTCTCTAGAATTTTTAAATTAAGGTATGTACATTTTTTTCTTTTAGACATAATACTATTGCACACTATTTAATAGACTACATACATCGTAAACATAACTTTTATATGCACTGGGAAACCAACACACTTATGTGAATAAAGCAAGTTATATTTGCTTTCTTGTGGCAGTCTGGAACTGAACCCACAATATCTGTCAGGTATGACTGTATATCTGAAGACATTATTTTTCAGGGGTAAATGGGAATAAAGATATTCTTAGCCAACAGAAAACTAAAATATTTGCTAAAGAAATTCTGTAAATAGGAAGGAAGTAGGAAAGAAAAAGAATCATGCAACGTCAAAAAAAAAGAACAATGAAAAGAGTAAATATATAGGTAAATAATACATTTTTTCTTTCTCTTGAAGAAAGTCCTAAATTCTTGATGGTTGGAGCAAAAAATTATAATGATATCTGATAGTGTTCTAAATATATGCAAAGATAATATTTAAGGCAATTATATCATCAATAAAGGAAAGGAAAGATACATAAATGGAAGTAAATTTCTACATGCTATTCAAACTAGTAAAATAATCACACAAGTAGACTCTGGTGAATTATGTATATACAATATACACATAGCAACTGCTAAAAGAGCTATATAAAGAAATACCCTTAATATATTATAGATATATCAAAAAGAAATTCCTAAAAATGGTTATGTAACCCAAAGAGAGGCAAGAAAAAGAAAGCAAAGAAACAAAAAAAGAACCAGAAAAAAACAAACCAAGAACAACAACAAAAAATCTGACTGAAGCTCTAACATATCAAAAATTAAATATAAATGGTCCAAGTATGACAATTAAATAGAAATGGTCCAAGTATGAGACTGGTATAATGTATTTAAAAAGTTACCCAACCATATACTCGCTACAAGAGATTCATTTTAACTATAATGATATAGGCAAATTAAAAGATAAGGAGTAGAAAAAAGATACCTCATACTAATATTAAAAGAAAGCAAGAGTGGTCATATCGATATCAGATAAAATAGACTTCAGAGAAAAGAAAATTAGCATAGACATAGAAGGACATTACATAAAAATAAAGGATTAATACATCAAAAGGATATGGCAGTCCTAAAATACAAGCACTAAATAATAAAGTTACAAAATATATAAAGCAAAAACTTATAGATAGTATAATTATAGTTAGAAATTCCCCTTTCTTTTCTCAATAGTCGATAGAACAACCCCTTAACACACACACACACACACACACATACACACACACACACACATATACTCACTCAGCCAGGCACAAGTATTCCAAGCCAGGTAAAGTCTAAGGGTAGGATAGAAGAAATGAAAGAAACCCTCCTGGCACTATGAGTCTTAACAATGTGTGCAAGCAGTGGCCTCCTATGGCTAGAAGAAAGGTAAGAGAGCTCAAAGTTTCCTCATCTAATGTACAGGTGTGTGGGACCTGTTAAAGATGTAGGCAATGCAGAAGTCCTGAGGAAAATCCTCCAGGCACTCATATCCAAAGCCCAGATTTTTTTTAAAAAAAAGGATGTATTTAGCCTGTCCAAAAATCATTTGAAGACTGTGCTGAACTAAATGTAACTGAAGCAACAATATGGCCCAAACCCAGGTCAACTAAAAATGCATTGAATCAATGCTCACACTAGCAGCATGGCAGAGGGGTAAACCTTATTTACTTCAGTATCTACAATTATCTTACACAGAACAACAAACAAAAAGCAAAGAAACAAGAAAATGTGACTTACCATTATGGAAAAAAAAAAGTCAAAAGAACCAGACCCAGATATAGCCCAGATGTTGAAATAATCAGAGAGGGCTTTAAAAATAAAGAAATATGATAAAAATGTTGAATCTCTGATTAAAAGATACAAGTGAGCAAATAGAAAATTTCATCAGTGAAATGAAAACTGTATAAAAATTCAAGTGAAAATACTAACACAACAACAAAATTGATAGCATAATTATTTTCATTTATTCTTATCAGATTAGGCATAGAGAAGGAAAAAATTGTGAGTTACAAGATCATGATCATAGAGGTCATCCAAACTGCAATGCATAAAAAAGTTTAAAATAATACAGCATCTGATATCTGTGGAATTATATAAAATAGTTTGACATATGCATAATAGAAATGTCATAGAAAGAAAAGAGAGAAAATAGGCAGAAAAATATTTGAATAGATAATAATGGCAAATTTTGAAAAATTGATAAACTTATTTATCCACAGTGACATGAAGCAGTTCCAGTGTGTTTACCCTGAGCAGGATAAATAAAACTTAAAACTTAGCTATATACATCATAGTCAACCTGCTGAGAGCCAAATCTAATCTTGAAAGCAGCCTGAGAAAAAAATCACACCTTATGCACCAGTGAACAACAAGCAGAATGAAGTATGACTATTCATCACAAATAATGGGGAACAGAAGAAAATGGAATGACATTTTTAAGTTCTGAAAGAAAAAAACTGTCAACCTAGATTCTGTATCCAGTGAAAATGTCCTTTATGAAGGAAAAAAAAAATTTTTCAGACAGACAAAAGCTGAAAGAATTTATCCATAGCTGACCTGCACCACAACGAATGGTAAAGGAAATTCGTTTGTCTGAAGGTAAATACCAGAGAAAAACTAGTCCTCCATGAAAGAACAAAGAACATTAGAAAAGATACATATATGGATAAATATAAAGGATTTTTCAAAATTACTATATATATATATATATATATATATATATACAAATACAAAAATGTAAAAATATTTTAAATACTATAAAATTACTACTGCTATAAATTTTTAAATTCTAATATTTCTATGCCTTTATCAAATAAATAGATACATATATTAATTTTTAAAAAGTCTATTAGACTATTTAAAGTCAAAATTATATTAATGGATTATGGGTTTTATAACCTATGTCAAAATAAAACATATGACAAGAGTACAATGGGCAGACTTGGCCAGTTTTGGGAAGTATACAGGTTTAGAGTGCTTACCCTGATTGTAAAGATGAATATTTTAATATCTAGAGCAACCACTAGAAAATAATACTAAGAGGCATAACCTAAAAGTAGAGAGCATCTAACAGAATATTAAAATGTACTCATTTCGCTCAAAAGCAGGCAGGAATGGAGAAATGAATGAACAAAATGCAGATGGGACAAAAGGAAAAGAAACATCAAGATAGTAAACCTAAATACAAACATATTAATAATTAAATTGAATGTAAATGGACTAATCGCTTACATTTAGAAGGTAAAAATTGTCAGGCTTGAAAAAAAAAAAAAACAAAAACAGGGCCTAACTGCATGCTGCTTGCCAGAACATGCTTAAAAGGTTAGGATACAGATTGAAAGTAAAAGTATGAAAAACATATACCATACAAACACTAAATATAACAAGGGTTAACATGGTATATGAGTGTCAGCCAAAGTAGACTTTGAGAAGAAAAGTACTAACAGATAGAGAAGGTTTCATAATGATAAAAACATCAATTCATCAGCAAGTCATAGCAATCTTAAATATGTATGAACCTAATAACTAAGTCCAAAAATATATGAATCAATAATTTACAGAAGTGAATGAAGAAATAGATAGATAGAACAAGTAGATTAATTACAAAGGATATAGAAGATTTGAACAAAATACCAATCCTTGGCCTGATATGCTCTTATAGAATACTAGAGGCCCAATGCACAGAATTTCTGCAAGGGGTTCAGCCCCTGCCACTGTGGCTGCCTTGGCCCCCACCTGCCACGGCAGCTGCCTGCCTCTGCCTCGGCCCCTGCTGTGGCTTCGTCCGGAAGGTTGTCCGGAAGGATGTCCGGTCTAATTGGCATATTATGCTTTTATTATTATAGATTATACCAAATAATAGTAAAACGCACATTCTTCCCTAGCTCAAAGGAGTCATTCACCAAGACAGACCCTACTGATTAAGCAAGTTTTAGTGAATTGCAAAGGATCAAAATGATAGCATATATTCTGTGGTCAGGACAGTATTCAATTAGAATTCAATAACAATAAGAAATCTAGAAAATCTCTAAATATTTCTAAATTAAACAATAGGCTTCTAAATAACTCAAGGGTCAAAGAAGTTTCAAAGGAAATTAGAAGCCTAGTAAGCCTTAGCTACCTTCATGAGAATGAGATTATCAGGACATTTCAGAGAGCAGGTTTTAATTAGTGGAGCTACCTACGAAGAGAAAAACCGCTGAACATAAGAGTTAGAGGACTGGTACCGTTACTTTCTAGCTGTGTGACTTTTTAAAAACCACGTAGAGAATGCATTTGTTCATCTGAAACACTTGCATGGTCACACCTTTATGAAGTTTAAATGAAATGCTTGCAAAAGCACCTACCAAGCAAAGGGCTTGGTCCATCCTAATAGATGTTCAACAAACACTGGTTGGATGTAAAAGTAGCTTGTAGCTGTCAAAAACAAGCTTTCGAAGGAAACCAAGATGGCAGCATAGGTAAACACTTAAACTGCTGCCTCCCACAACAATTTCAAAACTACAACTAAAAGAAAAAACGGAAATCATCAATTCATCAGCAAGTCATAGCAATCAGAACCACAGGAATGCTGGCTGAGTGGAAATTCTACAACTAGAAGAAAAAAGAAAAGCACACTGAGACTCAGAGGAGCTGCAGGAGGCAGAGGTGCTGAGATGCATGTGTGGAGAGGACTGGCAACTGAGTACGCGGCTGGCTTTCTCAAGCGGGAGGGAGACAAAAGCTCCCGACTATGCTGAACTCCAGTTCCGGGCAAGACTCTGGGGACCCAGACTCATTCAGGGAGAAACTGGACTGTCTGGCAGCGGGCGAAACTAGAGGGCGGCTTTCTCTCAGAGGTGCTTGCAGCGATTACCACGGGACACTGAGACACAGGGGCCTATTAGGGCAGGGCTGACGGGAAACCAAGGCTGTCAGCTCCACCCTGAGACTCCGCCCCATCCAAGCTCATAAGGGTGTCTCCAGCACAGAAGTTCTCCCAGCATAGACACAGCTGATCCTCACAGACAATTGGCCTGGAGGTCAATTCCTCCCAGTGATACCAACAATCAAGGCTTACCTACAACAAGACTGTGCACACAGCCCACAAAGGGGTGCACCAAGAGTGTCCACCACAGGTAATTGGGGAGGCTAAGCCACTGGGCTCTATAGGACACCTAGCACACAAAGCCACTCTGTCAACACAGGGAAGCAGCAAAATGCAGAGACAAAGAAACAGATCACAAATGAAAGAAATGGAAGAAAGCAAACTACTGGATATAGAGTTCAAAACCACGGTTATAAGGTTTTTCAAGAATTTCCTAGAAAAGGCCAATAAATTTAGCAAGACCCTCGAGGATATGAAAAAGGACCAACTAGAAATAAGCATACACTGACTGAAATAAAAAGTATTATACAGAGATCTAACAGCAGACTAGAGGAACGCAAGAATCAAATCAACGATTTGAAATACAAAGAAGCAAAAAACACTCAACTGAAAAAGCAAAAAGAAAAAAGAATCCAAAAATATGAAGGTAGTGTAAGGGGCCTCTGGGACAACTTCAAGCGTATCAACATCAGAATTATGGGGGTGCCAGAGGAAGAGAGAGAGCAAGATACTGAAAACCTATTTGAAGAAATAATGACAGAAAACTTCCCCCACCTGGTAAAAGAAATAGACTTACAAATCCAGGAAACACAGAGAACCCCAAACAAAAGGAATCCAAAGAGGACCACACCAAGACACATCATAATTAAAATGCCAAGAGCAAAAGACAAAGAGAGAATATTAAAAGCAGCAAGAGAAAAACAGTTAGTTACCAACAAGGGAGCACCCATATGACTATCAGCTGATTTTTCGACAGAAACTATGCAGGCCAGATGGGAGTGGCAAGAAATATTCAAAGTGATGAACAGCAAGAACCTACAACCAAGATTACTCTACCCAGCAAAGCTATCACTCAGAATTGAAGGGCAGATAAAGAGCTTCACAAATAAGAAAAAGCTAAAGGAGTTCATCACCACCAAACCAGTATTATATGAAATGCTGAAAGGTATTCTTTAAGAAGAGGAAGAAGAAGAAAAAGGTAAAGATAAAAATTATGAACAACAAATATGTATCTATCAACAAGTGAATCTAAAAATCAAGTGAATAAAAAAAATCTGATGAACAGGATAAACTGGTGAACATAATAGAATCAGGGGCATAGAAAGGGAGTGGACTGACAATTCTCAGGGGGAAAGGGGTATAGGAGGTACAGAAAGAGACTGGACAAAAATTGTACACCTATGGATGAGGACAGTTGGGGGGGGTGGTAAGGGCAGAGAGAGGGGTGGGAACCGAGTGGACGGGAGCTCTGGGGGAAAAAAAGAGGAACAATTGTAATAATCTGAACAATAAAGATTTATTAAGTTAAAAAAAAAAAAAGAAAAAGAAATCAGGGCTGCCAGGCCGGTGTTGCTCAGTGGCTGAGTGTCAACCCATGAACCAGGAGTTCACGGTTCGATTCCCAGTCAGGGCACTTGCCGGGGTTGAGGGCTCAATCCCCAGTAGGGGGTGTGCAGGAGGCAGCCAATCAATGATTGTCTCTCATTATGGATGTTTCTATCTCTCCCTTACTTTCTGAAATCAATAAAAATATATTTTAAAAAAACAAACACAAAAACAAGCTTTATAAATTTGCCTCTGGCTTAACCTAGCAAAAGAGAGAACAAAAGATAGTTACATGTGAGGAATTCAATTCATACCTAACTAGCCCATAAGAGGATTCTTTAAGGATAACTGAAAAGACAAAAACTTTTTAAAGATATCCCTTTGGAGGGAACTGGGAGTTGAGGAAAGCTTGTGTGTCCATATTCATCCCCTCTCTCTCTTAACTGAACCAATGCATTCCAGCTTCTTAAACAAATAGTATTTCCACTTCATTGCTATTTACAGCCATAGCCTAAAGCACAAAGATCAGACTCAGCGTCTGATTAAACCAAGTTTCATAAAGAATGACAAAATAATTGGTAAAAACATTTCAGCTTGGGTATGTAAAATAGAAAAAAACAAAGTAGCAAACGTTCAAAGCACAATGGGTTTTGGGGAACAACACTGTCTTTTCTCTTTGGCATTTCTCTAGGATTCCTATCTTGGCTGGGTGACAAAAACCTGTCCATCAGATGCAAGCCTGAGCCTATCAGCCTTACAAATCAGACTTAATAAAAGTCAATCAGTGATGGTTTAACTTGCTTGCTACTGCCTGAAGCAGGATTCAGCTCCAGTGTCTGTCATCCTCTTAGAAAACCCTTTCTATGTCCACCTATACATTCTAAAAATTTACTCATCTACATTTCCATAGATAGGAAAAAGTGATTTCTATAAATACACACCAGGCCAATAAAGGTGCATATGAATTCCCTATAGGTAAATGCACAGATATAAACATATTCCTTCACAGCTGTGGATACATAGAAAGATGCAGTTCTCTTAAACCAAAAAAGGAAAAGAAAAAGAAAAATAATCACCCTCTTTACTTCAGAGTTTTACCCTGTACATACATGTCTTTCAGTATAAAAGCACATATGCCATAATTGCCTTTATATGTACATTGGCTTATGACTTTTTTAATAAATTAAATATGTGTTGATGTACTCATTGACTGAATTCTTACAACATCCATCAAGATTGGATATTGGATCTAAAATTCACAAACTCCTAGAGCTATTGTTTAATACTGTCAGATCCAAGTGTTTATCTATCTACAAGGACAATAGCAGAATTTTCTGCCTCAACCAGGAGATATCTACAGCCAAATACATGTTGCCCAACTCTCAGAAAGGTCCGTTAGCACAGAGCAAGGAGAAACAAAAATCTAGGAGAGGCTGATAGGATAAATATTAATCAAGTTCCCTTCTAACCATAGATACTTCAGTTTTTGAGTCAAATTTAAAATCCAGAGGTCATGTCAAACAGAATCAAGGTAGACTATAACATGTGCTCATCTATTCATTCAACAAATACTTGCTGAATAACAACTGTGTGCCTTTCATGCCTGTGCTTTTTAAAAATATTTTTTATTGACTTCAGAGAGGAAGGGAGAGGGAGAGAGCTAGAAACATCAATGATTGATCAGCTGCCTCCTGCACACCCCACAATGGGGATCAAGCCCTCAACCTGGGCATGTGCCCTGACCAGGAAGCGAACCATGACCTCCTGGTTCATAGGTAGGTGGCTGGGCATGCCTGTGCTTTTAACATAGATATGATATGAATCATACATGTCATTTTAAATTTTCTAGTAGCCATATTTTAAAAAGTAAAAAAATAAATGAGTAAAATTAATTTTACTATACTTGATTTAACCCAATATATTTATGTATTATTTCAACATGCAATGAATATAAACATTTATTTAAGAGATATTTGTCATCACACTTTATACCAGTTACATTTCAAGTGCTTATAGACACATGTGGCTAGTGGCTACCATATTGAATAGTGCAGTCCTAGATGCTGTGGGTACTGCAGTGACAAAACAAAATGTAGGATGGAACAAAAATAGGTTGATAGCTGTGATTATGTGAAACACAGAATTTATTCTTGTACTATTATTTATTAAGTATTGTATTACACCTACTTTTGCCCAACCCTGCACTTGCCCTTGTGGAGATTAATCACTGTGGGAAGACAAACAGTAAACAAATAAATATAAAATACCAGGTTATTAACATGGCTTACAAGGCCATATGTAATCTGGTCCCAGCCACCTCTCCAAATTCATCATCATCATCATCATCTTCTACTGCTCCCCTGCACTCACTGCGCCACAGTCACACTGCCCACCTGCCTGTCCATGAGTGAGCCTGCCAAGCACATACCACCACAGGCTATTTCCATTCACCCAGACCAATCTTCCCCAAAATACGAAAGAACTTTAAAGGGCAATGTACATAGCAATGATAATAATAAGTACAGCTATGGAGTATTTACTATACATTTTATGTACATTTAAGATAGGGACTATTATTATACATATTTTATAGATAAATAAACTGCTTTATACACATTATGCACATATAATTTATTTAACCAATCTCTCTCTTATTTGACTTTTTAATTTTTTGCATTGTTAAATAGTTATGCTCAATGATTATTGCTTTAGTATTCATTCTTAGAGGTAGAATTGCTGGGTCAAAAACGAGGGGCCCTTTTAGACTTTAGGGATACATTGTAAATTACTCTTCCAAAAGGTTATACCAATTAAAGTCCCACCAGCCTGATTTGTTGAAAATTTTTATTTCTCCCCATTTAACCTTCTCCTGTCTACTCTTATTTTTTTTTTTAATATTTTTGTTAAACCTCGCCCAAGGATATTTTTTCCATTGATTTTTTTTAGAGAGAATGGAAAAGAGGGAGGGGGAGGAAGAGAGAGAGAGAGAGAGAGAGAGAGAGAGAGAGAGAGAGAGAGAGAAACATTGATATGAGACAGACACATCGATTAATTGCCTTCTCCAGGCTCCCCCACCTGGACTGGGGATCAAACCTGCAACCAGGTACATGACCTTGACCTTGACCTAGAATAGGACCAAGACCTTTGGCTCACGAGCCAAAGCTCCTACCACTTAGCCACACTGTCCAGGGCAAGAACATATCTTTTTTAAAATCCTTTCCCAGAGAGAAGCCTACAACCCAGGACCTGCCCTTGACCAGAATCAAACCTGGGACCTTTGGGTCCTCAGGCAGACGCTCTATCCACTGAGCCAAACCGGCTAGGACTCTACTGTTTGCCCTTGTTTTTCATGTTTATCTTTTTTCACTATTAATAAGCACTATGCTAGAGTAGGGTCATTAACTTTGTGCTTCTTTCTTATATCATAAATGTCCTTCCTAGTTTCCCTTTTGTCTTTTCATTCTGTTTTGATCCTGTTTACCTTTTTTCTTCATGATTTCTACTTTTGTTGGCTTGCCTTAAAAATCCTCCCCCCCCCCCCCCACCAGATTTTGGAAATCCTATTCTCACCAGTTTCCCTGACTGAGCCACCTTAGGAGCCACTGTCCACCCTCAGTACATCACAGAAGGTCATGTGTCCTCTCCTTCCTCAGTCCTCCCTTCTCAGCTGCCTGCAGAGCTCCTGAATGAAGCCTTTGTGCCTGAGCAACCCCATCCCCTGTCACTTTAGGATCCAGCTTCCCCATCTTCCAGCAAAGTATCGGCTTCATACACTCACCTTAGGTCACCACATTTCTGACCAATATCTGACAGATTTTTAGAGAAGTAGTAGAAATGGAAATAGACTTTAAATGTGGGGGAGAGAGCACTAAATTAGACGTCAGATCTATACATGCTAATTCTGATTCTGCTATTAACTGCATGGTCCTTACACTCAAGTTTTCTGGACCCACCATTTCTTATAAGATAAAAGGATTGGTACAGTGACCCTCAGCTGCATTCAAAGGCTAACATTTTTCATTAACTGCTAGGTTATGAGTCTTCCTTTTCATCTGGCCTTGGAAGAAACATATTCTAAAGTACAGAAGGGGTAATCTAATTATATGAGCCATATAATGAGAGTTCCTGGCATAAATAATTCTGAATGAGGCTCAATGGTCTAACTTTCTGCTTCTTAAGGCCATTTATTGTATGATAATACTGGGAAATCAACTTCTCAACAGGCCAAGATGTTATTTATCAGTGAAGAGAGATGATTGAGGCTTGGAATTTCTATATATGGTCATCAATTACTTCTAATTCAGAAATATCACAAGTAATAGAGAGTTGACTTTTACCTGAATTAGAAATAACAAATTTTATTGGGCTTGGAATCATCAGTAAAATATTAAGCTTCTCTTTCATATCCTACCCAATGAATAATGAACTGCTTCACTGGACTTGAACTTATTTTTGGACATGAATTTATTAGACCATTTTCTGAGGTTAGACTTCCAGGCCCGAATTATATGTTAGTAACTGAATACAGAAGTTGGCCTTTGTCTAGTATAGAAACTGCCACCTTTTCTAAAATACAGAACAGATTTTCCAGTTCGTTTTGCAGAAATGGCTTTCATGAGATTTGACAACACAAGAGTCATTCATTAATCTAATTGTCTTCTGCATGAAATTATGCTTAATGTTAGTAATGTGCAGACAGTAATATGATAAAATATGAACTGCTAAAGTAGCCTGAAATACCCTGGCAATTTCCAACCACTTGATGGATTAATGTTCAATTCTGGTAAATTTTAGATACTGATTGATGGGGCTATTTAAAAGCAAATGTAATTAGTTTTAAACTTTATTTACCATTAAATTTCATGTCTTTAACCCCTATATATAATAACAGGTAGGAATGAGAAATTCTCATCAGAAAGGACCATCTTTAAAATAAAGAGAATCACTCCTATTCAAATGATTATAATATTAATCAGAATCCAATCCTAGCTCACATTTTCTCCTCCATACTGTTTTGTAGTTAATATTTTCTTGGCAGTATAAATTATAAGGGAATTCGTCCACATACATCCACATGCCTACATACATTTTCACTGACTCTTTTTGCCTTTTTTGGAGACTGCTGTAATTATAGTCTAAAGTCATATTTTTTCAACATATATTTCCCTTGTGGGGAAAATATATATTTTCCTAATTTAACTAAATAAGTTTGATAAAACTTACATGTTTGAACCTAAAATACTTAAAAATTTTGAGCTGTTTAAACATTATTCACCTAAACCTATAACATGTAAAAGTCTGTGTGTTTGAGATGTCCAGCATTTCTGACCAATGTTTCAGCCTAAAGAATGATACTTGTGTGGTTTTCTCTGTTAATCTTTAGCTTTTTCAGAAATGAGCTCACAGAATGTCTTAATCAAAGAGAGAGAGAGAGGTTAGTGAGTGTTTCTGTGGTGAACAATAGGGAGGAAGTATTTGTCCTGTTGTCTGGTGTTCACTGCTCCCGCAGATGCCCTCCAAGAACAAGTGTTCCATGCATTTCACAGGTGACTCCACCTGCAGCACCATCACTGGTCCTTCCAGCCTCTTCACATTCCTCCCAGTCAGAAACAAGCAACAAAGTTAAAGAGCATTAGCTGAAAAGCCTTCTAGGAAAGGCTTTCACTGTGTTCTCCCCTTTCCTGAAAGGAAAGAACACACCTAGTTGCTACATGTTGTGTGACTCAGGGGATCTGAAATTATTGTGCCTCAGTTTATCTTTTAAATCCTGCCACCAGCTCATCTTAAAGGAATGCTGCAAAATGATATGTCTCAGAAAGGGCCTTAAAATCAAGCAAAGTCTGGATAGGACAAAGCCAATCTGGTGGAGTGCTGATCCTCAGAGTGAACAAACATAGAGGCAGTAATGAAGGCGTTGTAGATGCACAGTATTCTCCTGAAAGAAGCAGGCTTGCTCCCCAGAACCCCACAGTTTATTTTGTTGTCTTCACTCTCCTTGCCACCTGAAGAACAACTAAACATGATAACAATGATCATAATATATAATTAGAGCTCACATCCATTTAGAGCTGAGTTTAGTTATTTAAATCAGTTCTCTGATGATTCCTCACTACAATTCTAGGCAATTATAGATGAGAAAATTAGGGTTTAGTCTAAGGTCATGCTATGAGTAAAAAATGGAACCAAAATCCAAGCCAAGATTATCTGGCTCCAGGGGCTCAACTAGGAAATGCAAGAGGAAAAATAATTAATCCTTCAAAACTATTTTCCTGCCCACAGGTGCTTATAAAAAAAAAAAATGGCAAAGATAACATCTCAAATTTACCCTGGAAAAAATGTCCCTATTAATTTTAAACTACAAATTATCATTTGATAATCTCTGAGAAGATATGGTAAATGGAAGGAGACAGCCAAAAAAGAAAATGATAAGACTAATAATCTCAACTTTATTGCATACCTATTAGATATCAGATAGTCTGTTAAATGCCTTCCATTCACTAGTGCAAGCAATTTTCAACCTTTTTCATCTCATGGCACACATAAACTAACTACTAAAATTCTGCAGCACACCAAAAAAATTTTTTTTTGCTAATCTGATAAATAAAAGGGGGAGAGAGACAGAAACATCAATGATGAGAGAGAATAAATTATTGATCAGTTGCCTCCTATACACTCCCTATTGGGGATCAAGCCTACAACCCAGGCATGTGTCCTGACTAGGAATCCAACTGTGACCTTCTGTTTCATAGGCTGATGCTCAAACACTGAGCTACACTGGCCAGGCAAAAAAAAATATGTATAATTTTGATTCATTCACACAGGACAGCTATTGTTGTGTTGGCTGTTGTGATTTTTTAATTTGACAATCCAGTGGAAAAGAGATCAGTGCCCCTGACTAAATAGTCAGGTATTGTGTGTTTAAAAAATTCTTGCAGCACACCTGTTGAAAATTGCTGCACTAATTTATTAAATCTTCTCAGCAGTCTTTATGATAGGTATTCATATTATCCACACTTTACAGATGATGAAACTTAGGCTTGGATATGTTTCAGATAAACTCATACATGTTAAAATATTAATAATTTTATATCTAAGGATAGACATTTTGCCTTTATGAAAATTTAAAAGCACCATTATTTAAACTCTAATTTCTTCTAGTTATCTTTTATTTTACCAGTTTGATGTTTCTACCATGAAGTCTGAAAATATTTTAAACAACTGTTTTTATTTTGAATGGTCTAAGAAAGGGGGGAGGAATAAATATGCCCCCCTCTCCCTACCCTCTGTTCTCTTACCAATGCTCATTATCACTAACAAAACCCAATCAGAAGCCAGGGGACATAGGAGCCCCAGAGCAGCAAAGATAGGTGGAGGATGAATTAGAAATAGAAGACTGGGCAACCAGCATCATAGTTCTCCTAAATGGAAACAGGATCCAATAAACACATTTAATTTGGTGCCTAATGTCCACTTAGAAGTAGCAGAAGTGATATGTGAAATTTTCTATTGCCTGATTTGCAAATAAGTAAAGTAATAATCATGCCAATGTATAATTTTTTAGAGTTCTCTGTACAGTAAGTATACATACATCTAACTAAATACTAGATATCGGGCTCAATTCCCCCTTAGTCAATGTGGCTGAGAGAATAGTTCTTAAACCCTTTTCTGTGTCTTCCATGTGGATAGGTGCCACCCTGTTTGGGAAGATGAGCATTTTAAACTTGGGATTAACCACAGTTGCTGATGTGGTATCTCAAGCACTTTTAAATTCTTTCTACTTCTCATTAATATTGACTTTATTTTTTCTATAATAAATTCTAGCTGCCGAGCCCCATGTTCACCTAAATGCAAACATATAGCTGTCACCATGTTCCACATTCTCTTAAGTGTCCAATAAATGCTATTTGATTTTAACACATGAAGAAACATTTTTAAAAATTTGACATGCTTTGGTCATCTCTATGAAAATTTGAGATTGAAGGGATTAAAATTGCAGCTCTGTGTTTGTTGTAATCATCTTGTCAAAGTGTCATTTTGTGTCTGAAGAACTTGGAAAATTGTCATATCTCCATTTCAGCTGATTCTAAAGAGCTATCCCCAAGGGAAAATAAAATGATTTGCCATAAGGTAGCCCTCTATGTTATCTTGATTACATATATTTCATGAGCCAGATCTCCAAAGTCAAGGTTGAAACACAGGTAAGAGATAACCATTGGGAAATTTCTACCTCCTTTGGAATTATGTCAACTACACTTCTCTACTCTATTTCCAGTGTGGAGACTGAGCTCACAGAAACCAGAGAACACTGGCTTCAGTCTGATGTTTTAATTAGAAACTTGTTTTTAATCATTCTAGCACAGAAAGTTTGGAAAAATAAAGATTCTGATCTAGTAGTGGTGAGAATACAAATTGGTAATTTGACAATGTCTAGCAAAGCTAAATATGTGCCTGATGATCTAGAAATCCCATGCCTGATGATCTAGAAATCCCATCTTTTTGTACGTGCCCCAGAGAAAATATACCTGTGGGAAAAGACACGTGGCTAATATTTAATTGTATTCATACAACAAAATACTATGTCACAGTTAAAATGAGTAATATCCCTGGCTGGTTTGGCTCAGTGGGTAGAGTGTTGGCCTGTGGACCGAAGGGTCCTGGGTTCGGTTACAGTCAAAGGCACGTGCCTGGGTTGAGGGCTCAATCCCCAGTAGGGAGTGTGCAAGAGGCAGCCAATCAATGATTCTCTCTCATCACTGATATTTCTATCTCTTTCTCCCTCTCCCTTCCTCTCTGAAATCAATAAAAATATATTTAAAAATAAATAAATAAATAAATTTTAAAAATAAGTAACTTAGGTCTACATGTATTAACATTGGTAACTCCCAAACATATAATGTAGATGAAACAAGCAAAATGCAAAAGGATGCATATGACATAATACCATCTTCAAAAAGCTAAAAAAAAAAAACCTATAAAATAACATAACTGTTGCTTGTAATTGCAAAAAAATATGTAGCAAAAGTAAAATAACTAAATAAAGCATTTATATTCATACATTTATGACAGTAATTTTCTTTGAGGAGAGAGAAAATGGTAGAGGATACATAGACGTATCTATAACATTTATTTCTTTAAAACACACACACACATCTGAAGTGCAATGTTAAGATTTGATAAAGTTGTGTTGTGGGTCCATGGATTTTTATTATATTATTCTCTATACTTGTCTGCATATTTGAAATATTTCATTATGAAAATATATTTTTAAATCATCCAAGCACAAAAATATTTCTCATAGGAATCACCAAAGCAAGGAAAAATAAAACATCTCACTCAACGTCTTTTCCCTATAAGAAGCCATGAATTATGGAACAAAGAAGGCCTCATATTTATGAGAGGGATCCCTCTAAAGGATGCCTCACATTTATAAGTGAGTATCCTTGTAAAGATTGCTGCTTTTTTGTCCTGAATTCCAGACAAGGATATCCCACATTGGATTTGGTTCAAGCTTATGATCCCCAAAGTATTAAGGCTAATTCTGCTTAACATTTTAGTTCTTAACAGAACACTTCAGAAATTCAGAGAGAGGATCACCCAGTTAGATCAGGGTGTTACCGTGCCCTTGGAGCAGTGGGGAGATAAGATAACTGAGGAAATGAATGATCGAATGAACTGAGCCCTCAGTTTGCTATGTTGTTTATCATACTTGTAAGACCACGGCCATCAGAACATGTGTGTGCATTTTCCCTTATAACATTTTTTTGAGTGGTAGTTGTGTGAAACAATGATCTGTTGAATTTAATTCACAGATCAAAGAGGGAGGAAATTAACCAACACAGTAAATTGATTATTTCATGGGTGACATAACCAAGGCAATGATTTATCTTAATAAAGAGCAACTTCCCTCTAGTCCTTAACTGAATTCCAGCCAGTGCAATAATACTCGGCTGTTAATGACTTTGATGTTGATGTGGAAAAGTGAATGACTGCATAATCACTGAAATGGGACCTCATCACAGTTGGAAACGTTTAAGCCAAATCATTTTGGACTGTGAAAAGAGCCCTGAGTGGTGGAGATTGGCTGGGTCCCAGCTCTTCAGTCTTAACTAAACAGGGCCTGAAAACTTTATCATGTTGCACTGCTCTGGGCTGGACCATAACTCTGACAGCTCACAGGGACTTGAGCTTAATGTATATGTCTGTGGCCTCACAGAGGAAAAAAGAATTCCAGGGCTTACAGCACCGATAATAAATACACGTCTATCAGCATTCAGCTGAAAGTGTAATTAGTTAAATCCGTCTTTGGGAGAGGGAATAGAAGAAAGGAAACAGAAGTCAACTTAAAAAAATTGAACTAAAAGCTTATTTTTATACTCCATGTTACTAAATATGGCTTAAGAGCTTGCAAGATAGCATTAGTCATAGATGGCAGCCTCCTCCACTCCTCCTCCTCTCCCCATCTCTAAATAATAAAATGAACTAAAATTAGAGCTGTTTTCAAGTATGTTCACTTGATTATTATTATTTGAGTTATAGCTGAGAAGCCTCTGAGGAGAGGGAGCCCCCTTGGGAATATAAGTGACTCCCCAGTGCCCACGTTTTTGACTTCTAAATGGGGAAAAGGAAAACAAAGCTTCGATCTCAGTCCAATCACCATCAGCCAACCCAGCAGATTTCCTCTTGTGCTAATCAGATCCTGGATCACATCAGCTTCCTAGAGTTAAATTATTACATCCATGTATTATAATTCCAGTCTTTAGCAAGTCTCTCTAATACACCCCTAGTCTGTCCCCATCCCCTGTCTCCACCCCACCCACCCCCTTTGCCACCTCCCACTGTCCCCAGATGCTCCTGAGCAGAAGTTCCAGGGAATTGTCCAAGAGAACTAAGACCAAGCTCTGCAGTCAAATTTGGTGACCGTCTTACAAGAAATACAGCTGCAGGTAAAGCTGGAGGAGCGCCAAGCGCTTGCCTGTTTAAATACCACAGAGCCCCAGGCTCAGGATGCCTCATTTGAGGGGGAAAAAAAATCTATGTTTACAGGCAAGGATTGTTAAACTGTTCATCCAGGCCTGCAGCTGGGGTTGACGCAGAACAAAGCTAGAAATGCCCATGTGGCAAGATTAGAAAGTCATTTGTGTGGTTTGTGTGGCCTTGCTGCAAGCCTCCTCCTTTCCTCTCCTCTCTCCTCTAATCCAAGCCTTGATCAGTTTATTACTTTAAAGACACCCTTTTCCTGCTGGGAACCTGGCCTGGCTGTGTCCTGGCAGCTTTTCCCCAGGGCATGCATGACCCTCAGAGGTTTCATTCCTGTTCAGCAATCTACTTACGTGAGATCATCTGGGAAACTTTCAAATAGTCTGTGTATTTTTCTTTTTCCTTTTTTTTTTTTATATTACCCTCCCTAAACTGTCCTCCCTCATGCACACTCAATTCTTTTGTTTTATTCCCTTTCCTCAAGTTCGATCCGAAGCCAAGTGCTTTTAATTCTTAGCTGCATTTGCAAGCCTGGACTTTCAGGAATATATGTTATGAAAGCAGGGAAAGAAAAGACTTTCTTGTCATCAAAACCATAATAATTATGTGTCAAAGATAATTACTGCTTGGTGTGTAATACATCTAATACCAAGTGACAGAGAAAGTAGTCTACCGGCAGACAAGAGTAACTGCCGGCTGGCTGAAATCTGATATAAAATTAACCACCAGCTCAAGCTCGCTGCCCACTGGATTTAACAGATAAAGGCCAACTCCAACCCCCAAAGAGAAAGTCATAGCAGTGACTAGTCTACTTTTGTTTTGTTATAACAAGTATATATATTTGCATATAGATAAACATTAATTGGGCCTCTCATAAAGATATGACTATATTCCAAGCGCCTGAGTTGCTGTTTGAGTATTATTATTATTACTATTATTATTTGTTGTTGTTGTTAATCTTCACCTGAGGATATTTTTCCATTGATTTTTAGAGAGAATGGAAGGGAGGGGGAGAGACAGAAAGAGAGAAATATCGATGTGAGAGAGACACATGATTGGTTGCCTCCCACACACACCCCGACTGGGGCTGGGGCCAGAGCCTGCAACTGAGGTACATGCCTCTTGACCAGAATCAAACCTGGGACACTTTATTCCATAGGCAGATGCTCTATCCACTGAACCAAACCATCTAGGGCAAGAGTAATATTACTAATAATAGCTAAGGAGCACAGCCGAACTCTGGGCAATAGCATGAGAAGCTTTCAGAGATACATAGTTTTGCTAATAGTTTTGCTCCATAATGCCTAGGCTTTAGTCTCATCTGGGAAACCCAAGCTTGGAAAGCAAAGCACTTAAGATGTTTAGAAGATGGACTACACCACTATTGGAACAAAGGGAGGCAAAGAGAAATCTGAAGATGCTACCACAGTAAGACACTGTGTTTGATACATTTCCCTACACTAGGCTGGGAATCATGCAGAGTAAGGATAACTATTGAGACTGGCAAGCATGAGAATTCTGCTTAAAGGTCCCTCTGGGCAACTTTATAGCTGAGGATGAGGTCCAGCTTCTTTTGGCTCCATGGTCCCTCTGCCCAATTTCAGCGTGAGCAAACTCAGTCGTGCCAGGGAAAAGCTGGCTTGAGCCCAGCAAAGGCAAATCTTGGTTGCCAGTAGGCAGGGCTGCACGGTTTATGCATCATTTGGTATAAATCTGAATCTTACCTACCTCATCAGTAGCAAAAACTGTATCTGCAACAGCAGGAGAGACCAGAAAGTTAGAAAAAGGACTGAGTTGCTGTCAACTGTTTCCTGGTTAGTTGAAATCACTAATCATCTTGCAGCCAGCTCACTCTCATGCAATGAATGGGCTTGGGTTCAATTTGTACACAGAGGCACAAGTGTGGACGTTTTGGGGGGGACTTGAGCACCGCTCTGAGGTTCCCAGGTGACTGGTGGCTACCTATCCTGTCAGTCAGGACTGAGCCTGAATCCAGCACAGCACCATCCCTGCAGCCTTAAACATGAATCCTCGGGTGCTTTTGAGTTCATACTCATCCCCATCAAAAACCCTGCTATTGCTTTAGCGAAATAAATCATTTTGATTTAGTGCTTAACTGCTGCCGTACCATTAGGCTGTTCTGCATCAACTATACAGGAATCTCTCATTAACTTCGGAGTTACATTCTTGAAAAGTACTGAGCTTGTCAAAACTACATTTGGCAAGCCCAAGAATCAGAAAATAATTAAAATGGTATTGAGGACATACGCCTAATAATAAATAAAATTTCTATAAGTTATCTGATTTCAGAAAACTTGATTAATTAGCATTGGAAATCTCCAGTTGGTAACCATTTATTTGTTTAGGAAATATTGCTTCCTCATTATGACTGGCTGAGGCAGAGTCACTTGCAAATTTTATATAACACAAACTGTACCAGCTCAAAAAAAATTTTAACCATTCCTCAGTGGATTGAAATTCACTGTCCTTTGCACTGGGGTCTTTGTTTCTGTTTGTGCTATGTCTGTGAAATTCTTGTATAACCATCTCTTCTTTTTCTAAGCATCAGCCTGCTCAACTGCACATGTTACTGGGAGTCATCCACAATTTGAGGAGATAGAGCATAAATAATTCCCTCTGTACCATTCCGTAGACCTTAACACATGGTCTGCTGCGGGGGTGGAGGGAGAGAGATGAACTGATTTGAATTGCACATAAAGAAAAAGAGCATTCTTAAAAATATTTAGTATATAAATACAAAACTGTGCTGATCTCAAACACAATGCTGGTGAAAGATTAAAAATTTACCTTCCCACCTCACCTCCAAGATTTTGATATAAAAACTAAAGCTGTCTTCTAATTTGGCTGCTCACAAGAGAAACTGAAGGTGGTAAAAACTGAAATGCTGAGACATGAAAAAAAATGATACAAAGTCTCAGGGAGCAAGAAAAAGATTCATATTCTGGCTTCTGTGTTAATGTGTTTTGGAATTTTTTCACAACATATGAAAAGTCTATTTCCACTATGGCTTTCTCAACACAAACTACTATTTTAAGCCCACATTGCTTCTACGGAGAATACATATTTTTTGAAATGGTTTAGAGTTTTTAAAATGCCTGACCAAAAGATATTATTTCCGGCAAAAGAAAAAGTAAAATAGGCTTTTGAATATATGATATATATATATAAAATATATTCATATTTCATGGATATTAAAATGTCAGATTGTCCCAATAATATTCTTAGTAAGTCTATTCTAATATTCTTAGAATTTGTGGTAAACCTTAAGACAAAAGGTAATGGCCAATAGACTCCACAACCCAGAATACATACAAATAAAAACAAATGGAAAAAAAAGTGTAATGAGATTAACCAAAATAGGTTCTTGACTTTTTAGCACATGGATTACTTAAAATATTAACAAATAAAAAATAGCCATCAGAATACAGTATTGTGTTGTATAAGGAATCCACGTAGAGTCAGCAAAATAAAGCTTCCCTAAGCTACATCACTGTGAGTCACTAAGAGTAGATTTCTATCTGGTACTCAAAATAATAGTTAAAAAATTTGTCTCAGGCATACATTTATTTATAGTCTGGTTTCTGATATACCAGGTTATTAGATGTCAGTTCTCAATTTGCCAAGCATAAGGTATTACCTATATTGAAAGGCCGTGGCATACTAACTTAATGTTCCGGCACACTCCACCTACACTGAATGTCGGTCCCCGGGACAGGCTTCAGTGATGCATGAGTCCTGGCACCCATTTTCTTGAGACATCTGATTGGATTGAAATGATGTAAAGAGAAAGAGAAAATATACAAACCAGGGAAATACGCACACGCACGCGCGCGCACGCGCGCACATACACACACACACACACACACTCACACACAATACCACTAGGTTTCTCTCATTCTCATTGCTACTAAAGAAAAGTTTTCAAATAAAATATATTTCTCTTCAGCCTCACACGAAAAGAAATAACCTTGGAAAATTGTTAAGGAAAAGCTGGCAAGCAGGCTACAAGTAACAAATGGCTAAGATGCTTGTTTTTGCAAATCATTGTCACAACACAGTGCAATATCATGGCTAGCATGTTTTGAGAATCTATGTCTGTCTATTGCATGGTATGATACATCATTCAATAAAGAACAGTAGATTTTTGTTACTTTCCTTGTTTCATTTCCAACAAGAAAGCAATAGAAATGGCCCCTCAAGGAAAAGTGAGAAACTGACTAAGCCTGGTGTAAAATGCTTTTTTCAGTGGGATGAATGTGTGGGAAGTATTTCTGGGTGGCCCTGAGGTGTCACCTGGACCACTTGTTATTCAGGTGACCTAATAATACTTTTCCTCTCTGATATGAACCTTTGACTATGTGGTTTACCTGCATTTAACTATCTCATGAGTCGTAGGTAAGCCTAACATCTCGTCTTCCTAGATTTCTTTAATTATTTTCTAGGAATAAGGGCTACAAGAATTCCTATCTAATAGCTACCGCTGTTAGTTCTATCCAGCTTGTAAAACATAAAAATTCTCTAAGGGTCAAAAGGAGCTTTAAATGTTAAAATCCTCTGGGTTTTTGTGTAAGGAAAGCTCATACAGAGTATCCACTCAAATGCTCTATTTTTACTAGCACTTTTCCTCTTGGCTTGGAAATGCTTTTGTTTAGAGTGATGTTAAATATCATCTAACCAGACAGTGACAGGAGCATTGATCTGCTTAGCCTTGCAATGAACTGAACATGGTCCATTCATTCCCACAGCCAAAACCTGGGCCAAATGGGTGAATGGCTCTGTCAGGGAAAAGTGGGAGCTTCCCTGATTAATAGCTAAGATGCAGAGTATTTGAAAAAGAAATTAGAAGAATGCATTATCTGGAGACATTTCCTGCCACCAAATCACCCCCACTTAGGCCGATGACTGAGAAATCCCAGAAGGCGCTCTCCTCTGAACGTGGCCTACGTCAATGGCACATTTCTGAATTGTCAGGCTGAAAGCCCATCAATAGTCATAAAGAGAAGGATGTGTCCTCATCGGGGGTGTGTTGATGGATCCGATCCAGAACATGAGAGGTGATTCCTGGGTTAGCTGGATGCTGGACATATTTGGGTCTGGTGACGGTGCTTCTGATTCCAAATCAAAACCATTCTCCCGGCTTCATTCAATGCATTACATAATATGAGTAGGGCTGTCTATATGCATAATTATCACCGCTCATGAGAAACAGGCCCAAAAGAATTCTCTGACCTTGTGCTGATAAATTGTGCCGAAGGAACAAGGGGCTCAGAACTGCCAGTCTCAGTTACAGGCTCTGAAAAATTAAGTTGGGCTGAAGGGAAATCAAGCTTCTGCATGGCACATTTCTCAGTAGACTGACGCTCTATCTATTGAAGTCTGTTGCTCAGGACCCCAGTTCAAGCCCTACCTCTGCTCATCAGTCAGCACATCATTCCCCGTACTAAACAACATGCTTGTAATTTCCAACCTGACTGGAATTAGCTCCTGAGAGGAGCAGGGAGGGGGAGTGGAGAGGAAAGGAAGTTAGAAAGAAATGGTTCAAAAAGTGCTCTTTCTAAATCAGAAACATCTGCTAGAGTCATAAATGGTTTTAAGTAGAAATCAGTGACAAGGGCATCCACGTAGGAGACTTAGAAAGGCATGAAGCCACCCCTCCCTGAAAGTTCCCAGGTACCTGAAGCAAAGGACATCACCATATATTAGCACAAACTTTTGAACCTGCTTGGTGGCTGACACTTTGGCGGTTTGCATTTGGCTCCTATTACAAAGAACCATGTAATGCTAAGGACCTCTATGTGCAGCTCAGAATGCCTGAAATGCCTGGCTGACTCTGCTACTTTACCCGTATTTGTCGTCATCCATTAATCTCATTGAAGACCCTTCTTATTAATATTCCTCAGGGAGCTTTTCAAGAAGAAACAAAGAACTAGAGGAAGACCGCTCTCCCTCAGCTCTGATAAAACCCCCACCCAGATCTGTGGGATCTTCCTAAAGATACGGAAACTATGGAATGCAAAGCGGAGAGTCAGCTTCTGCCTCGCTGTGTCTCTATGTGTCAAAGTGTAGTTTAAAAAGATTTTAACGTGAATATTCTAGAAGGAAATTGTAAGCTCCCAAACTTGCCTTGATAAACCAAATAAAAAAAATTTTAAATTAAAGTATAGGTAGCGTGAGTTCTAAACAAAAGTTGTCTCCAAAACAGAAATTCTTTAGTCATGCTTTTTATAATTTCAGCCTCACCAAACACAAAGTAAAACCCTTCCTAATGCATGTTTTGATTAAATTTCTGACATTGTCAGAGTTCAGCTAACACCGAACCACTGTGTTGTAGGTGTTTGCCTGAAAAAGAGGATGCCCAAAGAAATAGCCAGGTGCCTCAAAAGCAACGGGAAGGTTAGAAGTAAAAAATAAACACTACTTTTTCACAATTTGCATTACTGCAAAAACGTGGGATTACTAGGGAGTGAAGAATAGAAGGAGAATGAAACGTAAACCAACATTGTTTTCATCCAGCCCTGGAAGTCTGAATAAGATGAGTATTGCTTTGCTATAAAATAGCTGGAGGCAGGGGTGGGGGGAGCAGTGAAATGAAGGATTTCTTTAAAAGCAGACATCAAATTGCAACCACATCAATCATTCCCTGATTTAAAAAAAATAAATGAGTGCTTTTCTCCACAGTTGGAAATTTCATTACTTCTGTATGTTCCCCTCTTTGTTTATAAGCTGACTAAGAACTCCTGGAAGTTTTGCTTTCGTTTGGGAAGAGGGGTCAGATTTTTGATGGCCCCAAATGTACCCCAGGGATTCTGCCTCAAGACTAAAGTTTAACTTATTTTTCCTTCTCTTCTTGGCTTTTTCTTGTGGGGGAACAATAAATATATCTTTCAAATATACCATTATAAAACAGGCTCCCTGCCATGCTCTAGTATCCAAAGAGTCACTCACATTATGGGGTCCTAATGAAATGCAGATCCTTCAAACTCACTTCTAAATGTCATTTTGCACATGGCTAGTTTATTGCATAAAATGCAGTGGTCAAGCAAGCAAGTAAGTCATTATATTGAACTTAAAAACAGGAAAAAAAGATGATGATCTTTTATATACTTTGCCAAAAAATTATAAATTAGTAACTTGCTGTTTTTCTTGAATATGCAAGTTTTCAGAAGCCATAGAGAAGGTCCATAGAAGGGCAAGAACAAAAATGATTAATGAAAATGGTGCTAGGTTTTTATAAAAGAATAGATGAAAATTCTGGAATTAATTATCTCCAAAAATAATGCAGTAAGGAAAGTGCAACGTGGAAATGACTTTATCACAGACGTTCCTCCTGCAGAGCCCAGGGTGGAGGCAGAAAAAGAAAAGTAAATGGTGTAATAAACCATTAATAAACCAATAAGTAAATGGTGCAGACAAACACCAGCCACATGTCTTTCCAATGATGACCAAAACACTTTGGCAAAATTTGTAGGCTCCTAAAAATCTTATTTTAAGCCCTAACTGGTTTGGCTCAGTGGATAGAGCTTCAGCCTGCGGACTGAAGGGTCCAAGGTTCAATTCCGGTCAAGGGCATGTACCTTGGTTGTGGGCACATCCCCAGTGGGGGGGGGTGCAGGAGGCAGCTGATCGATGTTTCTCTCTCATTGATGTTTCTACTTCTCTATCCCTCTACCTTCCTCTCTGTAAAAAAATCAATAAAATATATTTTTTAAAAATCTTATTTTAAGATACAGGTGGAATATCAGGAGACTTAAAAGTAATTTCTCTTTATATCAGATGACCTGCAGGTAATGTATTTTTCTAAGATGACTTATGGTTAATGCTGACCTTTAAAATACTGTTCTAGGACCCCTTTATAGCACTTCATTCAGGAATACATTCAGGTAAAACAAATAGCCCCTTTTAAGGTAAAGTAAAAGATGTGCATATCCTAATCTGAATTCTGCTCTTAAGAAAACTTATGTACTGCCTTAGCCAGTTTGACTCAGTGGATAAAGCATTGGCCTGTGGACTGAAGGGTCCCAGGTTCAATTCTGTTCAAGAGCACATGCTCAGGTTTCGGGCTTGATCCCCAATAGGGGGTGTGCAGGAGGCAGCCAATCAATGATTCTCTCTCATCATTGATGTCTCTATCTCTCTCTCCCTCTCCCTTCCTCTCTGAAATCAATAAAAATACATTTTTAAAAAGAAAACTTACATACAGACCTACCTCATTTTATTGCACTCTGTTTTATTGAGCTTCAAAGATGCTGCATTTTTGTTATTGTTGTTTTTGACAAATTGAAGGCAAGCCTGCCACCAGAAAAAAGATTACAACTCACTTTATTGTGATACTTGCTTTGTTGTGATAGTCTGGAACCCTGTAATTAAATGTGCTTTAATTGTTTCTCACCATATTGTGTGTTTTGATTATAGAGGTAACTTGGAGAAAAACCTGTAATTTTACCACTAAGGGATTTCTTGTTTACTTTTTCATTTCGGGGAATTTTATATGAGATGATAGTGGGAGGAGAAAGCCAAACAGCTTTTATTCTGCTGAATAATCACTCACTCTGAACTCTTGTCCTCAGTTTCATTCTCTAGGATTTTGCTTGTCATTTGACTCCTGGAGTAGCTCTCCTTTCTTACCTTAGTCTATGCAACACATGGAACTAAGCTTCATCACAACTATTGCATGTGATAATTATAGTACAAATTTGCACAGAATGGAGAACAGCACAAAGCAATTCACATATTTTCCTGTCACCCCTCTCAGTGCAATAGCTAACCAGACAACTTCTCCTGTAAGCCCACTGCTGGCTGCTTCCAAAGCCCTCTCCTATCTCACTCTTCCAGGATCCACAACCTCCAATTTCTTGGCTGCTTTTCTTGCACTGGGTCAGATAATCTGGAAATACCTCCAACATTTAGTTTTCCCTACATTTAGGCCACTCTTTCCCCTTTTTCATCTCCATCCATACTTAGCAACAAGGCTGAAGTTCGGAAACAGGAGACTAGGAAGAGAAGTCTCAGCTACAAAGAGAAAAATACATTTTTTAAATCTTACCTCCTTCAGCTCTGGAGGGTTGCGAGAAGAAAAGGCGGGACGTGGCATGGAAGCTGGGGAGGAGAAGAGTGCATTTCCTTCTCTGAATTCAACCTGGGGAGAGGATGGTATATTAGATAAGCTGATGAGAATATCCAGCCTGAAGGCCTCTGGGAGGAAATTGGTTCACAGGTGGCCCTGTTCAAGCAAACATTCCAATGGAGTGGCCATAGAAACGTCAATTTGGTAGTGATTGGACAGTGATTAGGCCTAGGAGTTGCTAGGTTAGCTTTCCTGAACTATTTGTTTCTTATATACAATGGGTGACACCTAGAAGTCTCTAGTGTACAGGAAACTCAGAAAGCAGCTGAGTTGAAAGCCAGCAAGATTCTCGATGAGGTTCATCGCGGGACTAGGCTAAGCAGAGTCAGGCAGGCAGAGACTAGAGGAGAACTGAGTGAGGCTGCAATGAGGGCCACACCTGCAGACCTGCCGGCCACCACTTTAGCCACAAGCCACCTGGGGAAGCAATCACCAGACCCAAAAGGACATTTTTACAGAGACCAGAGGAGCTGGAGGATAGCAAAGGTCCACTTTTTCTTGAGAACATACACTCAGATGACATCTTAAAATTAAAAAAAAGGAAAGAGAAGTAAATGATTGGGCATGAGATAGAATTTACTAAATTGGACTAAATTTAGCTGCCTCCCCCTCCCATCATTCCCTTATTTACCTAACCATGTGGAGGACAAAATAGATCAGCTAGTAAGAAAATAAAGAATCTATATTTCTCTCCCTATCTGCACATAGCATCAATACATTTTTCATATTTTACTTTTTTCCACAAAGTTTTGCTCTCCCTACTTCCTTTTATTAACAATTCTCACTTTAAAACTTTCACAAATTATATATATAATCTTTCAGGTAAATGCTATCCCTTCCCCTCCTAAGAATGTTGAAGCAGGCAGATTTTTGTTTTTTTCTTTCTCCTCCCCACCCCTTTCTTTTCTTCCTTCCTACCTCCTCCTCCTCCTCCTCCTGCATCTCCTCCTCCTCCTCCTCCTCCTCCTCCTCCTCCTCCTCCTCCTCCTCCTCCTCCTCCTCCTCCTCCTCTTCCTCCTCCTCCTCCTTCTCCTCCTTCTTCTTCCCTCTCTCTCTCTGCTTTTTTTCTTAAGCTGTTTATTTTTATACAAGATAGTCTTATTGAGGCTGCATTTCAGTATTTTTCAGTAAAGATCAGTCTTACAGAGGTTCTGGGGCAAAGCTAGCAAATATCTTGAATTTCCTCGCTTCCCATGAAGCTTATTTCCCTATTTGTCATTTAGCAGGTAAGAGCATCTTCTTTTTGAAAGGTGTTTCATTCCTTGTTACTCTTAAATCTAATAGGCATTTCAAAGACATAAACCAAATTTGTAACCAAGGAGGCCCTTGACTTCTGTTTGCTTTCTTAAAGCTAATCGCTAAGATTTCTCTACTCCATAACATTAATACACAAACAACCTATTGACTCCTAAGAGGATAAAAGGGTATGATCCATTCCTAAGAACTCTCTGATTTTACAGAGCCAATGGAAAAATCTAAAACCCACAAGTTGATTGTCTTATATTTACAATTTTAATATATCACAATAGGATAATCAAACTTAAATATCATCAGAATAATCCTGGCTGTCTTTGCCTTCTCTCTCTACATTTTGCTCCTGTACCTTTCGGATTGTAAAGGTTTCATGCTTCCTTTTCACTCTACTTCATTAGTCAAGAGCTCACCTGCTCTTCTTGCATCTGGCACAATAAAACTTTGTTTCCAAAATATTGGCAACTCAGCTTGACAAAGCTAGCATTATGTTCCTTAAATAGCAATGCTTTTTGAAGGAAATTAGCTTTTGGTTTTGTGGGTGTGTTTTTTTCCCCTCACAACTACCTTGTATCTACATCACACATTTCCCCCAATGACACAGTAATTTACAAGTGCTAACTGATTCCTACTTAGAAAGGAGTTGGTGGGAGACACACCAGTTTAGTCCCAATGTGAGAAATGAAAGTACAGAGGGATCATCACTTGCATGAAGTCAGAAAAGTGAGAAATAAACATCTGTCAATTGGATCACAATTTGACCTCTTTCATCCACCAAGGAGGGGCACAGTACAAGAACATGTGAAGAATTAAGGTGTCAGGTAAGCTAGTTTTACTGGATCTCAATTTCCTATCTTTAAAAATTATAGTGCTTGAATGTTAAATTTGGAAGCCCATTAAACTCAAACCTGATCATTGTGTTTATTCAGCTAATCATACACACACACACACACACACACACACACACATGTTTCTTAATTCAGTTAACATCTACCCTCAATTTTTTTATGTGAAAAGCCGTTTTCACATTAAGTATGGGCAAAAACATATTTTGTTTATTTCCAGAGAGAAATATGACAAGAAGGCAAATTATACTTCTTGCAGGCCATTTTATTTAACTGTCAGTCCCAATCCTGCTCCCTCAACACATAAATGTTAATTAGTAATATTGATTTCCTGATAAAGTATTAATGTAATAAGTAAAATATTTCACAGTTTGGATAATTATATTTTTATCATTTATTTTCTATAATTAAATTTTTGAGCACTTATTTTTAATATGCTCTCTCACATGCCCATTCTTTATCAGAAAAAATGTGAGATTTATGAATTTCAATGGCAGAATTTGTTGGTTTAACTTTTTACTGCTTTTGGTCCTTCATTTGGATCCCATGTCTGTCTGTGAGTGTACATGGTTACACAACCTGCATCATTTCTCTTCCCTCCCAGCCTTTCTCAATTGGTTCTAGAGTGAGTGACCTACTACCTACCTTGGACATCAAGACAACACGATGTTCTGCTCTACAGTTAACTTTGACCACTTCCCCTTCCACCCAGCAAAATGGCATTGCTATTGAGAGAAAAGAAATAATTACTAATGGAAAACAGCAAAAGTTTTCTCATCACAAGACTGAGAAACCTGCAGGACTATTTTCCTTCCTGGGGCCATATTGAAAATGATGACATGTTGTGCTTGGTGCAGTTGTCAATTTTTTCCAAAGGTATACAATCAATTCAATTCTGTATTTCCCACACACTTACACCAACTGTTTTTATTAGTGTGTACTGTTTTGTTATATGCCCAAGAATGTTTGGGGTAAATTTACAATCAAGGGGGGAAGTAATCAGAGTGATAGATCACATGGAGTTGCTTTTAGCCACAATATGGAAGCTAGGACCAGAAACAGGGACACTTTTTTTGTGTTTTTTATTGGTTTTGAATCTTTTCCCTCCCAGCAAACTTACATTATACCAAAATGAGATCACAATCTTGATCAACTTGTGACTAAAGAAGAATACTGTGATAATCTAAATATAGTAAAAAACAAATGACTGTCACTGATAACCAGGATAAAATATTTCCACCTTGTTTTCTAAAGGATGGGATTATTTTAAATGTCCCAAATTAACCTCAACAGGAAAACTGCCTTATTTTGGGTAAATCAGGAAAACAGAATAAAATGTATGAATAGCAAGAATACATAGTCATTCAAGACAATGGACTTTCTTTACTGAGGAGATTTTTTTCTTCCATCTGCTTGAATCAATTAATGGGAAACAGAGGTAGAACAAAGCCTACGTTTGGGGATTCCTCTCTCAGGCAGATATATTCTTCCTGTCAGTAGGTCAAAGTGGAGAGAATAAACAGCAGTGAGAAATAATTATTTTTAAAAGGATCATATACATTATATTTTAACACTAAATTATGATTTGTCAAATAGATATCCATTAGTAATTTTTCTTTCCAGAATAATATAGCTTTGAAAAATGAAGATTATTAAATACAGGAAGTAACCTAACTCACAATGGATTCATCCTCAACATTACTCATCATGATAATCACTCACAAAACATATCCTGATGTCCTTTGCATATTCATTCAATAACTAAGCTGGCAAGTTATTACTTAAACACATGGGTTATCTGTAGACAGCGCCTGGGAAGGCACATGGGCATTCCTTAAATATTGTCAGCTGAACCCAGTGGCATTGACAAAGCCCTGGGAACAAGCCTTGCCAAAAGGGCAAGGGTGTTGTCAGCTTGACCTTCATTTCAGCCCATGGTGTGGGGAAGTGGTTTTGATATCTAAATCCAGCCTAGCACCAGGAATGCTCAGGGCCTACTCAAGAATGCAAATAATCTCCTTTTGTCTTGACCTTTTGGTGAAACTTCCTGGTATTTGGGATATAAAATAAACTCGCTCGATTGGCTCTGGGCCCCTGTCCCCGTCTCTCCATCAGAAGAAGACGGTGGTCCCACCTGGTCCCAGCTTTTCCACCTATCTCTGTGTCTTGTCTCTTTCTTTTATTTCTCAATCCCCAGCTGCCCCTACTCAGGAACTGGACCCGCTCTCTAGCTGCGCTGGATGCGGAAAGAGAGAAATACCTACAGTTATCCATGAATATCAGGCATATGACTCTAAGTTATCCAGCTATGGACCCATATTTAATGTAAAGGGTAGAACATGAGATTTTTATATACTGGTAATTTGGGGGGGGGCAAAGCTTAAATCATCATTTTAACGTCTAGTTACTTAATTCTAAATGACCCAGACTGAATTTTTCATGATGTGTATTAGGCTAAAAAGAAAAAGTACTTTAGATATTAGAGAATTTAAAAATTCTAAAATTTGTCAAATACCATTCTTACAGCAATGATTTATCTTCTAACAAATAATATAAACAAGATTGTCTATTATTTTAAGAGTCAACACATTCCTACTGACATGTATTTCTTCTTAAATAGCCTAACGTTCTTTTCCATTATGTTAAACAACCATTACTCTCCAGATCTGAACTAGGAAAAAAAAACAAGGTCCAAATCATTGAAAGTCTTGCCATGAGTCATTTGGCAATTGCCTGAGAATAATTATCCTCAGAATTCTGAGTCACCAGTAATTTAGCCATTCAACCCACCTTCTTTGTGCAAAAGCTTAGTTGGAAATGGGAACCAAGAAAATAAAATAAACGTCTGTCTCCAATATTCATAACATCTGCATGAGTAAAAATTATTCAAAAAGATACCATGAATTTTTAAAATGAAATGCAGCATGTAAAAATTAAGCACCTGGTCCTTTCCTTTATATTTCATTTTAAAATTCTAAATAGACTATCACAGCTGTACATTTTACTGCATTTTATATTATGGCAGACAGTCAAAGCAATACTGCATCCTTTCTCATCTGAAATCCACATAAAAATTAATAAAAAGAAAAGGTAAAAAGCAGAGCATGCTTTTTCTCAGATGCAACAAAGAATTAGGGATGCCACACAAACCAATAACAGATCACAAAAATGATCCCAAAACAAACTTGATTCCAAATAAATGTCTGAGATAGAGCAAAAGTGATAATATTTGATTTCTTGTTAATTCAGACTTCCTAAAAGACACATAGGAATCTGGATAAGAAATTCATTTAGCTTTGAAGATACTATGTACTTACTATAACTTATAAGTAAAAATTGAAGAAATTAATGAAGTCATCTTACTGTTTATTTTGTGTCATATAACCTGATGATTCATAAGCCAATCACAAAGAATATACGTGTTATAAGATAGGAAACAACACTTTCTAAACTTGATAATTGGTTGGCAGATACTGTAATGTCAATACCAATCAAGTTTCAATGTTTTTGAGAGAAACAGGGCATAACTGGGGAAAATAATCCTAAGATAAGCAAGAATCATTAAGTTTCAAATAGGCAGATAAGCCTTAATTACAAATGGCATTTCTAATTGTTTTATGTAAACAGATTAGTCAGAGGATTTGAAGTTTGCCTCTTTAATTTAAAAATATTCATTCTCCAGAGACATAGAAGCATGGAAGAGACTGCCAAATCTCAAAGGGAAGGTGAAGAAGGGTGGGTGGGTGGGAAGAGATCAACCAAAGAACTTGTATGCATATCTGCATAAGCCATGGACACAGACAGCAGTGGAGTGAAGGCCTGGGGCAGGGGGCAGAGGCAGAGGAGGACTAGAAGGGGTCTATGAGGAAACAGGGGGACATATGTAATACTTTAAACAATAAAGATGAAGGAAAACTAAATAAAAAATAAAACTAAAAATATTCACTCTGAAAGATTTTAAATATTAATGCTGATAAAATACTTTGTAAATAATGTAGAAACAACTTAATGGTGTTTTATTTTTTTAAATTCCTATTTTATCAGGTTTTCTGTATCTACAGTCCTGTGTTATGAATACCAGTCTCTTCTATATGACTGTTTATGATGACTTATTTTTATTTAAAAATAAAGGGGAAAATTCCTAGCCTGGAGTCAATAACTTCAGTTTAAATCTAAATTTACCAACCATGCCTCAGAAAATTTATTTATTCATCAAATATGTACTGAGCACCTAGTGCTTAGGTCATAAGATACAAAGTAAGCAAAACAATCATGGCCTACACCCAGTTTCATGTGTAAAAATGAGAAATAGTATTAAGATAGCATCTCAATTAAACGTTAGTCCCTTTCTCACTCTAAGTCACCAGACTGTGCAGAATGAACTCCAGACAGATAAGATCCTTTAGGTAAGTGACAACATGTGCGTAATGTTGGCTTTTGAAAATGTTTATTACCTCTAACAATAATGGCTGTAGTCCTAGTCATATAAAATATGAAAATAAGATATTATGGTATTTTTCCCTTTTAAAAATGTCATTGAATTTTTAAGGTAGATGTATCATATTCTTAGATAACAGTTGATTTATTGTGGTGATTTTAACCACACACAAAAAAAGAGAGATATAAAATTTTTAATCAGAAGTACTTTCACATGATTTCAACTCATATACTCTTATGAAAAAGTCAGAATCTTTTCCTATTAAACAATTCAACTGTTGGTTAAAATTTTTGTGACTTGCAGTAAATTAGAAGTTAAAGGGAACCTGTATCATTTTAGAAATGTCACAGAAACACTAAACATCACTATGGTATATTATAGAGCTCAAACATACTGTGTATATTAATTTTAAGACATATGTATGCTGTAGTTCATGAAAATAAACTAAATGTTCAATAATATTTGCCTTTAAACCAAAACCCAGGGAGCACAGAGATGGGAAATAAAGGTGTGGATTCACTTCTTTGTTATTAGCTACAGTTGTTCTACTATTTTTTTTTTTTTTCCTCACCCAAGGATATTTTTCCATTGATTTTTAGAGAGTGTATGAGAGAGGGAAAGACAGAGAGAAATATCACTGTGAGAGAAACAGATCGATTGATTGCCTCCTGCACAAGCCCCGACCAGGGTCCAGGCTGGGAGGAGCCGGCAACCAAGGTACGTGCCCTTGAGCCCTTGACTGAAATAGAACCCTGGACCCTTTGGTCCCCAGGCCAACTCTCTTTCCACTGAGCCAACCTGCTAGGGAATGTTCTCCTATTCTTAAAGGCAAGTGAAATCATGATGTTAATATTGTAGAAGTGGATAGATTTAAAAGACTATAACTCTACATTGTTTCCTATTGCCTATGAAGTTCTAAGAAAACAGAATATGATCAACAGAATTATTGCTAAGATATTATAATAATAACTGACAGTATTTTTAAGATTTCTTCTACTTACTAGGAGAAAAAGTAGAAAGAAGGATTGAGTGTGTGATGCCTTTATTCTAATAGCATACTACCTCACTTTAGCATATGGCTACATTAGGATTGATAAAATTGTGGACTTTGTTTTAAATTTCATTTATTTCTTTCTTTTTTAATTTTTTATTGTTTAAAGTATTACATATAGTAGTACATATATCTCCTTTTTTTTTCCCCATTGACCTTCCCCCAGCCTCCCCTACCCCCTGTTGCATGCTCTCATCCCACCCACCCCCCAGTGTCTTGTGTCCATTAGTTGCGTTTATAAGCATGTATACAAGTCCTTTGGTTGATCTCTTTCCCCACCTCCCTAACACTCCCCAGCCTTCCCGCTGTAATTTGACAGTCTGTTCGGTGCTTTACTGCCTCTGTATCTATCTTTTGGTTCATCTGGTTATAATGTTCTTTATTTTCCATAAATGAGTGAGATCATGTGGTATTTTTCTTTCATTGCCTGGCTTATTTCACATAACATAATGCTCTCCAGGTCCATCCATGCTGCTGCAAATGGTAAGAATTCCTTCTTTTTTATACCAGCAAAATATTCCATTGTGTAGATGTACCATAGTTTTCTAATCCACTCATCTGCTGATGGGCATTTGGGCTGTTTCCAAATCTTAGCTATGGTGAATTGTGCTGCTATGAACATAGGGGTGCATATATCCTTTCTGATTGGTGTTTCTAGTTTCTTGGGATATATTCCTAGAAGTGGGATCACTGGGTCAAATGGAAGTTCCATTTTCAGTTTTTTGAGGAAACTCCATACTGTTCTCCACAGTGGTGGCACCAGTCTGCATTCCCACCAGCAGTGCACGAGGGTTCCTTTTTCTCCGCATCCTGGCCAGCACTTGTTGTTTGTTGACTTGTTGATGGTTGCCATTCTAACAGGTGTGAGATGGTACCGCATTGTCGTTTTGATTTGCATCTCTCGGATAATTAGTGACTTTGAGCATGTTTTCATATGTCTCTTGGCCTTCCTTCTGTCTTCTTTCAAAAAGATTCTATTTAGGTCTGTTGCCCATTTTTTTATTGGATCATTTATCTTTCTTTTATTAAGTTGTATAGTTCCCTGTAGATGTTGGAGATTAAACCTTTATCAGTGATAATATTTGCAAATACGTTCTCCCATACAGTGGGCTTTCTTGTTGTTTTGTTGATGGTTTCTTTTGCTCTACAAAAGCTTTTTATTTTGATGTAGTTCCATTTGTTTATTAAATTAGAATTTTCTCATGTGTTTAAACTTGTGAATTGCTAGCATTTGATCTTTGTGTGAGTGACTGATCTTTTGTTTTCCTTTTTTGTTGTTCTTGTTATGACTTTTTATCAAATTTTGCTACAATCTTCCTGGAAAAAAAAAGTTTCTTAATATTTGGGTCTTTAAGAATAAGCAGTTTCAATGAAAAAAAGAATCTTAATGGCCCTATTTAATTTAAACTATAACTTTTCAGTATCCCCCTAAATAAGGGCAAAAACATTTTCAAGGGAAAAAGCTATTTTAGTGACCTTTTGTCCCTCCCTAAAAGGAAGAAGTCTGACAGGTAGATATATGGAGAGTTTGTTATTGTAAATTCCAGATCTTGTGATTATCTCTGACTCAACTTCTGGGGTTTTATCTGGAATTCCTGTGAAGGGTCAACAAGTGTATTACTGCCTGTCTTCACCTTCTTGTGACCCTAATTTTAAAACGACACTTTATAGGATTCAGAAAGTACACTACAGTGCAGCATTTCAGCAGACAAACTTTGGAATGGAATGTACCTGAAAATATATAATTAGTTCAAGCAACAAAATATTTATAATTTTTTAATATTTTTATGTATGTCCAATTTTGTTTGCAGAGTTTAAGGGGAAAAATCTATATAACTTTTTTACTTCAATAATTTTTTAGAGCCAAATGGTCCATTGCACTATTTCTTCCTGAACAAAATTTTCTTATGGTATTGCTATAAATAAATGACTTCCAGGATGGATAGATATATGTACTTATACATCTTAATAGATAAAACCATGCTGAATATTTGTATTAAAATTTTCGAAGATAGACAAATGCAGATAAAGCAACACATTTTGACAATAAAACTGTCTCCATATATGTTGGAAAAGTGAAATGGGCTATTTCCAATAAATGTTAAGTATAAACATAAGTTCAATGGCCCCAAGCTTCCAATTATTGCTCCAACGACCTTCAGCACCAGTTAAGAAGGGCACAACTAGTACTGTAACAGGATGATGGAGATTGGTTTGCTAAAAGGAACTCTTGTAAAATGGGTAACAAATGGTGGAAACAGATGTACAAGAAGGAAGAAAATTAAAGATGAATATTTCGAAAACTTCCTGGGAAGGAAGTATTGCAGTGCAGTGCTTAAAGAGTATGGTTTTTATGTTGTAAAGTAGGTTCCAGGTCACTTGTTTGATGTGTGGTTTTAGGTAGGTCATTTAACTTCTCTAAACCTATTTTTCCATCAGTGAAAAGAATATAAAATTGTACCTATCTGATAGGCCTAACATTAGAATAAAAAGTTATACATTTGACACAACATCTGGTATATAAGCTTTTGTTTTGTGAAAATGTCCATTGTAAATTTAATGAATAAAGTAATTGAATGATAAACAAACCTTCCAAATATTATAGATAATACAAAGTGTTACTATAGTCTAGAATACAGTGGTCGGCAAACTCATTAGTCAACAGAGCGGCAAACCACGGCTCCCGAGCCGCAGTTTGCCGACCACTGTATAAGGTCCCAATTAATCTTGAATGCAGTTGTAGGATAAAATTAAATTCTTATTATTAGAAAAGGAAAATAATTTCTATTAAGAATCAAGCAGTGGAGATGAAAACAAACACTAACGATGGAGGCGCCGGGAAGCGGCAGGCCGAAGGACTTAAAGCTTGAGTTGTGAGGAGAGTTAAAGAGCTCCGGTCGACGTGTGTGCAACTACTGCTCCGGAGCGCAGAACCCTCGGCCGGGAGGCGCAGCTGGCCGGCCCCAGGCCCCTGCCTCCGAAATGAGAGCCCTGAGCCACTCTTTGTGTCGCAGCTTTGCAGATTCCCATAGGCAATGGAAACTGATCTCAATTCCCAGGACAGAAAGGACCTGGACAAGTTCATTAAATTTTTTGCCCTCAAGACTGTTCAAGTGATTGTCCAGGCTGGACTTGGTGAGAAGATTTGTACTCGTTCATCTTCATCCCCAGCGGGTTCAGATTGGTTCAATTTAGCAATCAAAGACATCCCAGAGGTTACACGTGAAGCAAAGAAGGCACTGGCAGGGCAGCTGCCCACCGTCGGGAGATCTATGTGTGTGGAGATCTCACTCAAGACTTCTGAGGGAGATTCCATGGAACTAGAAATTTGGTGTCTTGAAATGAATGAAAAGTGTGATAAAGAAATAAGTTTCCTACACTGTGTACAACAGACTGTCGTTGCTGCTGAAGTCTCTCCTGGCTATAACGAGGGTGACACTGGCTTATAGACTCTCCAGGAAACAAGGACATGAATATGTCATATTATACAGGATATATTTTGGTGAAGTTCAGCTGAATGGCTTAGGAGAAGGTTTCCAGACAGTTTGTGTTGGGACAGTGGGCACCCCTGTGGGCACCATCACTCTTTCTTGTGCTTACAGAATTAACTTGGCATTCATGTCCACAAGGCAATTTGAGAGGACCCCACCTAGCATGGGGATTATCATTGATCACTTTGTGGACCGTCCCTATCCCAGCTCCTCACCCATGCACCCTTGCAATTACAGAACCGCTGGTGAGGACACTGGAGTAACATATCCTTCTGTGGAAGATTCTCAAGAAGTGTGCACCACCTCTTTCTCCACCTCACCTCCATCCCAGGTGACATTGACGAGTTTGGACATACCCTTTGCCATGTTTGCTCCCAAGAATTTAGAACTGGAGGATGCTGATCCCATGGTGAATCCTCCAGATTCCCCAGAGACTGAGTCTCCTCTCCAGGGCAGCCTGCACTCTGATGGCTCCAGCGGTGGCAGCAGTGGGAATACCCATGATGACTTTGTCATGATCGACTTCAAACCGGCATTTTCTAAAGATGACATTCTTCCGATGGACTTGGGGACCTTCTATCGTGAATTTCAGAACCCCCCTCAGCTGAGCAGCGTCTCCATAGATATCGGGGCACAGTCCATGGCTGAGGACTTGGACTCGCTCCCAGAGAAGCTGGCTGTGCACGAGAAGAACGTCCGAGAATTTGATGCCTTTGTGGAAACTCTGCAGTAAAAGTTGGTGTCCTCGAGTACCAGCAGCCTCCCCTTTTTGTGGTCCCAGGAGACAGAGAGCCTCCCATTCATCAGCTGTTCCCATTCCTGGTCCTGCTCCAAGCCAGGTGGAGGGGAGGCTGGTTTCCGCCATGGGGACCCAGAAGTCCCTGCTCTTGCCCCTCCTAGAGATTTCATGGCAGTATTTAGGCCCGTTAGAGCATTTAAGAGGACTCAACCTCTGGCCGTGGAGATGCAGAGACTCTTTGTAACAAAAGGGCCCTCAGCAGGGCCTGCTGCTTCTGTTCACAAAGGCAGCCCCCCGTTCTTCCTGAAACTGGCCCCTCGCCTGTTGCTGTTACCACCAACCATTTGACATTCCAGCTGGTGGCCCAGAGATTGGTGTGGAGAGAGAGAGAGGAAGGAGGCAGTGCTAAGAGGAAGGAAGGGCTCCTCAGGCTCTGTGTTGTCTCCTTTGGTTCTGGTATCTTCCTCTCTCCCTCCCTCTGCCCCTGTACTTTTGGCAATATGACAGGCCTCTGCCCAAGATGAGAACTCGCAAGTCAGCCATTCCCACCCTGGAAGGTTGTGCCACCCCCAGCAGAGGGTCTAAGCAGCCCTGGCGGCTGCCTGTGCTCAGCTCCTCAGCTACATGGAAACCAAATCCTGTGTCGCTAGGGTTGGAGTCACAGCACTTCTCTTCCCTTCCCTCCCCTGTTGCTGCTCCTTGGTTATAGAATATGGTATATGGTAAATATTTATTACTTTCAGAGAAGTCAGATATTTTATAGAGAAATTATGTTTGAGGTTAGATGTTTTCTCTTGAGGAAGGTGAAGGGCCTCTTCCTGGGGCAGGGCCTGTTCCTGTGGAGGTTCCCCAGATTCTAGGTTGCTGCTCTGGGGGTCTTCCTTCCCACATATAGAAGGTGGGAGCTAAGAACAGGGCTGGTGAGGGCAACACACTTCCCAGACTTGCTGCATTTGCACTGACAACAGGCTTTACCTTGGACACCTACATGTTCCCAGCGAGAGCCTGGGATCTCTCACGGCGCCTGCAGTGACTGGCTTGTTCTGGCAGCCGAGGAAGCCGTGTGTGCTATACGTGGTGACCCCCTGGAGTTGTGCTGCACATCGTGCCCAAGGGCATTATGTGGTGGGCCTGGGGAAATCCAGACAGGCCCCTCCTGGGGCACTTGCTTCTGTTTCTCAGGGCTGCGTTTTGGGCCCTTTTCCTCCTTTCACCTGGGCCTGGCCACCACCCTCCTTTAATCCCACGGTCTGTACCCTGCCCTGAGGTTTACTGGTTCCTTGTTGAGAAACTAAAGCTGGAACATGGTTGACTTACCCCTTCAGGTATTGTTACTTGGGCAAGTCAAGTGCCTGGCCTCCCCCTCCTAGGCTGTCCCTCTCCCAGCCTAACTGGTAGTCTTGGCCGTGGAAACCTAGGCCTGCCCCTTTCCTCCTGACCCACCAGGGGTATTCATTGGCAGCACATGGCCCTCAGTTGCTTGTAGTAAATGCATGTGATACTGTTCCCACCGACAAAGCTGATCTCTGAGGGCTTGAGTGGGCTCTGATGCTGTCTCCATTAGGCTGAGCCCAGCCCCTGTGCATGTGTTCTCTGCCACAGAGAAATGTTCCCAGCAGTGGTGTCCAACTTGGCCCTCCTATCTCTTTGGGCCAGAGCACACCCAAGGCCTACTAAACCAATCCACAGCCCAGTGGATTATCCTCATGGCCCAGTGCTGAGAAGGGTGGAGGCCCGTTGCAAGTTATCTCTTGCCTTCCTCCCCACCAACCCGCCCCAATGTCTCAGCCACTTCCCTTTTGAGGCCAAGTGTAGAAAGTCCTGAATGCACAGACTGAGTCAAAGCCTTTGGCCTTGATGTCCTAATTGTTGGCCTGTGCAGGCAGCAACCTTTCTTTAGGACCCCATCAGTGAGAGGCCAAGGAGGCTGAGCCCTGACTTTGCGCTGAGCCAGGGAGGAGCAAAGCAATGGTCAAGGCTGGCCCTTGCCCCTCAGCCCTGTACAATGAAAGGTATGAGTCCCAGGGGTGGGCAAACTTTTTGACTTGAGGGCCACAATGGGTTCTTAAACTGGACCGGAGGGCCGGAACAAAAGCTTGGATGGAGTGTTTGTGTGAACTAATATAAATTCAAAGTAAAGGAGCGGAGGGGAGAGCAAGAGAACCCTCTGCTCTTTCGGCTCCGCCGGCCGGATAGAACAGCCGAATGGGCCGGATCCGGCCCACGGCCCTAGTTTGCCCAAGGCTGGCAGGGGGCGGGGCTGGGACCAGTCATCTGTCTCCAGGGGGCAGAGTCCCTCCCATCCTCCAGCCTACCTTGTTTGGAAATACTGAGTTATACTTTAAAATGTAGTCAAGATATTTCCAATAATTTTTTTCTGTACTTTCAAACAAAAAAGAATCAAGCAGTGAATTTGGTTATTGTCTGAAACAGAATAATACATGGAAATCATGAGCTATGGGTGCAACCGTCCTTTGTGTCATACTTTTTTTATTCCTTTGACACTGTCAAAGACGTATGACAACCCAAAAGTTGAGAACATTTGAAAAATAAAAGCACAAGGAATGCCAAGAATAATGATTATGTGAGATGAGGGGATCTAACATTTGCATATTTTACCAGCAATTTTTTAGTTTCTTTTAATTTGAGAAAAATTTATGCTGTTAAACATATTTTTCAAACAAATCATTTAAAGATAAAAAAGACTCAGAAGTGAAAAACCTATGAGATCATTTCTACTTATAATCACATGTAAAATGTGAGAAGGAACTTTCCTTTTCATCATTTTGATGGCAATTTTTGTCAAGCTACATCTAAATATAACATCCTGATTCTAATTCTTTTTGCACACGTACCTTTTCGGTCATTTTGTTTCAAGTGATTGTTAATACCCTCATAGACTTAAAAAAGGTCAGTCAATATACTCAAACTAGACATGCATTTAGAAACAATCATGGAGAGCTCCCATGCTTTACACACAGAGAGCTGGTCACTTGACTGGTTCAGCCTGGTCTGGAATTAAATATTCTTCACCTATTTTTGTGATCTCTCTTACGTTATTGTTCTAAACTATTTATTATCTAAACATTGTAGTTTCTATATGTTTATTCCACCTCTCAAATATTTACAGCCAAATCTTTTGTAGGTATCTTATTTAAAATGTATCTTTGTTATTGAAAGTATTACAGATGTCCCCTTTTCCCACTATAGACCCCATCTAGCCCCACCTTCCCCCGCCCTAGGCCTTCACTGCACTATTGACTGTGTCCATGGGTTATACATATATGCTTGTAAGTTCTTTGGTTGATAGTATCTTGATGAAGTAAACTCATTACCTATCTATATATTTACCAGACAAAATAACAGGTTGTCAATACTTGTTTTTTGAGATCACTGATGCTGATTCCTTGTGTACCACTGATAATTCAGCCTATTGCCCTTTCAACAGAAAATAGAATCCTGATTTTCATTTAATTAAGCTATATTTTCTATGACAACTGGAACTCTACTAAGCTCAGTATCTTTATTTTGCCATTTCACTTCTCATTTGATTGATTAGTTCAGTTAATGTATCCAGTGTTCTAAAAAGACATTCTACATTGACCTCAAAATATCCAGTAGATCGTGATGTATACATTCATTTTAACCAAATTTTATATTACTAAATAATCTTAAAGAAGAATGTACTAGTATGTAACATACAAGGAGGCTAGTTTAAGCAGTAATAATAAAATGAGTAATAGTATTCCCATTAACCAATTTATGTAGTTGGGACCTTAAAGATATCTCTAAAGCTTCTTTTGTCACCCTTGCTGGCAATTCCTACTCTCTTTTCAGTGATAACCAATCAATTTTGTATATTTATTCTCTCTTTTCTTTATTGGTTTTGCCACATATCTGTATATACTCATACAACCTGTTTTTGTGTGTGTTTTTTTGCCTACACTTGAACTTAATCTAAGTGAAATCATACTGAAGAAACTTTACTGTGACATGATTTGACACTTGATATGAAGTTGTGAGATATGCTCATGTCTATAGTTGTACATCATTTAAACTTACTAGTAATATGATTCTATTGACTGTACAGATCAAGATGGATTTATGCACTGCTGATGAACTTGAGGGTTATGCTCTTGTCTGAGTCTCCTCTTTCACCATGAGAGTGACTCCAGGAGGTCTATTGCTGGGTCATATGTCAAAATGTTCATACATTTTAAACTTTACTTGGAAAAGGCAAATTGTTTTCTAAAATACACCAATTTATAATTCCGGCAGCAGTGTGATAGAGTTCCAATAGTTCCTCATGTCTGAAAACATATGGTCTTATCAGACCTTTACATTTATTTATACCTATATCATTGGGTCTTTGATATTTTCTGGATAACTAATGAGCTTAAGCATCTTTCATATGTTTATTAAAATTTGTGTTTTCCTTCTAAGAAATAAGTGTTAATAACTTTTTTATATCTTTTCACTGGATTGTTGAATTATCTATTTCTTTTTTGTTCATAGAAATATATATGATACTGAAATATTTGATTGCATAAATGAGAATAGTCTCATGCTAGTTGTCTTTCTTTTTAAATGAACACAAGTTTCTTATTTTAATGTAGACAAAATATTTTTACTTTATATTTTGGACTTTTTTAATATTAAGAAGTCATCCTCTACTTCAAGTGCATAACATAGTCTTTGTGATTGATGTTAAAAGTTTGAACTGTTAAGTTTTTAAATCATCTAGAATTGACTTCTTTGCATGTTGTGAGCTATGAATAAAATGTCCTTTATTTAATAAGCCATTCTTTTTCCAATGCCAATTCTGCTCTCTGTCAAATCTTAATATATACACAGGTTCTGGGCTCTCTAATCTGATTCATTAGTTGTTCATCTCTGCACAAATACCAAACTATCGTACTATAGGTTTGTTTTAAGTCTTATTATGTCCTAGAGCTTAGGTTTAACAAGCCAGATACATTGCTCAGAGAAAGAAGTCAAAATGTTGTCATCCTCTTTATTTCTAGGATGTTTCTACCTTACAATCTATTTCAATCTCTTTCAATACAGCTATACATACTTTTGTTCATTTTGAATGTGCCTGGTATAGCTTTCTTTTTAACATTTTACTTTGAACGTTTCTTTGTTTTTCTATTTCAGTTGTGTCTCTTACAAAGAACATATAACCAGATTTTTTAAATTTTCTTTTAGATAATTGTGTATTTTATTGAGGAGGTTAGTCTATTTACATATGTTGTAATATCCATATGAAGTCTTTGGAATTATTTATATCAACTTTTTTTGTCTATGTTTCTTATTACATTCCTTCTACTCATTTCACACCTCAGTTTTTAATTTCTGTTTCTATAGTGGTTACCTAGATATTTAATTTGGCACTTAAAAAGTTCTAAGTTTGAGAGTATAACTAGCTTAAACAATAATAGCATGTTAGTTGAAAAGAAGCTAATTAGAATAAAGCAAGCTTAGGTCCTTGCATTGTTTGAAGAGAAGGTCAGGTCTGGCAAACTTCACACCAGAAATACTTTACACTGACTTTTTAACTTTTTTGTAGGACCACATAGGTAATATGACTTGGAGCCTCAACTAGCAGTAGAAAATAATTGCTATACAAATAAAAACTTTAAGTTCCTTATGGTTTATATTGCCAAAAATTGAAGTCCCATATTTATTTCTCTATTCTTGAAAAATTATTTTACATAACTATACTTTATGCTGAAATTAACCTTAGAAATTTTTCCTGAAAATATTGTACTACTAACTCTGAATTTAATTAAACTCACCTCTATGTTATTTTCATGATAAAGTAATTGGTGACATTAAATTTCACTCTTTATAAAGATTAATATTTTTTTGGCAAAGCACATACTGGAGGTGAAGTCTTTTCCTTCAGGACAATAATTTCCAACATTATAACAATATCAAAGTACTTTATGTTCACTCATAAACATAGAAATAGGTTTATAATTTTAATTGTGTTGAAAAATTATAGTTACTTAATTGTCCCCAAATTACCTCACATTTAAGATAATATGTTCTTATGTACTACTTATATTAAGATCATTTTCTACTTAATAATTAAATGGAAGGGGGAAATATGATGATATAGATATTACAAAATTTATAATAAAGGAAAACTGGGCAGAATGAACCCTGTATTCTAAATTAAATACATTCAATAACTGTTATATACAAAGTATGATCCTAGTATAATATATAAAATTTTACTGTGTTGGTCATGTTACAACACACAAATCCAGACAAGAAATAACTTCCTCTGAACTTGTGCTTCATTGAAGAAATTTAAGAGTTATAATGTCATGATTGTTGACAAAAGTGCAAAAATCCAATAGAAAAATTAACCTGTGAACATGTTATCTGACAGCTAATATTGAACCTATACTATGAAAGGTTAAAGATTCTTAAGGTTATTTCTGATAATGGAAGAAAACAAAACAAGCAGAGTCCCTGAGTTATAGCTTTTAAATATATGATGTAAAAATAAATCTCTGATTTGAAAGAATGACTTGCTAACCCATTTCCATTCTGTGAAGAATGTACAACCTTCTCAAAATTCTCCATCATATTTGTTTTTCTGTTATGCAATTATGTTCTGGCTATTTTGAAATTATGCAATTGTCATCTAACAGCAAAGAAAAACAAATGCTAAGACCTTATCCAAAAGAACTCACATGGCTAATGTGGGTAGATCTAGTGCAATTTTTTCCTGACAAATTTTGTATTTTATCTGTTTTTTCACTCATTTGTAGGAATAAGTGAAAAGAATTACCTGCTAATGGTGTGTTTCCATCGCCACCCCTTCATAAATGTTATTAATTACAAATTTTTCATTAAACTAGAGCAATAAATATATTTCTACCGAACACTTATTGTGCTCATTTTTATTATTCCCAAGACCATTATAGCCTAATTTTAATGCATTTTAACAAATAAAGCAGAATGAAAATTCATTACTGTCTAAAGGCTCAGGTTTTATTTAATTACAAAATGAACGTGATATTTTAAATAAATAATTCTACATTGTTAATACCAATTAATATTGACATGAGATTATGGCATAAAGCATCTCTACTTTTGTCTAACAGGAGATGAAAAACAACATCATAACAGTTCCAAAACTACTGGTACTCTGTGGAACTCTTGGAATAATTAATGAAGATACCTCAGTTCCTCTTGCCCAAACATTTTGATAACTGTAAGATATTCCATTAAAAAAATGTTGATCTATTAATTCACATGAGCTTCTAACAAGATATATTCATTAAAATAAGCCTTGTGTAGATATTAAAATTCTCATAAAATTTTATTTAACATTAAATATACAACTTCCATGTTTTCTTTCTAGGTGTATTTGTCAAAGAAGCATTCCTCAGTGATATATTAAAAACTATGTGAGAACTATACTGGCTAAAATTTGATAAGTCTGGCCGGTGTGGCTCAGCAATTGAGGGTCAACCTAGGAACCAAGAGGTGGCTGGTTCGATTCCTGGTCAGGGCACATGCCCCAGTTGCAGGCTCGATCCCTAGTGGGTGGTGTGCAGGAGGCAGCAAATTGAAGATATTCTTCTCTCTATCCCTCTCCCTTCCTCTCTCTATTAAAAAAAATCAATAAAAACATATTTAAAATTTGATAATATTTCAAAGACAATATGTTAAAGTAATAACTAAAAATGTTATATTAAAATTATTAGATACAATATTATTTTATACTAAAATTTTGTGTGTGTTTTAATTCAGTGTAAAATATGTATAAAGTATTTAATATTAGTTGTCATTTGTAATCATTATATACAAATGTATTAAAATGGTTCAAAAATGTTATCTCTGACACTGAGCTGCATCTAAACTTTAAAGGGGAAATTTTATAAAAGTTGCTGGAGGCATTTAATAAAAATAGAGACATCATTAAAGTTGACTTGATCACCTTCAAAAATTTTGAAACATGTATTTAAATAAAGACATTATTTATTGGACACTTTTGATGTGTTCTACAATTTAAGTTCTATATTTGTTTTAACCTATCTTACATCACTGATTCTACCCCTCCAACCACAATTATGCCTTCTCACTGGAAAAATATCATGAGTACTGTTTCCCAAAAGAGAATTATAGAAAATGGTGAGAGTCTTTTTCAAATACATATTAAGTACTTCATATAACTAACAATGCATGGATTTCTCTCTGTATAATGCATTGCATTTAGTTCATACATTCATAATTACTGTGTAATTTCTCCCCCCACCAAATCCTTTATTTTTAAAAAGAGAGAAATAATGATAAACACCTGTTAAAGAGGAAAAAAATAATTGCATAAAAATTAGTCATATCTTCACAGATATTTTGGCTTTACAGTAGGTAGAAAAATCTCTTTCATGCTACTGAAATCTCTTGTTATTTTCTTACTATCTTCCAGTGTCACCACATATTATGAGATCCAAATAGTGACATCAGAAAAATTAAACTCAGGACATTTGGGCATACTGCATCCAAGCATACACTGGCAACGGAGCCACCTGACCTTTGAAAGAGAACAATTCATGTGCGCACATCTCATGCCTGTCTGCCTTCCGTATACTTAGCAGGCTGACGGCTGCTTCCAGCTATGTGGATAGTCTTCTATCCACCCGACTGGCTGTGGATAGGAGGCAAATGATCTGTTAAAAGGTGATCTACTTTGTGGATGTCTCAGTCAATCAGAGTAGGGAATTGGTAAACATAAGCAGGTGTGCTACTTTAGCTAGTCCCACTACAACCTGCACCGCGTTCACTTGCCTTATGTAAAAAGTCACTGCAAATTCTGCTGTGAAATGGCTCAGGGAATGAATCCCTTCAGCAAGGTCCCCGTGGCAATGGACAATAGGAAACCCTTTCTGAGAAATGTAATGCACGTTTCATAGATAATCCAACTATCCTGATGGTTTAACGCCCTCAGGAAAAGGAATGCTTTTCACTACATACTAGGTTAGGCTACATGAAATTGCCAATATACAAACACTTTTGATCCATAAGAATGCTAATTTCTTATGGTCCAACCTAATATATCCAATAACCTAATATAAAATTTAGAAAACATTGTCATTTCCATTTTTTCTTTCAGATTTCTATGTTATTGAAAACAGAAATTTTCCTCTGGTGACCTACATCTCTTCCTGAATTCAGAAATATTTGGAAAATGACCAATGTAGCAAAACTCCTATAGCATTTTCTATCAATACCAGTGGTTTTCTAAGGAGTGATGTGAGTCCCACTGGTAGGTAAGGTGAATTTGGTGGTACACTGATAAACATGGGAGCTATTAGAAAACATGCAGCCAGCATTTCAAGCTAGTATGTTTTAATGCAGTGATTTTCAACCCTTTTCATCTCATGGCACACATAAACTATTTACTACAATTATGTGGCACATCAAAAATATATTTTTGCCAATCTGACAAATAGGTATAATTTTGATTTATTTGCACTGGACAGCTATTGTTATATGATTTTTTTTTTTTACAACCTAAGGGAAAAGAAGTCAGTACCCCTGACTAAATAGTCAGGTATTGCATATTTTAAAAATTATTGCGACACTCTGGTTGAAAAGTGATGTTTTAATGGATAGTATTGCTTAAAATAGTTAAATCTACTTAAGTTTTAAAAAAAGTAAACTCATTGAAAAAAGAGACTCATTGAAAAAATATTAGTAGATAAAAATACAAGTGGTACTCATATAGATGATGAAAATTGTTCAAAGCACTGGTCCACATGACTACAACTTTTCATGTACTATATTGCTTATATTTCCAAGTTTCTCCAGAGAAGACCAGTTTATATTTGATTGTACCATTTGAAATTGTCCTTTTTGTCCATGAAAAACAGACAAGTACTGGCAACTTCAGATGGTTCGACTAGATGTACCTCTGTGACCACACAACATTCAATGTTTAAAAGGTAGTAAGTAAAAACTTAAGTTTTGATTGAATGAAAGTATTCAACACAAAGATTGAGTTTTCCATAAGTATCTGTATGAATACAAAATTTATCAACAAGATTAAGAAAACGTGCCTATAAAGAAATGCCAACTGAAACATAAGGATAGAAGTCAACATGTTTAACTCAATTCATGTGTAAATATTAAAGACACGTGAATTATTTTTACACAGCACTCTTCCCTGATAGCAACATAAAAATAAATGATTATCCCTCTTAGGAACTCACACCTTTGTTGATCTGATTCCAAATTGGATCGCAATCAAGAATAAATGTATTTATTTTCCTCTAAAAATATGGAATCTAACTAATTAAGAAAAAAACACTCAGAAAGCCTATAGAGTAGGTCCTCGGGTTACGTCAGAGATCCGTTCCTATGGCGTGACGTAACGCGATTTTCACCGTAAGTCGAAACCCACCTACATAAGCACCTATGTCACTCACATGGACACATGCACAGCAGTAATGAAGTGAAACAGTAAAAAATAAATAAATAAATAAAAGAAAGATAACAATTCCTGACCTTTACTTGTGGTAAATAAGTAATAGAAAACATAAAGCACATATGTACATACATCGAAATGACGGAGCTTTTTTTAATATAAATAAATGGGAGATGGCAATGTAACCACAAAATGACATACGTCGAGTCCAACGTAACCCAAGAACTGTCTGTATGTTCTTTTGTCTAAAAAAACATATAACTAGAAGCAAACTATCAAAATCCAACAAACCTCAGAAGACTGAATCAAATATATTTCTCCTTCAAATTTTTCCCCCTCACTTTAGGCACAAAATAATGTCATTAAAGTAAAAATATCATTTAAAAAAAACTTTCAAAAACAGCTTTGTAAACTTGATCAGAATCCAAATATTGCAACCTTTCTTAGCAATCTTATTCATTCCTCATAAAAAGAATAGAAAGAACATATATAACTCTTTGAACATTACTTGCCATTTTGTGACTAAGAATACAGAGTAGAGGGAATGTTGAAGGATGGCCAAAGTCAGCAACAGATAGCCTTTAAGACTGTCGTATGGTTTCTACCCTGTTTACTCCACTTAACTATCATACCCTTCTATCATACAATTTCTAGCTATGATACCAGGGATATGAAGAACTTAGGAAAAGGCACCCTTACTTAGAAATTTATGTAGGCCAACAGTATAGAGACATACTCTATAAATACAAGTGAATGTTCTTGTGAATTCTGTATAAACAAATGATGGTATAGTTTGGAGAAAATACAAGTTTGAATTTAATTTTAAAGAAGAAATACTTGTATTTTTATGCCTTTGAGGCTCTTCCATTTCAAATGTAATGTCTGAATTTATTAGCCAGTACTATTGCAATAAAATTCAGAAAGCTTAAAATACTGAAGGTTGCCAGATAAGACACAAGATTCCCAGATAAATTTGAATTTCAGGTAAACAACAAATAATATGTTAGACAAGTAGGTCCCAAATATTGCAGGGAAGCATTATAATAAAATGTTACTCATAGTTTATCTGAAATTCAAATGTAACTATGCATCCAGTATTTTTAAGTTCTTATTATTCTGGGAAACCAAAAATAATGCAAATAGAAAAGAAAACCAGAAGTCTTTTTGATAAACAATCCAAAGAACAAAAGAGTATTCCTGGTTTGGTGGAGGTTGCCAGAGTGGGAGGTTTTTTGTTTTTTTTTTAATATATTTTATTGATTTTTTTACAGAGAGGAAGGGAGAGGGACAGAGAGTCAGAAACATCGATGAGAGAGAAACATCGATCAGCTGCCTCCTGCACACCCCCCACTGGGGATGTGCCCGCAACCAAGGTACATGCCCTTGACCGGAATCGAACCCAGGACCCTTCAGTCCGCAGGCCGATGCTCTATCCACTGAGCCAAACCGGTTTCGGCAAGAGTGGGAGGTTTTGATTGCTCCAAGGCTATAAAAGGTCTCCAAAACTTCTTTCAACAGGTCTCCACTGACTTCACCATGACCAGAAGTTGTTGGTTATCTGAATTGTTCCTGTGTGTTTTCTTTGGTATTGGCTACAGATTTTACTGGTTCTTTCTCAGATGTAGAAAATCATCAAGAGTTTGCTTTTATAACTTAATTGAAAATTATGTATAGATTTTTATAATTACATGTAGCCAATGAAGTCCAACATTAAAAAGTACTACAGCCAAAAAACTAATCCTATATAATAAAAGGCTAATATGCAAATTATCCCCTCTGGAGTTCAACTGGGAGACCAGTTCAATCACTCTCAATGACGTGCACTGACCACCAGGGGGAGGCACAGGGTGCTGAGGGAGGGAGGGAAGGAGGAGGCAGAGAGGCCAGGAGGGGGGAACCTGATTGATCTCTGGCCAGGCCCAGGGACACTACCCGTGCATGAATTCATGCACCGGGCCTCTAGTTAATTATAAGGTTGGAAGATGGTATACTTTTGCTAATTACTCACGGCTTGGTGCCCATTTTTTTCACGGCAGCCAACAACTGCATGATTTTAATCTCCATAATAACAATAATGTCATACATCATTAACCCTATTTTATTCTTTTTAAATTTTTTATAATACCAATAACAAAGATCATTAACCTCTGTTCTGTTTAACATCTAAATCAGCCATTTTAGTTAAATAAATATCACAGAAAACATTAAATATCACTTTGTTAAGCTACACTGGCTCTCAGGAGGTGAATTCCTCCTAATGCATTATATTAACATCAGTTTACTCCACAAGTGTCAAGCCATGAATGGTAACCAGGAAATAGATAAATAATAATTTATGGCTTTAATCAAATTAGTTCAAAACTCTTTTTTTAAAGTATTTTTAAATCTGATTTGTATAACTGCACTGTGTTTATGAAGTTATTTTCTGAAACGAGTTATAGAATAGAGCTGCCACATTACTGAAATATTGTCAAAAGATTGCACATGAGGATGCCAAGATAGTGAAACCCAATGTGTTTTTGAAGGGAATTTCTGAGAATAACTGCTCTCCAAAGCATTGAAACCTGTGTGATATTATTTTCAGTCTTGGTCACAGTTACTTTAAATAGTTACTTCTAGATTCTTAATAAAGGCAATATGCTTGTTTGCCACAGCATTTCTGTGTTACCTGAATCAACATTCCATGCAATCAGTGACATCAGAAGAACTAAAATAGTAAACAAGACTTCTACTAAAAACATTTAGCAAAGCTCTGTCCCAGATTTCAAATAAATGTTCATTTCCCTACACACAGGTCCTTATTCGTTTTTTTTTACAGAACAATCAGGTAACTGAGGCAGTCCCTACTGTCCAATCGACCTGCTCTCTCAGGCTTGGTTTAGGAGACTGGTGAAAGGAAGATGGATCCAAATCACAGATAAGGAGAAGATGGTTAGGATAAATGTTATATATATATATTAGTTTATTGTTTGGCTTTCGGATGCCACAGGCACAATAAAGAAAACACAGGAGTCAGAAAACAGAGATTTGAAAAAGTTTTAGACAAAAACATGTCCTATGAGAAGAAGCTAAGAAATCGGGGTTAGTTGTTCCCCAAATGAATAAACTAAAAGAAAATTAGCAATTATTTGATTTATGCTCTTTTGGCTAGCACATTTAAGGCCTCCACTGTTTTCCAAAGGAAAAGGAACATGAGTGAATAATTAGAGGAGAGATTCGAGAATCTCTGATGGATTTATGATTCTTTGACAAATTTCCAGAGCCCATTCCACAGCCAGTATCAATGTCTGTTCTCCTCCACCCAGAGGTATTGGAGGAGGCCTGGTTAGGGGGATGGTCACTGGGTAGGATGGTGAGTGGGACAGGGGATTCGGGAGCACCAGCCTGTAACAGACACTGCCCAAGTTCTGCACTCTCCCTTTTGGACTCCATTTATTGCTTCCTTCATGCCAGTAACTTAATGGCTATTATTCTTCCTGAGCCTAAACCTGAAAATTATATTCTGTATTATATTACTTCTATTTTTACTATCCTGTATTTATTTAGGAGTTCCTCTACTTTATGGACATTATTTAAGACTGGTGGTAGAGAGCTTTGAGCAGTCTTTGATAAGGTACTCAATAAATGCAGGTATCTTATCTTAACTAGCCATGGACCTGGATACAGAGCTGAGTGATGATGGAAAAAACAAAAAACAAACAAACAAACAAAAAAACCACTTTGGATTTTCTGTCCAATGATGTCAGAAAAAGAGAAACCCTTTCTGTGTTTTGCTATGCTTTGTTTTGGCTAAAAATCCTCGTTCCCTAGTTCCCAATGTAAAACACTATTGATTTAAGACACTAAATGAGCTATACTGTCATATTAGATTTGTTGAAATTTCACACTGTCTTTCAAATAATTTATACTACTACAAAGTTCAAGGAAAATAATAATAAAAATTTAGATTCACCATTAAAGTGATTGCTTTGGTTGTGGCTCGATATTGTGCCAGAACACAGTAACTATTTGTATTTTAAAATATGAAGTATCAATGCCAAGCAATATCATTACATATCTATTGAGTTTAATAGGATAGGCTTTGGTCTAAGAAGGAATACATTGTAAGTTAAAACATACTACTACATGAGTATATTTATATGATTAAATAGTAGATGTATACCTCACAATAAGAGTTTTGAGTGGGCAAACTTATAAATATACTCTTGCTTCTTAATTAAAGAAAGGTATTCTTGCTATACTGGTATTATAATGGTAAGTTCTAATAAGACTGTTTAGCAATAATAAAAATGCACAATTTTAAGATTTGCCTTACCAACTCTGCCCTGATAACTAGTACTTTGATTTCAAATACATTAAAATCAGTTTTTTCTCAAACAAAATGTTATGTATTTAGTAAAAAATACAAGATAAGAACCAAAAAATTTATCATAAACTTCTAGACCACAATCAGTCAAGACTCAACTCATAAACTATGTCTTCAAACTTTCTCAGGAACCTTCTCCAAGACTACTATTCTTGCTAAAGTATAACCTAAATTCTTCCTTAGGGAAGGTAAACATTATCAAGGAAGAGTTTTTTTAAAGAACACAAATAGGCTGTACTCGCCTATCCATATTAGAAAAACCCATATAAAAATGCTATATTTATAGGTCAAAATGGGCAAATATTAGGAACCTCACATAGTTGAACCTAGTATTATTCTAAACGGGTATAATGTTCCTTATAAAACTCATTTCTAAGACAAATATGTTGAAGTCAAATTTTCTTGGATTCCTTCATCAAGTTTAAAACAGAAAATGCTACCCCTTCAATAGCAGATAAAAGACAAAGTTTTGAATTTAGGCTACTATCCCACTGTGGAAGTAATATATTCCTTGCTTTAAAATTTTTGAAGACAATATTTGATGTCTAAATTCAACATTTTACTGAACATATTCTGGAAGCATTTTTAAGAAGCTAAGAGTTTACAAAATTATTTTTAAAAATACCACTATTCTATTTTTTTTCTTTTGGAAAACATTATTTATTTGGGATATATAGTTACTTGCTTTAGAAAATATGTTTTTTTATGTTAGCTACAATGGGTTTGTTATTATTTTTAAATGAATGAATGAATAAATATTTTATCTTCCCTGTGTTAATATCTAATATAGTAAATATCAAAAGATATAACCCCCAAAAGTCATAGCTTTGTGGAGTTTTCAATAAATTTTAAGAGTATAAAGTGTCTCTGGAACCAAAAAGTTTGAGATCCATTGGGTTAATTAAAGAGATAAATCAGTAATAGAGAAGGGAAACAGTGGACATTAGACCTTTTATAAATCATGCTCTTTATTTGGTTCTAAGGGAGCCTAGCCTACTAGTAGATCTGCTTCTAATAAGGGAGTATCTGACTGGCAGAGTATCTGAGCACCTCATCTCCTTACTCACTTGGGGTGGGGTTAGGAGGGGAGTCCGAGGTGAAACAGAGACTTCCACAGGCATATTTCTAAACCTGATCTCATGTGCTTCTTTCCTGCATACAGGTGCACAGAGAAACCTCTGGGCAAGACCAGTTCTATACATCAATACAGCACAGCAACAGGTATTCTCCTGCAGGACTCATTGATTTTAGATAGAATTTCAGGTTCTTTTTCTTATCATGATGATCTTGAAAGATTAAAAAAAGAACAGCGTTGTTTTATTCTCAGTTTACAGATGGGGAAACCAACACGGGAGTTTTCAGGGTCTTACCCTAAGGCACAGATTCTGTTGGTGCAGGTTGTGAAATTTAAGGCGCCTGCTTCTAAACACAGTACTTTATCCACTAGGTCCATGTCTTTAAAACTGCGTATTAGAATTAGATGTTTGGAGTGAAATCTTATGCAGAAGCCTCGTGATGGAACCCAGGAAAGAGAACAGCTGAGCGCTAGATTGCAGCCCATTGTGCTTCCCCTTAGCCAATCTTCTCCCTTTGCTTTTCTTCCCCTCTTCCTCTCCCCTCAGGACACCAGTCTGCCCAAGACCTTCCCTTATTTATTTTCCCACTTTATGCCAAGATCCTGCTTCCACTACTCTGCCTTCCTAGACATCTACTTAAGTACTTTTACTGTATTTCTTCAAATATGCACATATTCTTGTAAATTTTTGTGTGTGTGTACGTGTTTAAACTTCACCAATAGTATGATGCTATAAATCACATTGTGCTTCTTATTTTTCCCCTATTAACACTATTCTTAAAAATGTACCCAGATTTTTATTTCTACATATATCTGGTTCCTTTTTATGCACATATGGTGCTATGATATATATTAATATGCCATATTTTACTTATCCATTCTCCTATTAATGAATTCAACTCTCCACCAAAATATAGATATATATGTCTGTGTGTGTGTGTGTGTGTGTGTGTGTGTGTGTGTGTGTGTGTAAAGAGGGAGGGGGGAGAGAGAGAGACTTTTGACATATCACTTCGGGGGTCAAGGGGGAGAAGTTCTCTGGGATAGTCACTGGGCTGTTGGGTCTACACAGACATAATCTTGCCAAATGCTACCAAACTGCCCTGCTGAATGGCCCTCCCCCCACAGATCATGAGAGTTCCTCACTAAAACCTGCTGTTTCCTTTTCTAATATTCCATATTCTATGAGTGTTACGTGCCATCTCATTATTGTTCTAATTAGCATTTCGCTGATAACTATTGATATTGAGCATTTACTCAAACATCTGTTAAATTTTGAATTTTCTTGTCTGTGAAATTATGTATTACTTCTGTTCATTTTCCTACTGGATTTTATGTCTTTTTCTTGGTGCTTTCCAGTTTTCTATTGCAGGTATGAATTTCTTATAAGTTCTAGAGGTTTCAAATATCTTTGCCCAGTATGTAAACTTTGTTTATTGTATACTTCATTCAGTAAGAACCCTTCATTTTAATATTGTCAGTTTCTTTCTCCCTCCATTTAATTTTTTCATACAAAATATACATACACATATTGTTGTATGTATATTTTTTTCATACACAGATTAAGGAAATTTTCTCCATGGGTTCATGATTTAGTGAACAAATATAAATTTTGATTCTCTGTTGTATAACATATTAATGTTGACTCCAGATTTTCACTGAAGACAGTACCTTTATCACTATAAGATGCTTTGCATTTGATTCAATGTTGTCTGATATTATATAGTTGTCACTCAATATGCATGGAGGATTGGTTTCAGGACCTCCTGGGAATACCCACATTTGCAGATGCTCAAGACTCATATAAAACGGTGTAGTATTTGCATGTAAGTCTACACATTCTTCTGCATACTTAAAATCATCTCTAGATTACTTATAATACCTAATAAAATGTGAATAGCTATTATACTGTATTGTTTAGGAATTAATGTAAAAAAATCTATACAAGTTCAATACAGACACAATCATTGTAGGCTTAACTACATAGTAGGCCTAACTCAGCAGCTATGTAACGCTTTTTTCTAAAAATTCTTAATCTGTGGATGGCTGAATCTCTTCATATGAAACCTGCAATACAGAGGACGGTCTGTGCCACTTTGTGGCTTGTTTTTGTTTGCATTTGCCTTTACTGATCCTTTTCCTTTATACCTTTCTCAGTCACTTTTATATAGATGTGTCAAGAAAAGTATGGGTATCTGTGAGTACAGTGATGAACACACTAGACACACGCCTGCCTTATGGAGCCTACATTCTGCAGGGACAATAGACATGAAGGCAGGCACCACTTTACCTCCAGAAACCAGCACACTGCCTGACTCATAAGAAGGTAGAAATAACTATACAGTGTGTCCCAAAGAATGTAATACACTTTAACAGCTGAAAGCTCAATTTTGAAAATGAGATATATTTTAATAAACACTGCCTTTATCATTATTCAAAGTGTGTATATACATTTTTGGTATACCCTATATATTGACTGAATGAACTTGTTTTAAACAATGAATTACTAAGGAATTGAAAACTATGTCTACACACAAAAAACTGCACAGGGATGGGTATGGCAACTTTATGCATAATTCCCAAAACTTGGAAGCAGCCGAGATGTCCTTGAGGAGGTGAATAAATAAACAGTGGTAAGTATAGACAATGGAATACTACTCAGTCCTAAAAAGAAATAAGCGATTGAACCATTAAAAAACATGGGAAAACTTAAATGCGTCTTGCTAAGTTAAAGAATTCAATCCCAAAAAGCTATACAGTGTATGAGTCCAAATATATAACCTTCTGGAAAATACAAAACTATGGAGACAGTAAAAAGATCAGTGGTTGCCAGGGATTAATGAGAAAGGAGGAAGGAATAAGCAGAACACAGAAGATGTTTAGGACAGTGAAGATATTTTGTATATTACAATGGTGGATACATGCCATTATGTAATTGGATCCCCAATCCCACAATTCGTGAAAGCAGCTCTGGGTGTCACACATAGGACACTTTACAATGGAAAAAGAACGCAAAATGTCCATAACTTCTAAGGTTAGCTATTAGTATCAATTTAAAAGAGGGGTTTTAGAGCTCAAAAATTATGACTTTGAAGTTTTCCAGTTAAAGGTAAAGTATATGAGATATCAAAGAGGACAAAACTGAAGAAATAATTAAGCTGCTGGCCTGAATTTCTTCTTGGTATTTCTTACAAGGATAAAGAGCAGAGAAAAACCAGAAAGGTATTCTACAATTTCAGTCCCTTGAAGATTTACTGAATGGTTGGGGAAAGGGTGAACCTGAAAAAAGGAAGAAAAGGCATGTCTCAATAGGAGACGGAGTGAACGACCTCAGCTAAATGTTACTGTGATCATTTCTTACTGTGAAGGCAAATCAGATAGGCTTTCTGAAGTAAGCAATAAATACCCTCAAATGGAATTATGAATAAAAATCTGAGTAGGAGTGTCTGTTTTTATGGCGATGTATCTATGAGAGAATGCCAGAGATAAAGCGAAACTGACCAGAACCATAGCCTCTTAAAATGATCACTTAGGGTTTGCTGCACACATACACTGTGGAAAGAGAATGCTTCTTGGATTTTATTGGTTCAATCCATCCAGGATCATAAGTATGTAATCAGGTATGTTACAGGGTATTACATTTAAAAATTTCATTCTTATTTTGTTTGCCTAATGTCTTATTGCCCTCCAAATTAGTTATTTGTACAGTAGACTTGGGCAATATACAACCTCATGTTTTCTTCTTGGATTCTATAAACAGTGTAACAAAGAAAACAATTTGGCATCATCAAATAAATATGAACTAAGCATTTCAGAGTAGAGTTTTGTTCAATGCTATACAGATTAGCTAACACAATCCTTCCCTGGAGGCAGCATGTATTCTAAGAGCAAGAGCATATCCAAATTGAAAATAAGGTCTATTAGAGTACACTGCTAAGGCAATTATCACAATAATTCAGGGATAAATCCCACTTTCACCCAAGCCTCAATAGTGTGCTCATCTACAAAGCTTTTCTTAACCCAAATCAGGTGCATTATCATCCCAGTTCTCCATTTTACCTCACTAGAGTGAACAAAAGTATATGCAGATTTTTAAAAATATCTATACTAGTAAAAGAGAAAGATGCAAATTGACCGTACCTTCATGACACCCACCAGCCAATCAGGAGTGAGTATGCAAATTAACCCAACAAAGATGGCGGGTTAATTTGCATACACAGGTGCCCAGTGGCCGGGGGCGGGACACTTGAGTCATCGCCATGGCGACAATGCAGGCATTTCTCAACACCTCAGCTGCTCCGGGCCTCTAGGCAGCGTGGGAAGGTAGAAAGGCAGCTCTGGGCAGAGCAAAGGCAGAAAGGAGGCTCCGGGCGGGAGCAAAGGCTGTGCCAGCAGCCAGGGTAAGGAAGGCCCAATCTGCACAAATCTTCGTGCATCAGGCATCTAGTATATATATATAAAGTATATTCCTTATTTTATGATATAATGAGGCTAACTTAAACTTGATTATAAGATACAGTAAAAGAGAAAAAAAGTCATAAACCCTGTCTCCACTTACATTGTATTTTATAATAATACTAGTGGCCCGGTGCATGAAATTCATGCATGGGGGGGTGTCCCTCAGCCCGGTCTGCACCCTCTCCAATCTGGGACCCCTCGGGAGATGTCCGACTGCTGAGGGATTGGGCCTAAACTGGCAGTCAGGACATCCCTCTCACAATCCAGGACCACTGGCTCCAAACTGCTCACCTGCCTGTCTGCCTGACTGCCCCTAACCACTCTGCCTGCCAGCCTTCTCACCCCCAACTGCCCCCCCTTGCCAGCCTGATTGCCCCCAACTGCCCCCCTTGTTGGCCTGCTTGCCCCCTACTGCCCACCTGCCGGCCTGATCACCCCAACTGCCCTCCCCTCCTGGCCTGATTGCCCCTAACCACCTCTGCCTCAGTCCCGCCACCATGGCTTTGTCTGGAAGAACATCAGGGAGGGTCTCCCGGAAGGTCTCCCAGTCTAATTAGCATATTACCCTTTTATTAGTATAGATAGAGGCCTGGTGCACGGGTGGGGGCTGGCTGGTCTGCCCTGAAGGGGGTCCCGGATCAGGGTGGGGGTCCCCTTGGGGGGCATGGACATCCTGGGTGAGGAGCCTGGGGTAGTTTACAGGCTGGCCACACCCCCATCAGGGTAGGGATCCCCGCTGGGGGGCATGGCCAGACTGGGCAAGGAGCTAAGGGCCATTTGCAGGCTGGCCATTTCCCCATCAGGGTGAGGGTCCCCACTGGGTGTGGGGTGGGCCTGGGTGAGGGGCTGAGGGCCGTTTGTAGGCTGGCCACACCCCCATTGAGGTGAGGGTACCCACTGGGGGGCGTGGCCAGCCTGGGTGAGGGACTGAGGGATGTTTTCAGGCTTTCCACACCCCCTTCAGGGTGAGGGTCCCCACTGGGGGGTGTGACCAGCCCGGGCAAGAGGCTGAGGGTCATTTGGGGGAAGTTTGCAGGCTGGCCAAGCCCCCAGCTTTGTCGGGAAGGACATCCAGAAGGTCTCCGGAGGGTCTCCCGATCTAATTAGCATATTACTCTTTTATTAGTATAAACTAGGGGCCCAGTGCATGAATTCATGCATCTTGAAAGGAACTGTGGGCTGCGAGGCTGCAGTGGGCATAGGGGCAGGTCTTGGCCCATCCTCCATGCTCCAGCCTGGTCCCTCCTGCCATGGTCCCAAATCCCCTGTCTGCTGGCAGCCACGCTCCTGCCACCTGACTGCACCAGCCTTGCTCGTACCCGCTAACAGTGTGGAACGATTGCGGCTGGCGCCAGCAGCAGGTGCATAATTCAGGGATAAATCCCACTTTCACCCAAGCCTCAATAGTGTGCTCATCTACAAAGCTTTTCTTAACCCAAATCAGCTGCTGCTGCCCCATCGGCCCTCAGGAGCAGGCGGAGGTGGAGAAGCCCTCAGGGGTGATTAGGGTCTGCAGCTGCCACTTGCACCTGCTGAAGGTGCCGAGTGATCAGGACCAGTGCTGGGTGCCAGCAGCAGGTGTGAGCTGGGCCAGCACCGGCAGTAGGTGCGAGCGCCCAGGAGGACTGTGGCATGCAGGAGCAAAGAATTTTCAGTAATCATCACAGGCTCACCCCAATGACAGCGACCAGAGCCCTGCCTTGGTCTGGCGCCCACACTCACATGCTCCACCATCCTGCCACAGCCGATGCCTGCCATGTGCCATGCTCTGCCACCTGCTGCCAATGCCTGCCCTGGTGGTCAGCGCACGTCATAGCGACTGGTTGTTTGGTTGGTTGGTTGTTCCACCATTCAGTCTATTTGCATATTAGGGTTTTATATATATAGATAACTTTCATTTTCCTAGTGAAAAAATTCCACATATTGAACAAGTATGTTGTAGGTGACTACTCTATACTAGGGACTGAGATTTAGACATTAGATATATATATTTCAAAAAAGCAAAATTAGTTTTTAATCTTGACAAATGTATCAGTTAAGAATTGCATTCAGCTACTAATAACAAAGGGAGTGTGGTGACTTCTAATAACAAAGGGAGTGTGGTGACTTCTAATAACAAAGGGAGCGTGGTGACTTTTGAAGACACCAGGGACTCGGGCTTCTTTAATCTTTTCCCTTCACTATTCTCAGTCCTCAAGGTCACAATCTAGCAAGATCACCCTTCTCCCCATTTAAGGAACTTTCCTCTCTACCCCATACAGCAACTACAACTTACACCTCATTAGAGATAACTTAGAAATATGGCCACACCTAGCTCCAAGAGAACCTGAGAATCTTTTTATTAAAAAGAGGATACTCATTGAGTAGGCAATGAAAAGTCTCTGTAATAACTAACAAAAACATAATTAAGACAATGTGATGAGTATGTTAGCGCTGGCTTTTCAAATTTCTTCTTGGTCTTTTAAAAAATATCTCAAACATTCTGTCTGTGTTTTTATCTTTACATATAGGTTAAAGATTTATTTGAATTTCTGCATTTTCATAGCAGGAAAATGCTACATGAATTTAAAGTAAGTGTAAACTTTACTTATTGATATTCAATTATCAAAATGTCTCTTTAAAAAAAATAACTTTTCCTTTTTTAGCCAGAGTTTCATGAACCTGACATATAACTTCTGGGATGTTCTCATTCCATTTTATTTTAAATATAGAACTTCAAGTAATATGGAATAATCAAGTAGGCAAGAAATAATCAAGTAAAAGAGGAAACCTCATCACCCCGCTGGTGTTGCTCAGTGGTTGAGCGTCGACCTATGAACCAAGAGGTCATGGTTCAATTCCTGGTCAGGTCAAATGCCCAGGTAGCAGGCTTGATCCCCAGTAGGGGGTGTGCAGGAGTCAGCTAACCAAGGATTGATGTTTCTCTCATCATTAATGTTTTTACCTTTCTCTCCCTCTCCCTCTCCCTCCCTCTCTGAAATCAATAAATATATGTACTGCTTTCTTAAAAAAAAAAAAAGAGGAAACCTCTTTAATTGCATTACTATTTTGTTTCTCTGTCCTCTTGGATTATATCCTGGACTCAGATATGGAAAGTCACTGCCTTCTGGTATCCCTTTTAGAATGTTGGTTTGCTCTTGCTGAGGAAATTTGCATGTGCAATTGTGGTGGGAAGTTATTTTCATACTAGTGTCCTGGTGCACAGATTTGTGCACATGGAAAGGAAATTAATTAGAAGAAATATTTTAATATCGCTATTTGCATCTTGCTAATGAAAAGAAAATAGGATTCTACCGAGTCTCCTATCTACCTACTCCAGGACGCCTGTGAGGATCAAATGAGATGAGGCATGGGAAAAAGCTTCCCAAACATTTGGTTAAAGTGTAAAATGTTTCCACCTGGCTATAAAGCAAGTTGGGTTCCTGGGCTGAAGAAACTCCAAGGATGCTAGTCACTGGGGAGAGGAAGCCAGTTGTTGATACGTAATGTCATTACCAGGTGCCCACAGCCACCATTTCCAGGCTGGGCTGGGTTGTGGGCTGCATTTTGCATCATGGGGTCTTGGCAGCATTGGCTGCGATTTGGTGGGGTGTCGCTCTGGGGTTCTGGAGGGGCCTGTGTCCCACTTGGGGAATGCCAAGTGTTGGTTTGTCGGTGCTATGTCCATAGTGCTATTTATTTTATTTTTTTTATTAATTTCTTTATTGATTAAGGTATCACATATTTATCCTCATCCCCCCATTCCCATCCCAAACCCCTCCCCACTCATGCCCCCAGCCCCCTGCTGTCTGTGACCACTGGTTAGGCTTATATGCATGCATACAAGTCCTTTGGTTGATCTCTCCCCCTTATCCCCACCCTCCCCTACCTTCCCTCTAAGGTTTGACAGTCTGATCGATGCTTCCCTGTCTCTGGGTCTGTTTTTGTTCATCAGTTTATGTTGTTCATTATTTCCCCTAGATGACTGAGATCATGTGATGCTAGAAATACACTTACAAGAACCGAAAATGAGACAAGCAATAATGGTTATGCTGAGAGGCAAATGAATCAATCTGTAGTGAGTTTCTTTCTGGGCCAACAGGTCTTTTGAGTCCCAATTTCAATATCAAACAGTTCCTTATGTGTACATGTCAGCAATGATATTTCAGTTCTGGATGGTGGACAAATGGTGGTAATGCAGGTCCGACTCTCTCTGGTTTGGTCCTGGGCAACCTGCCGTGACGCACAGCTGCTGACTGCTAGTATGGCAAGGCGTCTTCAGCATCTTCCATCTCAGGACTGTTTCTCTTCTGTCTTCATGGTTGGAGCAGTCCTGTCAATTCCTCTCTGTTGCAGGAATCCACATGGTCTTGGAGGTGTTTTCTGAAAATATACGAACATATTCTCAACCAACAGTTAATAAAGGAATCTTTTCTATAAATCTGACTTGGGATCCTTTTTCACTTTTTGCCCAAACAATTTTCCTTTGGCTTGTTTTGACACCTTGTGTGTTTTTCATGGGTGTCTTGCTGTTAGCATTACAAATGAAAGTTAATTTTCTAAAGTAAAAATTTTCTAGATGTAATTTACTTACAGGATATTTTTCCTTACATGATATTCTTCTACTATCCCCCCTTTGTTGATTTAAATATTAAGAGGCTTTTGGAAATTTTATAATGTAGTCTTGATAGCTTTAAAATTTTAATTTTTTGCACTAAAATATGACTGCTTTAGGTTCATTACATGTTATGCAATTTTACCATGAGATGAACTACCAATAAAAATTTTAGTTAACACTTTAGGAACAGCTTTTTGTCCAGTACCATTAATTTTTCTATAATATTTGCTTATTTCACTTAGCCAATTTAAATTAGTCTGAGAACTTGACTACTATTTTACTGTCAAATTTAATACTCTAACAACCGTCTTATTTTACCTTGTAAATATTAGTGGGAAGGATTATTTTCCTTCTTGTGTAGGCCCTGAGCATTCCTGGTGCTAGCCTGGATTTAGATATCAAAAACCCACTTCCTCTCATCATGGGTACAAGACAACTGAAACAAGTCTTGTTGCAGTGAGAGGGCAGCTGCTGTCGGCCAAGTCTCTGCCTGTTACCTGGGTCCCGATTTGAGCTGGGCATGGGAAGCGAAGCAGCCATGGGGGCAGGAGACCTCCCTCAGATGGGATGAGGGTTCAGGCCCCTGCAAAGTTGGGGAGGGGTGAGGGTCTGTGCCCCACCTCTGTTGACCCCCAAGTTCTCTCCTGATGGCCTTTCTGCGACTGTGCCTGTCTTAGGTTGTTCCTTCCCTGAGGAATCTTACCCTTCTCTGGCTAACCAGCCATCCTCTGGGGCCAAGCAGGGTGATGTGAGGTTCAGTTCTGTCTCCTTGGTAGCCTATGCCCCCGCGGCCTCCATGCCCAGCACCTGCCTTGGGATCCCCTCGCCTGCTGGCGGGGTCCCGGCACTGATCACATATCTTGGGGAACCCAGGTTTATTCTCCAGGGAGGGCCCAGCTCACCCCACTGGGCGAGAGACAGATCCATGGTACCAGCCACCACGAGGCTTCAACCTCAGCATGAACAGAAAGCTCACATAACAGCTGTGGGCAATTGGATTGTGAGAAGAGGGTCCCTCTTGGCCAAAAGGGCAAGAGGGGCCAATATAGAATGTACAGGTGCCTTCCCAGGGGGCCCTTTACACAGTGGAAGGGATTAAATCCTTTCATGTCCTTTTTAAATTGCTTCCAGACATTCAAAGAATTAGTTTGTAAGTTTGTTTGGGATAATTGTACATTATGCTGTTGTAATTCTAAAATATCAGGAGATGTGTTACCTTTGTCTCCAAGCACCAAAAAGATGATTTTTTATTGATTCCCAAGGGTGCAAGGTACTATTATAGGTAATGGGGGTAATACAAATCTGGGAAAAATGATAATGACATTGTAGAATAATATCATGTAAGGATATTCTTTGCTCTAGGCCATGGCAATTTCATTTCAAACTGGTTGTCAATTTCTTTTTGTATAGACCATGTCTTAGTTACATTTTCTGCACCTCTCCCAGGAGCAAGTAGTGATAGTCCCTTCCTTTGGTGTCCACACAAGCCAGAAACCTCTCTTTAATTTTACACACAAAGGAGCAGTGGTTTGATTTTGTGTCATACAAAAGGGAAGCTGGGTGGTGACCCCTGTGTAATTATACTTCCTTGCCCCACCCATGGTCCTCCTGGATGACCAAGGTGTTTGGTATTATTGGTGACTACATTAGGTGGGGGATCAGCCCACATAAGGGCTCTTACCCATGAAGGGTCAGGAACGTAAGTCCAAAATACTTCCCCATTTTCCCCAGGTAATATTACTGTACAGCTGATGACTGCTAGCATGTGGCATTTATTTTTAAATGGCCTGTTGCTAGGGAGAGGAAGCCGGGCATTGCTACATGACATCATGACCCAGAGCCCACAGTGACTGTTTTCAGACTGGGCTGGGCTATGGGCTGCATTTTGTGCCATGGAATCTTGGCAGTGTTGGCTGTGATTTGGTGAGCTGTTGCTCCAGGGTGGTGGCAGGGCCTGTGTTCAACTTGGGAGAAACTGGGTGTTGGTTTGTTGGCGCCAGGTTCATGGTGCCATTTCTTTTTAAATGGCCAGTGCGCATCATGGCAGCTCCTGTGTTGAGCATCTTTCCCCTGGTAGTCAGTGTGCATTATAGCTACCAGTTGGACAGACACTTAGCCTTTTATATATATAGACTAGAGGCCCAGTGCACGAATTCATGCACAGGTGGCATCCGGCCAGCCTGGCCCCAATTGGGACAGATTGAGGCTGGGCCTGTTGGGAGGAGGAGATGGTGGGAGGTTGGCCAGCCAGCCCACCCGAATCGGGGCCCAATCAGGCCCCAGCCAGCTAGGGGGAGGGGCTGTGGACAATGGGTCAGCTGGCCCTGCCCCCGAATGGGGTGGGGGGTACTGATGGGGGGCCAGCAGCCTAGGGGAGGAGCCATGGGTGGTTGACTAGCCAGTCCCACCCCCTATTGTGGTGGGGAGTGCGATCAGGGGTTGGGCCAGCTGGGGGGAGGAGCTGTGGGCCGATCAGAGTAGTGGGGGCCCATAGGGGCGGGGCCAGCTGGGGGGAGGGGCTGAAGGAGGTTGGCCGACAAGCCCCGCCCCCTATTGTGGTGAGGGCAGTGACCAGGGGCGCGGCCAGACAAGGGTAGTGGCTGCAGGCCAATCAGGGTGATGGGGGCCCATTGTGGGTGAGACAGGCCAGGGGGAAGTGGCTGTAGGTGGTTGGCCGGCCAGGCCAGCCCCCTATTGGGATGGGGGATGAAATATTGGGTTGGCCGGGGGGAGGGGCTGTGGGCCAATCAAGGTGATGGGGACCCATAGGTGATGGGGCCACCTGTGGGGAGAGGCTACAGGAGGTTGGCTGGCCAGCCCCACCCCCTATTGTGGTGGGGGGGGGTGATCAGGGGTGGGGCCAGCTGAAGGGGGTGGCTGTGGGCCTATCAGGGTGGTGGGGACCCATCGGGGGTGGGGCCACCCAGGGTGGCAGGGCAGTGGGCCTATCATGGTGGAGTGGGCCAATCGGGTGTAGGGCCACCTGGGGGGAGGGGCTGCGGGCCTATTGTGGTGGGGTGGGGCGATTGGGGGCGGGCCTGGCCAGGGGGAAGGGCAGAGGGTGTGTGTGGGGGGGGGGGTGTTTGGCCAGCTGGCCCACCCTTGATCAGGGTGGGAGAGTCTGATCAGGGGTGGGCCGGCTGCGGGGAGGGGCAGGCTGGCCCCACCCTGATCTGGCTGGTTCGCTGCCCACATTGGGTGTCATAGCGACTGGTTGTTACAGTCATTACGGCATTATGATCGCTGGCTTTTTATATATATAGATGTTGTCACTGCACTTAACTAAAAGAGAGTATTTAAGTTAAGTTTATGGAAAACAAGACCATGATTTAGAAATGAACACTAGCCTTGTGGGTGTTAAATTAATTAAACAAGGAGGCCATTAGACTGAGATGGTTCTAAGACCATTGCAGCCCACTTCAGCAAACCAAAACCTAAGTGTGCAAATGCCTAAAGGTGAAGAAACCAAAACCCAATAACACCTGATCACGAACAGCCTACTACGTTTTCCAAATGAGTCAAATGCTTGGGCCAATCCAATGATTTCCTTGCTTTGCTCTGCTTCCTCTCTATAACAGTCTTTCCTCTAGCTCCTGTCCTTGAACCACTCTTACCGACTTCCAGTTTGGAGCTGACTGATTTGAATCAATTTTTGCTCAAATAAACTCTTAAAATGTTTAATATGCTTTAGTTTATTTTTAACACAGGTAAAAATCAACTTCAATCATTCATATTAACTACAGCATGAGTTAATGTGGCATTTTTTAAAGAATGACTACAACCAGATATTTATTTTTAAAAAATATTTTATTTTATTTTTTTAAGAGAGAGAGGAAGAGATAGGGAGAGAGAGGAAAATCATCGATGTGAGAGCAGAACATTAATGGCTGCCTCCTGCAGACCCCCAATGGGTGATCAAGCCTGAAACTCCAGCGTGTGCCTTGACCAGGAATCTAACCTGCAACCTTTTGGTGCATGGGACAACACCCAACCAACTGAGCCACACCAGCCAGGGCAAATCTTTATTTTTATAAATGTATAAATGTGATCCAAGTGTGACCATTACTAGTTTTTTAAAAAAGAAACGTTCTATAAATAAGCAAACTACACCTGTTCAATGATGTATGGACTTGTTAGCTATCTCACTGGACTTAATTACAGACCACTCACAATAATACATTTTCAGTATTACTGAAGCATAGCATGATATTAAGCTATTTTAGCTTTTGCACATACACATTGCACTCATGGCTGAAAATGCAGAAATATAAAATGTTTCAAGAATTTGCATGTCATTCTTGCACAAGGGTCCTGTTAATCTCTGGAATGGTCCAATGTAGTACATGTACTGCCAAAGTGAGCATTATGTGGCACTTTTAATAAAAGCAAATTTTGAAATACTTTAAAACAATGCTATATTGTTATTTTGGGTGAGCACTGTGATAAATGTTTTCTGTCTCTTGAGCACATTTTGAATATTTTCCTCTCTTCTCATTACATAAACATTCAATTATCTGGAAAATGTTGGCTAACTAAATTTCTGGGGAGTATGTTTCTGCTTCTCCACCCCTGATCTCTGATAAACATTGCATATCAAGGGCCTCTAGCTGGCATTTCTGAGACACAGATATGAAGTGACTGTATTGAAACTTACCCCTTTTAGAAACAAAGATGCAGTATTCTATCCTTACTGGGCAAAATTTCTGTCCATATTTGGCTAACAGGGATTCATTTGCTCCAAATCCAAAAAATCCCTGAACTCATTTCAGATATAAAAGCAAATTATAATAGTTTTAAGGTAATGGAATTCTGAGTTATGATAAGCTAATGTGCTTAGTTTTTACTTCATCTCAGAATTCATATATCCTGGTTTAAGATTCAAACTTCTGGACAAACATCTTGTGGTTGACCAGTAGGCTTTTTAGCTGATGAATGACTGACTGATTTGAAAATCAGTTCTTAAAGCTTCCAGAGAACAGCATGCTGATATCTCTGAGCTTTTAGCTCCTAGATTTTTCACATAGTTTTTACAAAAGAAATACCTCCAGTGTACCAAAGCTTTGTGTAATGAAATCTTTCAGAGCAGCCCGAAATATATAACTCTTTCCCACCTGAATTCAGTTGTGGGCTAGAGCACATTTAATTTCAAGCCAATAGATTCGCTGCACATCAGCACAAGGGATTAAAGACAAGTCTAGTTTTGTTGCCTTTAATGTACTGTTATTGTTATCAATTCATGCTACCTTGCAATAAGTTTTCAATAAATCTAAGATTAACTATTATTTTCTCGCCTATAAATAAAATATAATCATCTTAAAAATCAATGAAGGAAAAGCCATCATATCCATTAAACTGGCTCAGTATCCCTCCAGGCCCTTTCTATGAAACACAGCTTGGTGGATCTTTCATTTTATTGAGCTATATCTCTTTGTATGGCAACCAGCAGGCAAAAGACAAAAAATCAAATCTAAAAATCAAAGACTACGTTTTTTTTATTCTGAAAAACCACTGAGGCAGGGGCTGAGTATTCTTTTCTGCCTGGGGTTAATATTTTTTCCACTTTAATTTGCAATCAGATGCAATAAAAGAAAAAAAAGACATTGCCTCAACTAGCTAGTGGCTTTATTACCATCTCTACTGCCAGTCTCCACTTTTATCACTTCCAAATCCTTTGTTTTTAAAGTCACCTGCACAACCCTGCAATGTTATAAGCACCTTTAGTTGTCTTCACCGACTGTCATTTCGTACCATCTGCTGTTACAATCTCAAAAGCAGTAATGCATGGGGGTCAAGGCCACTTTCTCGCAGGAAACTAGAAAACAACAGCCAAATCATTTAGTGTTTTTTGTGTGTGTTGTGTGTTTTTTCTTTTCCTGTCAGCTTTACTACACCCAAGAGTGGACATTTTCCTTGCCTTTCAGTTGTGAATGTTCCTCAAAAGACATGAACTTCACAATAAGGTAACCATACAAAAACAAGGTTTTATAGACAACCCATTATCAACTCGCAGAAAGGGGTGATTAGTCATCTGCTTCACTTGAAATAGATCCAAAAAACTCAAGCCAGTACTGCAAAGAGAGGAATACATTGAGCTCAGCATTCCAGAACTAGAGCAACCCTGCCTCAATATGAGGGGCATGTGCAGCAGATTTTGGAAAGACTGTAAGTAATCTAAAAGCCAAGTAGGGAGCCCTAGCCGGTTTGGCCCAGTGGATAGAGCATTGGCCTGTGGACCAAAGGGTCCTGTGTTCAATTATGGTCAAGGGCACTTACTTTGGTTGCAGGCCCTGGTCAGGGCTCATGAAGGTCTTTACCTCTCTCTTCTACTCTACTTAAAAATCACAGACCTAGAAAGAACTCCCCAAAAATTCATCTGGAATAAAAAAAGACCCCGAATAGCCTCAGCAATCCTGAGAAAGATGAACAGAGTAGGGGGGATCTCAATACCAGATTTCAAGCTGTATTACAAAGCCACTGTTCTCAAAACAGCCTGGTACTGGCACAAGAACAGACATATAGACCAATGGAATAGAGTAGAGAACCCAGATATTGACACAAATCACTATGCTCAATTAATATTTGAAAAAGGAGGCAAGAGCATACAATGGAGTCAAGACAGTCTCTTCAATAAATGGTGTTGGGAAAATTGGACAGATACATGCAAAAAAATGAAACTAGACTACCAACTTACACCATACACAAAAATTAACTCAAAATGGATAAAGGGCTTAAACATAAGACCGGAAACCATAAAAATACTAGAGGAATCTACAGGCAGAGAAACCTCAGACATATGCTGAAGCAATTTTTTCACTGATACCGCTCCTAGGGCAATGGAAACTAAAGAGAAAATAAACAAATGGGACTACATCAAAATAAAAAGCTTTTGTACAGCAAAAGAAACCATCAACAAAACAACAAGAAAGCCCACTCTATGGGAGAACATATTTGCAAATGTTATCACTGATAAAAGTTTAATCTCCAACATCTACAGGCAGCTTATACAACTTAATAAAAGGAAGATAAATGATCCAATAAAAAAAATGGGCAACAGACCTAAATAGAATCTTTTCAAAAGAAGACAGAAGGAAGGCCAAGAGACATATGAAAACATGCTCAAAGTCACTAATTATCCGAGAGATGCAAATCAAAACGACAATGCGGTACCATCTCACACCTGTTAGAATGGCAACCATCAACAAGTCAACAAACAACAAGTGCTGGCCAGGATGCGGAGAAAAAGGAACCCTCGTGCACTGCTGGTGGGAATGCAGACTGGTGCCACCACTGTGGAGAACAGTATGGAGTTTCCTCAAAAAACTGAAAATGGAACTTCCATTTGACCCAGTGATCCCACTTCTAGGAATATATCCCAAGAAACTAGAAACACCAATCAGAAAGGATATATGCACCCCTATGTTCATAGCAGAACAATTCACCATAGCTAAGATTTGGAAACAGCCCAAATGCCCATCAGCAGATGAGTAGATTAGAAAACTATGGTACATCTACACAATGGAATATTTCGCTGGTATAAAAAAGCAGGAATTCTTACCATTTGCAGCAGCATGGATGGACCTGGAGAGCATTATGTTATGTGAAATAGGCCAGGCAATGAAAGAAAAATACCACATGATCTCACTCATTTATGGAAAATAAAGAACATTATAACCAGATGAACCAAAAGATAGATACAGAGGCAGTAAAGCACCAAACAGACTGTCAAATTATAGTGGGAAGGCTGGGGAGTATTGGGGAGGGGGGGAAAGAGATCAACCAAAGGACTTGTATGCATGCATATAAGCACAACAAATGGACACAAGACACTGCGGGGTCGGCGGGGCGGGGGGGCGCGGATAAGGGCATGCAACAGGGGGTTGGGAAGGCTGGGGGAAGGTCAATGGGGGAAAAAAAAGGAGATACATGTACTACTACATGTAATACTTTAAACAATAAAAAAAAATAAAAATAAATTTTTTAAAAGAAAAAAAAAATCAATGGAAAAATATCCTCCGGTGAGGAATAACAAACAAAAAGCCAAGCAGGGAGGAGGTGACCAGCGCTTGCACCAAGACAGTATTTTCCCCACCCCCAGGCCCCACTCCATTCTGGATGATCAACCTTTTTGACCTCTCTTCGAACTAGAGCCAGAAAGAACCACCTTTTGTTTCTGCTTTTCTTGGCTACTAAAAATGGTCGGTTCCATTAACTAATTCAACCTTTTAGAACAGATAGGTTCTTTAAAGTCATAACTTTTTGTTAAAAGGAAAGAGGTGTTTATCAGTATAGTCTTCTCTCTTCATTTTCTGTGAATCATTACAAATTCACATAAACTTTTTTAACCTGTAAGAGGCCTAGTCTACCCTCAAGGCAGTTCACATGCAAGTCCATGTTTTCTCTCATAAATAAAATATAATCATCTTAAAAATCAATATGAGAAAACAATCAGAACCATTAACCTATCTCAAAGTCCCTTCAGCCAGTTGTAGGAACCACACAGTGCTGAGTCTTTCATTTTATTGAGCTGTGTAATTCTTTGTATGGCAACTGGCAAGGGAAAAAAATCAGACTCGGGTGTTGTATTCTGAAAATCAGAGAGAAGTGGGAATGTGGGAATAGATTTTGACCCTCTATTATTATGTGTTGTTGTTGTTGTTGTTTTTTAAATAGACTTTGGAAACCCAGAAAACAATGGTTTTTGAACTGCTGGTAAGAGATTTGCTTCGTTTGGTTTCTCCCTTACTCATGAGCAATTTATAAACCTGGGCATCAATTTTGAAAATTGTCAGAAAACTTTTCTTTTAGATTAAAAAAAGAAGAAGAAGAAGTGGTAAAGATTGATTTTAAAAGTGGAAGTTTGCATCAAATGTAATGAAAGACAAGACTAATTTGGGCTCAGACCTGTAATAGATGAACTGAAATGCAAATACTCATATGCACCTGGTCATTGTCACTGCTTTATGGTCACCTATTAATTCTCTCCTGCCATGTTCGAATTCCTTTGTAAAATTCAATAATAAGAAAAAAAATCTGACTGTAACTGGACTTTAAGTCAGCATCTAACTTCATCAATATATAAGACAATGTATAATGTCTTATAATACAGTCTAATATACCGAGTATCCTAAAAATAGATACACACTTCAACAGCTGATAGCTCAATTTTGTAAATGAAATTCATTTTAATAAACACTGCCTTTATTATTATTCAAGGTGTGTGTATATATTTTTGGGACATCCTATACCTCATTGATACACTCTTTAAGAAAATACCCACCTTTCCTACAATCCTCTATCTCTTTAAAAAAATGAAATACCTTTTCAATTCTCACAAAAAAAAAAAAAAGTAAATAATTTTCTAGTAGTTAATCTAATGAGCCATGAACATGTTAAAATTTTAAAGAAAGGAATCATTTTTATATCCACACTAGAGGCCCGGTGCATGAAATTTGTGCACGGTGGGCAGTCCCCACAGCCCAGCCTGCACCCTCTCCAAACCAGGACCCCTCAGGGGATGTCCAACTGCCAGTTTAGGCCCGATCCTGGGGATCGGGGCTAAACCAGCAGTCAGAAATCTCTCTCACAATCCTGAACCTCTGGCTCTGATCCCTCACCTGTCTGCCTTTCTGGTCGCCCCTAACTGCCTCTGCCACACCGCCCCTGCTGGCCTGATCACCCCTCAATGCCTATGTGTGCTGGCCTGATCGCCCCTCACTGCCCCCCCTGCCAGCCTGGTCACCCCTAACTGCCCCTTGCTGCTGGCCTGATCACCTCTCACTGCCTCTGTGTGCCAGCCTGATTGCCCCTAACTGCCCACCTGCCAGCCTGCTCGCCCCCAACTGCCCCCCTCTGCCAACCTGATCGCCCCTAACTGTCCCCCCCTGCTGGGCTGGTTGCCCCCAACTGCCCCCCCCCCCCCCCCCGCTGGCCTAGTTGCCCCTCAGTGCCGCCCCCTGCCAGCCTAATAATCCCCACTGTCCCCCCTGCCAGCCTGGTCACCCCCAACTGCCCCCCCCCTGCTGGCCTGGTTGCCCCCAACTGCCCCCCCCCCGCCAGCCTGGTCACCCCTCATGGCTCCCCTGCCAGCAAGGTTGCCCTACACAGCCTGCTGTTTAGTCATTTGGTCGTCCCTCACTAACCCCCCTGCCAGCCTGGTCATAGGCAGCCATCTTGTGAGGGCATGAGGGTTAATTTGCATATTACCTCTTTATTATATAGGATAAGAACAATCAACTGTTCATGGGATGAGAAAAATGTAGCTTGGTATTTGATCATTATAAAAATTGAGTAAAGAGCCAATTTTTGGTAGAACTTTAAGAAAGTAATCTCATATTTTTAATGTCCATGCAAAACAAAATTTAAACTATTATTTTGCTCAGTATCTCTAAAACCCAACTTGAGAGCTCAACATTTGGAGAAAGAAAACTATGTGTGGTTTTCTCAGTAAGAATTCAATAAGGAAGTAACAGAATCTAAAATGTAAGTACTATTTTTCATAACTAAACACATAAATATCAATCTCCTTTTATTAATTCTAATTTTAAAGTTTTAAATTGCCTTTCATGCCAGATAATTTAAAGTATTAACAAAAGAAATTAGAAGAGACATTATTCTTTACCAGCACCTATGTTCTGGTATTTAATCCACTTGCATTTATTAGGATGGTTGGTTTTATTTCTTTAATCTGATTTATCTTTAGTATTTATTATAACTTATTATCATTTCTTCTGTTCTCTTTGCTTAAGTTTTGCTGGCTTATCTAAGTTTCCCTTCATTCTCTTCCTTTCCTTCCCTCCCCAGATAATTTGTAAATAAAATTGTGTTTATTAGTTTCACTAGTGATTATAGTTCTACCCCTAATAATGATAATTTAAAATATATATTCAATTAAAATGTCAACATTAAATAATAATTATGCCTCCCACCAATAGCTGTGCCTAATCACTGCTTCCTCTTTTCTTCTCTCTGCCATTCAAACAGTTAAAATGCCAGTTAACATTTCTTGGATTTATATAATGAAGTATATGTCCAGTTGTGGTTACAGTGTACTTCTAATAATGGCAGTGTTTGAATAGTTCATACCAGACCAGAGAATTCCTAAATTTTGGCAGACTGTAAAATAAGCATCACATTTTTATGGGCTTAAATCATCACTAGAGAAAAATTAAATAATCAGAGCCAGTTGGTTTTAATTATGTTTCTAAGAACTGACTCTCCCAAAATGCATAGTAGTTCATAATAAGAAAATTAGAGATTTGCATTAATTATTCAATAAATTTAGAAGAGTTATACAACACAGTTACCCATATGCTTTTAGTCGCAGCACATTCTGGAAAATCCACAACCACTGGTTAAGCATATAGACTGGTTAAGCAGAGGCTATTTGTCATATTTCCCTCAGGTGCTTTTGATAATATCTTAAAGATATGTGATCACTTCCCCTCTCATTCTGCAAGGTTCTACTATAGTTTTACCTCTCCTGAAAAGATGTTGTCCCCTTAAACTTGCTCCTTCTACTTTTTCTTCAAAACTTTAGCATCCTTATGTTCCCCAAAATCCACACCTATTGTCTAAGTTAATAGGTTCAGTAATGTCAAAAATCAAACATGATTCTGAGTCACTGAATGTGAAAATTAAAATATCTGACTTATGTGACACATTCTATTGACAACACCTGCAGTTTGAGCAACTATATTATTTTATAGCATTATCAAGACTTATTCTTTATTAACTAAAATTCTAAAGACCTTTCTTTAAACATATGTTAATAAGAACAGTGAAAAAAGAAAAATTATATTACTCAAAATTTGACTTGGGAAAATTTAAAATAATAAGAACTTTGGATAAACTCTCACTTCTAAACATGTTGGTAAGCAGTCTTTTACTCATTTAGATATTCAGTAAACTACAAAATCCTAAACTGCAGATTTGCCAGAAATTTGTCATTATTTAATATTTGCTTATTATTTATCATTAATTTCAGAGATCTACCCAAACTTACTTTATCTTATAGTCCAGTTACAGAGTGAAGGCCTTGCCTCTTCGGCTGACAAGGTCATGACACTCAGGAGCATCTATTTCTCTCTAGTCCCCAGTCTCTATACTGACCTTGTAACTAGTCCTTCCATACTAGAATCCAGGTTCTTGTGTTGCTATGATATTATCTCCCTATAGCTTTTAGCACATCCTAATCTATTTTACCGAATGCTGTCATTCTGGGTTCAAATCCTAGCTCTGCAGTTTGCCAGCTGTATGACATGGGGCAAGCCACTTATTATCTCTGAGCTTCAGTTTTCTCACCTCCATCTTGAAGATAATAATCGTTCTCATAGATTGCTGTGAGAAATAAGTATGTGAATCATTTAGGACACTACCTGTCAACAGACTTCGTATACAATTTGTTAGCTAATGCAATGTCTAGAGATCACTGGTTCTCAATGTTGGATGCATATTCAAAGCACCCAGGGAACTATTTCAAAACACTCAATTCTGCCTGAGCCCCTACACAGACCAATGAAATTAGAATATTTGGGAGTGGGCCCAGTCTTTGATATTTGGTAGGATTCTAAAGCCAAAGCATCCTTTAAAGTAGTAAGAATAATGTTATTTATTGAGAGCCTACTGTGTGTCACGCTCTTCCTTAATCACTTTATTCCCAGGAAATGGGATGATGCTCTCTAGACTAATCATTAATGGGACTTTCTTCATGAAGGAGCCCAATCAGGATTAAGCAGGTGATGTGCATTTTTACACAAAGTTCTTTTTGAATTTGTTCTTCCAAAGTTTGGAGTCAAAAGAGTTTCAGATGGGAAAATAAAACCCACAAACCACCTTTTATATGTTGGCCTGAGAGTCTAGTCCCTGTTGGTGAAGTTTTCCCAGTTAGGACTGTCCATGGCTGAACTGGAGGTTTGGAGGAGAGAGGAAGAAACTGTTCACTGAATGAAGGATAACCAGTCTGTTCTTTAATTTCCTTTGCAAACTGCCCACACTTGTCCCTTTTTTATATTGGATGTATTTATAACATAAATTATATACATTACATATTATTGGTACCACAAAACATATTTAAAAGCCCAACATAATTACCCACTGTTAATAGTCCTTTGCATAGGTATCAGCGTAGATGCTTTAGGAAGGAATATTAATTTTAAAAGTAATTTAAAACAAGACAAAAAATAATTTTTTGCAAAAAATTAACATGTACTATTATATAGTAGAAAATTTATTTTAATGTCTATGATACATTATAAGTGAAAAAGGCAAGACATAAAACACTATGAACGTTATGATCCCATTTCTGCAAAATATATTATTTTCTATTAATATTGTATACAGATATAGTCATGTATATTCATACCAAAATATTACCAGCCAGGCATAAATGTTACAACTATACCATTAACATCAATTTTAGTCTCTTGTGCATAAAGTAATAATTCAAGAATAATTTTAAGTTCTCTAAATAAAGTGAGATACTGAAATGACGTCTTCATGACATAAAAAGTCTAAAAATAAGGCTATCATAATTTTCCCCAAAGACTCCCAGACAAAAATGTTTATGTTATTTTGAAAGCTTCTTTATTTGCATAAAAGCATGCTAGGTCACATTTCTATATTTTATTCAACTTCTACTAAAATATGTATATATTCCAGATGTTCCTTGCTTTCAGAAAGCAGTTTTTCTTAAATCTCAATTATTTACATTACAAGAGATTCTTCTTTTTAATAAAAGAATCAAAGCAGTGTTCCTTTAAGTTCCAATTCCCCTGAAAATATGTAATTTTATTAAGAATACTAGAGGCCCGATGCACAAAATTAGTGCAAGAGTATGCCTTCCTTCCCCTGGCTGCCAGCACTGGCTTCCCTCTAGCACCCGGGACCCGAGCTTCCCATCGTAGCCCTGGCTTCTTCTGGAAGGTCGTCCAGAAGGATGTCTGGTCTAATTAGCATATTATGCTGCTATTATTACAGACTAGAGACCCAATGCATAAAGATTCATGCAAGAACAGGCCTTCCTTCCCCTGACTGCCGGCACCCGGGACCCGGACCTTCGCTCTGGCCACCGCCTTCCACCTTCAATTCTGCCCAGAGCCACCTTCTGCCTTTGTGTGCTGCCCAGAGGCCTGGAGCAGCCGGGGCGGGGCGGAACACCTGCATCGTCAAAAGTAGCCCGGCTCAAACACTGCCATCTTTGTCGCGTCAATTTTCATATTCTCTCCTTATTGTCTGTGGGCGCCACCATCTTTGTCATGAAGTGATGGTCAATTTGCATGTTCCATCTTTATTAGATAGGATATGTTTCAACTCCTCAGAGGTACCCATAATATGAAATATATTAGGTATCCACATTACTTGCTTATAAAATATAGTGACTAGATATATGTCCAATGAGTTAGGAGGAGATCACTCCCCCAATGCCCAAAGAGTGACCATGTACCTAGGCTTTTTCTATTGACCAAGGAAAAAGAATAATATTCCAAGCACTGCTTCCTCTACACTCCTCAGTCTCAAAAGTTGTCACTCCTTAGCCACAATTTTTAGATGAAAACTTTAATTGTGGCTCCGATATCTGAAAGTCTCCTTCCTAATGAATTAATATAGTTTTAATTTATTCAAACTTTTTTAAACCAAATATGGAAAATGTTAAAATGGCAAATTTTGAGGTGATATGATTTTAGTAAGCAGAGGAGTAAAAATGTAGAAACATAAAGGTGGCAGGAAAATGGGGACAATTAATGAAGTTCAGGATATGTTGAAACATGTTAATTTCCATGTTTCTCTAGGACATTCAGATACTGCATAGTAGATGGTGGATTATAGACCTAGAGCTCAGACATTAAAATGTTGAAGAGAAAAGCACAAGCACAAAATGGCATCACTAACAGCCTATGATACCAAACTAGATTGAATACCTGATCTAATTTCAGTTTCAATCTCTCCCAGAAATGTAATTGTAATCAACCAGTCTGTAATTTTCTGGCCAAGCACAGGTAAGGTGATCTCTCACATTTACCTTCTCTATCTCCTCCCACAGAAGGAAGAGGGAATCTGCATGATAAAAAAAGTTGGCCATTCTCTTATCACCCCCCTCCCCAAAAGATGTCCTGCTCTAAAAATAATCCTTTCTTTTCTTTATTAATACTTCCCTTGCCCTACCTGTCTTCCTAAACCTTCCATTCTGTGCAACTCCTGGGTATGCCCTTGTAGTTACTAGACAGAATGCTGCCAAATTTATGAATTGCTTAATAAAGCCATTTAATCTTCACATTTACTCAGTTGAATTCTTTTTAACAAAATGTATGGGAGTTATATATAGTAAATAAGTGTGAGATAAACAGATAAAGATAAGGTAATAAAAGTATATATTGGTCTCTGACCCCAGTTCCTGGAACATGGCTTCTAAAACCTTTATAATTTCCTGGGTGATCAGAAGCTTTTATTTTAATGAGACAATTCTGGATGGACTCCTGGATGGTTCATGAACAAGGAATGGTCACTGAAAAGACCAAGCCGATTAGAAGTTGGGAAATTTCACCCTGCTCCCAATTCTCTTGAGAAGGGAAAGCGGCTGAAAGTGGTATTAAGGATGGGTCATGCCGAGGGGGTGAAGCCTTCATAAAAACCCCAAAGTGTGGAGATCCGAGAGCTTCTAGGTGGAGAACACATCCACATAGCTGGAGGGTGACATACCCCAACTCCACATGGACTGAAGTTTCTGTGCTTGGGAACCTCCCAGACCTTGCCGTGTGAATCTATCTCCTCATCTGACTCTTTGTTTGTATCCTTTATCATATCCTTTAATAAACTGGCAAGTGTCAGTAAGGATATTCCTGAGTTCTGTGAGCCACTCTAGCCAATGAATTAAACCTGAAGGGGGAGTAAGGGGAACCTCTGATTTATAGCAAATTGAGCAGAAGCACAGGTGGCAACAGGGACATGTGATTGGCATCTGAAGGGTGGGGAGGGGGCAATCTTGTAGGACTGAGTCCTTAACCTGTGGGATGTGAGGCTATCTCCAGGCAGACAGTGTCAGAATTGAGTTGAACTGTAGGACACTCAATTGGTGTTGCAGAGAATTGCTTGATGGTGTAGGTAAAACCCCCACATTTGGTGACTAAAAGTGTCAAAAGTAAAGTGTTGTGTGTGAGTGTGGTAGTATGTGAAAGTTACAAAAGACACACAGGAGGGAAAGACTGCAATAAAATGCAAGATCTGATGTTTTGTTGTCTCTATGGAACTTCTGTATCTGAATTTCTAGCGTAGATTTCTTGCTTAATCCTGACTCATATATCTAAATGTCCATAGTACAGCCTAATTTTTAAAAAATTTCATAGCTACCTTAAACTCAACATGACCCCAATGAACATCTAATTTCCTCCTTCACCCCCCTCTCTCTTCCTGTCTGTAATATATAAGATCATGACAATAAAGCATATATTCTCTGAAAAGGCCAACGGGTTGAGGACGAGCATATGTGGAAGACTGTGTTTAAGAGCAGACAGAAGACGTTCTCATGAGAAACCAAGCAAGGACAACATGAACGATTGCCAGTGTCTCAGAAAAGTTTAGTAGAAGCCAAGAAAATAGAGTTACACCAAGGAGCCGGTCAGTAGTGTAAAACGCCACATAGGGGCTTGTACAGCAGAATCCAAAAAAGGTCAGCCACTTGCCCAAGAGAGAGACATTCAGTCATCGAAAGTCATTTTAGACTGGAATTACATTCTAATATAAAAATTACAAATACACCAAATAACGGCAGATTTTGCATTTTAATAATTACTTTAACTGAAACAAAATTTGAGGGGATTTTTAAGTAAAATCCACAGAGTGAAATCAGACTTCAGAATCTTTCTTCCAATACCCAACAAAATTAAATTACAGTTTAAAAGAGGCAGGGATCAACTGAACTTAAAAGGGTCTTAAAAAGAGAGGACACAACAACAACAAAATATTTCTAGTGGGGCTGGTGCCATTCCCAATCCCACTTGAACATCCTAGCAGTAATATCAGAAAAAAAAAAAAAAAAGTGAGTAAAAAAAACCTCAGAAACAGCCCAAAGTGTTAGAAATACACACATATAGCAAAGGAATACGAAGACAACTCTGGAAAGTCTCAAGAAGACATACCTCTCCTAACTCTCCAAGTCTCCGCAGAAATAGTTACCAGGGCCTTGGCCTCTGTGGCTTCTTTCCTTTGGTATCTCTAGGCAGAAATCAAAGTGGGACAGAAAGAGAAAGTGGCTGTAAACAAGCACTTATTTGCCCCCAGCTAAACAAGGATTTAGCAGAACTGAAGCCAAAACAGAAGATAAATAAGATCCTGTAAGGGTGGATGAAGGTATGGGGCCAGTTACCCTGGTTAGTGGAAATCCTCCCCAACCATGAGGTATTAACAACAGGACCAAACCTATGGATATTCATACATTTTCCTTCTTCTGACCTTTCAGAATGTTAGAACGGCAGGCTAAGAAGAGAAACTATAATTCAGGATGAAATTTAGGCTCAGAGCTCAATGCCCAATCAGAGCAACCTGAAGCCCCTGTAGGGGTCCTCAAACTACGGCCCACAGGCCACATGCGGCCCGCCGAGGACATTTATCCGGCCCGCCGGGTGCCGCTGCCTGTCCTGCGTAGCAGCCCACTCGTCCTGGGCCCACAGTGCCAGGGAATTCATTCATAGTTTTTTTTTTAAACTATAGTCCGGCCCTCCAATGGTCTGAGGGACAGTGAACTGGCCCCCTGTTTAAAAAGTTTGAGGACCCCTACCCTAGAGGCTCCTATCTTTCCTTCCTCACACCCCATGAGAACAGATACACTTTGACTAAACTGGAGTGAATCCTAGTGTCATTTAACAGGAGAGGCCCCACCTAATTTCAGTGTTAACACACTCTACCTTGCAGCCAGATCTTCACCCTCATCCTAATCCTAATTCTAGGTCAGCATTAATTTTCTCACTTGAAAACGAAAATCATTTTGGGAAACATTAATTCTACCAACTTTCTCCATAACATTGCCTAAGGATTAAGTAAAATAATTTATATAAAAATGTGAATCTTGCAGTCAAGAGCTTTGATTTAAAAAATTGTTCTTTTATATTTGGCAAATGTGAGTGTATCTTTTTCTAGGCCAGCCGTGGGCAAACTATGGCCCACGGGCCGGATCCGGCCTGTTCAGCTGTTCTATCTGGCCCACGGAGCCGAAAGAGCGGAGGGTTCTCTTGCTCTCCCCTCCGCTCCTTTACTTTGAATTTATATTAGTTCACACAAACCCTCCATCCATGCTTTTGTTCCAGTCCTCCGGTCCAGTTTAAGGACCCATTGTGGCCCTCGAGTCAAAAAGTTTGCCCACCCCTGTATCTAGGCTAATGTTTTTTTGTGTGTGTGGACAGTTGATGTTTGTTTTGAGTTGTGCACTTGAAACCTGTATGATTTTTTGAACCAGTGTCACCCCAATAAATTCAATTTTAAAGAAAGGAAATATTGCTGAAACCGGTTTGGCTCAGTGGATAGAGCGTCGGCCTGCGGACTGAAGGGTCCTGGGTTCGATTCCGGTCAAGGGCATGTACCTTGGTTGTGGGCACATTCCCATTGGGAGGTGTGCAGGAGGCAGCTGATCGATGTTTCTCTCTCATCGATGTTTCTAGCTCTCTATCCCTCTCCCTTCCTCTCTGTAAAAAATCAATAAAATATATAAAAAAAAGAAAGGAAATAACACACGCAGACACTAATCCTATATAATAAAGAGGGATTATGCTAATCGACCATCACACCCTGGCAAGATGGTGGCACCCACAGCCAATAAAGAGGGAATATGTTAATTGATTGTCACACCCTTAAAAGAGGACAGTGCCCAAAGCCACAAGATGGTGGCGCCCAGTCCCCTCAGCCCCACCTTATCCAGCCTCAGTCCCCCGGTACCCTCAGCCCTGCAGGGGAGGGCAGTTGGGGATGATCATGTTGGCAGGGGACCAGTTAGGTGTCAATCGGGCCGCAGGGGAGCAGTTAGGGGGCAATCAGGCTGGCAGGCAGAAGTGGTTAGGGGCAATCAGGCAGGCAGGCAGGTGAGTGGTTAGGAGCCAGAGTCCCGGATTGTGAGAAGGATGTCCGACTGCCGGTTTAGGCCCGATCCCACAGGGACATCCCTCAGCAGTTGGACATCCCCCGAGGGGTCCCAGATTGGAGAGGGTGCAGGCTGGGCTGAGAGACACTCCCCACCCCCATGCACAAATTTCATGCACTGGGCCTCTAGTGTCTTATAAAGCCACAGCTCGCTGCTGAACTGCCCTCCCACACTAACTTCCCTTAACCTCATAAAGGTCTTTAAAAAATATTTCTAAAAGTTTGGTAGAATAATGTTCAAGGTGTATCTGTTTTCACTGAGATTCTCTGGCTTTAAACAACTTTGTCTTTTACAATATTGTATTTGCAAATTGTTTTATTAATAAAGTTTACTTTGACATTGTGGGCATCATAGGATTTTAACAAAACCTCAGTGCTGACTTTGCAATTGTTTCATTCCCTGTTAAATATAGTGAAATTATAATTTGTCTAGCTTACCTAGAAACACTATTGCCCTTGGTGGTTTGGTAATTGGGTAGATATTTATTGTAACATCCCATCCTCTCCATGTAAACACTTGATATTAGTAGCTATTCATAACTGCAGCTTGGCATGTTCATGAAATTAAACCAAGTAATTAATTTAGTTTCAGGCATAAAACAAGGAAATATGCAGGGCCATTGCAGCCACATGCACATGTGAGAACTCATAGAATTATTACAATAACAAAAACTGTGTAGCCTGCAGTAATAAAGTGATTTTTAAATTATTTTGTCAAAGAAATACATTTAATTTATCATTGGTAGCCTTAAAGATACAAATTTTAATATTTTCCTCTTAAATTATGAAGCTACTTTCCATATATATTGACTATAATTATTCTGTTAGCAAAACCCAAACAAAACTACTACATATAGAAGTATCATTTCTTATGTGTGAAAATCTCCTTATTCCACCCACTAGGGCAAGGCATCTAGCAGGATACTATCATTCAAAACAACCTGTTATGAAGAATGAACATCAGGGAAAGAGAACAATGCTGAATGTGACCAAAGCTAAGGTGATAGAGAGGAGAAAAGGAAAATAAAAAGGTTTCCTATCTCAGAATGTAACCTCGTTTAGGCATCTGACTTGGTATCCTGGTTAATCTGTCAATAACAAGAGAATGTTATCTTTTGCAAAGCACTTCACAATATGTATGTGAAAAATCCTGTCTGGTGTGAATGGAGAATGAAGCACTCTAACAGTCCTTATGTAGTCACTTTATATGCCACACTTGAATTTCTAATTTTCAGGTGATTGCAATATAATAAACAATCATAACACTTGAACCACACTGGATAGAAGTTAATCTTTCACAATTCCAAACTTTATTCAGAATCTTGCCATATCACTATTATAATGAATGATGCTGAAACTACATAAGAATTCCAGCTAAAGTGTGCATACGGGTAGCAGAGCATTTAATATAGTTTAAAATTAAAAAGTCATCAAGGCTTTGAAAATCATCCACTGGTGGTTTCTTCTCTCTCTCTCTCTCTCTCTCTCTCTCTCTCTCTCTCTCTCTCTCTCTCTCTCTCTCTCCCTCTCTCCCTCTCTCCCCTCAGAGAAGGTTAATATTTTCTCTTTGCTTTGCCAAACCTCAACTACCATTTTGTTTGCTCATATAAGACAGAAATCCTTGAGGGTTGGCAATGCTGTTTCCATGCTAAAGGCCATAAAATTTTCTTGCCTTATTTGATGGAGACCTTGTGAACAGTGGCTAAGAGTTGTCCCAAGTCATTAACAGGATGCTGGTGCTTAGCCTTCTGTCTTCACAACTGTGTTTAGCTTTCCTCTCTCATTTCTTCTGAACTAAAGCTGCCAGGTGGGGAAGAAACATTCACCTTATATTTTCTTTTGACCCTGTCAATAATAAACATGAGATTTAGGAGAACCCACAGCTTAAAAATTGTTTACTTACCCCACCACCATTTACACACACACACACACACACACACACAGCATTAAATAAATAAATGAATCCACATCTATGACAAACTTAGTCGTTTTTCTAGCTTCATAAACTATCCTAGAGGTCTAAAGTTTGACATTTTAGGTTGGTTTCCAATGACAGTCAAAAGCTTTTTTTTTTTTTTTTTTTGGAGTGTATTGTGGTTGTTGCTTTGTTTGTATGCTTTGTTTGGTTTGGTTTATTCAGTTAAAGACTCTCCATTGATAATTAAAAGCAAAATTCACAAACACAATTTCTCTTCCAACATTGTATTCTGGCCTATTAACCTGACTAGGTTATTAGGTTATGCTCCTCCCAAAAATATGTTCTATCTGTGTAATTCTATGGTTACACCTACCAAAAATCAAGAGCCAACATAGCATGGAAAATGTGGTGAAGGACACTTCACAAACCAAAGCACGTTGGGATCTACCAGTTGGATCTAAGCTTGCTCAACTGATTTCCCATTTGTAAAGCACTACTAACCAGTCTCACTCTCTGAAGTTTGCCAAATTTCCAAAAGTAAGAGAATCAGAATCCCTACTATAACTGAAACTCATTCAAATGTCTTCCTCACTCCACCTTTCATCAATATCACCTTCAGATTTAGGGCACTTCACTGCCAGTGCTGCAACCACCCACCTCAGTGATAAAGGTGACTACTGAAAAACTAGGACTGGCTTTATCTTACAAAATGATTGGTATGTCATCCCCAAGGAAATCATTCTAATTCCGTATCTACCTATAGATAATGGTTTTCAATTAACAAATTTATCAGAGGAAGGGAACTTGATATGAGAGTCCTGACCAAAATAATTTTTTTTTCTTTTTGCCTCATAGTTTAAGCATATCATTTAACTTTTTCTGCTTCTGTTCCCAGGTTATAAAGTTCTTAGAAAAACTAGCATTCTTCCCCATGGTATAGGACAGTGGTCGGCAAACTCATTAGTCAACAGAGCCAAATATCAACAATACAACGGATGAAATTTCTTTTGAGAGCCAAATTTTTTAAACTTAAACTTCTTCTAACGCAATTTCTTCAAAATAGACTCGCCCAGGCCGTGGAAGAGCCACACTCAAGGAGCCAAAGAGCCGCATGTGGCTTGCGAGCCGCGGTTTGCTGACCACTGGTATAGGAGACTATAAAATTATTTAAGATAACAAGCATGTATCTTTATAAAATGTAACAGTAAATAAGTTGATCTAAATAATTTTCTACTTGAACTAATTTTTAAAGATAGATTTTGAAGAATTCTAATTGAAGAATTATATTTCTCCAGTCTTTTTCTATACTCAGGTACATTTTTTTAAATTACAGTCTTGCTAAGAAAGTTCTGAATACATGCATCTCTTTAGAATCTCAAGTACAAACTAGATCTTAGCATATTTCCATTTTCTTATATTCTACATTTTGGCCACAGATGGTGAGTGGGTTGGAGGGGGGTGGAAATTGGGGAAAGGAAAAGAATGAGGAGAGGTTTTGTAAGACATTAAAGGAATATCCAGAATGAATTCGTTTTTATTATATAAATGTGTGTAAATAAATTGAAATGACACCATCTTACAGACTATAAAGTAAAACTTGATTTATTGAGAAAGAATGAGTGTAAACAATATAGGGTGTTATATAACATATCTGTTACATGAGTATCTTACTATCCTATATATTGTGTTCTTAAGATTGTACCAGATAATAATCAGAAGCAGCTCTTGAATGGGAAAATGTCCTCTTTTGTTTTATTTAAAATGGGGGCGTATTCTTCAGGCATCCTGTGACATTGTCAAATTACTCTGTATGACCATTTCTTAGGCTCTCCCTCTCTAACTGATCAGAGCCAGTGTCTTGAATGTAGCAGAGTTGTCTGAAGCAAGTTCTCAATAGAACAAAGACACAAAAACCTTTCCTGATTGAAAACCCTGTTTCCAGCTTGTAGACAGGCTGCCTTATGTAGCTTATCTATTTGAATGGTGGTGTTACCCTTGACTGCAAGGAAACAAGGTTCATGCACAGGTTTAATTTGACATCAAGCTCCCACTTAATCCCTTGTGCTTTTTTATGGCACATCCGCGCTGGGATTCTCTTGCCTCTGTCTGCTGCTTCCTCCATAGTGAAGTCATACAACCAGGCTGTCACTGCTCATGGTTTTCCTCTTCAGTGTGTGTATTCCATTTTCACTGATGACCTTATTCTTGCACTGCTGGGTAACTGAAAATACATGTTCTTCATAATATGTTTTAAGGGTGTGTCCCAAGAGTCTCTGAGTTTTCTTTTTGTTACATTTTTTTCCTTTAAAAAGGCAAGAATAAAATAAAAACCCTATCAAATGTCAATACACTTACTGTTGCAAAGTTGTTAAGGTTTTATTCAACTTTTTCTCCTCTTGTTCTTTTTTCACTGTGGCTCAAGATTCACAAAAAAAGATACTAAATGATGGTTGATTCTTATAATGGTTTAACTGGAAAAGCAGCAACAAATATCTAAATTCTGGGGTGTCATGTTGCTCAGATTTTACAAACTAAGAAGATTAGGAATAAAAGCCTTCCAAACACAACATCGGGTCTTGGTGGGAGTCTCTTGAGGTTGAGGCAAAGTCAAGTGGTACCATTCATGCTTAATATTGTAATTATCGAGCAATCACATGTGATTTCCCACTCTATCAAAAATTTTTTCCATATTCTTTCAAACTCCGATTGTTAATTCTTTTTTGAAAATCTCACGCTCATATATTCAGTCATTCATGTATCACACATTTATTTGATAAATATTTATTCAGCACCTAGTGCCAGACACATGGCACTTTAAAGGGAAAAGAGAAGGTAGAAGAGAACACAGATATAGACTTACAAGACCAAGTTCACTGAGGCACCAAGCTACCTGCCCATCCTCACATCACTCTGTACATCAGCCTGGGATGCATAATAGGAACAGATATGCTTTCAGTACCTTGGACTGTCTGACTGTGTAATGAAACAGATTCTGTAAATGACACAACAGGTAAGCATGCGGCCAGAGTGTCTGGGTTCAAATCTCAGTTTTGCCACTTTAAGCCATATGACCTCAGAAAAGACCTTAACTCCATGACTGTTTCTTTGTCCATAAAATGAGAAAAATAGTAGCAATTCTCTCATAAGTGTTTACTAGTATTAAATGAGTCAAAATTGTAAAGTAATTAGAATAGTGCCTGGAACAGAGTAACTGCTATATATGTGTTTATATAAATTTATTTTTATAAACAAATGAAGATAAATAAATTATGTAAGTTTTAAAAATGAAATGAGTTACTACACATGTAAAAAGCTTAGACCTGTGCCTCACATGCTAACTAAGGCTAGCTATAAGTACTTATTGCTCAACAGCCCCCTTCTGGGAAGCCCAGGTCCTTTCTGCAGGAATTTCCCCACATACTCCACCCTATGAGACCCTGCCACCCAATCACAACTGACTCGACCAAAGAGAAAGCACCTAACCAAAGACAGATGATCCACATGAGGAACTGGACCAGCGCAATGGTCCCTCTCAGGAATTCCAACTGAGGATATAAAAGAGAGTCAATGAGTTGATAGTAAGAGCTGGGGTAAAAACTCACACTGAGAAATAGCAGGGACTGGGAAAGCAGCTGAGTGATAGTCACAGTACAACATGAGAAGGGATCTCTGGACCCCTGCGGATACCCAGCTACATAGCTGAATCCCAAGTCACCTGCCTATCTCTGAACTGTGATCCAGTCATCCACGCACACAAGCATGCTGTGATTTATCTTTGTCCCCTACTACCGAGTGCCCTGAGCCATGGCCAAGTGGCAAGATTCCTCTTCTTATATCCACTGATATTTTAACACTAGACCACCATAATATATGGATATTTTGCAACTTAATGAGCCTCCTCACTGAATCACAAGGTACTATTGGGTAGAGAGGAAGTTCAAAAGGAAGCTTTTAATCCAGTCTGGACATCAGAATCACTTGTACTGAATTTTCAAATTCATCACCTGGGCCCTGCCATCCTGATGTTAATTCAATAGTCTGGAGCAGAGCTTAGGCATTATTGTATATCTAAAGCAGCATTAAATGTTATTAATGTACATCTGAGGCTGAGAATTATTGAGACTAGCCAAAAAATGGCATAGGCCAGGGCCAGAAAAAGGGGGGGAAACAAAAGTAAGATGGTGACCAGTGCTTAAGAATAGAACTATCTTATGATCTCCTCACTAATAATGTACTAATGGGTAACTTCCCATCTCATTGTAATATAGGGCAGTGGTTGGCAAACTCATTAGTCAACAGAGCCAAATATCAACAGTACAATGATTGAAATTTCTTTTGAGAGCCGAAAACCGACTTCTGTGCATGGGCCACGAAGTTTCAATCGCACTGTACGTGCGCGCCCGCATGTGGTATTTTGTGGAAGAGCCACACTCAAGGGGCCAAAGAGCCGCATGTGGCTTGCGAGCCACAGTTTGTTGACCACTGACATAGAGTATAGAATAATCTTTCTAGAACATGTAATATTATTTCAAAACCCTCATTGACTCCTTACTGGGCATAGAATAAAGCCCAAACCCTATAACCCAGTATTCAGGCCCTCCATGAATCCAAAACACTCTTTCGAAAGATGCATGGATTCTTATGTTCTTTGCCGCATTGTTTATAATAGCCAAGATATGGAAGTAACCTAGGTGTCTACCAATGGATGAATGGATAAAGAAGATGTGACATATATAATGAAATATTACTTGGCCATAAAAAAAAATAAAATATTGTCATTTGTGACAACATGGGTAAGTGAAATAAGTCAGATAGTGAAAGGCAAATACCATATGATTTCTCTTATATGTGGAATCTGAAAAGCAAAATAAATGAACAAACAAAACAGAAACACACTCATAGATACAGAAAACAAACTGATTATCACCAGATTGGAGGAGGGTTAAGAAGATGGGTGAAAAAGGTGAGAGGGATTAAATAGTACAAATTGCCAGTTATAAAACAGTCATGGAGATGTCAAAGTAGGGCATGGGGAATAGTCAAAAATATTGTAATTATGTATGGTGTTAGATGGGTACTAAACTTATTGGGTTGACCACTTCCTGAGGTATATAAGTGTCGAATCACTATATTATACACCTGAAACTAATATAATATGTCAACTGTAATTGATGAATAAATTTAATTTTTTAAGTTTTCCATAATGCCCTAATCATAGCACTTAGCCTATAATGATTAGCAATGATAGCTACCGTTTTTGAATACTCAGTATCTGCCAGGCATTGCGATAAGGACTTTAGACACATCATCATAGGTCCTACCTCTGAGAAAACTGAGGTTGAGAGAGATAAAAGAACTTGTCTGAGGTCATCCAGCTAATAAATGGCAGAACCAGGCCATTGATTACAGAGCTCATGTGCTTGACTCTTATGTAATAATTCCTCTCTATATGGTTATTATTTTGTTTGACTTTTTTAAAGGTTAATTATTAACATGCGTTTCTCCTCTCTACTCTAAAACTCTTTGGGTTTAGGAACCATCTCAGGTCACATCCCACTACTATCACCACATAAATATCCATGGTGCTTTCAACCATTTGAAAATATCCAGGAAATGTATTAATGTGAGGTGGCCAAGGATGAGACCTGAATCTTTGAAGACCCAATGCTCAGAAGACATTCAACTGAATTTGTTTATCTCTATTTATCTTTATTTTTACTGTGCTCATGAAATTCATCTATAACAAGATACTCCTGAAGGTTTTTTGCATATCAAGCTTTCTTTCACCATGCCTACCACATGAGGGTCAAATGGTCAAATGAGAAAAGGTGTGAAAATTCACTTAGTAAAACAGCTGACAAATTTATATCACCTCTTCCCACCCTCCCCTCACCCCACACACATACCCTCAGCTCATCCTCCTCCAATCAAAGAGTCATGGAAACTGTCCTGCTCCAGGGAATTCTTCACCTCAAAATTTGTATTTTATTTGTCAATACCATATATGTTTTATGGAGTCTCCTACTACTTCATGCCTAGCATAATAAGGGTAAATAATACAAAAGGTGAAAGGATCAGTAATCCTAATTTTCCAGACCATCATGAGTGAGTCATAGCCATATTGCTGCCATGCTTGTGACAGGAATCACACCTGTGTCTGCATTCATGGTTCTTGAGGTTCTCATCAGCATGTGACGCACTGGGACTGTTCAACCTCTCTTTACACATCTTATTTGCATTATTTTTGAGCTGGATCCCTTGATGGTTTGTCCCACCCCCAACCTGTCTGTCTTACAGGTGGTTCTCATTGCAACCCATTTAAGAATATCAACATTGGTTGAGCAGCAGTGACTCCCTTCACCCAAACAGCCTGTGACAGTCCGTGCACAGATTTTTATCTCTGTACATAAAACTCCATCGATGCTGCAGACTCAGACACAAAATTTTAAAACCATATGCTTCTGATATTTGAGACTTTATGCTTTGTGAATGGAAGAAAGATATGGCATCTTTCTTGTTCTTTCACTGACAAGGGTTTATTTACACAACCTAAAGTCATATGAGAATGAGTCTTCATGATGTCTTATTTTCAAGTATTGTTATCAACTCTGTTCAATACATGCTCACATGAGATGAACATATAGTGAGTCAATATTGTCCAAGAATATACAATCTTTTGTACTTGCCCATTTGTAATAACAACATTTTAGCTAACACTGTTAGAAATCATTTAGAATGTGGCCCCTCTGTGGTTTTCCATGGTGATAAAAATAAGGATGGACCCATTATTTTTTTAATCCAATGTGCTACCAATAAGGTATTCAATTGCATGATGCCAATTCTGATTGTCAGGCCTGCCTTACTCTAAACACTTTATATTATGTTTACCATGATCATATCAGCTTCTATGTATTAGTTTCTTCATGCAATTAATTAGCCAAACTGGACTATGCACATGCTAAGTATCAGACCTCTGCAAAGCATGCTCCTCATAGAATCTGATTTGCTATTATTATTACTCTTGGATACTATTATTAAACTCATTTAACAGGTGAAGGAATTGAGCCTAAAGAGATTTTGTAAATATTTCAGAGCACCCAGCTAGGAGTTGTGTGGCTGGGATTTGAAACCAGGTGTGTCTGACTCCAAAGCTTTGAACCCCATGAACCATTTACAGAGGTGTTGGCTCATCTGCAGAGCCTCACAAGATGGGCATCACGCTGCAGTCAGGGTTCAGAGGGCATTACTGACTGGCTTTTCTTTGTGCACAATCCATGTAATAGTCACACTAACCACGCTGGTCATTTAGCAACTGCTGTAGCTGACCTCCTTGCTCCTCAGGCCTTCCGTCGAAATTAGAGATTATCTGAGATCAGTGATGATGTCCTCTTCCATTTAAATTGCATTAAAAGGGGTTTTCTATAATCTACTCTCTGTAGCCATCAGTTCACTGCCTTCCTTCAAATCATTTTAGCCAGAATCCTCTGGCTATGCAGTAAAAACTGCCCAGGTTTTAGTATCTTTAAAAATAAATTTCCGTGTCAGTTCTTCCCCCTCTTTTTCCCCTACCCCACATAAAAAACCTTCCAAATTCCTAATTCTCCCAGTCAGAGGAATAGGGAATTGCATAACAATGTGTAATATATCTTTCGAAGTACCCTTTCAGGGGTCTCTGACATTATGTGGAGTGACTGTGTAAGAGCAAAGTCGAATCTCTGGAACTTTTTTCTGCTACAGAGTGACAGGTAATTTAAGATTTTAAAAAACTTTTGCCCTAGATAATACTTGAAAATTCAACCTCATATAAAAACTCACTTTCTCCCCTTTAAATCTGTTCTGGGGCTTCAGTTCCTAGTTTCCCAGCCTACATATGCTATCATATATAATGTCTGTGGAAAATATTGATTTAAAGATCAGGTCAGCAATGGAATTGGGCTCTTTGCAAGTTACCTCGGTTTAACTACTGAAAACCACTGTAATTGCCTCTGAGACCCGAGTCACCAGAACTTTAATTCACTTGTGCTCTCAGGTGGAGGAACTTAACTGCGCACTCCAGGCTCCCACCCCTCCTAAGTGCCTATGGAAGGGAATGACAGACCAAGCAAACTGCCTCTTTGTGGGCATAAGGAGCAGCTCCAGTAAAATCTTAGCCACGGAATAACATTCTGGATAGTATCCATCTGTAAGACGGGCTATTTGCCATGGCTGTCTTGGGAATCATACATCCTAGGACAGTCATGAATTTTAAAAAGTACCCATTGACTTCTGACCTGTTGGTTTTGAGAAGGTGAGTAAGCAAACAGTAGAGATGGTGACTCAAAGTTAAACAGATTTCAAGGAAACCCTGGAGGAGAGGTCAGAGCAGTGAGGCTAGAAAGCAGGGCAATGGCTTCTCCCGGAGGAGCTTTCAGTGTCCCAGTGGGGCACGTAGACTCTCCATGCTTCCTATGAAAACAATGTCGATTACATTCTTCATATCTGTGTGTACATTCCCTGGAATTTAAAGGGCACTTGCCCGTAAAGTCCAAAGAATTTCCATGTTTAGAGCTATACTGAGACATTACAAAAATGATGTGCAGTATATACCACTAGGACTAATTTATGGGACTTTCCATTGAGCAATTTCTCAATCAACTATACTTAGTACACATATGCGTAAATATGTGCATAAGAGCTTCACATTGTTCAAGGCCATGCAATAATGAGCTTTTTAATGTTTTCATATGTATGCATGTATGTATGTATAAATGTATGTTTCCTGTCTAGATAGTTAAAGGAGTTATCTGCCAGTTCATCAGTGTGACGCATACTGAAAATAATTTTCTTTTCCTATTATTTGCATTGAAAACTAAAAGACACTGTGTAAAAAGAAAAAAGAAATAAGAAATAATTCAAGTCACTTCTGAACATTTTGTACTCCTGTATATATTTTTAGAATTTAAGCCCATGAGTTAATCCAAGTTCTCCAGAGAAACAGAGCCACCAGGATGTACATATATAGAAAGAAATTTGTTATATATTGGCTCAGGTGATTATGAAGACTGAGAAGCCCCAGGAACTGCAGTTGGAAGCTGAACTGCCAGGAGAGCCAATGGTATAATTCCAGTCTGAGTTCAAAGGCCTGAGAACCAAGAGAGCTGATTGCATAAGATCTGGTCCAAAACCAGTAGCCTCGCGATTCAAGAAGAGCCAACATTTCAGTTCAGGTTTGAGTCAGGAAAGGACTCATGTCCCATCTCAGGGAGTCAAACAGAGCAGTTTTTTCTTACTTAAGGGAGGGTCTGACTTATTGCTCTATTTGTGTCCTTCAACTTATTAGATGAGGACCACTCATATTAGAGAAGGTAATCTACTTTACTCAGTCTTCTGATTCAAAGGTTAATCTCATTCCAAAACATTATTACACACATACATCCAAAATAATGTTTGACCAAATATCTGGGCACCTTGTGGCCCAGTCATGTTGACACATAAAATTAACCATCACACTCATATTTTAAACTTTCCAGTTCATTATTGGAGTCACACCAATTTCAATCTATTAGACATCTTACTAGGGCTTACTAAAATACTCAAAGACATTTATTTATAAGTTTAACAGCAATATTTATAAAATATTTAACAGGTAGAGGTGTGTTGAGTGATAACATACCCTGAAGTACGCTAAACACATTATTTCTCCAGCTTATTTACCATGCTCTATAGTTGGCACATATAAAACAAAATATGAATGATCCTGTTGTTGGATGTATATTAATTAATATTAACAACAAAACATGATACATCATTCTATATAGATTTATCAGGTCAATAGATCTGAAAGACACACAGAGATTTTCTATATCAGGACGGTGGCTCCTTCCAACTTACCCACAAACACTTTGGCCTCAGAAGTTTGATGGTAGAAAGCAAAGCTATACTATATAACACCTCCAAAGCTATCACGGACATTCTTAACAAAACTCCAAAGTGCCAGAGCCAGTTTTCTCAAGTCCCCTGGCTTAGCAAGAAGAGTACAAGCAGACAAACGAATATTTCCAAGTTCCTGTTTTCCATAAATACAGAAATGGTGAAATTTATCTCAAGAACCATACACTATTTATTATCATGCTGTGTTTGTCTATTAAAATGGGAAGGTGGGAAGTAAAGTTGGGCTGAGAGAAAAGCATAGTTCTTTTCTTAATGAATCTGGCCTTTTGTTTCTTTAATTTTTTACCAGCAATTTTATGCTCTGAAGGTAATAAACAAAAATGGTGACAGCCAAACATGCATTTTGCATCATAACAAACGCGCTGGATCTGCAAACAGCTATTTAAGGTACTCCTTTTCCATCCGGAAAAACAATAGCATTTATTAGCAGCATTTCGCTCCACTAACATGATTTGTGTGTTCTTCCCTCTCAAAGTGTCAGCTGTCACATGAAATGATGGAGACTGACAGTTCAGAATTTTAAAAGTTCAGCTCCTTTCAAATGCACTAAATGAACAAGAGCTGCCTAATTTGGGCTGAAGAAAAAGCAACAAAAATCCCCTGTAAGTATGCAAGGTTTTATTCTACTTTTGCATGCTTAGTATGCACAGAGAATGTTAAATCTTTTCAGCTGGATACACTGTTAATTCTATGAGAGAGAGAAATTTCATTAGGTGAGCTTCAGGCAAGAGTGGGCTACAAATGGAATTCCCTTTTATTTTCTGAAATTCACAGTATATGACCCATATCCAATGATAAATGGTCTATAAACTCTCTTGCTGGATTTAATTGCATAAACTTCCATTATAGTCTACTATTAACATGGGAATACTTTGACACAAGATGTCAGAAGGTGGAAAAAATGAGTAAAAAAAATAAAAATTTCACTCTTAACAAAACCAACATAATCTTAGTATCTCTCAGAATCGCGTTCAACATGTAAATTCCCAACACACAATTTTAAATATTTTTTTCAACCAATTAGTTACTTGTAATTTTGGTAGCACAGAAATCTATTAATCACTATTTAATTATCTGGAGCTCTTGCCTGCCTAATTAGTGCTTTCCGTATTGCATCTTCAACTAGACTGAGGACCCTATCAACTCATTTATCTGATACGTATTTGGTGCACTGGTGAGTTAATTAATGAAAGAAAAAAAAAAAACTCTTTTAAATGGCTCATTCAAAAAAAAAGCTTATTAAACACTTTGAACATTAAATAAGCCGACTGATTTCATTGGGATTTCATTGCCCTAAAATGCATTATATAAATGCAAAGTCCCATGTGACATTTTTGGGTAAATATACTTGGTAGAAGGAATCAGAGCAGCAGTGAGCAGTTGAGTAACAATCCCTCTTAAGTCCACTGCCTGAGGCAATGGGCTTTTGAAATCTTTTATACAGAAACAGGGAGCATGACTATACATAAGATTTTATTTGGAATTTGCTGGTGTTAGGAACACTAAGCATGATTGCAAATGGAACTGCATTGTTATATTCTAGGTAATGTAGTGTCAAATGGTCTATATATAACTATGCTTATAATACTGAAAAAAACAAAGACAGAATAATTTCCCAAACCCAATCCATCCCTCCACCACATTTCCATTTTGCTCTGCCTTGCAAGGGACTGTGTGCTTGTCCTCCAGCATTCTAGCTCACACAACATCTCCAAGAAGGCTTTCCTAAGGATCCCTAGACCCCTGGTTCTCACAACACCTGGGCATAAACCTTTGTCTTTGCACTTACCATGGGGAAGCAGTAGGGTACAGTGGTAAAGAATACAGTTTTGGTATCAGAGAGACCTGGGTGCAAGTCTAGATTCAGGCACCAGCTAGGTTGTCAGGATGAAATGAAATGGTCTTGCCTGATACATCATAAATGTATCATAAACATTAGTATTTTGGTTAAATCTCACTCTATGGTTCTTGTTTGTTCAGATGTTTCTCCTACTAGCACCGGAGCTCTTTGTGGAAAGAGACACATGACCTATCTTCATGTCTCCAGAGTGCAGCACAGTGTCTAACAGATAGCAAGCATCCAGGTATGCGGTGTAACACATGGGCAGAACAAAGAATCTGCAGTAAAGTTATCTAAGGGACTTAAAAGTACAATAAGCAAACTCAAATTCAAATTCTCCCTTCTTACAGAGGGCAGTAAGAATGCTAGGGCACAAATCCATGTATGCTAAATGCTAATAATATAGTTCACCTTCAGAAAAATACTAGCTATTTAGCTATTATTAACACCCACATTGCTTTATCTTGATCTCCATTACATTGTCAAGTAGACACAGGTATCTGATTCCTCATCTGCATATTCATTTTGTGAGTCTCACCAATTAAGAAATAAAAAATTATCATAGCATGAAATGATTCATTTGTGAACTTACCACTTATAAGGTTAGTTCTAACTCAAATTCACCTCTGCAATTAACAAAGCACCTATTTTAATTCATAGAATCAACATCTTAATCAGTTATAAGTCTGCTAAGAACTGAGGTCTACAACTTCCTATGCATATAGAATACAACTTTAAAAATTAAACTAAAAATCTTTCTAAAACACAGGGTCTTGTAAAGTTAATTAAAATGATGTTGGAGATCTGCTCCAGTCACAGGCAAAGACTATGAGGATCTATCAAAGCCAATCAATTGTACAAAGCAAAAATAAAAAGGATGAGATTCAAAAAGGACAATTTGAAAACTAAATAATTAGAAAAACCCATTTGAAAATTAATAAAACCAAGAAACATTTTGGCAAAATTGATCTTTTTTATGAGCATATGTTTAGTGTCTTAAACTTATGTTGGAAAGAGTATTCAAAAATCTAAGATTTGGTTCATTCTTCACATGTTCTAAGGATTAGAGAATATTTTTTATCAAAATCTAAATTTTGTTTTAAAATTATTTGTACTAATTTTTATTGTATATTTCGAGATAAAGTTTCAACCAAACTTTTCTTTTTCCCACTATTCTCTATGAAAATTTGGGTTCCGTTTTAAGAAGGTTCACTCTAAGTGGGCTTTTCTGATACCAACTACATACTGGTTTAAGAGAGAGACTCTTCTTTGACGTTGCCACCACCAGCAGTCCTGCTGCCATGGTCCACCAACTCCTGACAACTTCCAAGGGAGCCTAGGGTGCTAATGTGGCATTCCTCAAGTTCACGAGCAGGGCACTTTTTGAAGGGCACAGCAAGAAGAGTTCTGCAGAGAGATCTTCATGAGGCAACTCTCAAGAAAAGTCTGTTGGTGTAGACCCAAATGGGTAGTAGTTTCCCTTTTTAGGGATCCCTTTCTTCCAGAGAAGATATCCTAACTCGACTACACCAGGAAGTGGGTATTTAGAGGGGCTCCATAACTAAATCATATGTAGTGCCAAAGACTGCAATGCTCCAAAAAGTCAGTGATGACCATGGATATATTATATTCCAGGATGTTTTAATCTTGTTTCATCTTTTTTCCCTTTCCTGATATAACCATTGGTTGGCTAAGAAAATAGAGGATTTATAGAACAATTGTAATCTAATTATCTCTGGAATGTTAAGATCATTAAAAGGAGAAATATATAACACTAAACTATTTGTACTTTATTATATAATACTTCTAAAAACACATTCAAGTTCAAGATTTAAAAACTATTCCATGGTCTGTTTTTCCCAAGGATATTTACTTTATGCGATTCATAATTATATATTACACTAGTGGACCGGTGCACGAAATTCATGCATTGGGGGGGGGGGAGGAGAGGAGTGTTCCTCAGCCCAGCCTGCACCCTCTCCACTCTGGGACCCGTTGAAGGATGTCCTATTGCCAGTTTACAGGGATTGGGCCTAAACCCTAAACCGGCAGTTGGACATCCCTCTTGCAATCCGGGACTGCTGATTCCTAACAGCTCACCTGCCTGCCTGCCTGATTGCCCCTAACCACTCTGCCTACCGGCCTGCTCGCCCCCAACTGCCCCCTGCCGCCAGCCTGCTCTCCCCCAAATGCTCCCCCGCAGCCTGATCACCCCCAGCTACCCCCCCCATGCCAGTGTGCTCACCCCCAACTGCGCCCCCTACTGGCCTGCTCACCCCCACCTTCCCTCCCCACTGGCCTGCTCACCCCAACTGCCCCCCTGCTGCCCTGCTCACTCCAAACTGCCCCCCCCCACTGTCCTGATCACCTCCACTGATCCCCACTGACAGCCTGCTCGCCCCCAACTGGCCCCCCTACTGGTCTGCTTACCCCCAATGGCCCCGCCCCCCACCAGCTGATCACCCACAACTGCTGTCCCATCCTGGCCTCTAACTGCCTCTACCTCGGCCCCGCCACCATGGCTTTGTCCAGAAGAACGTCCGGAAGGTCTCCTGGAAGGTCTCCCAATCTAATTAGCATATTACCCTTTTATTAGTATAGATATGCTGTGTTTTTCAAATATGACAAGGTGGTTTTTGTTTCCTTTATATTGATACCTTTAAAAAAAAAAAACTCAAATACATTCATCAGAGTACCAAAGGTAATTTTTTTTCTCTATCTCTCTGTCAAGTTAGATCGCCTCTAATTCAAGCAAATTCCTGACAGATATCAGAGTTCTATTTACTGATTATCTATCCTTCCCTTTGGGATCATAAGATTATAAGTGGGGGAAAAATCTCAAGATTTATTGCTAATGGGAGTCTACAAATGTTATCTTTATTCAGTGTAAAAGTAATATATGATGCCGGCTTTGTAGAGCATCTTTAATGTTCCTTTTCTGAATATGTATAACTCATTTAGAGACCAAGAATAGATAGTAACTCATCATTTTTGCTACCTGCCTTAAAATATCTGCATTTTTTCTCTTTGAAAATAATAGAAACTTGTGATTTAATTGATGCCATAACTTCAATTCATCACCACATTCACTGTAAACAAAGAGATTCTGAATAATGAACAAAATGCTTATTGTTCACCAGAAGAAAGGTCATAACATGTTATATACTCATTTATGTCATGTCTTATTACTAAATCTGTATAAAGCATCTTCCTTCATTATTTCTGAATGGGAGACTGATGATAAGTACTATTTTCAGGATTTTTTTAATCCTTTTTATTTGCCCAGCTAATTTGTGTGCTGACGCATTACAAGGCCAAGTCTGTTTTGGTTATTAACTTATTAGGGATTAGTAACTCCCCCAAATCAAGAATAAGTTCTTAAATGTAACACTTGCTTGGGTTGACAGCTTCAGGGAAGAGAGGTCAGCTGCGAAGGAAGAAGAAATCTGTCTGCATGATCGCAATTTGCTTTGTATAATTGACATTGGGCTTGGAATTGGGGATGATTTGTTGTTAGGTTAAACAGCAGGGAAGCTTATGGCTTATTATTTTTACTCCTGATACAACCAAAGCAATGGGTGAGTAATGAGAGGACCATAGATAATCATAATGATACTAGGCAATGAATCGTGTGGGCCTGGGCGATAGCGCAGGTTTTTATCAGACTGTGAGGTCCTGTGTAAGCTAATGCAAAGTATAAACATGCAGATTAGCTAAATCTTTATTACATCTGCAAATAGCTACTGATGTGTTTTTTCTCTCCCACTTTATAATTTTGATGATTCTGATCCCAAGTCTTACCTTACATCCAAGGAAATTTATGTTAAAAGAAAATATATCAGTTTGTGATAGGAAAATGAAAATGTACCAGTGACAACTAACAGTCACCCAATTAAATCACCAACATTTATGCTGGTTTTCTGTTCCCAGAACACCTAGCAATTGATTTCTCACCCAGTACAAGTCTGCCCAATGTTCACCCCAAGTCCTTCCCTCCCCACCCATTCCAGTGGACTTAGCTCACCCAAGATTTCTCCTTTGCTGTGCTCTGTCCCTTGTTTAAACGAAAGAGAATACAGGATCAGTCCTCTTTTTTTCTCACTATAAAGTCTCTTCAGAATCTAATTCAGTGAGATTGTACTTGTTACAATGAATGCAGAGTGTTCACTGGGGCAGATTTAAGAAATGCTGAAAAGAGTGCACGGTTTCGCAGGGTGGGGGCTGGCTGTGTGGTGGGGGAGTGGAGTTTTATACATCACCCCGTGTTTGTTAAGGTCTAAAAGCACTGAAAAGGATTTGTTCTGTTTGTGTAAAGGGCCTCCGTGCTCTGGGTCTCTAAGATGTTATGCCAAGCTTTTTAGCACATGAATTTTCTCTTGATCTTGGGCCTGACATGACCAAGACGCAGGGGCTCAGGCCCTCAGGGACTGACCTCTATTGTCACTACAGTCAGGCATCTAGGAGTCTGTTACCTACACAGCTGGTTTTCTGCAATTAACATGTTGCTTACTTTAATATATAAATTTGGAAAATTGTTTCTGCATATTATTTTATTTCAAAGAGCCCTTTTGTTTACTAGATGTTTTCACTTACCAAACTGTTACTAAAAGACCTGAATCTCCCAGGAGAATGAAGATCTTTAATCATGTAATGTGAACCAAACAGTCAATTTTTAGAGTCATTGGCAAAATGAACAGCCCTAGATAGAGTCCCAAACCACAGGGCTGCATACCCTGCTCACGAATTGTCAGTCATAGAACTAGGTTCATATATTCCTTGACTCCATCATTGCCCTACTTTCTGTGGTTGGAAATTATGTACAATAATTTAATTATTGTACATAATAATTTAATTATTGTACATAATTTCCAACCACTTTCTGTGGTTGGAAATTATGTACAATAATTCATTTAATTATTATGATGCATAGACCAAAGGGCTTAAGATGATTACATCAACCTAGAAATAATGCAACACTGAGAATATGTAGATACGTATATATGTGTGTGCATGTGTGTGTAAATATTGAACAGGTGGTACTTGATGAAGTACAACCAAGAATTAGTTTTCTTCTTCTCTACTACCATGTTAAGAAATCCTCTGTTACATCTCCTTTGCACTTGCTTGGAAAATATCTCAGGAAGTTCCCTGAGGCTTTTGTGGTCACTTTTGGGTATTAGAACAGTATTGTGTTCAGGTGTGAAAATATCCAATTCAATCTAAATCAAAACTTGGATCATTTCAAAGCTTTCTCCCCTACCCCTACACACACCAGACTTGCAATCTGAGTATGAGAGATGGGAAAATGGGGGCAGGAAACAGCCTGAGGAGGGGACGGATGCAGAGGACAAAGATATACCTGATAGGGATTTATGTAATGTGGCCCTTTCTCTTCAGACTCTTTATCTCATGGACTACTTTGGAGGATCTTTGGAGAGCCCAGCCTGGGGCCTTGGCACTGACCCTGTCGCTATGTAGGCAATACCCGCTCAGGCTAACTACTTCTGGTTCTGCCTCAGCTTTTTACTCAGTGCTGCACTCCTGGGACTCCTGCCCCTCGGTCTTAGTCCACCCTGACTGCTGTAACAAAGTACCATAGACGGGGTGGCTTATAAATAACAACTTTATTTCTCATAGTTCTGGGGTCTGAGATGTATAAGTTCAGGCTGTCAACATGGTTGTGAGAAGGTCCTCTTCTGGGTCACAGACTTCCTGTTGTACCCTCAAATGGTGGAAGGAGCAGGCGGTCTCTCCTGGACCTCTTTTATAAGACTCTGTCCTCGTGACCTAATCACCCCCAAAGGCCCCACCTCCTAATACTATCACATCGGGCATTGGTAGTTCATCACTTACTGACAGGCAGCACAGATGTTCAGGGTCCTTTCTAAATGGCTCTAGCCATCAATACAGGTATCCAGATGACCCACAGAAAAAAATAAACCCCAATGCACCTGCAAACTCTAGAAGTAAAAGCCACTCCCACCACAGCGCTCTCTCTAACATCTGTTACAATTCAGTGGAAGTCCTGGACCTAGTCCTTCTAAAGGTTACAGGATCCTAGCTGAGGAATGGTATGCCAGTCTTGTCTTCTGGCAGACACTGGCAATGTCTGTGCATCATTCTTTTGGAGCTGCTTCCAATAGCTGGGGAAAACCAGGAACACCACAAACTTTCTTATACTACAAAATAACAAATAATCAATTAAAAATAATCAAATAAATAAATAACCAAAAATGCACAAGATATCTGAATAGTACTCCAAACAAGTTATATAAATGACTAACAAGTACATGAGAAAATGCTCAATACCATTAACCATTTTGGAAATGCAAAACCACAATGAGATACCACTTCACACCTACTAAGATGGCTATCAGCAATAGAACAGATAGTAGCAAGTGTTGGCAAGGGTGTGGAACAATTAGAACCCTCATACATTGCTGATGGGAGTTTAAAGGGTTCAGCCACTTAGGAAAACAGTCTGGCAGTTCCTCAAAAAGTTAAACATAGAGTACCATACTAACCAGCAATTCCACTCCTAGGCATATAACCCAGAGAAATTAAAACATATGTGCACACAAAAATGTTTATACCAATGATTATAGCAGCATTAATCATAATATTCAAAAGTAAACCAACCCCAAAGGTCCATCAATTAATGAGTGAATAAGTAAATTTTAGTATATCTATATAATGGAATATTATTAGCCAATGAAAATAAATGAGGTACTGATAAATGCAACAATATGGATGAAACTTGAAAACATTATGCTAAGTGAAAGAAAGTGGTTGCAAATGCCCACAAATTGTATGAACCCATTCATATGAAATTCCAGAAAAGGCAAAAGTATGGAGTCATAAAGTAGATTAGCGGTTGCCTAGGGTTGGAGGGAGGGGATTAAGGGGACAGGTGAGGATTAAGGAGTGACAGCTAAAGGGTGAGGAGTTTTGTTGGGGGGTAATGAAAATGTTTTAAAATTGATTATTGTGATGGCTTCACAACTCTGTGAATATATGAAAAGCTATTGAATTATACACTTTACATTGCTGAATTGCATGTTATGTGAATTACACCTAAATCATAGAGCTGTGTTAAAAAACACATCCTCACTCTCTCTCAAAAATCTGTAGAATTCTCTTCTACAGACTAGACAAGAAAGGTTAGTATTGCACAGATGAGTCTCACACCCTTTCTTACTAGTAGAATATGCAGCACTTACCACTGATTTCCTCATCTTTGGGTCTCAATCAAGACTCCAAGACAGAAAGAAAATCCCGTTTAACAATCTGTTCAATTAATAATCTAACACACTACTTATAACATTTCATTTGTCTTTTCTTCATACTTCAATTTTAGAATAATGATTAAACCTCCAAACTTTGCAGAATAGTACATATATTTTATAGGCTGCATTACCCTCCCAAGCGATTCAGTTTCCCATAACTCTGCTGGTTATGTATTTTCATTCAAGGATTAAGTGCTAGTCTTACAACAAACTCAATAAACATTTGGAGACTGGCTGACTGACTATTCTAATAAGAATATAGTTTATTATTTAATAAAGTAATATGTTCTAATCCTTAAACATCCCTTAAGGTAAATGCTGTTAAATAACTATTTTACAGGTAAATAAACTGAAGCTCAGAATGGTTAAGAAATGTATGCCAGGTAAATCACTTAATGCCTGACTGAGCCAGGAGTCAGATCTAGAACCTCTGTCCTGCCCACAGGCCTCTGAGGTTCTCTCTCACTTTCTGGCTGTCCTTTGAGAAATGTTCACATAATTTTTAAATGAAAAGCATACCTGCTGCTTCTAAGAGTGAGACCTGCAACCATGCAGCAATATGTACTATACATTTGCTATAAGAAACTTATTGTTATGAATTTTGAAATTGTGAAATAGATGGTCATTTGGTCAAGCTCTGCCCATTTCTGAGTGCATCTTGTGCTAGATACTGACATCCCTTGAATTCTGTTTTGGAAATGTGTTTTCACAAAAGCAGTGGGAAATATGGCGGAGATTACTATTAGAATAAAAACTGAGACTCTAGATTATGAGAAGAGGAATGAAAAAATTTGAGAAATGTCATTAGCCAGAACAATATCAGTGAACTTTGCCATCTCAGTATTGCCTTCTATAAAGATCTATCCACATGCAAGGCAAAGTTAGTGTGGCTTCAAAGAAATTCAAAATGTGCCTCCTTTATAAATATAATTATTGATACAAAAGAAAAATCTTAATTGTTGATGTTGACTAATCACTTAATCTCTGCCCAGTTCCTCCTCAGTAAAATATGGTGTTCTGACTGTGGTTTCAAGTCTCTCTAGTTCTAGGGATCTTGATCTATTCAGTAGGTTGGTGGTTGAGTGTCAACCTATGAACCAGGAGGTCACGGTTCTATTCCTGGTCAGGGCACATGTCTGGGTTTCAGGCTCAATCCCCAGTAGAAGGCATGCAGGAGGCAGCCGATCAATGATTTTCTCTCATCATTGATATTTCTATCCCTCTCCCCTCCTCCTTCTCTCTGAAATCATTAAAAACATATTTTAAAAAAATAGTAAAACTTGAACAGGTGAAAAATAATATAAACAAAAACTATGTATTTTCATTCAATTTTATCTCCTTAGACACTGACTAAATTTAGTAAATTACAACACAGCTAAAGTCACAAATATAATATTATACAGGGGTGGGTGGGCAAATGTTGCTTTAGAACGAGTATGTGAAACACAGAGTTTACTTCTGTATTATTATAATCATAACCTGCATGATTTTTTCATATGAACAACTATAAACCTACTTTTGCCAACCCCTGTAATACAAACTAGCAGAAGTCAAACATAAAGGCAGAATGTACTAATGGGTCACCAGATATTTTTTAAATTGATAAGAAATTGAAAAAATATATTAATTAGATGTATAATGGAAACCATAGGATAACTGAAAAATAGAAACTGTTAAAAATGTTGTAGGATGAAGATATGTCCTTTCCATTCTACACCTTTCTATATCAGCTGGATTTTTATTAAATAGTCTAGATATTACTTTAAAATTTTTCAAAGCTTAACATGTTTAAATGCATAAAAAGTAGACCAGAAATACACCAAAATAGTATAGTGATTTTCTCTGGCTCAAGAAATTCTGCATGATTTTTGTCCTTGCTTACAAGTTTTGCTAGTTTCCAAATGTCCTATGTACAAGACTGTCTTCTTCAAAAAAAATAAACTAAACTTAATTTTTATGTTTTTAATAAAGCCATCCAACATGATTTTTAAAGTATAAAATGATTAATATTTTAGAATTCTTTTTTTCTGTTTTTTTTCTATTTTAGAATTCTTTTTTAAATATTTTTATTGATTTTAGAGAGAAGGGAGAGGGATAGAGATAGAAACATCAATGATGAGAATCACTGATCAGCAGCCTCCCACACACCCCGCTCTGGGCATCAAGCCCACAACCCAGGCATGTGCCCCTGGCCAAAATTGAACCAGTGACCCTTTAGTCTGCAGGCCGACGTTCTATCCACTGAGCCAAACCAGCTAGGGCTATTTTAGAGTTCTTTAACTTACACTCTGAAGGTCATGACAGAATGAAGTCGAGATAAAATACAAAATTCTTCCAAGAACGTAACTTTAGTCATTTTTTAGCTCTGCTGCAAGAGGAAGTGCTTCTGTCCACTATGAGAGGAATAGTACTAACAGCCGATAATAGACTTGACCACTCGGGTGTTTTACTAACTGTGTGTCCTTGGTGGTTCCCACCAGTCCACCTTCTAGTCCTCCACTTTATGGAGTCAGGAGCTAATTTCCCAGCTACTCAGGAGTAATAAGATTCTAAGAACCTAGCATTAGAAATCAGAACAACAGTTTACTAATGTACCTTCAGAAATAGAACTACCAAAATTTCCATCAGCAGAGTCAAATGCCCTCTCCCTAAGTAGATCTGGAAATACCTGGAGAAGGATAATGATAAAGGGTAGAATTTTTTGAATACTCCATGTGTCTAAATTATTTTTAAATATATATATATATATTATTGATTTTTTACAGAGAGGAAGGGAGAGGGAAAGAGAGTTAGAAACATCAATAAGAGAGAAACATCAATCAGCTGCCTCCTGCACACTCCCCACTAGGGATGTGCCCGCAACCAAGGTACATGCCCTTGACCGGAATTGAACATGGGACCCTTTAGTCCACAGGCCGATGCTCTATCCACTGAGCCAAACCGGTTAGGGCCAATGTGCCTAACTTCTATGCATCTGATTCTTCTTTGATTTTTTTCTCCATCCTTAATATTCCCTTTTCATCTATTACCTCCCTCCATTTTGTCAGTCATAGTTCCTCGACAACATGTTATAACTTATCTTATTTTATTTGGTGTCCCTTAGACTGCAGGAAAGTTGTGGGGTTGGAGGATCTGGTAGAGAACACCAGCAATGAGACTAAAGGAGATATTTCAGCCCATGGTACACACATTGTGTGTGCTCCTCTTGGAGATTACTAACCCAACCTTTTCAGCTTAGTTTGTATTCACTTATATGACAGAGAGAAGCAATTTCAATACTTGCCTCAGCTTCTAAGTGTTGCTTCAACCTGGAGTTCACAGTGGAAGTGGACTGCACAGTGGCTGTGAAAAACAAATCAATGGATTTCCTGCCCTTGATATCAGCATGTATGTTTTGAAAAGTATTAGGGCTCTCCACCTGCAAAGGTATTCTTGTTATCATTGTTGTCATGTCCAATAGACTGATGGGAGAATCTGGTTCATTATTAAGAGCAAAATAGAAGTGCTTCTATAACTATATAGATCTGACAGCTAAGAACAATGTGTGGTAGCCATTTCTTCAGAGAGACTGACAGTAACTTCAGAAACGTACACCACATTATCTAATTGCATTTTTCTGCCCTTAAACTCTGTGAAAAGATATTAAATATCATTAATTCATTAAAGAAATTTCTTGTGGTTTTTATGGATGCTCATGAATATTTCATAACATGATTAAAATTGTTAATCCTGCTCCCAATTAATTGTAAGTAATTTTTAGAACACATGTAAATAACAGGTAATTATAATGTTTTATTATGTGTCACTGAGGCCATTAAAATTGCATTTTGATGTAATATATTTCCTAGGGCTCTATGTCATTTTGTAAGAACCAATCAATTCATTTTTACTTTATTTGAGCCTGTGCTAATTTTGAGGGGATTTTGAGGGAGAAATTTGGAGGGACTTTAAGAGAGGAAAATTGGTTCAGAGAATGTAAAGACTGGCTCATCTATGAAGTATCATTACTGCCATTCTAGGTTTTTTCTTCATCAATCTGCTCAGGTGGCATTTAGCATGTCTATTCTAATTGAGAAGATTATCATCTTTGGAATCAGACACAAAGCCAATTCTATTCTTTTTTTTTGTTTTCTTTCATTTCTCATGCTTAGCTCTTCATTATGCTTGGCACTACATTGGAGGAAAGGGAACTTAAATCTGGAGGCAATTTAGAATACGCAATGTTCACAGAGTCAAGAAGAATGAGTTAGAAGGGATCATGTCTTCCTAACTAGCTATGTGGTCTTGGACAAATTACTTTACCTCTCTGAATTTCAGTTCCTTTATCTGTAGTATTTTGAAGATAATACCTTCACTACTTACCTTGTAAGATTTTTTTAAGGATTAGTTAAAACATACATTAAAGCCATTTTATAAAATGTCCTGCTAGTTACCCCCAACTAATTAAATAAATAGGTAACTTTGAGTATGCTACTCCACCATTTTCATTTGTCTGGGTCTCAGTCTCCTAATGTCAAATGTGGAATTTGAAATCCTCTCCTTTGGACCAAATTTGTTTTTCTAGTGGTCTGTGTTTCCAACTTTTTCTTTCAATTTATGGATAATTTCTTGCCAGTTCAGGGGGTGCAGGACTTGAGGAGATATAGGGGATGCGATGTGGTCCAAAGGTGATCCAAATGTCACGCTGAGGTCTGTGGCCCTTGTGTCTCATGGCATCTGCTAGGGATTTGCATAGTTGGACACCCCTCAAACGCATTCTGAACTCATACTCTTGAACCATAGGGCTTGCATCCTGAATATCCATCACTTCCAAAGAAATGCTTCTTTCTCTGGGCAGATTGTTTCTACCATAAGTAGTCAAGCAAAGTTCTGTTTTGCCTTTGCCTGTTGTGTTCTGTGAAAACTAATTCCAGTCTTTGACACGGAGAGGTATATTTATGACATTTGGCTTCTTCATTCAACAGATTTTTTCTTTCTGTGTTTATGAGAGTTAGCATTAAATATCAGTGCTCCATCCCACTTGGTTCCTTTTGTTTAAAAGCATTTGTGTCCTTTACACTTACTTTGGCTTTTGTTACGAGGAGTTACACGTGCAGAGGCACAGCTCCAGAGTTGCTTGACTGCTTTTATATCCCTTTATAAAAGGATTCCAAGTCAAGAGAATCATGTATTTGTTATTTCTGGGTCCATTAAATGCCCAAGTAATTAATGTTAGCCATTATGCCACTAACAAAGCATGGAAACCACAATGTTTTGTGATGTACAGTCATTTCAACGTCAGCTTACAGTTGCACAAGCCCATCTAATCGCCTGAGTGACAATACATCAAGACAGGTGCCAAGATTATATGGCCAGATATCCAAATGACTCTACAGTGTTTGGAGATGCACAGACTCCAGCCAACCAACAATGTGTTATGTTAAAGTTTTTGAAGTTATGCAAGAGAAACTCTTAAAACACAGAGACCAGTGGTAAGGTCTGAAAAAGTGTCTAATCTGTACCCAGCGTTACCATAAACACACCAGAAAGTTGCATTTCAGACAGATCCATAACATAATCAGGAATCAGGATCTGACATTGCATATTCCCCACTTGCAAATTCATTCCTTTCTTAAAAGCTGCAATTAATTACAAACTAGTTTTGATGCCGTTTTTGCTTTCCTTAAATATGGAGTGAATTCACCCCATAAACTAATGAACCAAAGTGGAGCCAAATAGAGACCAGCTGGCTGGATGGCTCAGTAATTTTATCCACATGATTGACTTTATGATCCTTTCACTGAAGTAACTAGTCTTTATTCTCGCAATCAGCACCAATGACAATTTGGGAGGGGAGGGGAATTATTAAAATCTGGAGAAAGAAGAGGTGTGGTCTGTTTGATGTGGAACAACACATTCTTCCACACACTTCTCTGTTATTATAGGTGCTGAATTTCAGGCCTCTATGGCTTCCAAAGAAACACTGATTAGTTGCCACAGAGACATAATAAGCAACCAATGTCCAAATAATCATTACAGATACTCCATTAACAGCATCTAACTGTGTGGCTTTTAACCATACAAATTGGTTTTTGACAGCTTGTAACCTTTTCAGATAGTTTCCTTTGGGCATTACACCACACTCAGATCTAATTTTAACTTTTGCTTAGTCTATAATTTATGAGTTTCTTTGGCGATGCATAATGTATTTGAGAGAAAGGATACATTCGAATAAAAGCTAAAAACAAAATAATCAATTGCTGTTTTAATCCAGGAAACCTTTGCTCACCAGGAAAGAACTACAATATGTTGAAACAAAAAAGAGGGGAGGGAAGGACCTAACTGATCTAGAATTTCCATAGAATCTCTTTTGAAACGAATAAGTTTAGTTCATTTAAACAGGATTGTAGCTGTACAGAAATGAAGCATATTACTCAAGCATCCAAAAGTTTGTCTTAAGATCCATGAAATTTGACAACACAAAAATCAAAAATTCTAAAATAGCTTAATGGGGCTGTCAGTGAAGAGCTAAAATATACAACGTTCCTTTAGCAGAGAAAATCCCCAGGTTTACAAGTTCCAGACACTGGAATGCATACACTCACAGAGGACAAAGAGTATCATTCCAAACTCTGGTTTAAAAAAAAAAAATAAGAAATGGATTCCATTTTAAAATCATAGATCACAAATTGTTGGAGCTAAAAAGAACTTTTGAAATCATCTGTTCGGGCTCAAAATGAAGCCCAGCGCTTGACTTTTCCCTTTTTCACTCCTGACACCCTGATGATCATCAAGCTGCCTATCCAGCCAGCTCTACTATGAGAACTCCATTCCTCCCACCGCTGCCCGCTCAGCACCCTCACCTCCTGCCTGGGGTGCTGCCAAAGAACCTCGATCTGAGGGTCAGCAAACTCCAGCTCGCAATTCCATTTTCTGCCTTCTTTTGTACATCCTGGTTTACATTTTTAAATGATTGTAAAAAAAAATCAAAAGAATAGTAATATTTCATGACATGTAAAATTATATGAAATTCAAATTCCAGTGTCCATCCATAAAGTTATATTGGAGCAATGCCATGCTTATTCTTTCATGTATAGCCTATGGCTGCTTTTGCTCTACAATGGCAGAGCTGAGTAATTAAGACAGAGACCACATGGCCCACAAAGCTAAAATATTTACTATCTGGCCCCTTTTTACTATCTAGCCCTTTACAGGAGAAGTTTGCTGACCCCTGTGTAATCGGTCCTTTATGCCGATGCTTTCTCTGCCACAGTCAGTTCTTCACACAGCAACCAGCGATCCTTTTCAAGCAAATGAAATTGGGTCACTCCCTGTTTAAACCCTGGAATGCTGGGCTGTCCAATATGGCAGCCACGAGCCATGTGTGTCTATGGAACACATGTGTCTTGCGCAACGGAAAAACTGAATTTTCAATTTACTTTAATTACTCTAAATGTAAAAAAGGATATTTGATTTAATTACTGAAAAACACTTAAGTATGTTTGGAACAAGTTGGGTATGCAAATATACTATAGCAAATGTAAATTTTATGAAATCTCAATGCAGATCAATTATTTCCAATGAAAATTTGGCATTGAAACGGAATTGTACTATAAATGTAAAATACACACTGGATTTCAAAAACTCCCTCCAAAAAGAGAGTGTAATAATGTTTAATAGTGTCTATATGTTGAAATATTTGTATATATTCTATAAAATAACATATTAATAAATCTAATTTATCTTTTTTTTTTTACTTTTAAAAATATGTTTTATTGATTTCAGAGAGAGAGGAAGGGAAAGGAAGAGAGAGAGAGAGAGAGAGAGAGAGAGAGAGAGAGAGAAAATGATGTACATACCCCAACCAAGGATCAAACCCATGACCTGGGTATATGCCCTGACTGGGAATTGAAGCAGCAACCTTTGGTACACAGGAAAATGCTCAACCAACTGAGCCACACTGGCCAGGGCTCTTTTTACTTTTTTAATTGGCAACTAAATATTTTAAAATGCCACATGTGGCTCGCATTATATTTCCATTAGACAACACTGCTTCAATTAGTTTACATGATGATAAGAATAAATTCAAACCCCTTGCAATGTCAACAAGGTCCTCTATGGCCCCTGCCCACCTCTTTATTTCCATCTATTATCACTCTCCCCTCATTCTTTTCATGCTGGCATATTGCCAATCTCTCTAATACACTAACCTGATATGTTTATTGATTTATTTTCAAGAGAGGAAGGGAGGATGAGAGAGGGAGAAACATTGATGTGCGAGTGAAATATCCATCAGTTGTTTCTCCTACATGCCCCAACTGGGGATTGAACCTCAACCTAGGTATATGCCCTGCCTAAGAATTGAACCCACAACCTTTTGGTACATGGGAGGATGCTCCAACAAACAGAGCCTCCCAGCCTTCGCAGCCCTAACCTAATTTTGCTTTCCAGTCTTTCTTTGCACCAACTGTGCCTTCTTTCTGGGACCTGCTGCCTTATATCATGATTCATTTTCATCATTTGGGTACAGTTTAAATACCAGGCTCCTCAAAGCGACCTCCCTTTATCCAACTCCAGTCACTTTCTATCACTCCACCCAGTTTTCTTCTCCCCTCAGCTATTATCAGTATCTGGAATTTCCTTCAGTGTAAATTTATGGGTCTATTGACTGTCTCCTTTTCATGCATACCCCTATCCCAACACACCAAGAGCAGGAATCTTGTGAGTTTTATTCGTTGCCATATTCACAGCACTTGAAACAATGCCTAGTGCTCAATTAATATGAATGATCCTTCAGTTCACAGATGGAAAACTAAGATATGAAGCAGTTAAGACTTAATGACAGAGCTCAGAATGGAAAACCGGTCTCCTCGTTCCCACTCAGTGTTTTTAAGGAGTGGCATGGCCCAGGGTGTCTCCTGCTCAGAACAGAGACCTTCTGTTTCTCTGTGTGAAAGGTCAGATAATCCATTCCATTTACCCGTAGGCACCTCAAACTTCCATAGCTTCTTCCGCTCTCTTGAGTGCCTGGCCAGATTGTTAGCAGCTTTTAGAATTGCTTCTCAGTTGATGTTTTCCTCTGGGCATAGAAATAATCACCAAAATTAAAGAAGGAAGTCAATGGCATTTAGCTTTTCTCTCACACCAAAGTGATAGGCACAAAGCAGAAAGAATGAGATCATAAGGATGAAAAAGAGACCAATTAAATGGTCTGAAGTCGAAGTATGACCACCACCAGTGAAGATGAGCAGAAAAGTAAACACTAGGGTTCAGGATGCCCTCCTCTTCAATCTTCTTCATTTTCCTCTTTCATTAACTAACATTCAAACTATGCTCGTGTTCTTGAAAATTAAGCAAGAGCCCAAAGGATAATATTTGAAGGCAACTTGGAGAAAAAAAATCACACACTCCACTCCTCAGTTACAGTCTAAAATGTCACTCTTTGTCAAATATATTTTAGGCTTTAATCCTCACTTAAAATCAGATATCTCTAGGAGAGACATTAGCACTTTAATTTAAATAAAAAATGTTAGGAGAAAGGAACCAGAGGAAGTATCTGCCCTTTAGTTTTGCTTACAAATTTTATTCAAAGGTAATCAATGTCCCAATAAAAGCTTTTTATTTAAATTTTTGTTTGCTACCAACTGAAGAAGTCTTAGGTTTCTCTCTTCTTCTTTCCTTTATTCTTTCACTCATTATTGGAGAAGAAAATTTTTTCTTTAACCCTCCCAAGCATTTTTATCCAGTATCTTTTGAGAAGATATCATATGAATTGTATTATTAGGTTTGTCCATCAGCAGGACAGGAGGCCTAGAGTTTTGGGAGAACATAAAAGAGGGGCTATCCCTGAGCAAACCATTGTGGCTAAAGTAGAGGCTTTATTGTTTGTTGAAGAAAAGGGTAATATCTGAATGGATGTAGTGAGCAGACTTTAAATATCAGGTTGAGGTGTTAGAACTTTATTCTGTCAGTAACATGAAATTACTAGAAATTGTATTATGTGAATAAAACATTGTCATTTATTTCATAAAATGACATATTTAGGAGAATATTAATGACTAGCATTTATTGAGCACAATGTTCTAGACAACGTTTCTAAGCACTTTACATGCTTATATGTCAGTTAGTCCTCACAGTGACCCTATAAAATAGGTAGAACTTTTATTATTTCTATTTTACAGATGAGGAAAATGAGATACAGATAGATTAAATAACTTTCCCACAGCTAGTGTGTGGCAGAGGCAGGATTCAAACCCAGGCAGTCTGCCTCCAGCACTCTTCGGAACAGCTGAGCAATGTGGCAAAGTAGCCAAGAGACTCTAACATGGGCAGAGCTGCCTCTGGCCTGCATGGAGCCTTTGTACAAAGTCAGAAAGATGCTATCTCTGTTAAGCTCAGCAAAAGTGTTGGCAAGTGGATGATGTCATGGTGTCTTTACATGAGTTTTAAAAGGTAACCCTTCCTGTGGGCAGATATAGCCCATGCCCCAATCGGTGGCTTAGTTTATGGAGCAACAAGGACAAATGGATTCAGCCCTCATTTGTCCCTATTGCACAGACTATTAAACCTCTTATTTTCTATTGAATTTCTGAAATATATTAAACGTGGCCTACAAATACAGATGGCTTTATTTAGGTATGTATAGACTACATAGAAATGCATGTGCTCCTCCAGAAGCATCCACCATACTTTTGGGCCCAGATTAGCAGTGTTCTTCTACTGTTGCTAGATTTGCAGGCTTGTTCTTACTTGCGAGCCCAATCAAACCTGCTTTTTGTCCCAATACTAGTGAAAGTGCATAAAAACTGCCTACCTCCAAAGATCAAGGTTCAAGATCAAGTCAGCCGCAATGCCTATTGCTTAGTCATGCCCCTCCCAATCTTGAGCAATCATTCTCTAAATCCATTGCCCAGTACTTCGGTGCCCAGGTTCTCAGGACTTCCTCCTGTGCCCCTGGAACCTTCAGCCAGATCCCTTGTAAATGTAACCCCCCAGCCTACTGACTTCACGTAGCACTTGTACTATAAGCCTCATTGGGGAAATCAGAATCTGTTTTCACTTCATACTCTTTGGTTTTGCCTGATTTCTTTATGTCCTAGAATTTACTTCCCATCTAAAACTTTCTGTTGTCTTCAAAATCCTAGGTTTGAAGAGAAATAATTAACAGAACTTCGCTTGATTTTAGGTTATAAACTAAATTTCCAAAATACAGTGTGCCCCAAATAATTAGTTCCTTACAATATGGAAGTGCCAGATTCCGGAAGTCCCTTGAGAAACCAAAATTCAAGATGATTGTATTAGTGTAGACCAGACAAGAAAATCACAGTAGTTTGAAGAACAACTGATTATTAACCTTGGGAAGTTCATGAATGGATTTTAGGGGCTCCATAAACACTCTGAGATCATATATAATATTAAAATGTGTGTGTGTGTGTGTGTCTGTGTATTTTCTGAGAAAAGGGATCATAAATTTCATCAAAATTTCAAAGGAGTCTGTGAGCCACAGAATATAAGGTACAGAAATATTGTCTGGTCCATCGACCATGTTTCCTCCAGATAGGCATGTACCTAACTATATAGAGTTGCCTATATAAGAAAGCTAAAATACTTGGCAACTATACATGTTTATTTGCTTTCTTTTAATTTATAGTTTGTAGTGTTAAAAATACTTTAAAATATCAACACATCTCAAATCACCATTGTTGGTTTTTATACATTTTCTTAAATATGACCTTGAAAAGCTCAAAAATTATTTTATTTTTTTGTAAATGCACCTATAAAAGTCTGATCTTATGAATCTCTTAGTGAAAGTACCATAAGAAAAAATATTTAGATATATTTACACACATATAATGAACTAATGACTTAAAATTTGAGAACAAATTTCAATGACCATGCTTTTTTACAATCTCCAAGTTTTATATTAGATTCTATTCATAAATTATACAGTGGAACATTCTTATCACACAATAACCGCAAAAAAAGGACTTATCACCTGCACTATGGGCTAATCCTAGCAGGTTTTACACTATGCATTTGTTATATTTAGTTATTTTTAGTGTAATTTTCACGTATTTATTAAACTTAATCTGAGTCTTTTCTTCCTTTCTTTCTTTCTTTTTTTGTTTGTTTTGTTTTGTTAATCCTCACCCAAGGATATTTTTCCATTAATCTTTTTTAGAGAGAGTGGAAGAGAGAGGGAAACACAAAGAGAAACATCAATCTGAGAGAAACACATCAATTGAGTGCCTCCTACTCATGCCCTGATCAGGGCCTGGGCTGGGAGGAGCTTGCAATCGAGGTATGTGCCCTTGACTGTACTGGTAATTGAACCTGGGACTCTTTGGTCCACAGGTCGACTCTCTGTCCACTGAGCCAAACTGGCTAGGGCTGCATTGGTATATTTAAATCCAGATGATAAAATACTACTATGTCACAAGTCTTCCTTACCATGATGTCAGAAAATCCTGTCATTTCTTAAAAAATAAATTCATTCTGATATAGATCACGTCAATATTTTAAGCACACATAGAGGCGCTATTTATTCTATTAAATTGGAAAGGTTATTGGTCATGCAAACCCTGTCAAATCTCAACTTTATCTGACTTTACCATCCCACTGGGGTTACCTAAATCACATTCAATCAGAACAAATACAAGCTTTTTGACAGCAAAACTATTCTTCAACCAATACTGTATAATTAAGTCTTTTTCCACCAAGATTGACCAGGGTTAGCATATTAATGGACAAATCTTCTGTAAAGTCTCTCTCTCTCTCTCTCTCTCTCTCTCCCCTCTCTCTTTCTCTCTTTCTCCTTTTCCATCTTTCTCCTTCTCTTCCTCATTATGTTTAAATAGATAATCTTGCAAATAGATTATTTTTATTTGCCAATTAGCCAGACAGCAATAAGTTAATAAAGTAGGACAAAATTGCTTAAAATTAGAATACTTTTTTTGATAATTCATTTAGTCTCTACCATTTTGTGTAAATAGACATAATTCCAGAAACTATTAAGGAATTGAGCATGCAACTCAATCTTATCAACATATAACCAAGAAACAAGTTACATACAGTGTAAGGCAAAAATAGGTTGACAGTTGTGAGTATACAAAACACAGAGTTTATTCTTGTATTATTATTTATTAATTCTTGTATTTATTTTCCTTATGAATAACTGGAAACCTTTTTCCCCACCCTGCAAATCTCACACATCAGTTCTGAATGCCTCTATGCTAAGACTATGCTAGTTAGTGGAGGGGTGTATTCTTGCCTTCAGCTAAATTCCAGTCACACCTGAGAGAAATGAATTAGCAAAGTTAGATCAGCATAAGAGTTTAACAACTCCTGTATTCGTTATTGTTGCTGTAGCAAATCACCATAAACAAAGCATAAGATAACACCGATCTATTATCCTACAGTTCTGTAGTCAAAAGTGTGTTAGAAGGACTGTGTTCCTTTCCAGAGGCTCTCGGGGAGGATTCACTTTCACTAGGGGAGAATCAGTTTCCTTCTCCTCTTCAGTTTGTAGAAATTGCTCACATTCCTTAGGTTATGGCCCTTCCTCCACCTTCAGAGCCAGCAATGGTGGGTCTTCTTCCCGTATCACATCGATCTGACCGCTTCTGCTTTCTTGTTCCACTTTAAAAACCCTTTTGATTACATTGAACCCTCCTGTTTTAGGGTCAGCTCATTAATAACCTTAATTCCACTTACAATGTTAATTTGCATTCACAACCTAAGGCAACATATTCACAGGTTGTAGGGATTAGGACATAGACATTTTACCAGCCATTATTCTGCCTCTATAGCTCCTGAGGCCCAGTCATGTATTCTCATATCTCTATTTGCTCTTCAAAAGGAGATATAAAATTTTTGCTTAAATTACACCCCTTAAAAGAACTATATGCTACTTTACCTCAGAATTGATGCCCTGAATAAGGGGACCATAAATATTTCATTTTCAACCTTTTTTTTTTAATTTCAGAGTATTTTGGAATCAAAAGTAACTTTGGAGGAAGAAGAGAAACTGATCATTTCAAAGCAGACTTGAAGAACATTTCCAAATGTACAAGGCCCAAAAGAGCAAGTTAATTCTTTTTTTTTTTTTTTTTTTTTTTTTTTTTTTTTTTAAATAAATCTTTATTCAGATTATTACAATTATTTCTCCTTTTTTACCCCATAGCTCCCCTCCACCCCTTTCCCACCCCACCTTCTGCCCTTACCTCCCCCCCACTGTCCTCATCCATAGGTGTATGATTTTTGTCCATTCTCTTCATGAACCCCCCCATACCCCTTTCCCCCTGAGAATTATCAGCCCACTCCCTTTCTATGCCCCTGATTCTATTATATTCACCAGATTATTCTGCTCCTCAGGTTTTTAATTCACTTGATTTTTAGGTTGGCTTGTTGATAGATATGTATTTGTTGTTCATAATTTTTTCTCTTTACTTTTTTCTTCTTCCTCTTCTTTAAGAATACCTTTCAGCATTTCATATAGTACTGGTTTGGTGGTGATGAACTCCTTCAGCTTTTTCTTATCTGTGAAGCTCTTTATCTGACCTTCAATTCTGAATGATAGCTTTGCTGGGTAGAGTAATCTTGGTTGTAGGTTCTTGCTATTCATCACATTGAAAATTTCTTGCCACTCCCGTCTGGCCTGCATAGTTTCTGTTGAGAAGTCAGCTGACAGTCGTATGGGTGCTCCCTTGTAGGTAATTAACTGTTTTTCTCTTGCTGCTTTTAATATTCTCTCTTTGTCTTTTGCTCTTGGCATTTTAATTATGATGTGTCTTGGTGTGGTCCTCTTTGGATTCCTTTTGTTTGGGGTTCTGTGGGCTTCCTGGACTTGTAAGTCTATTTCTTTCACCAGGTGGGGGAAGTTTTCGGTCATTATTTCTTCAAATAGGTTTTCAGTATCTTGCTCTCTCTCTTCTTCTGGCACCCCCATAATTCTGATGTTGGTACGCTTGAAGTTGTCCCAGAGTCTTCTTACATTATCTTCAACTTTTTGGATTTTTTTTTTTGCTTTTTGCTTTTTCGGTTGGGTGTTTTTTGCTTCTTTGTATTTCAATTCTTTGATTTGATTCTTGTGTTCCTCTATTCTGTTTCTGGGTCTCTGTATAATATTTTTTATTTCAGTCAGTGTATGTTTAATTTCTAGTTGGTCCTTTTTCATATCTTCGAGGGTCTCGTTATATTTATCGGCCTTTTCTAGGATATTCTTAAAAAGTCTTATAACGGTGGTTTTGAATTCTATATCCAGTCGTTTGTTTTCCTCCATTTCTTTCGTTTGTGATCTGATTCTTTGACCCCGCATTTTCACTGAATCCCTGAGTTGGTAAGGTAGATATTTGTGCTAGGTTTCCAATATGGCCCAGTGGGTCTGCTTCCCCAGTTAACCTGAGGTGGACACTCTTGGTGCACCCCTTTGTGGACTGTGTGTACAGCCTTGTTGTAATTAAGTCTTTATTGTTGTTGGTATCACTGGGAAGAATTGACCTCCGGGCCAGTTGGCTGTAAGGATCAGCTGTGTCTATGCTGGGAGAAGCCCGGTGCTGGAGACAGCCTTATAGGATTAGACTTGCCAAATTGCAATAGCCTCTGCGCTCAGCTTGGATGGGGTGGAGTCTCAGTCTTGGCTTCCTGTCAGCCCCGCCCCTGCCCGCATGTGCGCTTTCAGTCCTCCGCCTTCCCCAGCTCGAGTCTCCGCCTGAGAGTCCAGACTCCCCCCACAAGAGCGTGGGTCCCCAGGGGCTCGCCTGGAACTGGGGTTCACTGCAGTCAGAACTGGGGCTCGGTGCAGTCAGAATCCTCTGACTCCCCTCCACTAGGGAAAGCCTGTGGCAACCCCCGCAGCCTTTGTGCACACCGGCGCGGCGCGTGTGCGCACTTTCAGTCCTCCGCCTTCCCCGGCTCCCGAGTCTCCGCCCGAGAGTCCAGACTCCCCCTACAAGAGCGTGGGTCCCCAGGGGCTCACCTGGAACCGGGGTTCACTGCAGTCAGAACTGGGGCTCAGTCAGGATCCTCTGACTCCCTTTCACTAGGGAAAGCCTATGGCTACCTCCACAGCCTTTGTGCGCACTGGCCCGTGTGCGCCTTCAGACTTCTGCCTTTCCCAGCTCGCGGTCCGAGGCTTCCTTCCCCCTTCCGCCAGAGGAAGTCAGCCAAGCTCTCAGCCGCCCTTCCTCTCTGCGCGCACAAAGCCCCTTTGCCGTACCTCCAATTCTCTGTGAGCTTTTCTCCTTCCTTCTAGTTGTAGAATTTTCACTCAGCCTGCTTTCCTGTGGTTCTGGATGGTGTCCGTTCTGTCTTTTAGTTGTAGTTTTGAAATTGTTGTGCGAGGCAGCAGTTTAGGTGTTTACCTATGCCGCCATCTTGGTTTCTCCACAAGTTAATTCTTGTAACCTTCCTTTACTTCTAAACAAATCCATTCCTGTTCTGAATACAAGGGAAGTTATTATTGTAGTTTGTATCATGTGCTTATGCTACATATATATGGCAAGTATTTGCAGAACCTACTTTCTTTTAAGTACATAGGCAATCTTTATGAGTTTCATTTCAAGCAAGGTCACTATTTATAGAAATTTTTCTCTTAGCAATTAGAGGTAGTCACTCGAGAAATACATCCTTGCCCTGGCTGGTTTGGCTCAGTGGATAGAGTATCAGCCTGTGGACTGAAAGTTCGATTCCGGTCAAGGGCACATGCCTGGATTGCGGGCTCAGTCCCCAGTAAGGGGCATGCATGAGGCAGCCGGTCAATGATTCACTCTCATCATTGATGTTTCTATCTCTCTCTCTTTCTCCCACTCTGAAATCAATCAATGAATATATATATATATATATATATATATATATATAGAGAGAGAGAGAGAGAGAGAGAGAGAGAGAGAGAAATATATCATTTGGTAAAAGTCAGGAGTGGGGGATGGGAACTGGGCTAGAAGGGGTCAATGGGGGGATGGGGGGAAGGGGGCATATATAATACTTTCCACAAGAAATATTTTTTAAAAAGAAATACATCTTTGCTCAAATTATCAGGCCAAATAAGTGTGGTCTAGGTCCTACAAAAATTCCTACTACATCAGAAACTGTATAAGCAGAGGTCTGTCCAGGAAAGGCCTATCAAAGGAATACAATTTTCCTATGAACTATTTCCCGTTACATAAAATCACATATTTTTTTCAATATTCTATTGAAAAAAAAAATTGGCTCCTCAGTGTAATAAAATTGTACCTAAGTATATAGCAAGTCTTTTAAAATCACATATTTTAAAAGAAAAAATATGTACCTTTCATTAAACATTGATACCAACACTCAAGCATTAAGCACAATAATTTGCTACACTAAAAATAAGGAAATCAAAATGCTGAAAGAGGAAATATAATACTGAATATTTGGCCACATTATCCACCTGTTTCATTTTTGTCTCCATTAAAAAGATGGGATTCCCTAACACTTTATCTAATTTCTAAAATTTTCACAAACCTCACACCATCTCAATGTTCTATCTTTATTTCTATGCTTATTATTTATAGTTTTTAAAAATTTTATAATCACAAAGTCTAAGATCCACTTTCCACATTCATTCACCTCATAATAACTGTACAGTTAGTATCAAATTACTTCCTATTAATCCACTTAATTAAACACACACACATATAGGGATTCATAAACAAACACACAGGGATGACACACACACAGTAACTCCCTTCAGGTCTTACCTGGAAGGAAGGAAGGAAGGAAGGAAGGAAGGAAGGAAGGAAGGAAGGAAGAGAAGAGGGAAGAAAGGAAAAAAAAGAGAGAAAAAAAACATGGCTTGGAATAAACCAAGATTGGAATTATAAAATAAGACAGATAATCTTTGACATTAAAAATGCTCTATTGTCTGAGTTACTGCCTGAACTCCTTCCCAGAGGTAATGAGACAACGTTGAGACTCTTTTTTCTTGTTCTTTCCAATAAATACTTTACTCTCCAGAAAGCTATGTAAACTTCTACCTATTTATATTTCCAGTAATGCAATGGTTTGAACTTATCCATGTGTGATATTTTTATCAAAAGTGAATTTTTAATTATTTTGTTGGGACTATCAAATTCCAGAAAACTTAAAAAACTACTACTATAACCACAGCCCAGAAGACTCTTAATGTGCATAATCTACCCTAATAAAAGAGAAAGATGCAAATTGACCCTACCTTCACAACACCCATTATTAGCCAATCAGGAGTGAGTATGCAAATTAACTCAACAAAGATGGAAGGTTATTTTGCATATGTAGGTGCCAAGCAGCTGGGGGCAGGACATTTGCGTCATCGCCATGGCGACGATACAGGCATTCTGCACCGCCCCAGCTGCTCTGGTCCTCTAAGCAACGTGGGAAGGCGGAAAGGTGGCTCTGGCCAGAGTGAAGGCAGTGCCGGCAGGCAGGGGAAGGAAGGCCCATTCTTGCACGAACCTTTGTGCATCGGGCCTCTAGTGACTCAATAATAGACAGTCACCCCAAAGTCTGATGGATTGTACCCTTGTTGATTTTGTCATTCTCAGAAATCTATTGGTTTATTTCACTGAGCTATTAGGTTAATGACCATGTACTTATTAGAGACTTTAAACATATATAAAAGGTTTGAGTTGAGTTAGGAAGGTACTAATTGCTCACTTGTGGATGAAGTTTGTGCAAATATAGCAGGTGCCTAGTCACGTAGACCACGACACAAAGGAAAGCTACTCCTCAAACAGTTCAAGTAACCCCAAATTCTATGCATTTAGTATTTTTGCTTATGGTAAGTAATTCGTTATAAGACTGGTCATAATTCATTAGATAGTGACATTTCTTTTTCCATATTGTCCTCCTAATGGGAAAATATTATTTGCAATCATAGAGCATAAATTAATACATTATTTTACTGGTAGCTAGGATAAATTTTTTTCAATTAATACACTCTGTAGAACAATTCTCTTTAAAGACCAGTGATAAATGTTTGCCAAAAAGCTAGCCATGATTATATGTAGATGTGACCCCAGAACAAAGTAAGGCCAATTAACATGTGTGGAAATTCATATCAAAAAAGTATTTTGAGCTCTAGCTGGTTTGGCTCAGTGGATAGAGCATTGGCCTGTGGACTGAAGGGTCCTGGGTTTGATTCCAGTCAAGGACATGTACCTTGGTTACAGGCTCAATCCCTGTTCCCAGTCGGGGTGGATGTCTCTCTCTCACATGGATGTTTTTCTCTCTGTGTCTCTCCCCCTCCCTTCCACTCTCTCTAAAAATCAATGGAAAAATATCTCCAGGTAAGGATTAACAACAACAACAACAAAGTATTTTTTATTAACCTCAGGGAAAAGAAACTCTTTAATGTAAAGGGCCATAATTCAGACAAAGTAAAGGTGACCATTATTTGGGTCCCTTTGTTCAGGAATATAAAGGAGAGAATGACTCTATGCAGAATAAAGGCTCCTTTCCTGACTTAGAGCCCTGCAGGGGTGCCATCTATGAGTGGCTGGGAAGCCAGGAGACTAGTGAGAACATTTCTCACACACCCCGAGAACACCTGAGGCAGCACTGTGATCACCACACAAACCAAGTGAGAGCAGAAATAGGCCTTGGAAACAGAGCACAACCCACCCCCAAAATGCTCTGATTCAAATGGCTTCCCAGAAAGTATAAAATATTGTTGAATCTTAAGTCAATTTTACATTATTCACAATTTACAGCTCAATCTCTACCCTGCCCCTTCCCCCAAGAACTTGATTTTAAATGACAATTTCAGTTTGGAGTTTAATATTCCTTCCAGTGGACTTTTCCCTGGTGGAATTGAAATGATGAAAAGCAAACAGGCCCACAGTCATTAGCACTCATCCTGCTGGCGGCATTGTGCTGCGGGTATGTTTATTTTTCTGAAATCAATGGGATAGACCCATAACATCCTGATTTTCTCTTTGCTTTTAAAAAAAACTAATGTATGTTTCTTACACAAAAATCAGATACTGATCTTGGGATATGCAGCTATTAGAAAATTACATATACATCAACTAAACCAAATTGTTCACAATAAGAAAAGGGCGAGAGAAAATGTTTTCTTAGATCTGCCTTTTGTACTTCCTTGACTGATTAATTGTTAAGAAACAACCATAGGAGAAACCAAGATGGCAGCATAAGTGAACACCTAAACTGCTGCCTCGCACAACAATTTCAAAACTACAGCTAAAAGACAGAACGGACATCATCCAGAACCACAGAAAAGCTGGATGAGTGGAAATTCTACAACTAGAAGGAAAGAGAGAGTCACATGGAGACTCAGAGGAGCTGCAAAAGGCCGAGTTACGGAGACACGCGCGTGGAGAGGACGGGCAGCTGAGTGCTTTCTCTAGCAGGAGAGAGACAGAAGCTCCCAACTGCACTGAACCCCAGTTCCAACTACACTGAACCCCAGTTCCGGGTGAAACCCTGGGGTCCCAGACTTATACAGGGGGAGTCTGGACTGTTGGGAAAAGAGAGGAAGACACGGAAACTCAGGGGAGCCATGAAAGGCAGAGGTCTGGAGGCACGCATGCAAGGGCACGCAGAGAGGACTGATTGCTGAGTGTGCCGCTGGCTTTCTCTAGTGGGAGGAAGACTGAAGCTCATAATTGTGCTGAACTCCAGTTCCAGGCAAGAATCTGGGAATCCAGATTCATTGGGGGAGAAACTGAACTGTCTGGCAGTGGGCGAAACTCGGGCGGCTTTCTCTCAGAGGTCCTTGCAGCAATTACCGAGAGACACTGAAACCCAGGGGCCTAATAGGGCAGGGCTGACGGGAAGCCAAGTCTGTCTGCTCAGCCCTGAGACTCCGCCCCATCCAAGCTGAGCACAGAAGCTTTTGCAATTTGGCAAGTCTAATCCTATAAGGCTGTCTCCAGCACCGAACTTCTCCCAGCATAGACACAGCTGATCCTCACAGCCAACTGGCCTGCAGGTCAATTCCTCCCAGTGACACCAACAATCAAGATTTAACTACAACAAGGATGTGCACACAGTCCAAAAAGGGATGCACCAAGAGTGTCCACCTCAGGTAACTGGGAAGGCTGAGCCACTGGGCCATATAGGACACCTAGCACACAAAGCTACTCTACCAACTCAGGGAAGCAGCAAAAATGCGGAGACAAAGAAACAGATCACAAATGAAAGAAATGCAGGAAAGCAAATGACTGGATATAGAGTTCAAAACCACAGTTATAAGGTTTTTCAAGAATTTCCTAGAAAAGGCCTATAAATTTAGTGAGACCCTCAAGGATATGAAAAAGGACCAACTAGAAATTAAACATACACTGACTGAAATAAAAAATATTATACAGAGACCTAACAGCAGACTAGAGGAATGCAAGAATCAAGTTAAAGATTTGAAATACAAAGAAGCAAAAAACACTCAACTGGAAAAGCAAAAAGAAAAATAGAATCCAAAGATTTGAAGATAGTGTAAGGAGCCTCTGGGACAACTTCAAGTGTACCAACATCAGAATTATGGGGGTGCCAGAAGAAGAGAGAGAGCAAGATACTGAAAACCTATTTGAAGAAATAATGACCAAAAACTTCCCCCACCTGATGAAAGAAATAGGCTTACAAGTCCAGGAAGCACACAGAACCCCAAACAAAAGGAATCCAAAGAGGACCACACCAAGACACATCATAATTAAAATGCCAAGAGCAAAAGACAGAGAGAATATTAAAAGCAGCAAGAGAAAAATAGTTAGTTACCTATAAGGGAGCACCTATACAACTGTCAGCAGATTTCTCAACAGAAACTATGCAGGCCAGATGGGAGTGGCAAGAAATATTCAAAGTGATGAACAGCAAGAACCTACAACCAAGATTACTCTACCCAGCAAAGCTGTCATTCAGAATTGAAGGTCAGATAAAGAGCTTCACAGATAAGAAAAAGCTAAAGGAGTTCATCAACACCAAACCAGTATTATATGAAATGCTGTAAGGTACTCTTTAAGAAGAGGAAGAAGAAGAAAAAGGTAAAGATAAAAATTATGAACAACAAATACATATCTATCAACAAGGGAATCTAAAAATCAAGTGAATAAAAATCTGATGAACAGAATAAACTGGTAAATATAATAGAATCAGGGGCATAGAAAGGGAGTGGACTGACAATTCTCAGGGGGAAAGAAGTATAGGGGGTGCGGGAAGAGACTGGACAAAGGTTGTACACCTATAGATGAGGACAGTGCGGGGGAGGTAAGGGCAGAGGGTGGGGTGGGAACCGGGTGGAGGGGAGCTATGGGGGGAAAAAAGAGGAACAATTGTAATAATCTGAACAATAAAGATTTATTAAATTAAAAAAAAAACAACTTTGAAGACAGAATCAATGAGCTTCATTGCAGCACAGAGACAAGAGATTTTTAGATTGCCAAAAAAAGAAAGGAGTCAGCATTCATTAGTATTAAATTGAGCATGTTCTCTTATCAAAGTCAGTATGCATTCTCTTGTCGTTATAATACTGCACTTATTATCTTGTCTACTTCGCTGTTATTGACTAAATGGAAGTGCATGCAGACCTAAAAATTGGGAGTTTTTTTAATAAAATTTGTTCTCAATTTCTCAGAGAAAATGAGTTGTGGTGTGTTGCACTGCTCATGTTATTATTTATAATAATGAGTAATAAAATTTAACTTTTACATAAAAAAAAGAAATTACCCTAACCATAACTAGCTAGAGAAAAAAAATAAAAAGACTTATTATAAATGAAACCTACTATTTTTTTTAATTTATAGAATTTGCAACCTTTGATTTAAGGTATTTTCCAGAAACTGATTTTACCCAGAACATCTGCAATATTAGTCTCTCCTTTCATTTAGTTAAAATGTACTTATTTTTTTGTAATCCACAGGAAATTTTTAATTCTTCTTTGTACACACTGACCCAAATATAATTCTTGCCCTTTCCACCTTCTCAAAAACAAAACCATAAACCTATTAATAGCGGCTAAGAGAAGAATCTGCGGGGGGAAAACCTAAATCATATGCATAATGAAAAAAGACATTACAAATCTAAAGCAAATGAATAATAGCAACATGTTTGTTCTTTAGAAGTAATGCATTTTGTTCAATTGAGAGCATATCAAAATATATGACATGACTTTAAAGGAAGGAACATGTACTAACATAAGGTGTGCACATTTCTAAAATATATTTCTCAAGAGAATTCATGAAAACTAATGCTTAATTTTCCCTCTAGTGCCTTCTGACCCACGTTTTATCATAAAAGAAGTCCACCATACCTTCAAAATGAAAATCATTCTTTCAGTTTTCTGACCACAGAAAATATAAAGCATTGACTAAATTGTTATAATATCTACTCACTCAAAAGAAAAAAAATGGGACAAGAATTAAATTTTTGAGCAGGGCAAAAATAAAATCACAAGTAAATTTTAGAGATTTTCTGTGATTTAGGCCTAAGCCTTACAAAGTGGCATCTAAGTGAGTTTCCTAGTGACTTTTCTTTTCATGCCTTTGTGAGATACAAAAGTCCTTGTAGAAGTAGTTGAAACCACATCACAACTTTTCATAGACTTCTTTCAAGAGACTAAGAAGCCAGAGACCAGTCCAGCTCATTGGCTCCCCAAACCTGGTTGCGCATCAGTATCAACTGGGGAGCTTTTAAAAAAATACAAATGCCTTGGGCACACTCCTTAGTGATTCTTATTCAATACAGCTGGATAGAGGCCCAGGAATTTCAATTTTTAATGCCTCTCAAATGAGCAACTAGGTTTTTTACCATCCTAGGTAAGTGCTACTCCACTTACTGACCAAGTGGCCATGGTCAGGTTTATGGCTATTCCTTTAATCTCTCTCTTTGATAACTATCAGTGGATAAGATTCCAATATGCACTACCCACTTATATTCATGACTTCATAAAAAAAAAAGTTGTCAAGTTTATTTAAAAAAGAGAGAGATCAGAGATTTCATAATATTATCCAGATTTTAAGGTAGTGTTTATTTATCTTTACCAAAGAGAACTTTTGAATTCTTAAATTATCTGACATTTAAAAGTCTACTTTAGCCCTGGCCAGTGTGGCTCAGTTGGTGGGCAACGTCCCATGTTCAAAATGGTTGCTGCTTAGGTTGCCAGTCAGGGCATATGCCCTGATTGAGGGCTCAATCCCCAATAGGGGATATGCAGGAGGCAGCTGATCGATGTTTCTCTCTCTCTCCCTTTCCCTTCCTCTCTCTCTAAAATCAATAAAAACATATTTTTTTTAAAAAGTCTACTTTATAAAATGAATAGATGGATCTGATCTCAGTGATGTCACTCTCTCCCACCAGCCATCCCTCAATTCTTCAGGTCCTCCAAGGTTTTGTTTGGCATCTGAAACTTAACCTGAACTTGTCCTATTGTCTTGTCCAAAAATTATAATATAAATAACATTTTCCATAACATTACCTAACATTTGACCTGAATTTGAATGTGCCAACCTGAAGTCAAATCCAAAATTTAAAAGTAAACAAAATGCTATCCAATTATCCAAGAAAATTGGATTTGTCCAGGCATCCAACTGGTATAATAGGAAGAGCTGGATTGCTGGAATTAGGCTGACTAAGGAATGGGTCCTGGCTCTCTTGTTCTACATTAATCATGTCACTCTTGGTAGACTTCCAATTTTTTAAGCTGCAATTTCCTTATCTTCATAGTGAAAATAATAATACCAGCCTTACAGTGTTATTTTGAACATTAAATGGGATAATATACGGAAATTCCTATCATCATAATAAATGCTCAAGAATTATGAAGAATCGGGCTTTGTGATCAGGGAGCCCTAAACTTTTATTACAGCTCTATCTCTTGTGACATTGGGAAATTCCTTAAATGTTGTCTCAATTCATCATCTATAATACGGACATAATAATGATACCTGTTCCCTTTAATGATTACAATGAACAATACATGTATAGCATTGCATGTATTCTTCCACTTTGCTGGCACTTAATAGGCATCATTAAATGGAAGCTATTTATTTTTACTTTCCTTGCCAAGTTGCATTCTGAAGATTCAGGAAGAGGTTTGGGTTTGCAGAGACTGAGAGGATCTCAATTTTCCCTTTACAGATGAGGACACCAAGTCAAAGAGACTAGGTGCTTAAGGTCACACAGCCAGTTAGTGACAAAGCTGGGTCTTGAACCCTTAGTCTAGTATTATCCTTATTATAATGACAATACTTCTGTGACCTCCCTCAAGAGATGAATGCTATTTGTGATGAACCCTAATCCCTGAGGAAAAAATCATTATTTAATTATCCTCATGGTTAGAGAGTAAGTCTTAATTATGAATTAGAATAAAACCAACCATTTTATCACTGTTTGTTATAAAATACTACTATCAAAATATAACAACATAACTATGAATCTTCATTGCTGAGTAAAAACCAAAGAATGACTAAGTCTGGTTAAGAATTAGAAAGAGGAATTTTTTTTCCTAAGTGAATATGAACATGGACTCTCTGGAATTTGCTGCTCATTCTTTGATTATTGGCTCGATGTAAGCAGAAAACAAGCTCTCCTCGCCTACCAACAACTGGAAAGCAAATCCCCAAGGAGCCTAGTGAGCACGCTCAGGGAGATCGATGACAGATGTGCAGTCGGGAGCCACTTTCTGTGCCCCGAGCAGGGCAAGGGCTACAGAGATGCAGGCCAAGAAAGGCTGTACATAAAACGTGAAAAGAGGGCCATGTATACTCTGGAGTCTCTTTGGACTTTTTCTTTCACTTACAGAGGATTGCAACCTAAGTGGTTTCTGGCCACAGCAGAAAGCAACAAAAGCCCGCATGGCTGATTTTTCTTAAATGAAGAAAGAGGGGTTTATGCTATTTAAATAGCATGGTCCAGATGGTGTTTTCCATCCTTCATGCTCTTTTGGTTGTGGCCATGTCTTGCCTATGGCTTTTGTGGCAGGGCACACTCTCCAGTCAGCAATTTCACCACTGCTTGGGTCCAAATGAGCTATGGAGAAAGAAATTAGGGTGAGTGAAGAGGCCACAGCTGGGAGAGATCAGCCACACTCAACAGGCGCTCCCACATACATAAACAGAGCAGACAGAGGGAAGGAGGGTGGGGAAACAAAGTACTGAGGTTCTGAGGGTAGCACTTGAGGCCTGCAAAGTATGCTTACCCACATGACATGTGCCTACAGGTTCTAAGCCAGCCTTGGGCAAACTACGGCCCGTGGGCCGGATCCGGCTGTTCTATCCGGTTCTCTTGCTCTCCCCTCCGCTCCTTTACTTTGAATTTATATTAGTTCACACAAACACACCATCCATGCTTTTGTTCCGGCCCTCCGGTCCAGTTTAAGAACCCATTGTGGCCCTCGAGTCAAAAAGTTTGCCCACCTAAGCCAATAGCTGCAAATCCATGAATCTCTGAAAAAGGTGCCTATTAAATTCCTCACCCCAAACATTCAAATGTTTTCTGATACCACAGAATATTTTTTCATGCACTTAAACTGTTCCTTAATATCTTGCTGAAAGGAGAGAATAATTTAGTAAGTTTATTCTCATGTAGGAGAGTCTAATAATGGACTGCGTTTGCTGAATTTTGAGCTCCTGCTGTGGTTTTAAATCTCTTCACTGCATTTCCCAATTGAAATTTCTAAGATTCAAAATTCATAGGGACCACGATTCTACCCTGTTTATTGGAAGATAGTTTAGAGAATGTAACTTGTCTTTCAAAGCACACTGAATTTGCACCTGAACTGTAAGAGGAAACTAACGCCTTTAGCAATGGATTATGGCTTTTTAAGTACCACTTTCCTTGCATAATACTGCAATAAAAAAAGAAAACATCCAAATGAGATATCAGCATTTTTTCTACAGAGTGAAGGAAATTTTTTTAACTCCATAGTTGTGGTTTGTGTTCAGCCACTTGCTATTTAAATACTAAGTTGTTGGGTTTTTTTTCTTTTTCCAAAAGCAAAGGGTCACACTTCCATGCCTCTTTTGCTTTCTTCCATGTTACAGAAAATGCGTGCCACCTAAGCCTCCTAAAATGAACAAAATCATGTGAAGAATTCTTCACCATCGTTCTACAATGCTTTTATTAATATATTTTTATTGATTTCAGAGAATAAGGGAGAGGGAGAGAGAGATAAAACTTCAATGATGAGGGAGAATCATTGACTGGCTGCCTCCCGCACACCCCACACTGAGGATTGAGCCCCCAATCTGGGCATGTGCCCTGACTAGGAATTGAACTGTGATCTCCTGGTTCATAGGTCGGTGCTCAACCACTGACCCATGATGGCTGGGCTGCTTTTATAACGTGTACCTCAATGGGTCTTCCCCAGGAAAGAACATTACAACAAAATTGTGGCCTGTATCAATAGCAAAGGCAAAGAAAAGTAAGCTCTGACTTTTTCACAGTGACTGTTTAGTTCTTGAAAATATTGGGCATAGCTTCTAAAATTCAGTTAATCATAAGATTCACTTTTTAATCTTTTTCTTCAATTATATTAAAATGATTTTTTAAATTCACTCCCATATGCTTCTACTTGGAATATGCTGATTTTCTTGAGAGAAAACATCTTGAGAGACCAAGTTTCTCCTACCCTTGGAACCAGTAATTCTATGTCTAGGAATTAATTCTAAATCAGAGATTTAAGCAACAATTTCTGCAATGTTTTAATATTATAGTGACACATAAGAAACTGGGTCAGTGTCCAAAAGTAGAAAAAGAATCAAATCAAATGTAATATAGGTTGGTGTGAAGACTATGTTAATATTGAAAAATACTGTGAGACAATGCTAAGATTTTCAAATGATAAAATTATTTATAAACATGATCCTGTTTTAAGCGTATATTTATCTATGTGTGTGTTTATAACATCATACTATTGAGTACTTAATATATGATACGCAATCTTTACAGCAGATTTCACAGGCATTATCTCAATAAAGTTCAATAATCCTACTTGTTAGGTGCTATTACTTAAGTCTATATTACTGATGAGAAAAATTGGAACTTAAAGAAGGTAAGTAATATGTCCATGATTGTGTAACTGAAATGCAATATAACCTGAACCCCAATCTAAATCTGAGTGATTCCAGAACTAGTGCTCTTAACAACTACACTTTATTGGCTATTGGATGGACTGCATTAATGCAAGTCAACATGAACTTCCAATCCTCTAATCACTAATAGGCTAGGGCAGCACTCTAATAGCCAAGAGTGGTCTAGTAGAAATTACCAACATTTTTCCTTAACAGATCACCACTATACACCATTACATGTTTGTCATTCCCAGTCTTCTTTATTGGATCTTTGGAGCCAAGCAGATCTGGGTTCCAATTCTAGTCCAGTACTTCATAAATGTTGATGTTGGACAAATGGCTTTACTTCCATGTGACTCAGTTCCCAGCAAAGCCCAACTTGCAGAGATGGCAGAACATAAAAATTAATGAAGATGTATTTCAAGTGTCTGACATAGTTCATGCTTACAAAAGCATAGCTAGAAATTACTACTTCCCAATTGTCAGCAAAGTAATCACTCCATATCCATTAACTGATTGAAATGCTTTGGGACTGATAATGCAGATGTCCTATTGCTCAAAGTATATGAAAATGGAACTACTGTATTAATAAACTTCCCCGTTATTATAACTAGTTGTCATAGCCAAGATGTTTTGCTAAACTTTTTACACTAAGTAAAATTGGTCCTCTATCCTTGAATAAGTATTAGTTTATAGATTTATAAATGTACTATATATATATATATATACATATATATATATAACAAATAGTTGCACATATATACATAATATGTATACATGTGTTTATGTACTTATATGTATAATTAACTAACTTCTGCTTTACATATGTTGTTAAAGGAAACACAATTTTGCTGCTACAACGTAATAAACCTATAAACTCATCTTGGTGAATGGATAATGTGATAGTAGCAAAGAGTTAAAAGTCAGAAAAGAGGTGGAGAAAATAAAATTAAGAAATTAAAATCTATTCTTAAAATCCTATGATTGCCCATCAGTGAAGTCATTTCGGAAAAATAGCCTGTGGGTAAAATTGTAAACACCATATGTTTTTGAATATTGAAGTGTTGTCTAAGAAAATTACTGAAAAGAAAAAAAACTTTAATCACAAGATTATTTTGAATTGGCATATCCTATCTAATAAAGAGGGAATATGCTAATTAACCATCACTCCGTCACAAAGATGGTTGCACCCACAGCTGAGGCAAAGTTCCCATAAGGAGCCTTAACGAGCAATCAGCAGGGACCTGAGGCTACACCCTCCCCCGACCCCGTGGGGCTTGACAAGGGACTTCAGGCCACGCCCCACACTTGGCAGGGCTAGACAAGGCACCTCAAGGTGAGCTTCCCGTCCTGGTGCTGGGCGAGGGGACTTCAGGACGCACCCCTCCACCCAGCGAGACTTGACAGGGACCTGAGGCCGTGACCCCTGCCCCAGCGCCAGGCAGAGAACCTGAGGCCATGCCACCCTTCCCGGAAGGGCTTGATGGGGGACTTCAAGGTGCACTTCCCATCCTGGTGCTGGGCTAGGGGACCTCAGGCTGCTTCCCCCGCCCCAACGCCAGGCCAAGGGACCTCAGGCCATGCCCCCCACCAGGTGGGGCTTGACAGGGGACTTCAGGCCATGCCCCCCACCCTGACACCAGGCCGGGGGACCTAGGGCCGCACCCCCTAACCCAGCACTGGGCCAGGGGACCTGAGGCTGTGCCCCCCTGTTTGGCAGGGCTTGACAGGGGATCTCAGGCTGTGTCCCATACCTGGTGGGGCTTGATGGGGGACCTCAACCGCCCCCTGTCCTGGTGCTGGGCCAGGGGACCTGAGGCTACATCCCCTACCTGGTGGGCCTTGACAAGGTTGGGATTGGCCAGGTCTGGATCTAGCCCAATGGGGTAGGGGAGGCGGCCAGGTCTGGGTCTCACACGATTTTGAGGCACATGTGGGTGGGCGGGGACTTGACTCTGGGTCCCGTGGTGTGCCCCAGACTCTGACAGGAGGAAAGTTTTTGTATACATTTTACTAATTTTCTTTCATCTCTGACACTTCTATTATAAAGAAAGGACAAATAACAATATTAAATTATTTCCTCTAATTAATCCCCTTTTAATGTGCACGAATTTTGTGCACTGGGCCACTAGTATAGCCATAATATTAATAACCTTTTCTCTTTAACACCTTGCTGGTTCTGCAAATAGTTATTGATGCTAACTAAAATGAAGGCTACAAAGAATTTCTATCTTTATTGAACTTTATAAATTCCATACTTATTGGAAAAGAAGGAACTTCTAGAAAAAAAAATTGAATTTAATCTACAGCTGCATCTTTCAGTGTTTCTGTCATTAACACACTCTGACTTTTCTGTGTGTGAGATTTCTCACATAAACCCAAGCAAAATGGTGCTACTTTTCCTCTAAGTTCATTACAAAGAATGTATAAGTAGAATTAGGTATTGTTGAATTAAAACCATCACACATCCATAGGTGGATCATGTTTACATTTTTAGTTTCCTCAATGATTCCTAAAAATAAATGTAGGAGAGTATCATAGATGAATGCAGGCTTCAAGGTCATTTTGTAGAGCTTTTATTAAGTTATAGTAGAAAAACCTTCAATGACTAGGTCTAAAGACAGTATAAAGAAGATGGCTGGCATAATCCACACCAGTGTTTGATTAGATAGATACAATATTTGTAATGAAGCATGCCTTGATACTGAGGAAGTGCCAGAAGAAATAATACAGAAGCCAAAAGTGTTAGTGTATACATCAGTCAACCATCACATGGCTTGAGAGTTGTATAAATTTTCATGCATCAATCTGAGCAAGTTTATCAGACTTACTGCTTTCAGCTATTGAACAACAACAGATTTATCAAACTCATTCATGTGCAATTCAATGAGGATAAAAATTTGTAACAAAAAGTTAATGCAGACTCACATGAATAATCATTTCCTGTGAGTAACTATGAATTAGACAAGTACAATTCAGACAAATAGAGCTGCTGTGTGATTTGAGCACATTCTTCAACCACTCTGATCCACAGTAACTTCATGGAGAGGGCATGGGTTGACTGGTTGATTGCCAGTGCCATCCTAACACTAAAACTTTACGAACTTCATTTTTGTGTATTTGCTTTCATAAATTCCATTCAATTTGAGAGTAGAATTGTGCTGAGCTAGAAATTTAAAAGTGGTGAAATGTCTTTTGGAAAGTTTTAGAAAAGTTTTCTTCCTGAATTATTTTCATTCTTCCTCTCATATTTGCCTGCTTACATATTTATCTAACCAGGCAATAAATAAGTCTATTTTCTCTTACCACTTAATTTATGTGTGACATATGTTTTTCTACTTTTTATTGTATGTCTATCCATCTTCCCACTCCTTAGAAAGTAAGCTCTTTGGAAACAAGATTCATGACCAGTCTTTTAAATTTTTCATTGTAGTTAGCAAAGTGATTTTCTCATAAGATGCATTCATTAAACATTTTTAAATAAATTAATTAGTTAACCAAGGATATCAATTTGGTGTGAGGTTTGGTGTCAGCCTCTCCTGGCTATTGCCATGCTCACTGAGGCTGTGGAGATGGCATAATCTGAAATCCAGAGTGGAGAATTGCTCCACTCTCGCCTTTACTTCACTGTTCTAGCCATTTCAGAAATCATCTGCTCTTTCTTTCTACGCTCTTGGCTTTGAGAATTGGTTCATCCTCCTTGTTTTGTTCCATTTGGTTTTGGCAACTGTTCCCAGACTGTTTACCTTGTGTACTGACCTTGGAAATCCCTAAGATTTGCCTCTGCTAATTGTCTCCACCTCTTTTGGCTCCAAATTCCAAATCATTGCCCAGACCAGACCTCTGAGGCACCACCTGCCCCATCTCCTGGAAAGGAGATCATATTTGATTTCTTTGGACAATATCCCTCTTACCAGGTTCATCCAAAACTCAGACTTGTTTGCAATGGGCACTTGAAACCCAGAATGCAATAATCGTCAAGTTTCTAGCTGTGAAGCTGAAGAGAACCGTTGTCACTTGGTTCCAATAATATGTGTGTACATGGAAATAAAGCAGTAGAAGTAAAATTGCTCTTCTTAAGATGTGTGAAGAACATGGAAAAACAACTAACAATTAAGGAAGATAAAATATAACTGAATTATAAAAACTTGGAGTTAAAAGAACTCCAGAGCTTTAGATAAAGAGCACCTAATAAAAATTTTCACTCAACATAAATCTCCCTTATCAAATAGTTCTGATAAATGATCATTCAGACTCTGCTTTAATATATCCAGGAATAAAGAGCCAACTAAGCCAATATCTTAGCAATTCTATATTAATTAGAAATCTCCATTCAGTAATTTCCACTGTGTTGGTCTGAGTTCAATCCTTTGAAACCATGTTTCTTTTCCACATAACACTTTAAATATTGTAAGATGATCATGATAGTCTCTATTACCACCATCACCTTCTGTGTATGTGTGGTGGGCGGGGAGGTGTGTGCATTCACATGTGTAGTTCATCATAAGAGCTTTCTACTATGTATGGTATCAGATGGCCATGAGACTTTTCAGGATGATCCTATATAATAAAGAGCTAATATGCAAATGGTCATCATGTCCTCATGCCCTTGTGCCTCACAGCAAGGGAACTGCTCAGACACTCAACACTGGGGAGAGAGGCATAGGGACCAGACAGGCACAAATGAGCTCACGAGAGAGGAATGGGGACCAGCCAGGCTGCGGCCTGGGAGAGGGACAAGCTGCCTGTCCCACGGTCCCGAATGCTTGCGGCTGCAGCCCAGGCAAAGCTGCCCGCCCACGGTCCCCTGCAGCTATGGCTGGCCCGGGCGAAGCCAGCCAGGATCCCAGGTGCCTGCGACTGGCTGGAGGAGGGAATCCTGGGTCCTAGGTGTGGGGCAAGGCAGAAGTGGTTAGGGGCAATCAGGCAGGCAGGCAGAGGGGGTTAGGGGCGATCCGGCAGGCAGGTTGGCGAGCAGTTAGAAGCCAGTGGTCCCAGATTGTGAGAGGCAGTAGGACATCCCCCAAGGGGTCCTGGATTGGAGACGGTGCAGGCTGGGCTGAGGGAGACCAACCCCCCCCCCGCCATGCACAAATTTTGTGCACCGGGCCTCTAGTTACTTAATAAGTTTCATAATGTCTAATCACTTGGGTGTATACCTGAAGCTAATATAATATTATATACCAACTATAATTGAAAAATTTAAAAATGATTAAAAATTTAAATTAAAAAAAAAAAATAAGCCTGACAAAATTAGAGGGGTCTTTCCATGCTACCCAGAGGAGGATTCACACAGCTTGATTGGGGTTCCTGTCATAACTTAAAGGCAAACTGTCACAATATCCAGAGTCCTTGACATCCTCAAAATCCTTGCAGCAAGACCCCACTTAGAGGGCACTAACCTTGCTTTCTAAATGGAACAGAAAGCTACAAAAGAAAAAGTGATGGCATTACTCATAAATCTGACGAGAACCTGGGAGGAGCTTCCTGCTGGCAGCTTGAATCATTGCTGCCATTGAAAACCTGGTTGATGCATCACTGTCACCTCTAACAGGAGTACTGGCCAGTTATCTGGGCTTCATTTTGCTGCTGCTGCCACCAGAGCCACTGGCATTTTTCTGGGACTATTAGCTAATCTGCAGTAAGTGAGACTAATGAAAACTTTAAAAATATCTTTATATTTGATCAGAAAGAAAGAACTGACAAGAATGAAAATACAGTTTAAAAAAATAACAAAATAAGTCTAATCCTACCTTTGGCTTTCCTAGTGAACCAGAAACCACAACTACTGGCATTAGAATAAAATTTGAGTCTCATTTTATCACCACAACTTCTTTGACCTTGAACAAGTGATTAATTTCTCAGAGTTTTGGGTTCTTCATCTATAAAATAGTCATGAAAACATGTCTTGCAGCAAGACCCAAAAAATGTAGTAGCCCAGCCATGGTGGCTCAGTGGTTGAGCTTCAACCTATGAACTGGGAGGTCATGGTTCAATTCCTGGTCAGGGCATATGCCTGGGTTGTGGGTTCAGTCTCAAGTGTGGGGTGTTTAGAAGGTAGCCAATCAATGATTCTCTCTCATCATTAATGCTTCTATCTCCCTCTCCCTCTCCCTTTCTCTCTGAAATCACTAAAAAAAAATATTTTTTTAAATGTAGTATAATCCAGGCAATACAAAAATTAAATATGTTTTAGAGATACTATTTAGCTCTTTGGATATTATAACCTATAATTAATTTGGATTGAAAATAAATTTTATTTCTAGTCCTAGCTGGGTGGCTCAGTTGGTTGGAGCATTGCCCCCATGCAATAAGAGGTTGCAGGCTCAATTCCTGGTCAGGGCACATACCTAAATTGTGGGTTCAAGACCCAGTCAGGGCATGTTCGGGAGGCAATGGATTGATATCTCTCTCCTCTCTCTCTCTCTCTCTCTCTCTCTTTCTCTCAAAATTTAAAAAAAAAAAAAAACAACATATCCTCAGGTGAGGATGAATAAATTTCAATTCTACATAAAGAATATATATATCACAAAATTAAAAATAAGGAAAGATAAGTAAACCAAAAAAGAAAATATAAACTAAAATTTATTAAATCTCTCTTTTTAACCTTAAAATGATAGAGTAAATCATAAAATGTATGCATAGGAAAAAATCTAGATGAAAATATATCAAAATATTAATAATGGTTGTTAATAATAAAACTAGTTTTTTCTTTATTCAACTTTTCTGCATTTTCTAAAAATGCTACAAGAAGCATATATTAACCTTATAATGGAATTTATTTAAAAAAAAAAACAATCAAAATAAAATAACTACATTACACACAGGGTAAGTGGGAATTTTAAAAGAAGCATAATAAAGGACACAAAGTTAACATCCAGAAATCTATGGCATTTTCATACACCAATAATGAACTCTTAGAAAGAGAAACTAAAAAAGAAATCCCATTTATCACTGCAATAACAACAAAAAAATAAGATACCTAGGAATAAACTTAACCAAGGAAGTAAAAAACCTATACTCAGAAAACTACAGGACACTGAAAAAAGAGACAGAGGAAGAAATAAACAAGTGTAACAATATGTCATGTTCATGGATTTGTAGAAATAACATCATTAAAATATCCATACTACCCAAAGCAATCTATAGATTCAATGCAATCCTTATTAAACTACCAATGGCATATTCAGAGATCTACAACAAATACTCCAATAATTTATATGGAACCAAAAAATACCCTGGATTAGCTGCAGCAATCTGGAGAAAGAAGAACAAAGTTGGAGGGATCACAATACCAGATATCAAGTTTTACTATAAAACCACTGTAATCAAAAGAGTCTGGTACTAGCACAAGAACAGGTATATAGATCAATGGAACAAAACAGAGAACGTAGAAATTGACCCAAGCCATTACACTCAATTAATATTTTATAAAGGAGGCAAGAGCATACAATGGAGTCAAGACAGTCTCTTCAATAAATGGTGTTGGGAAAATTGAAGTGATACATGCAAAAAAATGAAACTAGACCACCAACTTACAGCATATACAAGATGGGTAAAATGGATAAAAGACTTAAATGTAAGTCGTGAAACAATAAAAATCCTAGAACAAACCATAGGCAGCAAAATCTCAGACATCTCTCATAGCAATACGTTTGCTGATACATTTCCTAGGAAACTAAAAAGAAAATAAACAACTGAGACTACATAAAAATAAAAAGCTCTGCACAGCAAAAGAAACCTTCAACAAAATGAAAAGGGAGGTCACTGTATAGGAGAACATATTTGGCAATGACACATTGATAAAAAGTTAACATCCAAAATGTATAAGGAACTCACACAACTTAACAAAAAGAAGACAATTCAATTAAAAAATGGGCAAAGGACATAAATAGACACTTCTCCAAAGTGGATATACTGATGGCCAAGGGACATATGAAAAAAGTGCTCAAAGTCACTAATCATCAGAGAGATGCAAATTAAAATGACAATGAGCTATCACCTCACACTTGTCAGAAAGGGTACCATCAACAAATCAACAAATGATAAGTACTGGCAAGGAAGTGGAGAAACGGGAACCCCAGTACAGTGCAGACTGATACAACCACTATGGAAAACGAAATGTAGTTTCCTCAAAAAATTAAAAATGGAACTGTCATTTGATCAGTGATTCAATTTCGAGGAATATATTCTATGAAACCCAAAACACCAATCAGAAAGAAAAATGCACCCTTATACTCATAGCAGTGCTATTTATAATAGCTAAGTTCTGGAAACAGCCCAAGTGCCCACCAGTAGATGAGTGGATAAAAAAAAGCTGTAGTACATTTACACCATGGAATACTATGCAGCTATAAAAAAAAATCTGTTACCCTTTGAGACAGCATGGAGGGACCTGGAGAATATTATGCTAAGGGAAATAAGCCAGTCAGAGAATGTCAAGTATCACATGATCTCACTCATATGTGGAATCTAATGAAAAAAATAAACTGATGAACAAAATAGACTCAGAGACATAGATGCATGGAACAGACTGACAAATCTCAGTGGGAAGGTGGGATGCAGGTGAGGAGAGATTAACCAAAGCACTTATATGCATACTAGAGGCCTGGTGCATGAAATTTGTACACGGGTAGGGTCCCTAGGCCTGGCTGGAGATCAGGGCCGATT